>NC_143577.1:133760733-134365983 GCF_048544385.1 Mastigoproctus giganteus | reverse complement strand
GCAGGCACATCCGGAAGACAAACCCATCAACTTGATCATTTCCAAGTTGAAGACGAAAGCCAGAACAGGGAATACTTACTACTGGGTCGTGGGGCTGTGGCCAAGCCAGGGGTACGCTTAGTCAGACCAACAGAGTGTTCATAAACTGGTGCAATTACCACTTTAGGGAGTAGGTAGCTTTCCCTAAATGTTTCCGATGTTGCCCGTTTGGGCATACCACTCATACCTATGGCCAAACCAATCCACTTGTGGCCACTGTAAAGACCGTGGTCACGACTTCAACACAGGTACGAATAAAGACAAGCCGCCGACCTGTGTAAATTGCAAATTTCATAAGCTACCAGCAGAGCACTCAGTTAGGGACGCGAATGTCCAGTGTACTGTAAAACAAAGAGTACTTTCCAAATGAGATTAGATTATGGCCACACGCTTTAAATCCTATAACATCAAGAAAGTAAAATTCATACAACGGAATGCACAACGGCCCAAAATAGTAGCGGCACAGCTCACAAAGAAGGCGAACGAGGCAAATCCCGATATATTCCTCATCCAGGAGCCATATGAATAACCCAAGGTCAGGGGTTACCCCTTGGCCTATAAGATATAATGCAGGATACCAGAGAAACACCCTGGACCTGCATATTGATTCGGAATCCAGATATAACAGCAAAAAAACTGACCAATTACTGCACATCTTCGGCTGCATATGCCCATATTATCACGCTCCTGGGTGAATTTTATGTGGTATCGCTATACTGTCACCCAGGCGAAGATGTACTACTAGCAACCAGATATCTGAGGAGCCTCCAGACAGACTTCCCAACAGTAAGATTGTCGTGAGAGCGGACGTGAATTGCAGGTCTCCGGCGTGGTACAGCGAGACCCCGGATAGACGTGGAGTACACAATGGGCAACGACTTGAAGAATAGTCCGTACACAGTCCTAAACTGACCATACAACCTGACAACATTCTCTAGTTCGATGGGCATAGGCCACAATCGGTGTCGCTCTGGCTACCAGACCCCTCGCTGGACACCTAACATCGTGGACCATGGAAGAAGGCTGAACCATGTCAGACCACAGGTCCATCATGTTTGAGCTCCAACGCTCCCTTAACAGACACCAAACATTGTGGCAGGCACTGCCAACAGATGCCATAGAGAAGGCGGATTGGCCACTCTTCCAAGCCACACTGACCACAGCAGCCCAGTCTCAGAACAGCATTGGACTCAGCCTGGATTAGCACCAGATGACGGTCGCTGGTCTCATCACCGAAGCTGCCAACACCTCTATTTAAAAGAAAAACCAACCCCGGGAGCTGTACCCTGGTCTCCATAGCTACAGAGGCTTAGGCAGGAGGTGCACAGGATAAAGAAACCCTTCCAGCGGGCAAGGCGCTCCAGGCCAGCAGCGGAAGCGGAGGCACTAACACAAAAATTCCGGAATGCAAGGAACCTGTACACTGCAACTATACGCCATCGTAAGATGAGCAGTTAGGAACACCTTGTTTCTACTTATCAGTCCTGAGCAAGTTCTTTGAACAGCTATTAAGAAACAGAATAGGAACCACTACACTGCAGCCAGCCTGCAGTCACCCCAACAATATGGATTTAGAAAGGGCTGCTCAACCCTGGATGTCCTGGAAAATATTACTGAAGCTGCATCTACCTCAGATCAGAAATAGTTTTTGGTCATTGCAATAGACTTTGCCGGGGCGTTCGAAACTTTATGGTGGTCAAGCGTCCTAGCCCGACTCCGGAAGGCCAACCTACTGTCAAATCTGTATCAAATCATAAAATCCTACCTGTTGAATAGGTTCCTGACAGTCAGAGCACCATATTCTTCAGTAACAAGAGACGTATTCAGAGGATGCCCACAGGGCTCAATCCTGGGTCCACTCCTGTGGAACCTAGTTTTTGACAGCTCTTGGAACTTGGAACTCGGCGACGTCGTCCACTTAGCCTATGCAGATGATTTGGTTCTGATGCTGCCTGTGTTGGGGGGGTCTAGGGCGCAACTGGAGAACACTGCCAACAGGACAATAGAAACTCTAGAGGAATGGGCTAACAGCAATAACTTGAAGATCTCATCCTCGAAGACAAGATCTATATTATTAAAAGGAACCGTAGATACCAGACGACCCCCTCAAATCAAGATACAAAGTAACACAGTTAAGCTTCCCACCGAATTAAGGCACCTTGAAGTCATACTAGACAAGAACCTGAGATTTACACCACATATAGTGCACTTACGGAAGAAAATTAGAGAATACGCCGCGCTTTTTTTGCGAATCGCACACAAGGAATGGGGTTTGAGGAGGAAAATCCTCAGCCTCTATCATAAAGCTATTTTCCTGTCAGCAATTGCATATGCTGCTGGAATATGGTATCGCAAGTCAACCACTGCTGTGAACCTGAAAAACTGGAGACTATGCAACTACACATACTCATAACCATCTCGAGAGCGTGTAACACTGTAAGTACCCAAACACTCCAGGCCCTAACGGAATCTCTCCCTCTGGGACCTTGAGATTGTTAAGCATGCGCTACTGTATCAACTGACCAAAGGCAGAACGGCAACATGCCTCAACTACACCATAGATCTGTCAAATGATCCCAAAGTAGAAAAGAACCGTCTCTCTGCTTACCTCCAACAAACTTGGCAGGCCCGCTAGGAGACCTCCAGCAAAGGTTCAATAACTAGAAAATTTTTACCCAACATACGTGTGGTATATTCGGATTATCCACCGTGGCTCTCACCAAGACTCTACACCACCTACCTGCTGATTGGACACAGGGCCATTAGAGACAAACTACAAGGTTTTGGACTGAGTAATACGCCGTTTTGCCTCTGTGGTGAACGAGAAACGTGGGAACACCTAATGTAAAATTGCCCACTATATGAGGACCTCTGTTGCAGGTTCATTACTAGAACACATCTTAACCTCCGTAATCAAGAAGACCTCGCCATAATTGAAGTGACACATACAAGGCGTTCGCGCAGCTGGCCCAGGATCTCTTCACAAGAAGAAGGACGCTCCCACAGCCTCAGCCACTGCAGTAAACACGCTGTGCCGTACCGACCAGCAGAAAGTCTACACAACGACGGAAACCTACCCAGATGATGAAGTGGACATGACCAGGGTGAAACAACCATGGAATTAAATATCATAACTGAGTCTGCCTGAAGTGACGATCTCTATGACAACCCACAGCTGTATCCACCTGACGTGACAATCTCATCCAACACATGAATTGATATTGATAAAATAACTGAACTGACTTGTACGTGACCAACTAAAAATATATATATATATATATCACACTGTGACAACTGGATTAGACAACCTCGTCCAGCACAGACATTTGACAACCTGATCAAGACAACAAGACTCCCATGAAAGGACTCAGAGCTAGTTGGCAGCAATGTGCTGCAGTCATGTAATGACTGCAGCACATTGCTGCCAACTAGCCATATGGCGATCTTGGCTGGTAACCTCGACCAGCCTGCTTTCACTCCTATTCCTTGGCGGGTGGGAGGGGGAGACGGCTCGCTGTCTTCTCCTCCTCCTGCTAAAGCCAAGGTATTCGTAATACAGTTACTGAAAATATTAGGAAGGAACACCGTAATATTAAGATTAAAAACATCAGATTGCTTAGGAATAATGGTTTATTGGTAGAAACCACTAATGCCAATATGATTCGAAAATTGGCTACTCTGACTGAGGCCGGTTTATCAATGGACAAACCGAGATAACAAAACCCCACGGTCCTGATATACAGTGTACCAAAGGATTACTCTAAGGAAGACATCTTAGAGGATCTATATATAAAGAAAAGTCAGTAGTCACAAATTTACTTCCTTTCTGGCAATACACCTCTGAAGCTCTTGATAACCACCTACAAGTTGATGCAGTCTACACAGACATATCCAAGGCATTTGATAAAGTCCCACACGAACAACTTCTGGAAAACCTTAAGCTATATGGTATCCGTGACCCTTTGCTCTCATGGCTACGCAGCTATATTACTCATCGTTCCTTGAGCTTTATCATCGATCAAGTGACCTCAGACTGTTTTATACCACTAAGCGGAGTACCACAAGGCTCTCCCTCAGGTCCTCTTCTCTTCATTGTTTTCGTAAATGATCTTCCATCTTTCATCTACACCTCCAATATTCAAGTTGCTCTCTATGCAGATGATCTTAAGATCTACTCAGCAGTGAAGGAGACTACCGATTCTCAACAGCTTCAATGTGCTCTCAATAAATTCTCTCTGTGGCTATCTCTGAATGGCTTGTCTGCTAACCCCTCGAAGTGCAAAGTAATCTCTTTCTCATCTTGCAGATCTCCACAACTAATGAATACGGAGTACACTGTTAACTCTGTGATCATCGAAAGGTGTCACCAAGTTAACGACTTAGGGATTCTCTTTTCCAGCAGTGCTAAATTCGATGCCCATGTCCTTAAAATTACCAGCAAAGCATTCAAAACACTGGGATTCATCAAACGGAACACATACAACTTCAAAAGCTACAGATATGCGGTTATTCTCTATAAAATTATTGTTCTGCCAATCCTTGAATTCAGTTCACCCATCTGGAATCCTCACACAAAGAACTAACAAAATCGAAGCAGTCCAAAAAAACTTTGTCCGTTACCTTACGTACCGCAATCCTCTATTCTATCACTCAGTGTATTATGAATCGCTGTGTGATTACTTTCATCTGAGGCCTCTGTGCACTAGAAGAGTTACTGCTGACATCGCCCTTCTAGCCAAAGTAATCACTGGAATTTACAAAGCATCTGATATCCTGAGTAAAATAAACTTCAATGCTCCTTGTAGACAAGTCAGGAACCTTACACCGTTTCGCCTTGACTCTGCCAACACGACTTAATGAAGTTCAGTCCACTGAACAGAATCAGCAAATCAGCAAATGACTCTCGCATTGACTTCTTTGACAACTCCCAGTCACTGATGAACTCCATCCACAAGTTTGCCTCTTCACTTAAACTGCAAAGTGACTAGCTCACGTCTAATTACTGTAGCTTTTTATTTGTTATATTATTTTTCTATTCTCTAACGGATTAATTATTACTTGTTTTACCGGTAACGTAACTTAATACAATCCTCTTTTGTACATATGCTTTTATTGTTTGAATCTGTATCAATGTTTATCGTCCTGTAGGATTTCACATTATTGTTATTATGTTTATTGATCTGATCTCAGATACACTGTTAATGGTTACCTGTTGTGTATCTTGTTATTAATAAAATAAAATAAAATAAAAATAAAAATAAAAATAAAATAATAGTAATTTTCAAGATGAGGGTTTTGTCTGGGATGAAGTGACTCGGGGCACTACTTTCCATTTCAGTTCTGGCTCTGGTATCAAGGCCGTAAACTGGGTTATTGGCTTTGTCCCAAAATTGATGAATTATCTTCTGCAAAACGACTGCATCTATTTGGGCTACACTTCCCACAGGTTCCGTAATTTCACGGTGGTTTACAAAGTGATTTCGTTGTTTGGCCTTTGTGCATTCGACCCAAATTTGTACCATAAAACAGTTTCTTGTAGCCATTGTGCCAATGGCTGGTATATCTATGCAGAATGCCCACACAAAGATGATGATCCGAAATGCGTCAATTGTAAAAGGAGAAATAAAGATTTCCATCATTCAACCCGTGACAGCTAATGTCCGGAATATATAAAGGCTGTTGAAATGGTCAACAAGGTAACCCAAAATGAGTAATACGACCTACTCAAATCCTCTGCTAGATAATATTGTATCCTGATCAACCATTTTGAAGGAATCAAAATCCTGCAAATCAATGGACAGAGGTCTAGAGCTGTGATGGACGAGATCAGAGCTACAGCAATAGAGCATAAAATTGATATCATTTGCTTGCAAGAACCATTTTATTCTAAGCAGGTTGGTGGAGCAGTTAATAAGATCATGGGTTTTCCTTTGTCAGTCAGATTAATACACTCATTGGATTCTCCTTCTAGGGAAGCTATTATTATCTTGAATAATGATTTAGTTGTAACTACGATTTCAGGAGATTGTTCTGACATTGTAATTTGTGTGACGATTTCTGCAACATCAACTGCCTTTTATCTAGCATCGGTTTCTTTTTTTATCTAGTTCCAACTGTGGCTTCATCGTTTAACAGTATATGTTCAAAATTTTGGTCTAAAAACTTAATTATAGCGGCTGATATGAATGCAAAATCCAATTTTTTGCATAGCAGAAGAATTATTGACCCTAGAGGCCTTAGAGGACTTTATCCTATCTTTTAATCTTTGGGTTCAAAACTTATCCGACAAACCTCCCACCTTCTCCACATCCTACTGAGAATCTAATATCGATGTAACCTTAACAACTGCTAAAATGGATGGTTTGATTGTGGACTGGGATGTATTTACAGGACTTATTAATAGTGACCACAAGGCTATTATTTTCAGGATCTCATCTGCACACACTTGCGTTAATGAACAACCTAAAGATCTCTGACGATTTTCTGTGAAGTCGACGAAATGGAACAAATTTAAGGAGTACCTAAATGCTATCCCGATACTGGATATTCAAAACGCCTTAAACTCAATAACAGCATTCGAATATGTCAACTTTATCCAGACTCATCTTTTCCTTGCTATGCAATACACCAGCAAAAGAAAACAGTCCAAGAAACCTTTTGTCCCGTGGTGGACGCCTGAACTTTCACGCTTACGAATACAATTCCTTCAAGCGCGGAGAAACCTTCAGAGAAACAGATATCTGTCAACTGTGGATGTGCTGACTTACCAGGAAATTTATGGCAGTCCCAGGAAAAGATACCATAGGGAGATTGCCAATTCCAAGAACGGTTGTTTGCAAAACTTAGTTAAAGAAATAGGGAAAACGGAACCATTGGGTTTAATTTACCGCAGTACAAAAAATAAAATGATAGCAGGAGACGTGTATAATACTGTTATAGAGCAAAGACAGGAAACAAGTGACTGGATTCCACAATAAGGTCTATTGTCTCCAACACTGAATTTGATACACCAGAACAACAGGAGATAAGACACAGTAATGAAATGTATAGTGGCCCTACGGACATCGTTCCCTTTACCCTCTTGGATCTGTCTGGGGCCTGCTGTTAGTAAACTAAATAGTAAAAAATGTCCTGGGATTGACCTTATTGAGATAGTATTATTGCTAAAATTTTTGACCTTTTTTCCGCAAATTCTGTTAAAACTTATGAACAAATGTCTCCTTGAGGGTATTTTTCCAAGGCAATGGAAAGTAAAGCCACTTTCTGAAAATTCTTCACAAGCGAGGGAAACCAAAATCCGATCTTCGTGCTTACAGACCAATTTCATTGGCTGCGAATCTCGGAAAACTCTTTGAAAGACTTCTATCCCCGAGACTCCATAAGATGTTAAGTGAGAAACAACTTTGTTCTAACCTACAATTTGGCTTCAAAAAAATGGAAATCGATGGAGGAGGCCATATCTGCTCTAACTACTTATGCTCGAAGTTCTACTTCAAAGTATGTTTTGGCTTCCTTTGTGAACTTCAAGGGTGCTTTTAACTACCTTTGGTGGGAGAGCGCCCTCGAGTCCTTAAGAGCTGTTAATTGTGATGAGTATACCTACCTACAAGGTCTTAAGATCTTATTTCAGTAACCGTATGGTAAAGGTAACTGCAAAGTACTTGACATACAGGGTGTTTCAGTTAAACGTTTCAGAACTTCTAAGAGGGGTAGGGTACATCCTGACAACTCGAAATCATATAGCAATATGGGGTCGGAAATGCTTTCCTGAAGTGGTATTGTACACAGAAGTCGTCGTGCGACGTCGTGCAGCACAGATTCGATTTTCGGTCAGTATTATGGGAGATCACCTCATCGGACCTTACCTGTTACCGTGTCGTCTAACCGGACCTATCTACTTGATCTTTCTGCAGCAAGTATTGCCACAACTTTTGAGAGATGAACAGATTTCTGCATCGACGCAACAGACAATGTGGTTCCAACACGATGGAGCCCCTGCCCATTATAGCGGAGATGTTCGTAACTACCTGGATGTCACATTTGGTCAACAGTGGATCGGACGTGGTGGTCCCGTGCGTTGGCCTGCTCGGTCACCCGACCTATCATGTCTTGATTTTTATTTCTGGGGTCATATGAAATCGCTAGTTTATGACACCCCTGTTGACAATGCTGAGGAGCTGGTTGCAAGAATCGCAGTAGCTGCCGAAGAAATTCGAAATTCGCCTGGAGTATTCCAGAATGTTCGGATGTCCATGCGTCGGAGATGTGAGGCATGCATTGTAGCCCGTGGAAGAAACTTCGAACACTTACTTTAATCCATGTACCTTTTGCTTCTTTTCATGTATTATTAAAACGATTTCTCACTTACGGTCTCTTTTCTTCATGGTGCTTCTGTGTAAAACACCGCTTCAGGAAAGCATTTCCGACCCCACATTGCTATATGATTTCGAGTTGTCAGGATGTACCCTACCCCTCTTAGAAGTTCTGAAACGTTTAACTGAAACACCCTGTATAGTTCCCCTATATCCAGAGGATGCCCTCAAGGATCGGTGTTGGGGCCTCTCCTCTGGAATGCAGTTATAGACAAATGGCTTTTGAGACAACATCAAGGTGTGCTTAAAATTGCATATGACCATGACTTAATGGTGGTCATCGAGGGGAGATCCAGAAACGTGCTTGAGGACTGTATGAAATAATGAACGATTTGGTAACATGGGCGAATACAAATAAATTAAAAATTTCAGCAAGCGACTTTTGTGACTTTCAGCAATCACTTCAACTATAACAGACCTCCTAGGATCATTCTTATTAACATACAGATACCATATGTCTCTGAGACTAAATATTTAGGAGTTATATTAGATGATAGATTGTTTTCAGTTGCATATTTAAAAATTGAAGAACAAAATTCGAAATTTTACTGCCTCAGTGGTTAGAATCTCTAAGAAAGAATGGGGTCTTACTAGGAAGACATTATCATTATATTATAAGACGATCTTTTTGCCTGTAGTTTCTTATGCCGCCAGCATATGGCATCAAAATATTACCAAAGTCAAGATGAAACCAAAACTAAAATCCTTGCAAAGATCCGTCTTATTTACCATTCACTGCATTCCACGAACTACTTCTAACAACGCCTTGCAGGTTTTGGGAGGAGTAATGCCACTTGACCTCTATATCATTTATCAAGGAATGTTGTACAATCTCAAAAAGGGACTTTCGATCACAGCGTACGGAATAACAACCGACCCCGCAAATAACATAAAGCAAGAAAAGGCTAGAATTTGGAGTGAATTAACTGGAATTTGGCAACGTAGATGGGATGAAAGCCAATTTGGTCTCATCACTAAAATATATACAAAAGGCTGACTACCTAACATCCCCAGCTATCAACTCATTGTTTACGCTAAATATGTACACTTCCTATCTGCGCACGAGACACGGTTCCTTACGGACTAAGCTCTTTGAACGTGGACTCGAATCTGATCCATACTGTACATGTAATTCCCTCGAAACTTGGATACATGTTCTTTTTTTTGCCCGGAATATGAACAATTTAGACAGAATTTAGTTGGTCTTCTTCCAGAGTTATCAGAAGAAAACGTCTGTACTTTAGTTGGTCTTCTTCCAGACTTATTAAAAGAAAACGACTGTATTCTTGTTGAGTGTGCCAGTAACTTTAAAGCCCTTCAAGATTTTGCTATAAATGTTTTCAAGAAGCGTCTTCAACTAAGATCCCTGGCTCTCAGAGGATGTAGTTAAGTGATCGCCTCAACTTCTTTCTCTCCCTTTTTTTTTCCAGGAAGGATTTTACTATTATTTTATTTATTTATTTTTTATAACTATTTTTATTTATTTATTATTATTATTATTATTATTTTTTTTTTTTTTGCTGTCTCCCAGCTGTGGGCTACCTGGGAGCAGGATTGCGGGCACTCACTGGTATTACACTACCTCCAGTGGGTGCGGGATTTAGTGCTTTTCGCACATCACAGGTGATAATAGACCCAGGCCTGCATTCTAGTGTCAGGGTTGGACACCAGGCAGCAGCAGCCAAGCAGTTGGCTGCTCCCTGGTGGAAAAGTGGCCTGACACAAACCAGAACGCACACTAACACCCAAACATTTACATACACCCAAACATTTACACTTTTCCAGGCCCGCTATACAAAGTTCCTGCACCAAAACAGAGGACAAGGTGGAGATAGGCTTTTAGCTTAGGAGCCACCGGAAACTTAAATACGCACAAACATACAGATGTTCCCACATGAGACTGTATATTTTAAATTCTATATAAATATTTTTATATATTAATCATGAAAATGGTATAAATCACGAAAATGTACATAACTGTGTGTGTGAATAAATGAAAAAATGCCATATCCTCTTTCCCTCTGATGGGGCATGGGCATGACCCACTGATTTCAGCGGCCATCTACCCTATCGGCCCCTTACTTCTGTTTCTTGCTCCAGTCTTCAGTCTCTTGACTATACACCGCGAAAGCCACGCAAATCCAAATTTAAATTTAACACCAAAATTATTGCTCACCCCATTAGGCTTCTAAAACTTGTCATCTTAGTGTACAACCCCATGGTCATTTCAGAGAACAAACCCAACATACTGTCTCTTAATAGCGACCTTGCAATAATACCACGGATATTATCGTTTTTTTTTTTTTTTTTTTTTAAGGACCCAGCCGCTGAAATCCCAGGAAATTAGGCGGCGGGACCTGCCAGAGTATAATAAATTATAAGGTACACCTGGCCAGCCTCCTCGTTGGCACAGTATGGACAACGTCGGGTCCCATCAGGGGCCCGACAGCGAATAGGTCAGAAGAACAATGGGCACAACATAATACACAACACATGATCAACACACTTTTAAATCTCTGGTCTTGACAGAGAACTGTCCCTCGATACAGGGAACACTCGCGGAGATTAAAGAAATTCCCGGTGCCGTTTGACCCTCAACACACTGTACTTGCACATAAACATCATTGGCGACCACGTATATCCTTCTGGCAACGGTTTTCCCGTCTGGCGGTGCGGTCTTTCAGCGGGATAATGCACCATGCCACACCGCTCGGATTGTTCGAGACTGGTTCGCGAAACATGAGGAAGATTTTCAGGTATTGCCCTGGCCTGCGAATTCTACAGAGATCAATCCTATCGGGCATCTGTGGTTTGTGTTGGAACAGCCACTCCGATCTGCGATTTCTCAACCACGGACGTTACATGAATTAAAGGATCTGCTGATTTCGTGTTGGTACTAGATACCACAAGACCCATTTAGAAATCTTTTAGCGTCCATGCCTCGCCAGGTACGAGCTGTTTTGGCTGCACGTGGAGGACCAACATTATATTAGGTAGGTGGCCATAATGTTTAGGCACATCCGTGCATTTCTTCATTATTGAGTACAACGAAAAAGACAAGCTAGTTTTAAAAGCCATTTACTTCTATGGCTAAAACTATAATCCCAGTTTGCAACTTGAAATTATCGTTCTTCAAGTTAAAACATCGTTCAAAAATAAGTACATGGATTGCGGAAATAAACTACTTGAATTCTACAAGGCTCTCCCATCTGATGATTTTGCTCTAATCAAAGAATTTGCCATGAAAATGGTTATGCAGTTCGGATCAACTTTTGTTTGAGAGCTAATTTTTCACGCATGAAATAAAATAAATATTAAAAAATAAACAGAATAACAGATGATCACCTTCATTCCGTATTGAGAATCAGCGTCACAATTTTTTAACAATTATCTAAAAACATCCAATCTCAATCAACTCATTAAATATTCAGTTTTGTTCAGTAAATATTTTTGTGCATTGTACCGTACTTAATAAAATTTTCGAATATTTTCAATTTTAGATGTATCATTCTATTGATTTATTTGCCTTAATATTGAAAATAAGTCATCCATTTCAGGTTATAAATTTTCTAAAGTTAGCGTTTAAAAGCAAAAGTGATTCATATTTTAATAAATTTAAAAAAAAATAAATCATTGGACATAAATTTTTTGCACATAAAAGTATTAGGAAATTGAATTTATTTTAAAAACCTGAAAATAAAAAGAATGAGGTAAATTGAAGAAAATAGAAACTTCCGTTTAAATGTAACAATATATGGAAAAAAAACACTATTTTTTCTCGAATCACTCAGTGCGGCCCGTGAAACAAATCTAATTTTTAATATGGCCCCTGTACGGGAAAAGGTTGCCCACCGCATTGCATGCGAATGATGTTACGAATTATGCTCAGTGGGGAAATTTATTACACTATTTAGGTCTTTTGGTGAAAATTCAGGGTTAAACCCAAGTGTATATAAAACGAGAATAAAATTGTCAGGAAAATGGGTACATCGTCCCTTATCATAACGAGAAGTAGAATCCGACAAATCGGTTCCAATATAAGGAGCACCGTTCAGAGAAAGATCCTATGCTAGATGTAGGAAGGCCGACTACTAAAATACGGGAAAATTAAAAAGAATAGGAGGAAGTGGGACAATTTTCCTTAATAATAAATCCATTATTATTAGAACCGTAATTCTTCCTATAATTTTATACTCAGTTTTTTATTACGGGAATCACAGCTATGACAATGCGGCGATTTTATGTTCCAATATTTCAGTTTTTATTGGAAGGGGAATGGGCAATAGATAGCACATAAATGTTTCTTTTTACAATGGGAAGATGGGGGAATAAGTATTCCAAAAATTAAATTAATATTTAACTGTAAGTGACTGCTGGACATGGCTAATATGGCGCAGTCTAATGATTTAGTAGCAGTACTAATAAAGTATTATATGGGGTTTTAATACAGCCCTGATTAAAGGCGAGAATTATCTAGGCACTGCACAATTCCTATATATTATAAAAAATATTGAAGACATGTATACACAGTCAAGAGAGAGAGATTAATCTCTTTAAGGTGTCTTGAAACGTCTCCACTGGGCACTGTTTAACTTAGAATATCCAGAAAAGCTGAATTTAGGAAAACATAATGCGCAATTGTTTTTTAAAAATCTGAAATTTAACGAAAACTTCGCGCATTGACTTTTCATGGAGAATGGATTACGGAAGCATACCAGTGAACGATATCATATATATATATATTTAGTCAGACAGGGAAAAAAAAAAAAAAAACAGTGTGAGAATTTTGTATCGATGAAATTGAAACACTGCACCATTTATTTTATTACTGTAGATTGGCGTAGGAAGTTTGGAATAGAATTCGTAGGTTTTTGGAAATACGACAGTTCACTCTAAGGGAGGTAATTTACTTGAAATTCGATCATCCCTTGGGTAAGAAAAAACGTTCACTATATTTTTAATTACAGAGGCAAAATATCATGTGTGACAGCTACAAAAACGGAAAAGATTTCGGACTTTTAGGGGATGTCTCTGCAACTTAAAATAAAATATGTCTACTTCCATGCAAAAGTTTTTACAGTTGGAAAAATGGTGTTTAGACTCTAGCAGGCTTCTTAAAAGGTGAGGAGAACCACCACTTCTGCGCAGTTTGATTGGAGATGAGGAACGTCTAAAATATTGGTTGTAGAAAACAACAGTGAAAAAAAAACAGAGAGACACTTGGATTTTTTTTTCTTTTTTTACTAAATTCAGTTTTCCTGATAAAGATTCAGATTTTATAGGCTCAGGTGTTCTCATCAGATCAGTTTTGTTCAATGTTTGAATTGAGTTTTTCCATGATATTGGTTTTATTGTTCACCTGTTTGATTTAATAGATCTGGCCCAATGGAATTTTTAACATCTTCATAGTATCCACTGAGAATAAGTAACAATAGAGTTCTCCACTGGTGAAGCGTTACTTATTCGAGGTAGTGCAATATTAAGCAATTCGTTGCGAAGGCATTCTCAATATGAGAAAAAAACAAACACGATGTCATTTTACCATTTTCGGTTATTCACTACGTATTACCATGATTCTAATGCACTGGGGCTTAGAGGGGAACAGGTATCCTGTGTGTTATCAGACACTCAGCCTAAAACACTGATGGATCCAATATCTCTCTATTACAGAAGATTTAGGGAGAAGTCCGGTTGCCTGCCTCCCTAAAATCCACTCATGCACACACCTCTCGACGGTAAGCCCTGTTACGTCACTTAGGTGGCAATGAACGTGTAGAGTGGTTCTCTTCAAGACACCTGGTCAGCGTGAAGAGGAAAAGACCAAACCCTCCAGCATATGACAGCACAACAATACAAATGACCCTCAGTCCCCAGCAGCTTTCACTCTCCCTCTTACGGCAGCGAGAGGATCAGAGTGGAAGCAGAGGGTGCTAAGAATCTCTGGGTACGACCAGGCTGCCATGCACGGAAAATGAACTTGGCCTGTTATAACGTACGCTCACTCATCGGTGAAGACAGAATATTAGAGCTGGAAAAGGAATTAGAAAATATGAATTGGAATATCATCGGTTTGGCTGAAACAAGAAGAAGAAATGAATCACTTATAAATTTATTAAGTGGAAATATGCTGTACACCAATGGAAACAGTGAAAGGAGTAAAGGTCGACTTGGGATTCTGGTCCATAAATATTTTAAAAACAACATTTGGGAATTCAAAAGTACATCACCAAAGGTGTCAAGACTAATACTCAAGATTTCTAAGAGGTACAAGCTAAAGCTTATAATGATTTATGCACCAACATCGAGCCATGATGATGAAGACGTTGAAGAAATGTACACCGAAATTGAGAGTCTTCTAGATGAGCAGAAAACCCACTACACTATTATTATGGGGGACTTCAATGCTAAGGTTGGAAAAAGGCAAAACAGCGCAGAAAGAGGAACTATAGGAAATTTTGGAATTGGTGAAAGAAATAAAAGAGGTGAAAGGCTTGTTGAATTTGCAGAATCTCAAGGACTGTCAGTAATGAACACTTTTTTCAAGAAAAGGGTGAACAGAAAGTGGACATGGAAGAGTCTAAATGGATTAACAACTAACGAAATCGACTTCATCCTCACTAACAGAAGATATATTGTGAATGATGTTACCGTCCTGAATAAGGTAAATGTTGGAAGTGATCACAGAATGGTAAGATGTACACTTGATATAGATGTAGGAAAGGAAAGGAAAAAACTGACTCGAGTAAATAATACAAAGGTCTTTGAGATAACAGAAGAGGAGAAAAAGCAGTATGTACTGGAACTTAAGAACAAGTTTGAGCTTCTGCAGACTGCTCAGGATCAAGATATCGACGAGGAATATTACAACTTTCTGAAAGTGATAAAGCCCAAGAAACCTATAGGGAAAAAGAAATCCAAAGAAGAAAAAATTAGTCAAGAAACACTTTTCATGATGAACCGAAGACGACAAATGAAGAGCAAGAAAAACACTGACGGGGAGAAAATTGAGTATACTGAGTTATACAAAGTCATTAGAAAGAGACTCAGAGAGGACATAAGAAGATTTAACACAAGAAAAGTAGAACAAGCATTAAGGGAAAACAAAGGATTTAAATCAGCAGCCATGAGCAGTAATACAGAAAGACAAATGATACTGAAACTGAAGAATAGTGATGGTATACTTATAAACAGCAGAGAAGGCATAATTCAAATAGAAGTAGACTATTATAGAGAATTATACAAGGAGCGAGGGAATGATACCAGCAGTGGGGAAGATGGATTGCAAAGTAGCAACACATATGACATACCCGATATTCTTCCTGATGAGGTAGAACATGCATTGAAGAAAATGAAGAATCGGAAAGCCCCGGGGGAAGATGAAGTTACTGTAGAGTTGTTAAAATTGGGAGGAAGAGACATAACACAAAAACTGGCAAGGCTCTACCCAAAGTTTTTTTTTTTTTTTTTTTTATGTGAACCCCCAAACACGAGAGGTATTAGAACCTATAGTACTTAGTACCGTGCTTGGGTTGGAGACTGAGAAGACGAAAGAAGATATTTGTTGACATTGGACTTGTGAGTTCTGTAGATTGTAATTTTCAGGAAATACATATGAAGGAAGGTTGTTCCAGAAAACGGCAGTTGAATGAATAAATCAGGAAGATGAAAAGTTGGTTCTGTGGGTTTGAAGTTGGACAGTAAATGGATGTTGGCTGGTAGCGGCACGTGTTCGGACTGTTTTGAAAGAGAGAGCGGGAATTATAGAAGGTAATTCAGAAGAACAGTGCCCATGGAAGTATCTGTAGAAGGGGCATGCAGCAGAAACAGTGCGTCTATGAGACGGCGAGTGGAGAGATTCTGTTAGAGATGAATCATTAATTAACCTAACTGCCCTCTTCTGAATGGAATCAAGAAGCCTGAGAGAGGTTTTGGGGGCAGCACCCCAGATGTGGGAACAATATTCCATGGCAGGGCGGATTTGCGATTTATACAGAGTGAGCAGCTGTTTGGAAGAAAAGTAACGCCGAGAGCGAAAGAGAAAACCAAGTTTTTTGGATGCAGAGGAAGCAATATTTGTAATGTGCTTGTGCCAAGAGAGATTAGAAGTCAGGGTAATCCCCAAAAGAGATATATCCTTTTGCCTAGAAATTGGAGTGTCACTAAAGATAAGCATAGGAGCAGAAGAATCCTTTTTGCGAGATATAAGACAAGACTGAGTTTTAGAAGGGTTGAAATCAACTAAGTTGTCTTTGCCCCACTGGAGAATTACCTGAAGATCGGCATTTAAGGAATTGGTAGCAGAATTTCGAGAAGTTGAAGCTGATTGAGCAGGGCAAGGTTTCCCAAAATGGAAAGTTGAATGCAATGTGCTATCATCGGCAAAACTGTGGATAGGATTTCCATTCAATGGAAGAAGGTCATTGATATACAAGAGGAAAAGAGTGGGGGAAAGAACTCAACCTTGGGGCACACCGGCATTAGTGGAGAAGTTAGAAGACACAGGGCCATCAACCATCACCCTCAGTGAGCGATCAGAGAGAAAACTGGATAACCAATTACTAAAAACAGTTGGCAAACCATAAGACGCTTGTTTAGAAGACCTTTATGCCAAACACGATCAAAAGCCTTTGAGATGTCAAGAGCAACTACTTGTGTTTCACCGAACCTTTCCATTGAATTAGTCCATAAATGGGTAACATAAGCCAGAATATCCCCAGTGGATCGACACTGACGGAAACCATACTGGTGATCGTTGATAAGACGGAAGGTTTCTAGGTAGTTTAAGAGTTGGCGGTTAATTGATTTCTCCATTACTTTAGAAAGAGTAGAAGTAATTGCAATGGGACGATAATTGGATGGGAGGGATTTGTCACCCTTTTTAGGAACTGGCTGGATATGAGCAAATTTCCAAGCAGAAGGAAAAACACCTTTAGAATAAGAAAGTGAAAAAAGGCGGCAAAGAATAGGAGTAAGTTCAGGAGAACAGGTTTTGAGAACAAGTGGAGAAATACCATCACGACCTGGAGCTTTCTTAGCATCGAGATTCATCAAAATCCTTCTGATATCCTTTTGACGGAAGACCACAGGAGGCATTGAATGGAGTGTGTTGGGAATGGTGGGAGGTGTTTTACCAAGATCATTAATACATGAGCTGGAAGAAAAATGGGATGCTAGCAGGACAGCTTTATCCTTGGCTGAAGTGACAACAGAACCATTTGGTTTGGACAGAGTTGGGAGGAGAGATGGGCAAAAGTTGCGGCCAATAGCTTTGGCAAGAGACCGGAATGCTCGGCTACCATTATGGCAAGAAACAAGTTTTCTACTCTTAGCCTGTTCAAACTCTAGTTTGGACTGATTAATAACTGCTTTACAATTGTTGCGAGCTTTGGTGTAGGCAGAAAATTAAACTGAAGAATTAGAAACAAGCCAATTACGATATGCAACATTCTTTTCTTGGACAGCCTTAGCACATTTTTGGAAAACCAAGGTTTAGATAAAGGACGAGATTTTAAAGTGGAGTGTGAGATAAAGAATTCCATTCCTGCAAGAATAATGTCACTGACACGATCTGAGCAAACGTTGACATCAGAACTTTTGAAACAGTACTCCGACCAAGGAAAAGAAGACTCGCAGGTCATCCCATTTTGCATTCTTGTAATGCAAAACAACACAAGGTTGGGAATACCCATGAAATAAAGGTTCCATTGGAGAAGAGCCAATCACCAAGTTGTGATATGAAGTGCCTAAAGGACCTCTTACTTCGACCGTGTACTTAGAAGGGTTGTTTGTGAGAAAAAGATCAAGCGTATTGGCTGTATGATTAAGATTGTCCGGTATTCTTGTAGGTAAATGAATAATCTGTGCTAGGTCATTAGTAATTGCGAAAGCCTCAGCATCTCGACCTGCTGGGTCGGTGTGACTAGAAAACGGAAGCCAGCTGGGGTTGTGAACATTAAAATCACCAAGGAAAATTACCTCACTGTTAGGAGAGTTGGACTGGAGAAAGTCAAGTTGCAACGAGAGGAAGTCAAAGAGCTCCAAGTGATTAGTCGAGTTGGGAGAACGGTAGAGACAACAGATGAATTTGACACAATGAGGTAGAGAGATTTTAAGCCAGAGAAGATCAAAGAGAGGAGATTCCAAATTGCCAAGTCTCTGACAGGGAATATCAGAACGGACATATGCACAAGTACCACCTGTGAGGCGAAAGGAATCATACAGCGAATAATTTGGGCATCTGAGATGAGCAGTAGTTGAATCAACCGATAACTGAGATTCTGTCAGAAAAAGTACATGAAGTTTGGCAGACTGCAAGTGGAAATGGACATCGTTGAGATTAGAATTGAGACCACGTATATATGTGAAATGAATTAGGAAGTCCTTGGGAGGTTTAGATCTTTTCGCAGATAAGCTTGCTCTATTAGTTTGACAATTCAAACTCAGCATCTCGACCTGCTGGGTCGGTGTGACTAGAAAACGGAAGCCAGCTGGGGTTGTGAACATTAAAATCACCAAGGAAAATTATTACAAAGTGCATTAGAAAAGGTGTGACGCTTAAGCAGTGGAATAATGCAATAATAGTTTTGCGGCATAAGAAAGGAGATAAATCAGAAATTGGAAATTATAGACCAATTAGCTTGTTATCCCACATCTGCAAGTTGTTCACAAGGGTCATTACTAACAGATTAGGAAGAATACTTGATGAGAATCAACCGAAAAAGCAAGCTGGCTTTAGGACAGGATTGCCAACGATGGATCACCTTCACGTAATATCACAGCTAATGGAGAAAGCAAATGAATATAAAACAAAATTATGCCTGGCATTTGTGGATTATGAAAAGGCATTTAACTTCATACAGCATAAGGCAATGTTTCAGGCACTGGAAATACAAGGCATAGATACCCCATATAGTATGATTTTGAAGAAAATATATGAGAGTGCTACCTCCTTTATTAGACTAGACAAAGACAGCAGGAAATTTAAAATCGAGAAAGGAGTTCGACAAGGAAACACAATATCTCCGAAGCTGTTTGCTGCTGCCCTTGAAGAAGCTTTCAGAAGATTAGACTGGTCGCAGAAAGGAGTCAATGTGAACGGAGAGTAACTAAACCATTTACGATTTGCAGATGACTTTGTGGTCATAAGCCACGATCCCAAAAAATTAGAGGAAAATCTTAATCAGTTAAGTACAGTTAGTAAGGATTTTGGACTAAAGATGAATATGGCTAAAACAAAAGTAATGATGAACAAGTATGCCACTGAAAGGGAAATAATGATTGAAGGAGCAGTAATTGAAAAGGTGGAGTCATATACTTATCTAGGACAAGTTATTAGCTGTAATAATGATAAATGGCTGGAAGTCAAGAGAAGAATAAATTTTGGATGGATAGTATTCAGGAAATATAGTCGCATACTGAAGAGCAATATCCCAGTTTGTCTGAAACGTAAAATAATGAATCAATGTATACTCCCCACCATGACCTATGGAAGTGAAACTTGGGCACTCACCAAAAGAATGGAAGAGAAGCTGAGAACTACACAGCGAAGAATGGAACGAATTATACTGGGAATCAAACTGTTAGATAAGAAGAGAAACACATGGATTAGACAGCAAACTCAAGTAAAGGACATTCTTATCAAAACTAAAGATCTATAATGGTCTTGGGCAGGACACATAGCTCGAAGACATGATGACAGATGGACTAAGAAAATAACATAATGGTACCAAAGAATAGCTAGAAGAAAACCTGGAAGACAAAGGCGGAGATGGATAGATGAAATTCATGAGTTTTTGGGTAGTAAAGGGATCGCCAGTGCTCAAAACAGAAGGAACTGGAAAGTTGCTCGAGAGGCCTTCATCCTGCAGTGGATTGTAAATGACTGCTGATGATGATGATGATGATGATGATGAATGCACTAAACTGTGACGTTTAGCTCATTCGTAGGCTTAAGTTGCTTAAGTTCCTTGTTTTACTTTGCAACTCGATGAGAGCATTGATGTGAGTAGCCTAGCTGTGTCGTTAGTATTTGTACGATGACCTGTATAATAGTGAGCTGTGCGAAGACATTCTTAACTGTGATTATTTAAAAACCAGTACAGCACGAGCTGCCATTTTTGAAAAAAATATATTAGCTTGTTTGTGCTCACGAACTCGACTGAAGATTGACGTCTGTACTGACAGTGCCCAGGCTATGCTGGGTTCCATTTTCAGATGTTATTGCTGAAATCAGAGCTGGACACACTTTGCACACACTTTGCAGTAGGTACATTGTAATGTTCAAGTAAAATTTAGCTGTGAAACCATTTGTGTGATCCGGGGTTTCTTACAATTTATTTTATTTATTTACCTGGTTAAGTGTCGTTATACCCCGTGCTTTGAAACCCAATTTAGGTAGTTGTGTATTATCTCAATTAAAACACAACTGGCTCCTCACTTCTCCAAATCTCACAAGCTACCTGACTGCTTTATTTATTCTTTGTGTCACAGAAGATTCTGGGCAGGGAGGATATATTTATTCCCTTTGTATAGGTTTAGACTTAGTTTTCAAAATGTAAGAGCAATGAAGACTTAGTTTAGACTTAGTACAAAATATTTTGAGGATAGTATTTCTCTTAGAAAAATGAAGCACTTATTTAAATTTCTAAACATAACAAAGGTTTATTTCAATATCAAAATTTATACAGTATTATCTCATTTAATGTTTAAGAAATAGTATCTCCACTTCTGAAAATTGTACAACTCCACTTTTAATTAAAATTAACTACAGGATCAATAAAAGCTTTCTTCTACTTCCTTTTTACATATTCTTCATACATATCTTTAATCAAAGCATTCTGCAAATTCTACAACTCTACCTTTAATTAAAATTAACTAGAGGATCAGCGAAGCTTTCCTTCTACCTCCTTTACACATTTTTTGAATTAATCTAAAATTTTCTTTCAAATCTTTTTGTACACATAACACCTTTCCTCTAACAATATCAGACTATACAACTCTCTGAAAACAACTCTGGATACAATTCCTTTTAGCCTGAAGACAAATGGGCCTGTTGTACTGGGATCCGTGGTAAAAGATGATTAAGTGTTAGCCAGTAAAATAATTTAATCACAAATAGATACTGAATACCTTTGATTACAAATAGATACTGAATATCTTTCATTACAAATAGATACTGAATATCTTTCATTACAAATAGATACTGTAGCTTTCGAAACAAATTGTGCGTCTTTTTCAACAGAAAAATTGAAAATTAACGGACATAGTTATTCGTGCAGTGAGGCGTGCGGTGCGAAGGCAAGAGGTAGGTCATTCAATCATTGAACTGGTGTTCATTGTTGCTGCACGGACACACCTCACTGCACGCATAACTGTGTCCATTAAGTTTCGATTCTTCTGTTGAAAAAGAGGCACGATTTGTCTCGAAAGCTATAGTATCCATTTGTAACCAAAGATATTCAGTATCTATTTGTAATTAAATTATTTTACTGGCTAACCCTTAATCATCTTCCTTTTAGCCTTACAAAATACTACTCCTCTAGCCAATATCAGTCAAATATCTACCCATTTTTTTTCTTTTTTCTTTCACACATATATACAACTTAGGGATATATATATATATATATATATATATTCTCCCTAGAACACTTATACATAATCCTGAGCATATAACATACACTGTGCTGCCACTTTATTAAATACACCCACTTTATTAGGTACACAAACCATTTGTGTGAACACAAATGGTTTGTCCCACAATGTTGCAAGTCACATGACCAAAGTTATGGATATAAATGCAGCAGAACAACTTTTCTAGTATCAGGAAACGTGCAAACCGTAGCAAGAATGGGGAAACGGAGTGATCTAACAGACTTCGAACGTGGCATGGTAGTAGGTGCAAGGCGTGCTGGACAAAGCATCTCTGAAACGGCAGTTCTCCTGAACTTTTCATGCACCACAGTTTCAAGGGCGTATCTAGAATGGTGCAACGAACAGAAAACGTCCTCTCAAAGGAACTCCTGTGGAAGAAAGTCGCTTCTTGATGAGAGAGGTCAGAGGAGGATGGCTAGAATTGTTCAAGCAAACAGACGGGCCACAATGTCGCACATCACATCAGAATACAACCTTGGTGCGCAAAACAAAATATCGCAACGGACCACTAGTCGCACTTTGTCGCGAATGGGCTACAACAGCCGACAGCCACATCGTGTATCTTTGTTACCAATGAAAAACAAGAAAGCACATCTCCTGTGAGTACAGCAACACCAGCACTGGGCTGTCGAGGATTGGAAAACATTTGCTTGGTCTGACTAGTTGAAGCTCCTGGTGCATCAACATGATGCACCAGGAAAGCTCAGAATTTGGCGAAAACAACGTGAATCCATGTATCCGTCATGTGTGACGACTACTGTGTAAGGTGGTTGGGGCAATGTTATGGTGTGGGGAACGTTTTCTTGGAACACGTTGGGTCCATTGATACCCATAGATTCACGTCTGAATGTCACATGGTACCTAAACATCGTTGCTCACCAAGTGCATCCGTTCATGTTGACAGTTTATCATCGGTCAGATGGTTGCTTCCAGCAGGATAATGCGCCGGTGCACAGAGCCCGAATCACTATGGAATGGTTCCAGGAACGTGAAAATGACTTTCCATTGCTGCAATGGCCCGCACAATCCACGGATCTCAATCCTATTGAACATATTTAGGATGAGCTTCTACACCTCCGTCGAATCTCATTTCAATGAACTGCGTGACACACTTATGTCTGCATGGTACTCCATTCCTGCACAAAGTTTTCAGCATCTTATTAAATCCATGCCTAGACGAATTCAAGCTGTTTAGAAGGCTAAAGGAGGCTCAACACGCTACTAGGTATGTGTACCTAATAAAGTGGCAGCACAGTGTATATATTCTACACAATGGCTTTATATCAGAGATAGATAGTATTTATCGCTCTCTCTCTCTCTCTCTCTCTATCCACCTCTCTAACCCAGTTTTTTACTTTCTGCTTGTGTTCTAGGCCTATGCCAAGCTATCTGTTGATAAGGTTAATAATTATCAGTTCTGAGCGAATCCTAACCATTAACAAAACTTTTGTCGATGGGGTCTTTCTTTTCTATGCCTTTTGCTTACTTCCGGAGCCACCAGTCGGATGCGCTTTCACTTCTGATCTTTCTCTGCGGCCGTCTTCCTTGTACCTGGCTTACAGATTTTTCAGGCATTCCTTTCGCAGATTCTCATTTTGAGAAACCGATGGGGCGATGGTCTGCATCCATTTTATTTTCTTATTATGATGAGGCTCGGACTTCTTAAGCATTCAGCAGGCTGTTCATCAGAAAAACTTCTCATCTTTTTTTTCGACTATCTTCATTCTTCCAACCTTTACCTCAAAACACAGGCAGTACTTCAAGACCATTCTTTCTGACACTTCGTTACAACATTATTTTTCAAAAATTTACTCCTCATTGTCCTGCTTTTTGTTTCCATTCTCCCGCCTTCTTCTTAACCAATCACAATCACCCTCTCCTCCAGCATCTCTACCTTAATTTGTCCTTTATCTCAAATCTTTGTTTTAGCCTAGTGCTGTATGGCTGGGTATCTTTTCCCCGAAGTACAAAGGTTGCGGAGTTACTTCCTTCTGGAACTTTCTCGTAACTGTTTTTTTTCTCTTTATCCGGTTTGTTCTGCTCGTAGTCAGAAACAGATGCTTTTCTATTTCCCAAATGCATTCTAGGGTCAGTTTTATTGTATGCAACTGAAACTTTAGTTATCTTCCATTACTAAGTTCCATTACTCTACTAAAACACATACCATGATTAGTGGATAATTTGGGACGGTGACTTTATTGCTTCCCCAACATATTTTTCCTGCCATTGCTTGCATTCCGAAACATTATTTTTAGAAATCAAACTTTCGATCCATTGTCACTCTCCAATTGTTCTGTACTTGCTCACCTTGGCATAATTAATCAGCAATCTGCTTAAGATGAATATCTGTGCGGATTTAGATGCAAAAGCACTTAGCTTACCCTCTCTGTTTAAAAATAATTAATTTCAAAATTCCGAAATTTATTATTTTTCTGGAGTTGTAAGATTGAGTTCTTACACATTCCTTCCTGAAAAGTTGAAAGACACTAATAGAAAATACACTTATTTTTAAGACACTAATAGAAATCGGCAAAACGCCTCCGTATCCAGGTGGGCAGGAGCAGCAGTGCGAAGCACACGCTTCTTGATTAGACTCAGGGTTCGAGCCCGTGACCACGAAATACGGAGGATGTGGAAAGATCAGGGAATGACCACCGAATATCCCCGGAGCAATATGGCCTTAGTTGCTGATGCTTCTTAAAAAAAAAAGAAATCGGCAGTTATGTGAAATCTAGCGGTTTACTTTCCTGCAGATTTGAGAAGAAATAGTCAGCGACTACGATTGCTTACATTTTTCCACCGAACAACGTTGGCTGAGTCGAAGAAAAGTGCTGATGAGATTTTCTGAATTATGCTTTGATATTGTGAGTTTTCTTACTGATCGTAAAGCTGAAGCAACAAGAAAAACAACTCGAGATAAACTGCAGAGATTCATCGACTTTTTGTCTAGTAATTATAATTCACAAGGGGGTTGCATGATTTGCTGTTATATTTGACAAACTGAACGCACTGAATCTATCAATTCAAAGTAAAAACACGATCCCTTGCATGGCTAATGATAAAATTTCTGTCTTAAATGATAAAATTATTCTTTGGAGAAAAATTTATGAAGCAAGACAATACGATGCCTTCGATAGTTATACTACATGTCCTGATTATCTCTGAGAAGTCAGACTTAGAGACGTCAGAAGACAATAATCGACCACCTCACACAGCTGTAGGTCTCTTCTGAAGAATGTTTTCCTATCAATCCAGACATTAAAAATTACTGGTCGATATATAACCCTTTCTTGAAAAACCGGAACTCCTCTGTCCTATCTACAGGGAAAAGAAAAAGAACTAATTGATATTGAGCGTTAGAAAGAAAGAAAAGTGTTTAATGTTCCATTATCTTCGTTCTGGGTTGGTTTGTTGGACTCCTTCCCTAATAAAGCAGACAAAGTAGTTTTTAAACCTTTACCATTTGTGATTACTTATTTTTGTGAATGTTGATTTGCCAAATATTATGACACAAAACCAAAAAAAGAGAAACAAATATTATTTGGTTTTTAGGAGCATTAGCAACTAAGTCCATATTGCTCCGGGTATATGCGGTAGTCATTCCCTGACCTTTCCGCATCCTCCGTATTTGGCGGTCACAGGCTCAAATCCGTTTTTTTAATCCAGAAGCGCGTGCTACGCACTGTTCCTCCTGCCCACCTGGCTACGGAGGCGCAAGAGAAAGAGACTTGACACTTCAGCAGATATCCCTGTCATTTATTAGCTTTGACACTTAATTTCATAAAAATCGCTGAAAATCTGTCTCTGCAGTTCTCTCATTAAATTTACTCAGTAAATCTATTTTTTTCCTTTTAATTTGCAGTCTTAATAAAACATTTTTTTTTTAAATTTAAGATTTTAATGAGTAGCAATTATTTTTTTGGTTTTTGGTAATACAGTGAACACATGCAAAATGCCGAAAACCCCTTCCCCGTTCTTAGCGTTCTATACCAACGATAATCTCAGAGGTTACCTGAGGATTTTGCCGAACTCCCGGAGTACTTCGGCCAAAAAGGTTGAGAACCACTGATTTATGCCAACGTCAACAACATTGTAACCTGTTCATTTCTTCGTGGATTGTTTTGGGTGTTTTCCCTTACAGAAGGTGGAAAGGAATCCCTGATCTGTATTCCACTTCATCCATTGATACTTCTTTGAAATTCGGCACAGGAAAAAAAAAAAGAAATGAAGTATCAGATCAAAATCAAAATTTGTGTGGTTGCTATGGAGATGTCGAGGTATCAAACAAAAAAAAATCATCTTTCAATCACAAGTACTTCTGAGTTAATTAACGCGAATGATTTTTGAACCTATTTCGTATTACTGGCAGTAATTAGTACTTAAATATATTTTATTTTATCTCAATTAATGCTTTTATTCATTTAATGCGTTTAGCTACATATCTTTGCCTAATAAAAATTGATAAAACTCCAGAGAGCGGTACCCCTTACAAAATGGCGTCGAGAAGAAGAGGGGGAAGCAGTGACGTACAGTTTGTAACTCCGCCCACTCATGATTCCCCTCTTCTTCTCGACGACTGCACGACTTTATTCGGGGAAGACAAAATGTCACGTAACATAACAACACCTCGGAGTTAAAATGAAGAAAAATTAACACGAAAATAGCAAGTTTTTTTTCAAAACAAGAAACAAAAAGAAATACCACGTGCGGCGAACGACCAATTTTTGTTTGAATCCCTACCGAAGTCGCGTAAACACTTAACCTAAAAACCTAACATTTTTTCACTAAACACAAATGAAAGTTGACTAACACGTGCAATTGACAATAAAATTCCTCTTTGTATATGCTTTTTTTTTTTTTTTTTTTTTATTATTATTATTATTATCTGTTTATTTCCATAAGGAAACCACCCCGGGACGGCAAAGTGCCAGGAGGGTGCTAAGTACATATCAGGGTACGAGATACTACGTGCAGTGGGTTACATATACTGAACACGTAGTCTCGTCCCGAAATATTATATACACATTTTATGTTTAATACATACAGTATTTACACATTTATGATTGTGTACAAACATTATACAGCTCATATATTTACAATTCATTAATAATTCCACATATAACTTACATATTAACATAACTGTTACAGAATTTTTACAGTCAACAGATTATTATTGTTCTTAAAGCAGAAAGCTTCACTTTTATTCACAATTCTTTAGTACTTTGCGGCCGATTCATATTTCGGTAAGTCTGTACGAATCCTGGAAGATCTCTTTCCGGTATGTTGCATCCTCACACAGTTTTTCGGCATCTATCTGTAGTGAGTTAAATATTCTCGCTGCATTTGATGGGAAGAATCTTTGCAGGCTACTAAGATTGTTCAGGACTGAACGCAGTGGATTATTTAGTTCTCCGCAACGTCTAGCAGTGGCACGCGGTTTAACTAGAATATTATCCAGGACTGGAGCATCCACTCTGCCTGTGAGCATTTGTGCGAGAGTGTGTATGTTCCTGTTAATTGTCCGCTGCATCCAGGGTGTGATGTTAAGGTTTGAGTAGAGAATGGCCCTTGAGATAGTAAAAGGGTGGCCAGCAACTCTGTTAAGCCATCGCAAGAACCAGTACTCGATCCCAAGGACGGACTTATAATGTGAATCTGGAGCTGAAGACCAGATTTGCGAGGCATACATTGCAATTGGCAGGACACACATTAAAATGTACTTGGTCGCTAGCTGAGGATCCCTAATTCCTACCAGTTCCTGCCTAGTAGCCCATAAAGCGGCGAATATTTTTGTCTTCATATGGGCGAAGTGTTGAGCAAAGGTGAGTCTGTCATCCCACTTAAGACCCAGGTCCAGGTGAGAGTGCACTTTTTCCACACTAGACCCGTTCACAGAGATTGAGATGTCATTTTTATTCTGCTTGTAACTTATGGTCATTTGGGCAGACTTCTGTGCATTAATACGGAGCCCGATGCAATCCAGGTAGCTCTCAAATTCTCGGATTGTGCTATTTGCCATCTGGCAAATACTTTCTGCTGATTCATGGTCTTTGGAAGTGATGAAGAATTTTACATCGTCAGCATATGTTATAAAATTGTAGTACCGTGCAAGAAACGGCTCCAGGACGGCCGCGAAGAGAGTAGCCGAAAGAACTCCCCCTTGAGGCACTCCTTGCGAGATGGTAAAGCAAGATTGTAGCTTTTGGTGCTTAACAATAAGTTTCCTATGTTCTAGCAGGCTAGTTATTATAGTTAACAGATTTCCTCTTACATTAAAATAATTCTTCAAAATCGCAATGAGCGCTGGAATTGAGACGTTGTCGTAGGCTGCGGAGATATCCAAAAAAATAATATCAATTTGCTTTTTCTCATTTAGTGCTTTCTGCACGCGAAAAAGGGTTTCCAGTAAGTTTGTTATTGTTGATCTACCCGAAATAACTGAGTGCAAATGTGGTGGTCTATGGCTGAAGCAGTGTTGATTGATGGTGGGAAGAAGCGCTTTTTCGAATACCTTCTGTAGGGTGCAACTAACAGAAATTGGCCTGTAATCCTTAGCCAATTTTGGGTGTTTAATCTTTGGTATTGGGGTTACAATGTAATTTTTCCAAGATTGCGGGAAAGCTCCTGACCTGATGATTTTCTGATAGATGTGCAGTAATAGATCTATTATAAATGGGCTACTTATTTTAAGGATGAACATTGGAAATTTGTCTGGTCCAACAGTGGCCTTTTTGGGCAGATCGTTGATTGCTTTCATTACGCTCTCTTTGGTGATTTGTATTTCACTCAGTGGAGGTCTTGTTGGTTCCTCTCTTGCCGAATAGTTTCGCTTGTTTAAATCTTTCAGGAATTCCAAAATTTTGTTACCATTATCAGTGTTCTCAATTTGATTCAGTCCATGCAGGTTACTAAAAGGTTACTTTTGAAGGTTACTTTTGAAGGTTACTTTTGAAGAACGTAACTGACACAATACTAGAGAAAGGAAAACTCACCTCATATCCAAGTTTCACTTTTCTTTAACTCAGGAGGACAAGAGGTATCACGTGGAAACCAAACATAACAAGCAAAGCCAGCAAGCAAATGCGACCACGAAACGATACGAATTTCGCAATTACCGATGCAATGACGTCGTGTCACATGACGTCAATCTGAAACGAAGAGGAGAACGCAGTGAGTAGGCGGAGTCACAACCTGTCAATCACTGCTTTCCCCCGCTTCTCGTTGCTATTTTGAAGGGGGTCCCGCCAAGTGGATTTCGGCCTAAAAATCATTTCACAGCTTACTTTTACACAGCATTAGTTACTGGCTGATGACACTTGGGTATATAAAATTAGGGAAATAACTATATATATTGCACATGAATTAAATACAAATATTATCATATTTTTTTGTTTAATTCATGAACCTCTGTAAACTGAATATGTTTAGATATTTAACTGATTTTTGTCATTCTTGCAGAGATAACGAAAGTGGAAATATTCTTGACAATCTTTTGTCCCGTATGGAGCAGTATGCTAATAATCTCGAAGCACTGGTAGAGGAGAGAACAGCAGACTACCTTGAAGAAAAAAGGAAAGCGGAGGATTTACTTTATCAGCTCTTACCAAAGTAACTTTATGCATCATAATTTCCAATAAAATTATAAAAAAAATGCATTATAATTGAAATGAAAGAAACTTACAAATTATATCCATATTCCCACTTAACTTACGAAAATCAGTATTCAAAGAAGAATTTGAATCAGCATTTTAAGGATCGTCAAAATAGCTGCTGTACGTTACTAATCGATTATTCTATTAATTACATCTGGCTAATTTATTATACTGTTCTCTTCCTCTAACAAATATTGCTAAAGGGTGGATATATATTTTAACCTTGGACAGGAAGAATGCGAAACCAGCACAGCTTCCAGTAGTTCTATGCATGGGTTCTCTGCGAGACCTATTGCTGCTCGGTTATTCTGGAGGTTCTTCGTTACCATGCCTGTGGTCGGCACGGTTATCGAGATGGTCATTATCCTTTTCATATGCCATATTTCTTTGAGCTCTGGTCTTAGGTCTGTGTGTACTTTCTGATCTTTTCCTCGTAGGAGTTTGCTGGTGTTGGGCACCGCTATGTCGATCAGGTAGCCATTTCCTTGTCAATAAGGGTTATGCCGGGTCTGCTGTGTGGGAACGTCTTGTCCGCTTTATTGCGCAGTCTCAGTATAATTTTGTGAGCAGGGGTCTTTAGCACGACTTGGGATTGGGTTTCATACTTATAATAGGGTGAAAAACTAAAATCACTTTCATTAATGTCACCAGGAATGTTATTTCATCTACCCATGTATATTTCTGTGCATAAATTGCGTGTGTTCTTTGGTCGATTTGCCTGTTTTGCTGGACGAAAAAGTAGAATTTCCGGGGGAGGGAACATTGCTATCTGCGCCTGAGACCGACTAACTCAGCCACGGCGTGAAAAAAGCCTAAAGAAGTTCTTCGAGGCATTTCATCATCATCATTCTACTCTTCCGTTTGGCATGGGTTGAGTCCCTATTTAGATATCGTTCTCCATTGTTGTCGATCTCTTGAATCATTTGTTGATAACTCCGAAAGCCTGTGTTTTCCTTTAGGCATTGGAACCATTCTCTTTTGGGTCTTCCCGGTTGTCTCTTATCTCAAATTCTTCCTGTCAGTACTACATTTGGCAGTTTATGTTGTTTCATCCGGTTCACATGTCCAAACCACTGAAGTTGTTTTTTGTACATCTGCTCTATTATTCTGAGTTCAAAATTTAGATCTCTCTTTACTTGTTCATCAGTTTTATGTTCTCACAAATTTGTTTTATAGATTTTCCTTAGACGTCTCATTTCAAATGAAATTATTTTTTGCCTTTCTTTCTTATTTATTCTCCAATTCTCTGATCCATAAGTTGCTGTGGGTATGATGACAGTTTCATACAGTTTAATTTTTAGACAATTTGTGATTTTATTGCTCTTTCATATGTTTTTGAGTTTGTTCATGTTTGTCCATCCGATATTCAGTCTGTGATTAAGTTGGTCAATATTACTTCGGTTTGCGGTTATTAGAGAGCCCGGGTATACAAATTTTTGAACTTGTTCTATTTGTTGATTTTCGATGTTTATGTCCTCTATGTGTTTTTCCGATTTGCATTACTTTGGTTTTATTTATATTAATACTAATTCCATAATTGTTGCTTGGTTTATCGATGTTTGTTAATATTTCTTTTAGTTGTTCTTTGGTTTCTGTTAAAATTACAATATCATCTGCATATTTTATGTGGTTTATATTTTTTCCATTTATTATTGTGGCTCTTTTTTCTTCAATTGGTTTCATTAGTTCTCCTAGGTAAATATTAGATACTGTAGATATGGAGATAAAGCCATCTGTTACCTCTCTGCTCTCTGTTGTTGTTTTCGGCCCCCTTAGGTATTCCTCTAGCATTTGTGGGCTCTGAGGTGTGGCCAAAAAGATTTAGCCGGACTAGGCATAACTCATACTTTTTATTCTTAATGTAGTTACGACGCTTTGCGTTTTGGTTTGCTTTTGGGTTATCTTAGTTTAATTTACCATGTTCGCCTGTCTGGTAACGATTTTTACTCTAGTCTAGTGGCTTTTTAGGACAAAGCCTCAGAATAAAGAGGGAGAAGGTTACTTCCCCTCTCCATCCCGCAGTTTCGGCTTTTACGTTGTGATCACCATCGGGTAATTATGTAAATAATTACTCGACGCTGTAGTTAACATATAATCATTGTTAGCTCTACTATTTTAGTGATTGAATGTGAGGTTTTGGCAGAGAAATAGAAACCTTTATAACACAAAACATAACAAAGTTTAATACAAGAGAAAACTTACATGCTTCACTCTTTCCATTAATATAAACACATTAAGACATTTTCAGCAATAATGATCTTATGATTTTAAGATTTTTATATTCTTGAGCATACAAGTTACAAAGTTATTAGAAGTTAGAAAGAATCCCTCTTTTTATCATCATGCTTACCAGCATTTCATACTATACCATCTCAACTTAGAAATCTAAGATATTGCCTGGGCTTGAATAGCTGACGTTCCTCAACTCTCCATTATTTTGGGCGATTCTGCACGTTGCCTTAACAAGGAGTGGCAGCTTCTTTCTTAGCTCTCGGTCGCTTGTTCCCCTTCCTCTGATCTCGACGGCTTGGCGGTCCTCAATGGTAGGCTCTCCAAATGGTAGCGTCGACTCCAGCTCTCCTCTATGGTTTACTGGTCCTCTATGCTTTTTATATCCTAAATTTTCCATATTGTTTATTCTAGCCTTTTCTCTTATTGGAGGACTGCCTTGTTGATCTGCTCGGCTGTAATACCTTTCTCTGTCTTCACACACACTACTTTTTATAGCACAATCATATCGTCCTCCAAATTTGTTTTCCAGGCATGATACATTGTTCATGTAAAAAATAAACAAAAGATAGTACATGCTCTTTTTAGGGTACATATATATAAGTACTTTATAGCGCAACTAATGACAAATAACATTGGATATAGGTAACGTTGGTAATATATATATATTTTTTTACCAATGTAACTTCTTTTTTTTTTACAATTAATACTTCTACAATTGTTTCATGGTTACTTATTCATTCTAACAAGGGTTATTCCATTATAGCTACATGATTATAATTGTGAATAGGAGCATTTTTAAACTGTCCAGAGTCCTAAACGTTCTGATTCACTTGAATGTTTCTTCTTTTTTTCCGGGACAATCAGTTCCTGTACACATACAGTTTGGAATTTCGTTCACATGACTGAAGTTGAAGGATGCACATCATATTCGATGAAACACATTTGCTTTTTAATGTTCCTAGTATTGAAGAACTACATAGGATAAGATTTGGATCACTAGTCCGTTTTATGGAACTCTCAATATGGTCATGCTTTTGAAGTTCTCCTTTTTTTTTGAAGGAGCTAAAGAAAAAATAGCACGAATAAATGAGTAGTACGATGCTACACGAAGTAAGGAGAATCCATTGGCAACATTTTCCTCTGTAATACTAACTTTTTTCTGAGATTTCAGTGGCTAGCACCTATAAAAAAAATCGTGTACCCGTCGCAGGAAGCGCTAGAAGAAGTCCAAAATGTTGGGCAAAATTAATTTCGATTGGTGATTATACATTGGGTGGGGTGTGTTCACGTTGCGGTCAGATAGAGTGGGGTGAAGGCTGAAGACTGGGGGGAGATAGACAGGAATATGAAGCCGAAAGGGAAGGGAACTCCAGTTTACATTAGGGCACACTCATGCCCCACTGTAAACTGGGTGGCAGGGTGGAGAGGGGACAGAAAAACGGTCCTCTCACCACCCTGCCAGGAAGAAGTAAGAGAGTGAGCCAGACTAGGGAGAGTGAGCCAGACCAGCTCGGGTTGCCAATGTGGCCTGTGTGGAAGCAAACCAGACCAGAGGGTCAGCTCCACACCATCAAGTTTGCAAGCAGAGGAATGGTGAATTGTCTGGCATACAGGTTCTGGGAAAACTTGGTGAATGCTATATATGAGGCTTCATCTTCCAGCAAGTAGTGTTCCCAGTTTTTTGGGATTAAGGCACATTTGGATAATTAATTCAACACGAAATTCTTCATAAAGTTCGCAGTCATACATCTGGGGTCCCGAGGTCTCAACAGAACCATATGCCCACATTGGGTGGTTTTTGATTCAGAGAAAGTGTAATTTGTGGCGGATTTCTCCATTTCCTGTTAGGAGATATGTGCTGTACAATCTAGGGCAAAGCCATGCCAGATACGGTGGGCATATTTGTTGTAGATCGGAGAGGAACCTCCACATGATTTCCCCTTTTGTGGAGGTCATCCAGTGCTGCTGCCATATTGATCAGAAATAGATCTGGAGTCTTTTATTCTCCACTGTCCGATTTTCAGTTGGGTCTGTGGTGTGATCCTGGAAGATAGTTGGATTTCCGCGTCTAAGCTGCTGCAACATGCCTAGGGGAATCACTTCAAGATCAAGGGGTAGGGTCCCAGTGAGTACTTGCAGCCCATGAGTAGATATAGTGCTGCACACTCTGGTGAGGGCTAATAAAATTGGTCGGTTAATGATGTTGAGTAGCCGAAGTTTTACCGTCGTAGAGGCCTTATGGTGCCAGACACCAGAAGCATATGCAATCGCAGGGATGATGGCTGCTTTGTAAAGCATTGCTTCTTTCTAGCCACCAGCCACTGTGGGTAATCCTGGCAAGCATGGCAACATAGTTTCTCATTTTCTTCTTGATGTATTTTAAGTGGGGTGTAAAGGATACATTTCAGGCCAGGATAAATCCTAGGACCTTGCGTTCTGTTGCCAATTTGATCGTTCTGTTGTAGATTTTTATCTGCGGTGATCTGGTAGGAGTCAGATATCCCTTTAGTAGGATAGATTGGTTTTTGGTGGCAGAGATATTAAGATGATGAGTATCAGTCCACTCCCTTAGTGTAGAAAGTGTTGAGTTGGCAAACATTTCCAGTCATGCTCTTCAATCAGCAGAGAGGATTAGCGAGAGGTCGTCTCCATATGTGAGCGCTTCAGGCCCCCCCATTCCAGGGAGAGGAACTCATCCAGCACATAGTTTCATAGGAGGGGACCCAGTCCAGAGCCCCTGTGTACCTGGCATTCAACCTTGCAGTAGGGAGCCTGCACTAGGACCTGCCTATTGTTCAGGTAGCTCTGAATGCATCCATATAGCTTTGTTGGCGGGTTGGCAGCTCGTAGTCTTGCGAGGATGCTCTGCCACCAGAGGGCGTCGAACGCCCTGAAATCCACAGAGATGAAAAGAAGGTACTTTTGTTAGTAGATTAATGTGGTATTCATGATATATTCTAGTGAATCCAGAGTGGATTTCCCAGTTTTGAGTCCGAATTGCTTGTGTGTTGTTAAATTTGCTGTGGTGTAATGTACTTCAAGCTTCTGTCTAAGAATTTGTTCCAGGACTTTGCTGAGTACAGACAGGAGGTCTATAGGTCGGTAGGACTCCGGCCTGTTCCGCTGCTTGTAGGATTGTGTTAGTGACAGCATGCTTGTGGCTGCATTGGCGGGTTTTTTATGATTAATTTTATGCTGGCTACCTTCCAATTTACGAAGTTTCTCTCTACTCTCGGCTGGGGGAGGATATTCTCCATATTATTAGATACTTACAGAGCATCTCTCTGGAATTCCCAAATGCAAAAATCATCATTGCCGCCGACGTAAGCTGCAGGTCGCCAGCGTGGTTCAGTGAAACTCAAGATAGACGAGGCACAAACAACGGACAAAGACTGGAAGAATATCTCTCAAACAGTTCTTTCTCAATTCTCAACCAACCAAATAACCTACTGACCTTCTCTAGTACAATGTGGGAAGTCAGAATTGATATCATCCTGGCCACAAGATGCGTTGCACAACACCTTTCATCCTGGACAGTTAGAGAAAGCTGGACCACTTCAGATCACCGTGTAATAACTTTCCAACTGCACCGAGCAGTAAGCCGACAACCAATTATGAGGCAAACTCTACATAGATTTGCAATTGACAAGGCAAACTGGCAGGAATTTAAGGATTCACTGATCATGGCCACCCACTTTCTCAGCACAGTTGGACTGAACCCAGACCAGCACCAAAAGGTAATTGTAATCCTAGTCACTGAAAGCTCAATCAACTCTATTAAAAGGAAGAAGTCTTCTCTTGGAGCCGTACCTTGGTGGTGCCCAGAGCTCCAACAACTGCGACGGGAGGTTTACACCCGACGGAAAAATTTTCAACGTGCAAGACGGACATGGCCGGAAGCGGAAGTAGAGTATCTCAAGCAGCAGTACCGAACTGCAAGAAACGAATACACAGCCCTGATTAAACAAAGGAAGAAACGCTACTGGGAGCACCTTGTTCCACAGTTGGAAATTCTGCTCCATGGGGAGTGGTCTACAGAGTAATCACAAACAAACTCCCCAGGGGAGAAGTCATCCCAGCCACCAAGACGTCACAAGGCACGTATACAAAGACATGGTCCGAATCTATAAATAACATCCTTGACGCCATGTTCCATCAACGCATGCCACCAAGCATCCCAGAGCAAATACTACTATGTGAGGAAAACAGCACATACACCATGGCCCAAGTGGAAGACAGCTTCACCAAGGAAGAACTGGACTCCGCTGCAGCAAAAATAAAAAACAAGAAATCTCCAGCAGAAGATATGCTGCTAGATCATAAAGAAGGCTGTTGAAACCACCCCAAATGAGATCCTAAACCTCTTCAACCATTGTCTTGAAGCAGGCCATTTCCCAGTAGTATGGAGATCTGCAAAATTAAGGCTTATTCTCAAGAATCTGAGAAAACCACAAGACTTTCTGGAGTAATACCGGCCCAATGCTCTTCTATCCATACTAAGCAAACTCATAGAACATCTTCTAAGCAATAGAATAAAAATGCATTACTCCAAGGCTGGCCTTCACTCTGACAACCAATACGACTTTAGAAGCGGATGCTCCACGGCGGACGCCTTAGAGAATATCGTCAAAGCAGCTACCACTACCAGCAATAAATACTTCCTTGTCATTTCAGTGGATTTTTCTGGAGCGTTTGACTCCCTCTGGTGGCCAAGCATCCTCGGCAGACTTCGGAAAGCAAAACTACCATCTAATTTGTACAATTGTATAAAAACCTATCTCGCAAACAGAACAGTAACCGCCAGTGCTCCGTACTGTTCAGTCACATGACCAGTCTATAGAGGATGCCCACAAGGCTCAGTACTTGGCCCATTTCTCTGGAATGTGGTGCTCGACAGCTTTCTAAACCTCGACCTTGGTAATGTGAGTTTGTAGGCCTATGCGGATGACCTGATCTTGATGCTGGCGGCAAACTCAAGAACTCAACTAGAGATCTCTGCAAACCGTGCTATAAATATCCTACAAGACAGGGCCACCCAATCCCACTTAAAGATATCCCCAAAAAAAACCTGCTCCATCCTACTTATAGGTTCTCTCAACATCAGTAGGCATCCCCAGACAAAGATTCAGGAAACAACAATTAAGCTTTCCACCGAACTTAAATATCTTGGTATTCTGCTGGATAAAAATCTGTCATTCACACCACATCTTACTTACCTCCGAAGAAAAATCAAAAAATACTCCGCACTAATACCTAGTCACTTGTCGTGACTGGGGGCTTAAGAAGAGGAACTTAGCCCTCTTCTATAAGGCAGTCTTCTTACCAGCAATAACATACACATCAGGAGTCTGGTTCCACAAGGCGGTAACAGCAGTAAACAAAAGGAAGCTAGAGACCATTCAACATTCAGTCCTACTGACAATCTCGAGAGCCTGCTGTACTGGAAGCACCCACGCCCTCCAGTTCCTCTTGGGTGCTCTCCCCCTGGACCTGGAGATCGTCCGCTGTGGGTTGCTTTATCAACTATCCAAAGGCAAATCAATCCCCTGCCTAGACTACACAACCGATCCAGCGAACGATTGTATACTCCAGAAAAAACGCCTTCTCATCCACCTACAGCAGGCCTGGCAAATCCACTGGACGACTTCGACAAAAGGGGAAGTCACCCGAAGATTCATACCGGATAATCAACTAGTGTTTCCCAAAAGCCTAAACTGGTTTTCACGGGGACTGCTGACATCTTACCTGATCACGGGACATGGCGCAATTAGAGCAAAACTCTCCAGTTTCGATTGAGTGACACCCCTCTCTGCCACTGTGGACAGCCCGAGACGTAGGAGCACCTCATGCACCACTGCCAACTATACGAAGACCTCCGCTGCCTCTTAATAACTAGAATACCTTTCTCGCCAATAAACCAAGAACAATATCTCCTGGAGAGCGAGGACAACCATAAAGCCTTAACGCAGTTTGCGCAGGATCTTTTTACTAGAAGAAGAACATACCCACAACCTTAGCAGGAATTTTCCCACAAACTAACCACTCATAATTCATAATAAAGATCCTTATATGTGTCAACCAAACAAAAACCTAAGAACTACAATCTGAAAAACTAATCATTAACTTAACCTGGATCTGACCTGGCTTAAACTGGAGTCATTATCTGGACTTGACCACTCCCACGGATGGGACAACATGTCCCAGGAATAGCATACCAAGACCTAACAAAGACATTATGCAGTTTGTGCCGAAACATCATTAGGCGATCTGAACCGGGTACCCTCACTCGGTTCACTTTCTTACCTACCCCCCTGCCATTCCTTATCTTCACCCTGTGAGGCATGGACCTGCCCCGCCGACTTTTGGGGTTATCTTCGCTATTGACTCCATATTTCTGTTTTTCACGCCCCAGTCTTCACTCTCCCTTCCCTCTCTAGCTATCTTGCGACTAGCGTTTGACCCTTGCCAAAACTACAGAAGACCCACACAAAAATTAAAAAAAAAAAAAAAGAAAAATGAACTATAACCCATATAACTTATATCTCTTTTGGCCTGACCCAATTTCTAGCGTTTCTCCCCCCTCCACTTTTTTTTTTCTAGGTCCTAGCCACTGAAATCTCAGGAAATTAGGTCGCAGGATCTGCCAGAGTAAATAGTAAATTTCTAAAATACTGGTGTACCTGGTCTGCCTCCATGAGGTATAGTGTGGGCAATGGTGGGTCTCATTTGAGACCCAACGCCTAAAAGACCAGGTGAACAATGGTACAAAACATTACACACACCACAATATCCATACACTTTTAAAACTCTGGCCTCTACAGTGTTCTGTATCACACCACGATGTATATTACAGGGAGATGGGGGAAACCCCTGGTGCCATTAGGTCCTAAACATACTATACACCATACCTTCCAATCTGAGGAGAACCGACCCTGAAGAAGACAGTGGTTATATAAGGCCAACAGCAATGTCAAGGCATATTCGGCCACCTTTTTTACCAGTTCTCATTCAAGCATGTCCAGTCCCGTGGTTCTTTTGTATTTTATTTTTTGTACTCCAGCTTCTAAATCTTTCAGAGTGAATGGTTGTTCTGCTCTGGCCGATTAGTAGGTTTTGTTGGCATGGCACAGCTGTTGCTGTTGAGATGTCTTGTCCTCTTCAATAGGTTTGAAGATGGCATTCAGAATGTTGTTGATGGTGTCATGCCAGTTGTTGGTCATGGTGCCTTGTGGGCTGATGGAGGAGGGCCTCACCTCTTGCCTTGGTAATTTGTTTGTGGTTATTCTATATATGATGATCCATGGGTCTGTATTGCCGACTGCAGAAAGCAGATGCTCCCAGGACCGTTTCTTCCTCTGCCTGATCATTGCAGTGTACTTCTTCCTGGCATCCCTGTAATGTTGTCTGATGGGCTCAACCTCAGTAGGAGGCCAAGAGCATCTGGCTCTTTGGAAGGCATGTCTTTTCCTGTTCATATATCTCCTAAGTAGGTCAAGGTTCTGCGACCACCACAGCACAGCGCCTGGCTGGGGGATCCTGCTCTGGATCGACTATTCTGCTGCTTGTAGGATGGTGTTAGTGAGAGCATGCTGCTGTTGATTGGGGGTTTGTTTGTGGAGGTTATTAGAAGACAGGTTCTCTGTGTTCCTAATTATAGCTTCTTAAAAGTTCTTCCAGTTGGCCTTGTCAACGGCATATCTGTTGTGTTTGTAGCTGTTTTTTGGGGCCATGTGAAGCGAGTTGTTCATCGTGAAGGTGATAGCCCTGTGGTCTGAGGAGGTCCAGTCTTCCTGCACTGTACAACGATTTAGATTCCGAGCAAGGGATCTGGTAGCCATTGTTGCATCTAGAATGAACTCCCAGAGAGTGGATCTAAATGTGGGAAGATTGTATGGTCGATTTAGGACAACAAGGCTGCTGTTAGCAAGGAATTCTTCCATATATTGGCCATTCCTGGTTCCTCGATGTTCAGGAGTCATCTCACTAGGCCACAATGGAGAACGACAGTTTAGGTCCTCAGATACAACGATCCCGGAACCTACAAGTTCTGTTTTTACTTGATTTAGGTATTGGATGGCTGGTTGGATGTCTGCTCCTGGGCAGCAGTACAGTGAGATTATATATAGCTCTCCCAATGGAGTAACAATGTGAGAGCAGGTCGCCCACTCCAAGCACAGGAGTGTTATTCTTATCACAGTAATGGCGGGATTCCTGACAGCCACCACAGCCCAGTGTGTGGCTCCCTCTACCTGAACAATTATGTAGCTGAGTGGGTAACCGCTGACAGCACCTGCACAGGTGTATGGCTCCTGCAGCAGGAGGATGTCCAGGTTCTCTTCTTCAGCTTATTGTCTAGTTTGATGAGTTATGGCAATAGCTCACTGCGCATTCAGTTGAAGAAATTTGATACAGTTGTTATTACACCTTTTAGGGAGAGTTCCCATAATTTATTCTTATTTGTTGTGCACTTCTTTGTTTTATGTATAGCAGGAATTTTTTGTTTCGAACAGAGTGCATGTGGGGAAGCTTCTGCCACTTGCAGTTTGCATAGACTGGTTCTTTTCCTTTGTTTGGGCAGTTAGCATAGTTGTGCTCATTCTTGGCACAGTGTCTGCAGGTTGGTTCCTGTTGGGCGCACGTGTGGGTTGTGTGGCTGAATCGGCAACACCGAAAGCATTTTGGCATGGTAGTGTGCTCCTTGAAGCGATATGAGCATCAATTTATGTATATTCTCTCTTCTTTTGTTATGAGTTTCCATGCATTGGGGGGCCAATCCGACCACCCAGTTTGTCAGGTTGTCATTCCTACTTTTGGTTTGGTGATTGGGCATTAGTAGGGTAGTTTGGTCTCTATCGGGTAAGTCTTGCTGGAGGTTGCATATATATATCTCCTCACATATGGCAGTAGGAGCCAGGTCTTTGTCGATATCATATATGACAATGGAGGGGCCTTTTTTATGGGCAGCTCAGCAGAGAATCCAAGCGTTGGAATCTTGGAGTTATTGATGATGAGATCCGCATCACTTTTGTTTTTGACTGAATTATGGCCCCTGTGTTTCGTGTCTTCCTAATGGCTCTGAATTTAACCGTTTTAAACTCTTGTGTTAGGGAGCAATGACCTTTTTTTTTCTTCCTTCTTCAGTAGTTTTAAGAGTGTCAGTGGTTGTATGTTTGAGAACCACGAAATGTGGAGTAGGGAGCAGTGTCTTCCTCGGTGCTGGATTGGTCATGGTGACAGTGGTAAGTGTAAGTGTAAGGGTGTGTTGTTGTCTTACAGCACCAGGGTTTTCACCCATCTCTGTGTTGCTTTCATTATGGTGAACCAGTTCACTGGGAAATGCCAGAGATTTAAAAGTGTGCGGGAATTGTTCATGTGTTGTGTTTTGTACCATTGTTCATCTGGTCATTTAGCCATTGGACCCCTATTGAGGCCCAACGTTGTCCTACTTACGCCCCCTAGAGGCAGACCAGGAACCCAGTACCTGTATATTCACTCTGGCAGGTCCTGCCGCTTAATTTCCTGGGATTTCGGTGGCTAGGAACTTAAAAAATAAAAAATAAATAAAAAAGTAATAAATAAATAAATAAAATAAAAAATAAAAAAAATATATAAAAATAAAATAAATAAATTAAGAAAAAATATGAATAAGTGAAAAATCTGCACTATCGTAGGGGTAATATCGCTTTGGTTTGCTAGGCCGAGTTTTGGGTGTAAGGTAATTTTATCATGTTAAGTGTTTGACGTGTGGGGCTTTTGCTATGATGAAGGTAGAGAGGCGAGGGAGACTGAAGACTGGGAGGAAAAGACAGAAATATGGGGGCATATGAGTAGATAGCTCCAGTTTTCAGTGGGGCATGCCCATGCCCCACCAGAGTAGAAGTTTGGGGGTGGAGGACAGGGAACATAAAATGTCCCCTCCCCCCAAGGAAGTGGGAGTAATAGATGAAGAGGGCTAGGGTGTCGTCTTCAAATCGCCATCAGGCGGTTTGCAGCTGTGCTGTGTTCTCTTTTGCTTTGTCACACATGGGGCGAGCCCTATCCTTGCTTTTCTTTTCCATGTGATCAGCACTCTTCTTGTCCAAGTACTGGTCCTCTGCAGGGTTTCAGTTTTCTGTCACATTTGGCGGCGATTTTTTTTAATCTCTGTGTATGTTGCTGTAGATAGATATTAGTGTTTTTCTCCTGGTGAATAGGTCTTGCGCATACTGTCAGAGTGCCCTATATTCATCCCCAGTGTCCAGGAAGTGGTGCTCCAGTCCTTTTGGGAAGTATCTCAACCTTGTTATTAGTAGCCCTCTGAGGTCTTCATAGTGTTGACAATCATAGACTATGTGGCTCCAGCTTTCACTTTCCCCACATATGCAGTTGGGGTCCTCAACAAGTCCGAAGCCAAACAGCTTCTCCTTGTAGGGTCCATGTCCGGTTAATAGTGTTGTTATATGCTAGTACCCTGCGAAGTACCACGGTAGCTGCTTTGGGTATATTTTCCGGAGGTCTGGCAGAAATCGTTTTGTTACTTTGCCTTTTGTAGTCTCTGTCCACTTCTCTGCCAAAGATCAAGGAAGTGGGTCTGTAGCCTAATTTTTTGTGTTTCAGGTTGCCCACCAGGTCAGTCGTGTATCCTTGGTGAGTAGCAACTACTCCCATGGCCAGCAAAACAGTATCCCCCCCAAACTGCCTCCAGGTCCAGAAGGAGTGCTCCAGCAAGTAGCTGCAATGCTGGGGTACGTACCGTGCTGCAAGCATGCGTTGTTGATAGCAGTATGGTCCTTCGGGTCATTTCTAGTTAACTTTGTTAACTACCAGTGTTGTTTTTGGATACCACACTGCTGCAGCATAGGTGATTGCTGGCAGGAAGGTTGTTTTATAATAAAGCATCAGTGCTTTTTCTTGAGTCCCCAATCTTTCCTTGTGATTCTGGTTACCAGTCCACAGTGTCCTCTGATTTTTCTTCTTATGTATTTCAGATGTGGCTGGAACGTCAGGTTTTTATCTAGGATAATGCTCAGATACTTCAGTTGGCTCACAAATGTGATTGTTACATTGTTGATTTTAATTTGCGGGGGTCGTCGTAGTTGTAGTCACCTTTAGGAGGATCGATGAGGTCTTGTCTGATGGTATTTTCAGCTGGTTCTTTGATGCCCATTGCTGCAGCGCTGGAGTGCCTGATTTGCCAGTGTCTCCAAATGGGCCATGGAGTCCACCTCTACCATCAATGTCAAGTCATCCGTGAAGGCGTGTGCTGCCACAGAACCCAGGTCCATCATCAGGAATTCATCGAGGACCATTGTCCACAGGAGCTGCCCGAGCACCGACCCCTGCGAACATCCTCTGTGCACCTCTCTTGTTATTTTTTGATAGTGTATGTTGATTTCCACTCTTCTTTGCATTAAATAGCTATCAATTACTTTGTAGAGGTTAAGAGGCACATCAGCCTCCCTCAACCTTGCCAGGACACTTGGCCACCAAAGTGAATCAAACGCCCCAGCAAAGTCAACAGAGATGAGCAGCAGATACTTTCATCTACAATCCTGGAATATCCTTAGCAAGTTTTCCAGTGCGTCCACAGTTGAGGATCCTGGTCTGAAGCCATACTGATTTCTGGCATGTAGGCCTGTAGCTTCATAGTGTTTTATAACTCTCACATGGAGTAATCTTTCAAACAATTGGCTTGCCACTGGCAGCAGTGCGATGGGTCGATACAAATCTGGGAATTCTGTATTTTTGGTAGGATTTTTCAGTTTTAGTTTTAAATTTGCTGTTTTCCATGCAGTTGGGAAATGTCGTGTTTCCAAGTATCTCTTGTATAGTGTGAGGAGTAGATTGATTGTATAGTGTCAGGAGCAATGGAATACAAGCCGCAGTAGGTGTGGCTTGTATTCCCTGGTTTTCTTGAGTATTTCAGGCTCAATAAGTTCGAGGTCCGGGCATTTTCTATTTCTGACCCTACTAGTGGCCACGCTGAGTTCATCCAGGGTGAAGGGAGGGGCTCAATAGCCTGGTTTCTGTAGTTATCGTTTCTGTCGCAAGTCCGTTGCTGAGCTGGCATAGTTAGTATATCTGGTTTGTGATATATTCTGTCAAGAATGTTATTCATCGACTGCACCCAGGTTGTGGTGAGATCTCCCTGCTAAGTCCTAATGGTAGCAATCAGCTCCCCCTAGGCAGTCTATTGGTTGTTACCTTGTAGACTATGTCCCAGGGGTCATTGTTCTGTGATGTGGAGACCAAGGACTCCCAAGAGCCTCTTTTACTTGTCTTTATGGCATCAGTGTACCAGTTTCTTATTGGTCTATATCTTTGCCTCAGGGCTTCAACCTCATTTGCTGGCCATGTTCTTCGGGCACTGTGGAAGTCTTTCCTACTCTTGTTCATTTGTTGCCGGAACATGGCACTGTCCCGTGTCCACCAGGGGACTGCGCCCAGCCGGGGGTATTTCTTCCTGATACTTTGGTTGCTGATGTCTGTCATCAATTCAATAGTTGTCTTCTGCAGTTCATTCGGATTATTCCGTGTATCTAGGGATGGAGGTATGTTGTTAACCGCTGACAGTGGTAGTGGCAGGTTTGGTCCTCAGCGCTTCAGAATATGTCGAGGTGTGCTGTGGCATTTGTCTTGCCCCGCATTCTATGTAGGCATCTAGCCGTGTGATGGCTCCCTCATTTTCTACATGTGTGTCATGGAGAATTTTCTCCGTCTTGTGAAAGATTGAAACAATCTGCGATCTCAGTCCAAAAAATATCCTTCTGGGATTCTCCTTAAAAATGGTTTTGAGGGTGGTTTTCAGAAAGAGAGTTTTTCTCATACACGGAGCCTTCTGGTATGGTGTGGTCCAAAGATGGTTCTTGTTGTTTTTCATAATTTTTTTCTTTTTGTGATGCAGTGGCTTCTGGCTGTTCCGTTATTTCAGCCCGAGATTATGTTTACAGTTCTGATATGAGAACCACTTGCTTGCAGGTTTTCCGTTTGGTTGAGGGGGTCCCAGGTCGGGTGTTCTCTAAATCCTCCAGTTGATCAATAATGACAGATCAACCTTTTTTGTGTCTCAGTCAGGGGATCTTTGTGCTTGTCTAATTTCTTCTCAATATTTGTGGTTTCCAGATTACCGGAAATGTTCAGTTAATCTGGTTCACAGTGTTGGTGTCAGATAGTTTTTTTTTTAAAATAATGGCGATTGATGACAACCACAAGTTCATGGGTGTATTTGGAGGCACACAGTGGACTGTGGAAATTTTGGGGATATACCCACCACAGCACTTTGAGAGGAGGTGGGAAATGCCAGATATAGAAATGCCCATAGTGGAACGAGACTACTTTCCCAGCGGGATGGGTATTCACTCACTAATATCAGTGGATTCAATAACTGGTGTTAATGAGCATTTGCTATCAGATCAGATTTTAAGCAGTAGCAAGTAGCCGACACGGTAAGCCTAATCCCTGTGTTTATGATGCAACAACCAGTAAAATAACGTATTAGCATATGGTCAGCACAATGCTAAGCCTAATCAGACAAACTGTATAATATATAAAGAAAATACCCGATAAAATAGACGAGTATTGCACAGGAAGTTAGATAGCATCCACCTTGCTATAGGAAAAATCTTCTTTCAGTTTATAATGCAAATGTTACCTTAAAATAACAAATAGAACATAAGCATCAATCAGCAGTGCTACCCATTTCTTCTGTAGTGGGTGACGCTGCTGATTGATGCTTTAGAAATTTTGATGCTTATGCTCTAGTTGTTATTTTATGGCAACTTTTGCATTATAAATTGAATTCTTCTGTACAACGTACAAATTCTTCTGTAGTAAACTTGATAAGTATGTGTTTGATTTGGGACTCTGGTGTTGACATTACTTGCACCATTTCCCCAGCACAGCTCCTAATGCCATTATGACCAACACTATGGCTGGAATTCCTAAAGTGAAGTATAATGCTTCTAGAGACCAATTTCATTCTAAATGAATAATTAACTTCAGTTGTCCCCACTGATTCCACATATGACATTCATAAACCCAAAGTGTTCTGCTTGGGTTGTCTCGAGCCTAAGAGTTACTGGTTACTTCTCGTTGACTCCATACTTCCAAATCGGTTGTCAACACCTTATTTGTCATGGAACTTTTCCAGGTCACATTATCTAGAGGTGGAACATGTTTAAAAACACATTGTAGTTGAGCGTTGTTTCCTAAACTTACTAGATGCGTTTTACAGTTTCCTTCTGACGGTCCTTTCACATAGACTAATGCTTCATCTTTCACTAATTGATAGTCAGTGATAGATAGTACAGTTCTGCTGTACGAGTGTAATAAAATGACATTTGACGTGACATCTTAGGAATCGTTAAGGTGGAAATGACACTGCTTTGAATAACTTTATCTTCAAAATACCATTTTACCACTGGGAGTGGATTTCCTCTAACCTCATACTGTAGCAAAACTGTATTTCCTTTGGTAGTGGCAACATCGTTTAATTTTGTTATCTGGATAGGACCATATGACACAATCATTACGAAGGAAGCTGGAGCCAATCCTAATTCATTCTGAACTAGACGAGTGAAATTATTGTTATGGTTTGTTCTTAAAATACTTTTAATTTCTAGAGATATGTTTCCTTCTTTTTTTAGCAGTTCTCAGTTTTTAAACCATTGATAAATGAAAACATCAGGATTTGCTGTAGCTTCACATTTCAATTTAAACCAATCGTAGTAACATGCGACTTTTGAGGTTACCTTCATAGTGACCCTTGGCCTATATTTTACTATAATTGATATTGGGATCATCATGGGAGGAAAATAGGTTACATGATTAGTGACACAGGTAAATGCTTACCTGGATCCATTTCAAAGCAGCAAAGGTGGTTTTCCTGCTAAAGATTTATATGTAAGAGTGGCTTCATCTCCTTCATTTCCGCTAAAAAATGAACCTTCTCAGATCAGAGGTGGTAGAGGAGTAACATAAATTGTTACAATAGCTGTACTAGATCGGAATTGCCATTCATCCTTAGTTTCTACATGGCAAAAATATTTACCTCCGTCTGCTAACTGTAACTGGGTGATTTTCAATGCAAAATCATTCTCTTTAGGTGATCCGATGACTTTATAATCAGGAATCCCTAGTGGTCTGTAAAGACTGTCTGTGCTTCTTTTGTTGAAACACCATTTTACAGTGGCTGTGAGATTTGGAACTAGTCTACAAGGGATGGTAATAGTTTGTCCAGCAATGGCCTCTCTATCAAGTTATTGAAGGATGAAGATACCGGTATTAAAAGCTGTACACTGAACAAATAGTATAACTAGTAGAAGCATGGTCTGTGTTGGAGTAGTCATATTGATGAGAACTCTGATATGTATTTCTGTCTTCAACAATTTTCCGTTTTTCTTGGCCTAAAGTAAAACAAAATTGTGATGCGGGAGATAAAAGATTTTTTTCTTAATGTAACGGTATCAGAGTTGGACCGTCCACCTCCCCTAATAATTTCTCTTTTTTTTTATTTCAATGCATCTATAAATATTAGCACAAGATCGTACGCACTAGTTCCTGTGTGTTGGTTCGAAATCTTGTGGGCTTTCCTGATTCTCCTAAAATTTGGGTTGTTTTGCCCACCAAATGAGTCGATCATAAATACTCGGGTCTTTAGAGTGCAGTGGTGCTGTCCTTTCTTCCAGGCTTTCCTGACTTTCCTGATTTTCCTAAAATTCGGGTTGTTTCGCCCACTGAACAAGTCGAACATAGATACTCAGATTTCTAGAGTGCAATGGTGCTGGTGCCATCCTTTCTTCCGGGAAAATCTGAGCTGGGTGAGTTTGAGGTTCAGTCCTTGTGCTAACAGAGGAGACATTCTGTTCTGTCTCTTCATCAGAAAATTCAATTAGCTCTGGGACAGTTAACTCCTTTGGTGATTGAAGAACTATTGTTACTTCTTTATTTCTGGGAACGGGCTGACAAACTAAGGGCTCTCAACTTTTGCTCCACAAATTATATTGGGGCATAGGCAGTGATTGACCTTTCTCTTCCCTTCCTTTCTGCAGAACTGTCTGTTCATTTCGCTTTGCTACTGTTTGTTGATTTTGCTTCAATACTGATTGTGGTTTTTGGTCCCTCTTTGGCAAATACACCAATGGAAATCGAAACGGGCAAGCTTGGTGCCCTATAAACATCCATTGGTTCAATCTATTCTTCTTCCTCTGTCTCTCTGATTCGGGATATATACCTCTTTTGGTGTTGTGAGTTCAGAGGTTTGTTCAGGTGAGGTAGTGGTTTCTGACGGCTCTAAACATAGTTCTGGAACGGTTTGTGTTCAATTACTTTAGTCAACTTATCGACATGAACTAATTGCTTGGCCCTAGGGTGATATATGTGCTGGATTTGGTAGTTGACTTCAGATATTTGCGATATTAATTGATACGGTCCGCTGTTCTGACGAGACAACTTGCGTGTTCTACTTGGTTTAACCTTTGGAGTATAGAGATATACTGTGCTTCCAATCCTAATCTGCTTACCTATGGCCTTGGTAGACCTATATTGTTCCTGTGATTGTGCTGTGTCTTCCAGATGCTGCTGAACTATTTCATAAGTTCTCTGCATCCTTGCTACCATTTGCTCTGAATAATGCTCTAAAGAAGCATAAGTAGGGCGGATTTTGGAGGTCCAGATATGCTCAAGTAGTATAATTTCTCTTCTGTACATCAAGTAATTGGGTGTTTCATGTGTAGCAGAATATACAGCCAAATGGCATGCTGCCCCTGCCAATGGTACACAAACATGCCAGTCTGATTCAGCGTTATTCACCACATGTGATAAAATTGCTGCCAGAATTCTTTTCAACCATTCCACTTTAGCATTACATTGAGGATGGAATGCTGTTGCTTGTAGCTTCTTAATACCTAGTTTTTGGTACACTTCTCTGAGGAGGGTTGATTGAAAGTTACTTCCTCTGTCCGTGAACAAAATTTCTGGGATTTTATGTCTAGCAACCACACGATTTACAAGAGCCGTAGCTATTTCCTCTGCTTTCTGTGTCTTCAGTGGTATTGCTTCTACACAACGTGTAAAGCAGTCTACCAGCATTAATACGTATTTATTCCCATCTAAACTGGGGGCAGTGGTCCAAGAATATCAATAATCACTCTGTACCAAGGTTTGACTCAGTCAGAACTCACATTAGGTTTGCTTTTGCTTTCGGATTATATCCTTGTCTTTCCAAGCATGAAGGGCAAGTGTTCACATAATTTTTTACATCACTATACATATTTACCAAAAAGAAGTCTTTTCTAATTTTCTGCAGGGTTTTGACAAATGCTAAATGGCCACTAGAGGGACTACAGTGGCAAGCGTTCAAAATCTGACCTTTTAATGCATGTGGAACCACAATTTGTTGAAATAGCTGTTCTCGAGTTGATTTTGAATCAGGTAAGGAGTAATGGTATAGTACCCATCACCTAAGTAGCAGGAATCTGGAATCTTCGATAAAGCTTGGACATTTCCCTCTAATTCAGTGATCAAGGAATTTAGACTGTTGTCTTCCTTCTGTAACATCCTCATCAATTCTTTAGTAGCCTCCTTTGGCATTGCTAATGCTTCAGGCATGATTCCTGTCGACATCATCGCAACTTGTTCAGTTCTAGGTTTCTTTTGCCCTTTAGGCTTAGTACCCACTTCTAATACTGGTCTAGATAGAAAATCTGCATTTGAATGCATTTTACCTGGTCGTTAAACTGGGAGTGGGATTTTTCAATTTCAATAAATAACTCAATGCTGAATGATCTGAGATGATCTTTAAAAAATTCTCATAGAAAAATGGGTGGAACTGAGATATGGATTACATAACAGCTAAACTTTCCTTTCTACTGTACTGTATGATTTTTCAGCCTGTTTTAACAGTCGGCTAATGTAAGCAATTGGATGTCTCTCCCTATCTTTTGCAATCTGTTGCAACATGCCTGAACTGCAAAATTGCTCGTGTCTGTAGCCAAATAGAAGGGCTGAGAGAAGTCTGGATATATTAGTAATGGTTCTGTTATAAGAGCCATTTTCAGTTTCTCAAAAGCAGACTGTGTTGTTTCGTCCCACTTAAAATAGTGTCTTTCTTTGTGAGTTCAGTGAATGGTCTAGCCACTTTTGCATAGTCCTTGAACTTGCTATGGAATCCAGTTATTCCCAAGAATCATCCCACCTCTTTCACTGTCCTATGGTTAAGGCAGTTCTTGATAGCAGCAATATTGTTGGGATCTGGTCAGACACCTTCTGAGCTCATTCAGTTACTGAGATATGTGATCTCCTTCTTTAGGAAGTCACAGTTATTCCCAAGAATCTTCCCACCTCTTTCACTGTCCTAGGGTCAAGGCAGTTCTTGATAGCAGCAATATTGTTGGGATCTGGTCAGACACCTTCTGAGCTGATTCAGTTACCGAGATACGTGATCTCCTTCTTTAGGAAGTCACAATTATTCCCAAGAATCTTCCCACCTCTTTCACTGTTCTAGGGTTAAGGCAGTTCTTGATAGCAGCAATATTGTTGGGATATGGTCAGACACCTTCTGAGCTGATTCGGTTACCGAGATATGTGATCTCCTTCTTTAGGAAGTCACATTTGTATGACTTCAGCTTTAGATCATACTGTGACAAGCACTGGAACACTAGTTCGAACTTCTCCAAATATTGGTAAAAGATTACACTTGCAAATATGACATCATCCAGATAGCAGAAGATGGACTGTTTTTGGTCCTGAAGCACAAATGCCATGGATCTCACAAACGTAGTGTGTGAGTCTTTTAGCCCGAATGGTAATTTTTCACATTGGTAGAGGCTCTGGCCCGATGTAAATGCAGTTTTGTGCTTATCAGAAGGATGTACTGGGATCTGCCAGAAATCAGATTGAAAGTCAAGTATCGAGAAGAAGCGGGCTTGTCCGAAGAGATCGAGAATTTCCGTCATTTGTAGAATTGGAAAGGTATCTGCTACTGCCTTAGCGTTGAGTTTCCGAAAATCAATTCACATTCTCAATGAGTTATCCTTTTATTTACCATGACAATTGGACCACTGTAGGGTGAAGCACTTGGGGTAATTATGCCTGAGTCCAACAACTCAGCAATTTGTTGATCAACCTCATTTCACAAAGAATATGGCACACAATATGGGCATTGTGAAACTGGAGTATCATCTGTGAGCTTTACTCTATGATATGGAACTGTAGAATGAACTGAAGTGGGGATGTGGCAAAAATATCCCAATATTCATGTACCAATTGAGATAGTTCCTGTCATTGAGAACCAGACAGATGAATCAGTTTGAAGTCTTTAATTATCACTGGAAGCAGTTTTTTGTTATTAACTTGTTTACCTGCCAAATTAGCCTCATTCATTTTAATACATTTCATGATAGCAATTCACATGCATTTTGGTAGTTGCAATGGTTCATCAGAAACATTTGCAACTAGAACAGACACCCATTTGTCCTGAGATGCCTTGTCTAATGAACACCTCAGGGCTAAGTCATTCCTGCCTAGATTATTATTCGGCTCTACAATTATTAATTGCCTTGGGAGAAAATTAGAATTACATTGAACAGTTAGTTTGGATCCAGTATTAGGTGGAATGATGTCTTTAGAAGTTAGTTTCCCAACAGTGGGTTTTGTGTCACATAAGATTTTCTACATAACTCCTATTTCTCTTATGCAAATACCAAGTGGTAAAGATTTTAAAATTCTTTTCCCAGAATCTATGACAAAAATTGACAGCGTAAAATGTTCGAACCTTGGACGATTTCATATCCGGGGATTAAAGTATCTGAGGCCACGGGGGACATGTACAGTAAATGATTTTTACTCTAATGTTAAATTTACTGTAAGGTTTCGAGCAGAGGGGCATGACATTTCCCCCAATTCCACAAACAGTAACATCTCGTGGTCTTTGTTTCAAAGACCTATCATTTTTAATTTTGTGAAAAATTTATTTTTGCCCTAATTAAAGATACTGAAGCCCCACTGTCAATTAAAAATATCAATGAGATACCTTGAATAAAGCCTGCCACTAAGGGTTACTCTTTATCGTACTCAGCTGTAAAAATCCCATGTTCTGCCCTATTATATTTACTATATTTTGGAATCTGCTCAAAAGATTTTGGGTGTCAATTCAATCTATGATTGAATTGTCTCTCTGAAGCAATCCCCATATGATTGATCTGCTTACGATTGAATACCCTAGGTTGTCTGTATTCCATATTATCCCCACATAACATGCCTCTTAGTCTTGCCTGAAACTTGTTTGAATCTATATTAGCATTAGCATTAGCATTAGTAGAGGCATTTGATGCAAAAAAGCAAGCTTATGCAGCACCAGCCAAAAAAATTAAAGTAAAATAAATAAATAAAAAAATAACCACTTCCACATCACCCCTCTGTTCATTTGAAATACCTGTACAACCGAGCCATAAATTTATTTAGGCTATCAACTTCCACGACAAGGGATGGAAGTCAGTTCCAACTACCAACCACCCGCTGGCTAAAGGCTAATTTCCACACATCTATCCTACATCTGTCTTTCCGCAATTTGAATTTATGTCCTCTCAGGTGATTATTCTGAGCAACAGGAAGAATCCCATCAGCATTGAGCATGCTCAAACCATTCAAGGCTTTATACACCTCAATCAGACCACCTCGCTGCTGCCTAGTCTCCAGACACTGTAATTCGCAAAACTTAAGCTTTTCTTCGAAAGAGTACCCCTTTGTTCCATTCACTAATCTTGTTGCCTTCTCTGTACTCGTTCCAGCAGCTCTACATCCTTCTTGAAATGAGATCTCCAGGCCTGTATACAGTACTCTAGGTGTGGCCTGACCATTGCCTTATACAAGGGAATAATCACCTCCTTATCCCTGCTAGAAAAATTCCTATATATCATTGACAATACACCATGTGCTACCCTTGCAGCCCATCTGCACTGCTCAGAGAACTTCATATCTGCCTGCACAACCACCTCCAGGTCCCTTTCATTCTCTACCACTGTCAGTGTAGTACCACAGAGTTGATACGTTGCTCTGGGGTTGCTGTTTCCCATATGTAGTACTTTTCATTTCTCAATGTTAAACTTCATTTGCCACCTCTCAGCCCATCTGCTCAACCTTTCCAGATCCTGTTGCAGCAGCATAGTGTCAGTAGTGTCCTTGACAACCCTGCCAACCTTCGTATCATCTGCAAACTTGGACATTAAGCTTGATATACCATCATCAATATCATTTATAAATACAGAAAACAGTAAAGGACCCAATACTGGACCCTGAGGGACTCCACTAATAACATTAGTCCATGATGAGCAATGTCCATTGATTACCAATCTGTCTTCTCCCCCCCCTCACCCACCCCTTTATCCATAGCAGCAATTTGCCTCCAATGCCTGCTCCAATTTGTGCAGCAGTCTTCCATGTGCAACAGTATCAAAAGCCTTTCTAAGAGCCAAGTATATAATATCAAAGTTATTCCCTGCATCCAGTTCTTTTGTGACTGCATCATAGTATTCAATCAAATTGGTCAGGCAAGACTTCCCCTTAACAAAACCATGCTGTGTCTGAGCTATAACTGAAGTCTTGACTAGATGATCCTGCAGTGCTTCTTTAACCAGTGCCTCCATTAATTTTCTGGGAACAGAAGTTAAACTCACAGGTCTATAATAACTAGTGTCAGCCTTTGATCCTCCTTTGTGAATTGGGGTCACATTTGCACATCTCCAGTCCATGGGTACCAACCCTGAGTCCAAGGAAGCTCTCATAATTATGGCTAAGGGTTTGCTTACTTCCATTGCTGCCTCCTTTAATATAACTGGATAGATTCCACCCACCTCATGTGCCTTTCTTGTGTTTATCTTCAAAAATTTCTCCTCCACTTTACTCTCAGTTATTACAAGATTCTCTAGCTTACTGCCAGAGTTGAATACACCTCTGGCATTCCCCTCGCTGAATAACTCCTCATGTGTGAATATCGATGCAAAATATTCATTTAGTTTGTTAGCTACCTGAGCAGGATCATAAACAGTTGACCCATCGATATCAAGTGGACCAATCTGATTCATCCCCTTCCTTGTAGAGTTTACATAAGTAAAGAACTCTTTGCTGTTTTTCTTTGCATCCATTGTAAGGATTTCTCGTAATCTGCCTTCGCCTGCCTAACCTCCTTTGTAACTTGGTTACAGATCAACCAGTATCTATCATAGTCTTCTGTGTCGCGTGTTAATTTGTATCTATCCCATGCATTTTTCTTCTCTGCCATATGCCTCATTAGTTCATCTGACATCCATTTAGGACTAAACCTTGAACAATATTTCTTAGTTGGTCTGTAAAGCCTAGTAACTTCAAAGATAAGTTCTTTGAATGCTTCCCATTTTGAATTTGCTGTTGGTAACATCATCAGTTGATCTGTATAGAATTTAAATACTGTCTCAGTCCACCGTAGTCACATTTACGAAAGCAATACCCCTTCCCTTTACCCCTAATGGTAGTTACCTCTTTGAGTAAATCCCACTTTAGTACACTGTGATCACTGCCACCTAGTGGTTCATTTATCTGCAGATTCTTAATGCATGAAGAATCACTACTGATAATCAAATCAAGAGTATTACTCCCTCTAGTTGCCTCACGAACATGCTAATGTAGAAAACAATCATCCCATAAATCCACAAAATCCTTGCTAGTGTGTGAGTGACAGCTCCCAAATTCCAGTCAATATCTGGGAAATTAAAATCCCCCATAATAAGATTCTCTGATTTACTGGCACACTCTATTTCTCTGTACAGTTTCTTATTATACTCATCAGAGTCATTAGGCCTATAGCACTCTCCTACTCTCAATTTTGATCTCCCAATGCTTATGTCACACCAAACTGACTCGACACTGCACTGTCCAGCGATGTCAACTGGCTTCATTTCCTTGGATTGTATGTGTTTCTTAACTAATAGCATAACCCCTCCTCCCTTCCTATCCTGTCTATCTTTTCTGTAGACATTGTACTCCCCAAATTGCAGTTCTGCATTCTTTATATCTGTGTGACACCACGTCTCTGAAATCCCAACAATATCTGCTTTTCATATTTTGAGCAATACCTCAAATTCATCAAATTTATTTACTAAACTCCTAGCATTGGTGTACACGCAAGTATACATGCACCTGCTCTTCCTCTTAGCCACCCTAACAAAACCCATGTGTTTACTTGTACCCCAATGATTCCCAGCAGTCTCTGAAATATCCTGCATCTTATTTTCCAGGCTGCTGCTCATTCCAATAGAAGCACTGCAAGAATCACTTTCTCCTCTGCCAGTGGCTACTGTTTAGCTATTAGTCCTTGTATCCCCCCCCAATCTAGCAGTTTTCCGACCCTCCTAACACTGCCTCGATAGCATCTGCAAACATTCTTGCACCCTTTCTATTTAAGTGGATCCCATCCCTGTAGAAGCAGTCTCTCCTGTGAACAAGTACAGACAAGGCTGAAAAAAAATTCTACACCTTGAGCCCTGTACAATCTTTCCAGGGCCGTATTGATCGACAGGGCTCTCATCATATACTCCCTCCTATCGTATCTGGGCAGAATTGCAGACACTTTCAAATTCAACCCTATTTCACGGCTTTTTTTCATCAGTGACCTGTACTTGTTAAGTAATTCCGCCGGTCTCCTACTCTTAATATCATTAGTGCCAATGTGTACAACTATATCACCTTTTGTGCCCTTAAAAGATGATATCTGCTCTACAACGTCATCAACCTTTGCCCCTGGCAGACATACCCTGGTCCTGTTCCACCTACCCTTTTTACAAAGCATGTTTCTCGTTTCCCTGACAATAGAGTCACCAACAACTACTAGTTCCTTTGGGACGAGCGCATTCTGCCTTGGGGGATGCCGCTGTGTTACACGATGACCAAATGCAAGCTCTGGCATTGGTTTGGGCAGCTGAGAGCTTGATGGGCCCCTCACTTGTAATCCTTCGAGGGCATACACCCTGTCCTTCAAGCTCTCATATAGGCCCATAACAATGCTGAGTTGACGACTGATTTCCTTACACTTCTTGCATCGCGCACATACAAAGACATCCCCCATGGTAGTATCATGTCCCATACCTGACTGCTCCGCAAACATCAAGCAAATAGTGCATCTTAAAAGGCTGTGATTCAGAGGGCAACTGTCCCCCTCAGTTCTCCTCTGAGCCACAGCATTCCCATTAGCTTGAGCCTTTTGCTTTGCTGCTCTGGTTTGAGTCATGATTTCAATTTACTTTTAATAAAAATTTCAATATCAGTACAAAATTAAATCCTAAACTTGTATCCCAACACAGTTATAACTCTATATTTATGTTTCAGTAAAGTGTGTTATCTACGAAATCTACGAGTGTTATCCACGAAATCTACGAGTGTTATCTACGAAATATTTATGTTTCAGTAACGAGTGTTATCTACGAAATATTTATGTTTCAACTCAAATCTACAGGCTATGTAGATTTGTGTTGTTCGTTGATAATTTCTCTAGTGAGTGTTTTAACGAATTAATTTGTTTTTCTACTGGAATTAACACTTGTTTGTCAGCAGTTTTGGCCAAATTTATAGTAACGTGTTGCTTAGTTTTAGTTAATTTTTCATTCTGTTCCTCCTGAATCGCGATTTCTAATGCCTGCTGATAAGTGGCTAGATTTTGGCTAAGAACCAAACTTTTCAATCGCGGGTTTAATCTGTTCAAAAACTGAGCTAATAGTGTCTGATCTCTGAGTGTAATTATTTCTGGCATTTCACTCTCAGTCTTAAAGGCTACCCTACACAAATTATTTAAGCGGGTGCCAAACTGAATAACCATATCTGATGAATCTTGTCTAGCAGTGCTGAACTGTTGCAGTTGTGATATGAGCAGTTATGAACGTTTAAAACGTCTTATGAACGCCTCTTTAAACTTCTCATAATCCTCTTCTGATCTTAACTCAATTGAATGAGTTAGAAATTCAGTCGGCTTTCATTTCAGTCGGCTTTTCACCACTGCTATTTTTCCCTGTCTGACCAATTTGGAATGCTCGCAGTCTCTTTCAGTGATTCGAAAAAGACGAGGCTGTTGGGACTTCGTCGTCTTTTCCAAGTTCCTTTGGAACTAAATTAAGAAAGCCAGCGATTTGAGGTGGACACACCCTTGCAGGTGTTGTCTCAGTTGGGTGGGAATTAAGGGTTCAGATATTTCTAAGTTTGCCCCTTCTAAAATTGGACCTTCCATTTTCCTGTGTAATACTAATATGTTGATCCCTTAATGATAACGAACCTACTGTGTAATCCCTAAAGTTTTATAAATAAATCTACTATACTTACAATTTTATGGGAAAATGGGTGTTTCATGCATTACTTGTAATAATCCCACCTTTCTAAATTTTTTTTATAACCTCCATAAATTTAAGAAAAAATATATATATATAATATAGAGAAAGATCACCTCAAAAGTAATAAGAAATGCAAAAATTTCCTTAGAAACAAGGAGCAACTTTTAATTCTCTTTTGTTTACTTCAAAAAAATACAGTATATTTATATTATTAAAATTTATTTCAAAACGTATGCAGCTGACTGCTTTGTAATGTGTTGCTACTTTTTGATAAGTATTATCAAAAAACTATAATGATAATAATATTGGTATTTGATCATAACTAAATAAAAGTAGTACAATATAATTCTCTCTGCCAAAATCCCAAAAACACCAACTTACATTTTCTCTTGTTATTTAAGTCTGTAAAACTGACTTTGTATTAATCAGTTTCTCATCCCTGCTCAAAACCATCCTGAGCACTTAGCCACCATGTTACCTCTCTGCTCTGTGTTGTTGTTTTTGGCCCACTTAGGTATTCCTCTAGCATTTGTCGGCTGTGATGTGTGGCTGCAAAGATTTACCCGGACTAGGTTAACTTGTACTTTTTATTCTTAATATAGTTACGATGCTTTTGGGTTATCTTAGTTTAATTTACCATGTTCACCTGTCTGGTAAAGATTTCTACTCTCATCTAGTGGCTTTTTAGGACAAAGCCTCATATACTCTCAGAACAAAGAGGGAGAAGGTTGCTTCCCCTCTCCATCCCACAGTTTGTGCTTTTGCATTGTGATCATCATCAAATAATTATGTAAATAATTACTTGACAACGTAGTTAACTTATAAGTTAACTAGAGACGGTCATGTTCCAAGCCGCTAAGTGGATTTTTCTTATTTATTGATTTGAAATTATTGTTTTTCTAAAACTTTTGATTTAAATTTAGTAGTATAACATTATTTTGTGATTTTCTGATTAACGTGGTGTATTTATTCTTTTCGACCTTGTAATTGCATAAAAGTATCGGTAAAGGTTCCACGTGTTTCAACTCCGATACCGTTCGTAAATTTCCCGCCATTGTGATACGATAGTTGTTTGCCGTACTAGATAGCGTTAGTTGAACTTCGTTAGCAGTTAAATTGTACGTTTAAATAAATACATATAACGACTTAGATTACAAACGTAATATAATTAATTATATTTAACATAATAACATAACATAATTAATTAATAAATTAATAGAATCATGACTCAGACCAGAGCAGCAAAGCAAAAGGCTCAAGCTAATGGAAGCGCTGTGGCTCAGAGCAGAACTGAGGGGGGCAGTTATCCTCTGACTCACAGCCTTATAAAATGCACTGTTTGCTTGATGTTTGCAGAGCAATTGGGTACGGGACATGATACTGCCAAGGGGGATGTCTTTGTGTGTGCGCGATGCAAGGAGTGTATCGATATCAGGCAACAACTCGGCGTTCTTGTGGGCCTATATGAGAGCTTGAAGGACAGGGTGGATGCCCTCGAAGGAACTAAATTGAGGGGCCCATCAAGCTCTCAGCTGCCCACATCAATGCCAGAGCTTGCACTTGGGCATCGCGTGACACAGAGACAACCCCCAAGGCAGAATGCGCTGGTCCCGAAGGAACTAGTAGTTGTTGGTGACTCTATTGTCAGGGAAACGGGGAAAATGCTTTGTAAAAAAGATAGGTGGAACAGGACCAGGGTATGTCTGCCAGGGGCAAAGGTTGATGACGTTGTAGAGCGAATATCATCTTTTAAGGGCACAAAAGGTGATATAGTTGTACACGTTGGCACTAATAATATTAAGAGTAGGAGACCGGCAGAATTACTTAACAAGTACAGGTCACTGTTGAACAAAAGCCGAGAATTAGGGTTGAATTTGAAAGTGTCTGCAATTCTGCCCAGACACGATAGGAGGGAGTATATGATGAGAGCCTTGTCGATCAATTCGGCCCTGGAAAGATTGTGCAAGGCTCAAGGGGTAGAATTTTTTTCAGCCTGGACTGTACTTGTTAACAGGAGAGATTGCTTCTACAGGGATGGGATACGCTTAAATAGAAAGGGTGCAAGAATATTTGCTGATGCTATCGAGGCAGTGTTAGGTGGGTCGGAAAACTGCTAGCTTGGGGGGATACAAAGACGAATAGATTAACAGTAGCCACTGGCAGAGGTGAAAGAGATTCTTGCACTGCTTCTATTGGAATGAGCAGAAGCCTGAAAAACAAGATTCAGGATATTTCAGAGACTGCTGGGAGTCATTGCGGTACAAATAAACACATGGGTTGTGTAAGGGTAGCTAAGAATAGAAACAGGTGCCGGTATACTTGCGTGTACACCAATGCTAGGAGTTTAGTAAATAAATTTGATGAATTTGAGGTATTGCTCAAAACATCAAAGGCAGATATTGTTGGGATATCAGAGACGTGGTGTCACACAGATATAAGGGATGCAGAACTGCAATTTGGGGAGAACAACGTCTACAGAAAGGATAGACAGGATAGGAAGGGGGGAAAGGTTATGCTATTAGTTAAGAAACACATAAAATCCAAGGAAGTGAAGCCAGTCGACATCGCTGGACAGTGCAGTGTTGATTCAGTTTGGTGTGACATAAACATTGGGAGATCAAAATTGAGAGTATGAGTGTGCTATAGGCCTAATGACTCTGATGAGTATAATAAGGAACTGTACAGGGAAATAGAGTGGGCCAGTAAATCAGAGAGTCTTATAATGGGAGATTTTAATTTCCCAGATATTGACTGGAATTTGGGGGCTGGTTACTCACACACTAGCAGGGCTTTTGTGGATTTATTGGATGATTGTTTTCTACATCAGCATGTTCGGGAGGCAACTAGAGGGAGTAATACTCTTGATTTGATTATCAGCAGTGATTCTTCATGCATTAAGAATCTGCAGATAAATGAACCACTAGGTGGCAGTAATCACAGTGTGCTGAAGTGGGAGTTACTGAAAGAGGTAACTACCATTAGGGGTAAAGGGAAGGGTTATTGCTTCCGTAAAGGCGACTACGATGGACTGAGACAGTATTTAAATTCTATACAGTGGGACCAACTGATGATGTTACCAACAGCAAACTCAAAATGGGAAGCATTCAAAGAACTTATCTTGGAAGCTACTAGGCTTTACATACCGACTAAGAAATATTGTTCAAGGTTTAGGCCAAAATGGATGTCAGATGAACTAATGAGGCATATGGCAGAGAAGAAAAATGCATGGGATACTTACAAATTAACACATGACACAGAAACCTATGATAGATACAAGTTGATATGCAACCAAGTTACAAAGGAGGTTAGGCAGGCGAAGGCAGATTACGAGAAATCCTTGGCAAGGGATGCAAAGAAAAACAGCAAAGAGTTCTTTACTTATGTAAACTCTAGAAGGAAGGGGATGAATCAGATTGGTCCACTTGATATTGATGGGTCAACTGTTGATGATCCTGCTCAGGTAGCTAACAAACTAAATGAATATTTTGCATCGACATTCACACATGAGGAGTTATTCAGCAAGGGGAATGCCAGAGGTGTATTCAACTCTAGCAGTCAGCTACAGAATCTTGAAATAACTGGGAGTAAAGTGGAGAAGAAACTGTTGAAGATAAACACAAGAAAGGCACCCGGGGTGGATGGGATCTATCCAGTTATATTAAAGGAGGCAGCAAAGGAAGTAAGCATAACCCTTAGCCATAATTATGAGAGCTTCCTTGGACTCAGCGGAGGTACCCATAGACTGGAAATGTGCAAATGTGACCCCAATTCACAAAGGAGGATCAAAGGCAGACACAAGTAATTATAGACCTGTGAGCTTAACTTCTGTTCCAGGAAAATTAATGGAGGCACTGGTTAAAGAAGCACTGCAGGATCATTTAGACAAGACTTCAGTTATAGCTCAGACACAGCATGGTTTTGTTAAGGGAAAGTCTTGCCTGACCAACTTGATTGGATACTATGATGCAGTCACAAAAGAACTGGATGCAGGGAATAACTTTGATATTATATACTTGGATCTTAGAAAGGCTTTTGATACTGTTGCACATGGAAGACTGCTACACAAATTGGAGCAGTGTGACATTGGAGGCAAATTGCTGCTATGGATAAAGGGGTGGTTGAGGGGGAGAAGACAGAGAGTGGTAATCAATGGACACTGCTCATCGTGGACTAATGTTATTAGTGGAGTCCCTCAGGGCTCGGTGTTGGGTCCATTATTGTTTTCTGTATTTATAAATGATATTGATGATGGTATATCAAGCTTAATGTCCAAGTTTGCAGATGATACAAAGGTTGGCAGGGTTGTCAAGGACACTACTGACACTATGCTGCTGCAACAGGATCTGGAAAGGTTGAGCAGATGGGCTGTGAGGTGGCAAATGAAGTTTAACATTGACAAATGTAAAGTACTACACATGGGAAACAGCATCCCCAGAGCAACGTATCAACTCTGTGGTGCTGCACTGACAGTGGTGGAGAATGAAAGGGACTTGGGGGTGATTGTGCAGGCAGATATGAAGTTCTCTGAGCAGTGCAGACGGGCTGCAAGAGTAGCTCATGGAGTATTGTCAATGATATACAGGAATTTTTTCAGCAGGGATAAGGAGGTGATTATTCCATTGTATAAGGCAATGGTCAGGCCACACCTAGAGTACTGTATACAGGTCTGGAGGCCTCATTTCAAGAAGGATGTAGAGCTGCTGGAACGAGTACAGAGAAGGGCAACAAGATTAGTGAATGGAACAAAGGGGTGCTCTTACGAAGAAAGGCTTAAGTTTTGCAAATTACAGTGTCTGGAGACTAGGCACCAGCGAGGTGATCTGATAGAGGTGTATAAAGGCTTGAATGGTTTAAGCATGCTCAATGCTGATGGGATTCTTCCTCTAGCTCAGAAAAATCACCTGAGAGGGCATAAATTCAAATTGAGGAAAGACAGAAGTAGGATAGACGTGCGGAAATTTGCCTTTAGCCAGCGGGTGGTTGGTTGGTGGAACAGACTGCCATCCCTTGTGGTGTAGGTTGATAGCCTAAATAAGTTTAAGGCTCAGCTGGACAGGTATTTTGAACGAACAGAGGGGTGAAGTGGAAGTGGGTTTTTTTTTTTTTTTTTTTTTGGCTGATGCTGCATAAGCTTGCTTTCTTGCATCAAATGCCTCTACTAATGCTAATGCTAAATGCTATAATCATTGTTAGCTCTACTATTTTAGTGATTGAATGTGAGGTTGTGGCAGACAAAAAGAAACCTTTATAACACAAAACATAACAAAGTTTAATACAAGAGAAAACTTACATGCTTCACTTTTCCCATTAATATAAACACATTAGGACATTTTCCGCAATAATAAGATTATAATTTTAAGATTTTTATATTATTGAGTATAAAAGTTACAAAGTTATAAGAAGTTAGAAAGAATCCTTCTTTTTATCATCATGTTTACCAACGTTTCATACTATACCATCTCAATTTACCAATTTAAGATATTTCATGGGCTTGAATAGATGGTCCTCGACTCTCTGTTATTTCGGGTGACTCGTGCATTGCCTTAAGAAGGAGTGGCAGCTTCTTTCTTAGTTCTCGGTCACTTGTTCTCCTTCCACTGATCTCGACGGCTTGGCGCTTCTCAATGGTAGGCTCTCCAAAGTGTCAACTCGAGCTCTCCTCTATGGCTTACGAGGACCCGCTTTTATATCCTAAGTTCTCCGTATTGTTTATTCTAGCCTTTTCTCTTATTGGAGGACTCTAAGTCCTCCAATGTTCAGATTCTATGTCACAGAAAACTTAGTCAAAGGGGTAGCCATCATCCCCTCATCACGCCATGTATTGAATATTCCAGTAACATGTGTAGCCACTCTTCACTATCTTCTTATCAGGTAATGAAGAAGCTGTTGCTCGCATCTATGCCGAGTTTACGAGGCCGAGAGGAATCTTCGATATCCGTTCACACGAGTATCTCTTTCTCACCCCCCCTTCATTGCCCTAATTTGCATCGCGAGGTATGCGCATCTTTCTGATGTTTACAGAATTCTAACTTGTAAGTGGCTACCCGATATAACTGTTGCTGGCTAACAACTGTAGCCTTCTGTAGGTTTATACATAGGCTTTCTTTTAACACAGTTGCTGTGGCTAATTTCGCCATTTTCCTTAGAGAAGAAAAACATGCTCTAGCTTAAGGATATTTAATCTGCTTTAATACACATAATCAGTTTTTTCGTAACTCCAAAATTATTGTTAAACTGAAATTTTGGATGATAATTAGGTAGGGATAGTATGGGAAATTAAAATTATTATTCTTACAGTAAGTTTAGAGGAAAGGGTAGAATTAGTGTTGCAACACATCCGTGCATGACTCCTTTCTCTATTTAAAATTTCTCTGTTTTAAGGTTGTAGAATTTTACTATTGCTCTTGCATTTTTGTAGAAATTGTTTAAAAACATGATTATTTCATGATCAAGTTGGTTTTTTGTAGTTGCTTTGTTAAATTTTCTCTATTTACAGAGTTTGCCTGCGTCAAATCGATGAAGTACAGATAAAGAGGTTTCTTCCTATTCCAATATTTTTCTGCAATAATGTCTAGTGTGGATATTTGGTCTATTGTTGATCTGTCTTTTCTAAATCCTGCTTGTTTCTTTTGTTTCTTCATATGTTTTAAGTATCCTATTTTGTAAGATCCTTATATATATTATATAGGGTGATTCACTACGAGAAATTTGCAGTGCGAGAAATTTGCAGGAGGTGTCGAGGGCACAAAGACGAATAGGAATCACATAGCACTGCAGGGTCCGAAATACCTTCGTCATGCGGGAGGTCGCGTGAACAAAGAAGCAAAGAAAAAGAACAGAAACAGCAACTCATTAGTGTAACAGAAATCATTTTAATGACAAGTTTTCAATTGGCAAAAATCATGGCTTTTTGCCAATTGAAAACCGCCGCATGGAATCCCTAACGTTCTGGAAGAATCCTGGCAGCAACAGAGATGCAAGCAATGAAGTTTTCAACTGAATCAATGGGGGTCTCGTACACCAACTTCATTTGACCCCACCAGAAGAAGTCCAGGCATGATAGGTCGAGCGATCTAGAAGGCCACCACTACCTATCCAATGCTGTCAAAATGTAACGTTTAGGTGTTGGAGGACGTCATTGGTGTAATGTGGAGGATCCCCATCATGCAGGAACCACGTTGAGTGGCGCAACGACTGAGGAACATGTGCTTCTTGAATAAGTTTGGGCAGGTCTTGCTGTAGAAAGATCAAGTAAGCCCTACCATCCAGACGAGGGGGCAGAAGGTACGGTCCAATGAGGTGGTCTCCAACAATGCCGGCCCAAACAGTGACAGAGAAACGGCGTTGAGTTGCACGTTTTCATGTACCATGGGGGTTCTCTAAAGGTTCCCTCTCTCTTGTGACACTTGCGTCATTCGTGAACAATACGGAAGCAGCAAATGAACTGTTTGCCACACTTTGTTGAAGAAACCAAGTAGCAAAAGTCCTCCGGAGTGGATAATCCGCAGACTCGAATGATTGGACTCGTTTCAGATGGTATGAACTCATTTGGTTTGTTGACAGAATCCTCCATATAGTGGATTGGGAAATACCCAATCGGTGGCCTATTGCTCGAGTACTCGTACTCGGACTACCTCCTGCAAGATGTAGGACATTCTCCTCATTGTCTGGCGTCCTCCTCGTTCGCTCTCAATTCATGGTACCTCTCGTGAAACAACCAGTCTCACGTAACCTTCTGTGCACACGTGCGAAAGTCGCATGATGAGGAGCATGCCTGTGCGGGAAACGTTCCTGGTACAAGTGCAGAGCGGCGCGCCCATTACAGTCCGCAGCTCCATACGCGAGGTGCATGTCGGTCCGTTCAACGTTTCAATACTCATCCATCCTACTGCCTCGGGAACCGGTTCGCAAATGCTGACTTCCAGCGGGATCGCTGTTCGCGCACCCTCCCGTTCAACGTCCTCTACCGCATGACGAAGGTATTTTGTACTCTGTGATGCTATGTGATTCCGATTCGTCTTTGTGCCCCCTACACCTCCTGCACGTTTTTTGCACTGGTAGTGAATCACCATGTATATATATGGTTTAAAATGGCAGTGGGTCTATAATTCTGACAATTTTCTTTATCTCCTTTTTTTCTGTATACATACTATTATTCCACTGTTCTATTCTTCTGGTATATCACCTGTAAATAAAATTAGATTAAGCAATTGTGCAAAGTGTTTTAACATTTCATCGCCTCCGAATTTCCATAGTTGGATACCATCATTTCCGGGATGCTTGTCATCCTTCATTTGGCTAATTGCTTTTTGAACTCCTTTTGTTTTCCAGAGTGCTTTATCTCTTCTATTAGCTAAGGCAATAGCGATTTTTCCTTCCCCTTTGAACAGGGATTGGTAATATTCTCTCCATATTTTTTTTAATTTCTGGCGTGTTTTAATATTGTTTTTTATTTTCCATCGTCAGTGTTTCCAAGATGTATGTTTTAAAGAGTTCCTTTATGACCCGGTAATTTGTTTTAGAGTCGTGACATTTATTTGCCTCTTTGCACTGCTTTGCTTCATCTTCCAACCATTTCCTTTTAGCAGCTTTACATAGAGTGTTTTTAGGGTGTTATAGTTTTCCCTCTTTTCTTGACTATTTTCTTTGTTTAGGAGGATTTCCATTTGTCTTTTTTTCCGTCCATATATCTAAAATTTCTTTTGTAATCAAAAAATTATTTGGGTTTGGTTTTGTTCTGAAGGTTTCTAAGGCTGCATCTTTAGTCATTTTTTAGTTTTCTCCCATATATTTTCCACAGATAATGAATACTGTATATCTTTTAATTTTCTTTAGTGTTTTCCCATAAATTTCCCTTTGGAAATTTCGGAATGAGTTTGGCATGAGGTGTTTTGTGAAATCATGCTATATTTAATGTTGCCCTATTATTCTTTGGCTTCGCATTTTTAAATTTCCATTTAATTGTTGCTGCTAGCAGTTCATGGTTGGTGTCAAATCCTGTACTTCTAAGAGTTTTAACGTTTTGAATGGATGGTTTCCAGTTGTAGTTTATTAAAATGTAGCCAATACAGTTTTTTGTAATTCCATATGGTGATGTCGATGTATAATTATCTTGAGATCTCTGGCAGAACAGTGTGTTGGTGATGAATAATTTATTTTCTTTGCAGAAGTTCAAGAGTTCTTCTCCTCACTCATTTCTATTTCGTATCCCGAACTTTACTAATATGTCACTGAAATCTTTCGAAAAGCCTCAAATTTTGCATTAAAGTCTCCCATTATTATTAAAATATATTTTTTTGTTCGTGTTATTTCTAGTTTCCTGTAAGTCTGAATAGAAGGCAGCTGTCCTTGTATCATCATGTGAGGAGTCTGGGACGTATACCTGGATTATTTTTATGAAGATTCCTTTTTCTTTACCTTTTATTCTTAAACTTATCATTCTTGAGCAGTGTGGATGAATTTCTATTATTGAATTTAATAGACATTTCTTTACTATGAAAGTGACTCCTCTATGTATGTTGTCTTTTTTCCTTGATTAAATATTATTCCTTCTGTCATATCCAGCATTCCTTCTTCTGTACAATATGTCTCTAACATTCTTACGATGTCCCAGATGACCTTTTTCAATTCTTCTTCTACCAGTTTTATTTTCCGGGGTTTGTAAAGCGATCTTACGTTTAGCGTTGAGATATTACATTTTATTTTTGGCTGACCATATAGCTTTCTTCACAGCTGTTCTCCATGGCATAAAAACACCGCGTCGGTTACCCTGGATTCGGTAGCATTACTGTTTATCTTACAATGACTGAGTTCCATAGGTTTTAAGGCAGATAATGCAGCTGGCTTGCCATTCCTCTGCTGCATAGTCCACAATTTAGATGGGACCAGTATGGAAGACTTCCACTGTTGCTGATGATAGATTCTCCATCTTCACCTGTAACCCAAACAGGGGCCCATCCCAGCTACTGTCAGCTGGAGCCAGCTGAGCCCGGGTTTTTTTTACATGAGGTGTGCTCCTCTCCTCCTCCTCCTTTCTCATCCAGGCTTGGGGACGGCAATGCCGGAGTTCTCGAGGCATTTACGGGATTCGAACCTGGGCCTTTTCTACCCGGCATGGGGAGGATACTACTGTACTACCCATGCAGACTGCTTATAATAGGGTACAATTTCTTGATCAAATAGTATCTTATCCTCGTGGCCTGGTCATGTCTATATATGCAAACCATCTGGTGACCACCCTACATCCCACAGTGACGTGCTAGATTGTTTCTGGGACAATATGGCATGTGTCATCTGTCACTCTGGATCATTGGCGATATGTTTGCTGTAGTTCCTGATGTTGATTACCTGATCTTGAATGGAAAGCATGAATAGTTCGGTACCGGGGAAGTGCCTCCCTTATGTCCACTACAGTAAGTTAGGTGTCGCTAGTGCATGCTGTACATCTTATCTTGTGCTCCTCAAAAAAGTCTTTAAATTGTGGTGTAAATTGTGAATTCCAGGATCTAAAAGTGTCCATCGGGCTTCTCGTCTGACGGCGAATCCATTCACAGTACTTTTGTGTCAAACCTTGTACGGGTATCGAAGTTAGAAGCATTTTTAATTAACTTCGCTCTGTTGTTCTTGCTTACGTTGGAACGGCCGTCAAAATGGCTACTCCTTGTTAATACATTCTTGGAATTTTCAAATTTATATTGTTGCTGTTTTGTACTGTAGAATATTGATTTTTATTGCATTTTTGTTCAGTATGGCTAATTTTTGTAATTGCACACTTGATTGAGAAGCCTTCAGGACAGTATATTTTGGCAACTTAACTATAGTTGTTTTGATCATGAAATTAAGTAAGCTTCCAGCTGCCATTCCTTCTTCCCCATGAACAACAAAGGCCTTTGTTCCAGGAGTTTTCCTTCGTTTGACGCCATCTTGCCCTGTTTTAGCTGGGTGACAACATGTCTGAAGCACTAGGTACTTGATTATTGATTCTGATAATATTGATATTGAATCGATTTCCATGATGATATTAATATACAAATGATGATATTAATATAAGAATATATGTATCTTATATTAATATCATCGATTTCCATGATGATATTAATATAAGATATATAGTCGTCTGTAAATTGTTAACTGTTGACTAATCGATTATTGCATTGTTAGCTAGCAAAAGGAATACCTTTCCAGTTTCACAGCTGTCTAGTTATAAACACTAATTGGACATATAAACATTGGAAGATTAATATAATTTTTCGCAGCGCCCCCTGGTTTGGCGTAGTGAGAAATGCAAATTCACGACATCCAACACAACAACACAAACTTATACTCTTGTCAATTGGCTTTTCATCCCAGACTTTCATCCCGGATTTTTCATTTCAGAATTTGTAACTGCCTTGTCTCGACATGGGCACAGTGGAAAGTTCATCTACCACCAGTCTGTACGAACCAGATGCACATCATAGCCCCATACAACACAAGGACCCCTCAAAAGTATGTCACTCAACCACAAAAAAAAAGAAAAGAAAAAGAAGTGCAGCGATTATCACTCTCAAGAAGAAGTTCAAGAGTGCTCCGGCCCTCCTGACTCTGGTCCCGATGAGATCCAATGTAGTACTGCATGTACGACAGCTTCCACAGCCACGGGCCCCCCACGTGGACCCCAAACTCTCAACTCGTATGCTTCTTCCTTCAGGCCTTGACTAGACGATTGTAATGGGTGGGTCAAAACCCTTCTGAACGATTGGCCATCTCGTCCTCGCTGTTGCCCACTAACTGCGAAACTTCTGCTGAACTTACCACGCTTCATCAAACCAGCTGCAAGTTCCGCCTCATACTTGTCTCCTACCTGAATAACGACACCAACCGGATTACCAAAACAGCTAGTACATATGTACAGGAATTGTGCACTAAATTGGAATCGATAGCCACAGAATTAATAATAGATAACCAGAAACTCCGAGCTGTAAATTATGAGTTGAATACAAGAACAACTATTGTTGAGAATGTGGTTGATACCCTTTCCAAGCTCTCGCCTTCTCCTGACCTGGCTTCCCCTCATAGGATGAATGCCCTGACTCTGACTACGCCTGATGCCACTCCAATCTCTTATGCGGGAGAAGTGAAAGCTAGGAGAGTGACCCATGCTGAAGCTGCGAGGGAGCAAATGCAACCCCCCTCAACTTCTGGTAAGAAGATGCAGCATGTGCTGCTACTCTGTGCTAGTGAAAACTCGAACCTCAAGACCAGTGCTGAGGTGCAGGAGATGGCTGCTTACACGCTAAAGACTGATTACCGAATTGTCAAAGTCAAATCGCATAGGCCCATCAGGAACAGGTGATTCATCCTCAAAACTACCACTGAAGAGGACCTGAAAGCATTTCTTCCAGCGGTTCTCTTTCTTCTGTTGGTGTCCGGGCAGCAGCACCACTAAAGAAAGATAATCCATCATTACTGATTTATTATACTAATGAAGAAATGAAATTTTAGACGACTTCTACTATAAAAAATTGGCCGACTATATAATATTCGACCCATAGTCAGCCAGATTTTTATAACAGAAGTCGTCTAAAATAAGCAAGAAGTGGAAAGCGAAATTACATTGAAATTTCAAACAAAAGCAAATTCCAATTCACGGAGCACAGGTCAGCTTTGCCTTTCACAGGTTAGCCTCACACAGATTAGCCTTTTTCTCCCAGAATCTACAAGAAAGTTCTTTGTTGCAGTGCATACAGATTTCGCCCCTTCACAATTGTCGCAAAGTGTTTCTTGTGCCTTGGATATAGCCACACCTCGCAACACTGTACCCATAACTCTCCAACGTGTGGACACTGTGCACATAGAGAACATGTACATGTGGAGTGCCGCCATCAAGATGAGCAAACTTGCTGTGCCAATTGCAAACGACAGAAGCGAGCATTCCCATTCAGTCCGTGATGTTACCTGCTCTGAGTATCAACGTGCACTAGGAATGGTACGACTGAGAACCTCTAATGAATAGTTAAAATACAGTCTAACCAAGCCGAGCCACTGCAGCAAACTTATATTCTACTCCACATGCTTCCACCAACACAGTCTGGGCTAGGGCAAAGCTAAAAATTATGCATATAAATGGACAGAGATCACGATCTGTCTCTGACGAAATTAGTGTCTCGGCTGAGGACCATGATCGATGTTATCGCCATCCAGGAACCCTACAGCAGAGTGTAGGCTTCCTGGATGGCGATACAATCTGGACCATTAATGATTGCATATGTTTAGTAGAAACATGGCTCCAAAATAACAGGTACCTCGATGCCCTTGCACACTCCTACAGTTACTATTGCCTAGCAAATGGAAGAGAAAATAATAGAGGAGGCGGGGTAATGATTCTGCTCAGAAAAGGATTCTCGGTAGTCAGCGCACAAGACGGAAAATTTTCGAGGCTATCATTACCATCTTTTGAACAGAAATGAAGAGATTTCAATTATGTTTAATATATCTACCCCCAGAGCATACTAAAGAAAACAGAGCTGAGCTTTTTACATGGCTTGCCTCAAACATGAGCGCAAATACTAATACAATAGTAATGGGGGACCTCAATATGCCGCTACCAAAACATTGGCAGGTAAAGAGTGAATTGGATGGTACAATGCAAACCTTAAACATGAGCCAACTGAAAACGCCAGCAACAAGAGGAACTCAGTGATTTACTATAACACTTCAGATATAAGGTTGAAGGAGAACATTATGAAATTCGCCGCAGATCACCGACCACTTGAAGAAGACAACGAGACATCCGAAAAGTATAATAAAGGTAATCTTCTCAACAAAATATATTAAAAATGATGTAATTCTAAAACACCTTACCGAATACAACTGGCAAAACCAATACCTTTTGAGCACCGATGCTGCCTTAACAACACTCTCGCAATCACATTTACATATAGCGCAAGAAGGAGCTTCTAAGGAACTAAAAGTGTCAGAGAGGGCAAACCCTTGGTTCAGCCCACAATTAAAAATAATTTTCAAAAATAAACAAAAACTGCACAGGAAATGGAAAAGAACAGGGCAGCAAGAGGATCACATCCGGTACAAGCATGAAAGAGTACGTTTCACGAAGGCTAAGAAATTATTATGAGAAAATTAAAGAAAAGGACAAAAGAATTGCTTACAAAAAAAGCTACATGCATAAAATGACTGAGAAAACCTTTAAAGATTGGGCTCAAGCTAAATTCGGAACCCCCTTCAAGGAAAATCGAGTTAACAGTGAAGATAACATTAATAAAACGCAGGATGTAATCAAGAAAATTAAAGATATTATCAACACTAATCAAATTGTGACTAACAACGAAGAATTGAAGGAAATCAGTATCAGCTACAATCGGGCCAGACAAATTCCTACTTTTTATGACTAAAATCTGTAGCTGTTTCATCATCGATATATTATTCCATCTATTTTAGAGAATAATGGTAGAAGAGAATTTCCCGAAGCTGGGGAAAAGCTATTACGTAAAACCTATCCCCAAAATAAAAAACACTAAATCTGTAAAAGAATTCAGACCAATCGCTGTTGGATGCTGTTTGCAAAAAAAATATTCGAAAGAACAATCCTGGACATCATCATCCATCATTGCTTCAAACACAGACCTGAATACCTGCACTCAGTACCTCCTCAGAGATCACCAACCTCATGGGATTACTACTAAGGATTCAACAAGCGCTGGACGTTGTTTTTCTAGATGTGGCAGCCGCCTTCGACAACATATCCATCCCAGCTCTAATAGTTATTCTGAGGGACTACTTCCTCATTACGGGAAATGTCCTCCATTTTTTAGCGAACACTCTTCTGCGCAGACAAATCAAATAAAAAAATAATAAAAAATTATTTTCATCTCTTTGCCAACTTTCATCTGGTTGTACTTAGTGAGGGAGAAAAACATTTGTGTTGTGTCTAATTCACAACCTTGGTCCTTGAGGTTGTCACAGACAACCTCAAGATATGCCAGACAAGCTGTACTTGCCACCTGGGAGGCTAAAACGCTGATGTAACTGATATTCGGGTAACACTCAAGTCAAGTGGACACAATTTCAACGAAGTCCAGACGGTCTGCGGCAGCCAAATCCTCTGCTTGCACCTTCACGATGGTGGGATTGTTAGTAATCCTGCGTATAACCTCCATGCACAAGTACATAGTGGGTGACCACCCATGTGTGAACCAACGTAAGCGGGGGTCGAGGTGTGGCGCCCACACAACATGGAGGAACGCCGCCCCTTTATGTTAACAGACAGTACTAGGTGGTCGATGACTCTCATCAACCGGTGCAATACCACCACTTTGCTTATTGGAGGCTTGAAATGGTGGAACCCATGTTTAGTCTCTGGAGCTAAGTTCCGGTCAACCCTTCCCTATCTCTTCCATCATGCAGTATGATTGATGACTTTTGAGGTTAGGACGAACATCGTGGCGAGATCCAATATTCCTTACATTTCGAGGGTACAGCTCTAAAACGGTGTTCGCAGGCCGGCCGCTAGATAGTACACCGGACCGAACCTATTGGTAATTCTATAGGAGGCTTCCGGATCAGCTAGTGTATAATCTTGCTACCTCTACTCTGCCAGATAGTGACTGGAGGGAGTCCGAATAGTGTGTATCTGGGAGCATTGTCGAGGCCACGTTATGTCAAGAATCTGGGTATATTCTTACCACGTGTACGCCATATGCAAAAATTTCATTACTTCATACAACGTCCTACCCACTTTTTCTTACCATTGAAGGCACCATGAATTGTCAAAATAATTGAGCAAGCTTATCTGCGAAAAGATCTAAACCATCTAATTCATTATTTTATTAGTTCCTAATTCATTTCACAAACATACGTGGTCTCAATTCTAATCTCAACGATGTCCATTCCCTTGCAGTCTGCCAAACCCCATGTACATTTTGTGACAGAATCTCTTTTATCGGTTGATTCAACTACTTCTCATCTCAGATGCCCAAATTATTCGTTGTATGATTTCTTTCGCCTCAAAGGTGGTACTTGTGTATATGTCCGTTCTGATATTCCCTGTCAGAGACTTGGCAATTTGGAATCTCCTTTCTTTTATCTTCTCTGGCTTAAAATCTCTCTACCTCATTGTGTCAAATGCATCTGTTGTCTCTACCGTTCTCCCAAATCCGCTAATCACTTGGAGCTCTTTGATTTCCTCTCTTTGCAACTTGAATTTCTCCAGTCCAACGTTCCGAAGAGTGAGGTAATATTCCTTGTTGATTTTAATGTTCACAACCCCAGCTGGCTTCCCTTTTCTAGTCACACCGACCCAACTGGTCGATGCTGAGGCTTTTGCAATTACTAGTGACCTTGCACAGATTGTTCATTTACCTACAAGAATACCGGACAATCCTAATTATAATGCCAATACGCTTGATCTTTTTCTCGCAAACACCCCTTCTAAGTACACGGTCGAAGTGAGAGGTCCTTTAGGCACTTCAGATCACAACTTGGTGATTGTCTCTTCTCCAATGGAACCTTTATTTCATGGGTATTCCCAACCTCGTGTTGTTTGACATTACAAGAATGCAAAATGGAATGACCTGCGAGACTTCCTTTCTTCTTTTCCCCGGTCGGATTACTGTTTGAAAACTTCTCATGTAAACGTTTGCTGAGATCGTTTCAGTGAAATTATTCTTGCAGGAATGGAATCCTTTATCCCACACTCCACTTTAAAATCTCCTCCTTTATCTAAACGTTGGTTTTCCAATAAATGTACTAAGGCTGTTCAAGAGAAGAATGATGTATATCGTAATTGGCTTGTTTCTAATTCTTCATTTTCATTTCCTGCCTAACCAAAACTCGCAACAATTGTAAAACAGTTATTAATCAGTCCAAACAAGAGTCCGAACTGGGTAAGTAAGAGTAGAAAACTTGCTTCCTGTCCTAATGGTACCCGAGCATTCTGATCTCTTGCCAAAGCTATTGGCCGCAACGTTTCCCATCTCTGCTCCCACCTCTGTCCCAACCAAATGGTTCTGTTGTCACTTCAGCCAAGGATAAAGCTGACCTGCTGGCATCCCATTTTTCTTCCAACTCATGTATGAATGATCTTGGTAAAACCCGTCCCACCATTCTCAACACGCTCCATTCAATACCTCCTGTGACTTCCGTCAAAAGAATGACAGAAGGATTTTGACGAATCTTGATGCTAAGAAAGCTCCAGGTCCCGATGTTATTTCTCCACTTGTTCTCAAAACCTGTTTTCCTGAAATTACTCCTATTCTTTGCCACCTTTTTTCACTTTTTTATTCCAAAGGTGTTTTTCCTTCTGCTTGGAAATTTGCTCATATCCAGCCTGTTCCTAAAAAGGATGACAAATCTCTCCAATCCAATTATTGTCCCATTACAGTTACTTCTACTCTTTCTAAAGTAATGGAGAAATCAATTAACCACCAATCCTTAAACTACCTAGAAACCTTCCATCTGATCAACGATCGCCAGTATGCGTTCCGTCAGTGTCGATCCACTGGTAATATTCTCGCTTATGTTACCCATTTATGGACTAATTCAATGGAAAGTTTCGGTGAAACACAAGTAGTTGCTCTTGACATCTGAAAGGCTTTTGATCGTGTTTGGCCTGAAGGTCTTCTAAACAAGCTTCCATCTTATGGGTTGCCAACTGGTTTTAGTAATTGGTTATCCAGTTTTCTCTCTGATCGCTCACTGAGGGTGATGGTAGAGGGCTCTCTGTCTACTAACTTCTCCACTAATGCTGGTGTCCCCCAAGGTTCAGTTCTTTCCGCCACTCTTTTCCTCTTGTGTATTAATGACCTTCTTCCATTGACTGGAAATCATATCCATAGTTTTGCTGATGATAGCACATTGCATTCCACTTTCCATTTTGAGAAACCTTGTTCTGCTCAATGAGCTTCAACTTCTCGAAAATCTGCTACCAATTCCGTAAATGCCGATCGTCAGGTAATTTTCCAGTGAGGCAAAGACAACTTTGTTGATTTCAATCCTTCTAAAACTCAGTCTCGTCTTATATCTCGAAAAAACGGTTCTTCTGCTCCTATGCGTATCTTTATTGACACTCCGATTTCTTGGCAAAATGATATATCTCTTTTGGGGATTACCCTGACTTCTAATCTCTCTTGGCACAAAATTATTAAAAATACTGCTTCTTCTGCATCTTAAAAACTTGGTTTTCTCTTTCGCTCTTGGCGTTACTTTTTCTTCCAAACAACTGCTCACTCTGTATAAATCGCAAATCCGCCCTGCCATGGAATATTGTTCGCACATCTGGGGTTGTGCCCCCAAAACCCACTCAGGCTTCTTGATTCCATTCAGAAGAGGGCAGTTAGGTTAATTAATGATTCATCTCTAACAGAGTCTCTTCACTCGCTGTCTCATAGACGTACTGTTTCTGCTGCATGCCTCTTCTACAGATACTTCCATGGGCACTATTCGTCTGAATTGGCTTCTATAATTCTCGCTCTCCCTTTCAAAACAGTCAGAACACGTGCCGCCACCAGCCAACTCCATTTATTGTCCAACTTCAAACACACAGAACCAACTTTTCATCTTCCTCATTTATTCATTGAACTGCCGTTTTCTGGAACAACCTTCCTTCATACGTATTTCCTGGAAATTACTGTCTACACAAGTTCAAGTCCAATGTCAACAAATATCCTCTTTCGTCTTCTGAATCTCCAACCCAAGCACGGTACTAAGTACGATAATTTCTAATACCTCTCGTGTTTGGATTTTACATAAATAATAATAATAAAAAAAAAAAAACAACGTCATCAACGTTTGCCCGATGTTCATATCCTGGTCTTACTCCAACTTTCGTTCTTACACAATACTCTGATAGGCACAATCTGGCCTTAGTTGCCTTTGTGCCAATAAACGTCCATTAAAACCGACCAACATTGCAATATATTTAACATATTCCATTCAGTATAGTCACCGCCAACGATCAACTCCTGTGGAATTTAACGTATTCTGTCTTGAGGATGCCGCTGTGTTGCCTGATGATCAAGTGCAAACTCTGGCTTTGATGTGAACAGCTGAGAGCTTGAAGGGCTCCAGTTTAGATCCTTCAACTGCTTCCAGCTTGTTGTTCAAGCTCTCATAATGGCCCGTAATAAAGCTGAGTTGAGACTTAACATTTTTAAATTCTTTACTTCGAACACAGAAAATGACATACAAACATACGAACACACAAAAAGACAAATATCATGTCTCGTTCCTGATAGCTCCGCAACCATTAAAAAACAGTACATTTCATAAGTACTATCCCGAGCCACGGCACTCCCACTTCCATGAGCCTTTTGCTGCTGTGATCTGAGGCATGATTTCGGTTCAAATCAAAATAATAAAAAATACTTTTCACTAAACTTATATCTTAATGAACTAATAACACTAAGCACCGGTTATGCTATGAAGTTCACGATATTGAATACGTATATATTTAAATATATGGCTTTGAAAGGATATCAATATGATAATGAAATTTCTGATTCTGGGCAATCTGTCAAATTTCATGATCAATTGCTTAAGTTGCATGAAACATTTCCATTGGATTTTTCCACAATTGGGTTTCAAAATATGACCATTGGATCAACCCCGACGGAATCCGTACTGGCGATCATTGATCAGGTGGAAAGTTTCTAGATAATTGAAGAGTTGGCCGTTGATTGAGAAATTTCTAAAGTAATGGATTTCTCCATTACTTTAGAAAGAGTAGATGTAATTGCAATAGGGCGACAATTGGATGAGTGGGATATGTTACCCTTTTCAGTATCTGAGTGAATGTGAGCAAATTTACAATCAGAAGGAATAAGAAAGTGAAAAAAGGACCACGCAGAATAGAAGTAAGGTCAGGAGCACAGGTTTTGAAATGCACTGAATTAAACAATGGGAGGTAGTTTAGCACGATCAATACACGGGTTGAAAAAAAAATAGGATGCTAGAATTGGCTGGAGAACTATAGAATTGGCTGGAGAACTATCTGGAATTGACAGAGGTGGGAACAGAGATGGGCAAAAATTGTAGGCAAATAGCTCTGACAAGAGAAAGAAAACTCAACTACAATTTGAACCAGAAGAAAGTATTTTTATTATTAGCCTGTTCTAACCTAGTTTGCGATGATCGATAAATGCTTTGCAATTGTTGCGAACTTTTGGGTTGGAAAATATAAACCTGGAGATTTGCAAACAAGCCGATTACGATAGGAAAGTTTTCTCTTGAACAACATTAGAACCTTTATTGGAAAACTAATGCTTAAATAAAGATGTGGAATAAAGGCTTCCATCCTTACAAGAATAATTTCACTGACACGATCTGAGCAATCGTTGGCATCAGACCTTTTGAAACAGTAATCAGAACAAGGAAAAGAAGAAAATAGATCTCGCAGATCATCAGATTTTGCATTCTTTTAACAACAAACAACAGGAGTTTAGCAAGGAGCACGAGAGAAAGGCTCCATTGGAGAAGAGACCATCACCAAGTGCCTATAGGGCGAACTACCTCGACCGTGTACGTAGTAATGTTATTTGTGAGTAAAAGATCAAGTTGCATCGTTAGGATTATCTGGAATTCTGGTTGGTAAATGTAGGTAAGCGGTATGTAAGTAGGTAAGAAGCATTGTAGGATCATCTAGACAAGACTGCAATTATAGTTGAGACAACATGGGTTGGTTGAGGGGAAATTCTGTCTGACCAATTTGAATGGATACTACGATGTGGACACAAAGGACGCAAAAATAATTTTGATATCGTAAACTTGAATTTCTGAAAAGTTTTTGAAACTGTTGCAGATAAAAGACTGCTGTACAAATTGGAGCAGTATTACATTAAATACAAGTTGATGCTAGGGATAAAGGGATAGCTGAATGGGAGAAGAGAGAGAAAGAGAGTGGTAATCAATAGACAATGCTCTTCTTGGATTAATGTTATTAGTGGTGTCCCTCAGGATTGATTGTTGGGCCCTTGTTATTTGCTGTATTTATCAATAATATTGATGAAGATATATCAAGTTTACAGTAAAGTTTACAATAAAGGTTATCAAGTTTACAATAAAGAGGTGAAGTTTTGCAGTATTGTTAATGACAGTAATGAGAGTAGGCGACTGAAATAGAATCTACAAAAGTTGGGCAGATGGGTAAGAAGTGGCAACTGAGGTTTAACATTGACAAATACAAAACACTGCACATGTTTATCAGTAATCCGCAGAGTAACGCACCAACTATGCGGTGCTGTACTCAGGAAAGTGGAGTATGAAAAAGACATAAGAGAAATTGTGAAGTCAGATATGTAGGTTAGGCAGGTTAGGCAGGCGAAGGCAGATTATGAGAAATCTTTGGCAAGGGATGCAAAGAAAAACAGCAAAGAGTTCTTTACTTATGTAAACTCTAGAAGGAAAGGGATGAAGCAGATTGGTCCACTGGATACTGAGGGTTCAACGGTTGAGGATCCTACTCAGGTGGCTAACAAACTAAACGAGTATTTTGCATCTACATTCACATATGAGGAGTTATTCAGGAAGGGAAATGCCAGAGGTGTATTCAACACCTGGCAGTAAACTAGAGAATCTTGTAATAACTGAGAGTAAAGTGGAGGAGAAATTGTTGAAGATAAATACAAGAAAGGCACCTGGGATGGATGGGATCTATCCAGTTATATTAAAGGAGGCAGCAAAGGAAGTAAGCATACCCTTAGCCATAATTATGAGAGCTTCCTTGGACTCAGGGGAAGTACCCATGGACTGGATATGTGCAAATGTGACCCCAATTCACAAAGGAGGATCAAAGGGCGACACAAGTAATTATAGACCTGTTAGTTTAACTTGTGTTCCTGGAAAATTATGGAGGCACTGGTTAAAGAAGCACTGCAGGATCATCTAGACAAGACTTCAGTTATAGCTCAGACACAGCATGGTTTTGTTAAGGGGAAGTCTTGCCTGACCAATCTGATTGGATACTATGATGCAGTCACAAAAGAGCTGGATGCAGAGAATAACTTTGATATTATATACTTGGATCTTAGAAAGGCTTTTGATGCTGTTGCACATGGAAGACTGCTGCACAACTTGGAGCAGTGTGGCATTGGAGGCAAATTGCTGCTATGGTTAAAGGGGTGGTTGAGGGGGAGAAGACATAGAGTGGTAATCAATGGACACTGCTCATCGTGGACTAATGTTATTAGTAAAGTCCCTCAGGGTTCAGTATTGGGTCCATTATTGTTTTCTGTATTTATAAATGATATTGATGATGGTATATCAAGATTAATGTCCAAGTTTGCAGACGATACGAAGGTTGGCAGGGTTGTCAAGGACACTACTGACACTACGCTACTGCAACAGGATCTGGAAAGGTTGAGCAGATGGGCTGAGAGGTGGCAAATGGGAAACAGCAACCCCAGAGCAACGTATCAACTCTGTGGTACTACACTGACAGTGGTTGAGAATGAAAGGGACCTGGGGGTGGTTGTGCAGGCAGATATGAAGTTTTCTGAGCAGTGCAGACGGGCTGCAAGAGTAGCTCATGGTGTATTGTCGATGATATATAGGAATTTTTCTAGCAGGGATAAGGAGGTTATTATTCCATTGTATAAGGCAATGGTCAGACCACACCTAGAGTACTGTATACAGGTCTGGAGGCCTCATTTCAAGAAGGATGTAGAGATGCTGGAATGAGTACAGAGAAGGGCAACAAGATTAGTGAATGGAACAAAGGGGTGCTCTTACGAAGAAAGGCTTAAGTTTTGCAAATTAGTGTCTGGAGACTAGGCACCGGCGAGGTGATCTGATAGAGGTGTATAAAGCCTTGAATGGTTTGAGCATGCTCAATGCTGATGGGATTCTTCCTCTTGCTCAGAATAATAACCTGAGAGGGCATAAATTCAAATTGAGAAAAGTCAGATATAGGGTAGACGTGAGGAAATTTGCCTTTAGTCAGCGGGTGGTTCGTTGGTGGAATAGACTTCCATCCCTTGTCGTGGAAGTTGATAGCCTAAATAAGTTTAATGCTCAGCTGGACAGGTATTTCGAACGAACAGAGGGGTGAAGTGGAAGTGGTTATTTTTTATTTATTTATTTATGTATATATATATTTTATTTTTTTTTTTTTTTGGGCTGATGCTGCATAAGCTTGCTTTCTTGCATCAAATGCCTCTACTAATGCTAATGCTAATGTAGTTTTCTGATCAGTGCAGGCAGGCTGCCAGAACAGCTCCTATGGTCTTGTCAAATGACATACAGGAATTTTACAAGCAGGAATAAGGAGGTGATTATCCCTTTGTATAAGGCCATACCTTGATATTTGCATACAGGTCTGGATGCTTCATTTTAGGAAGGACGTAGAGTTGCTAGAACGAGAACAGAGAAATGCAACGAGATTAGTGAATGGAACAAATGGTTGCTCTTTAAAAGAAAGGCATAGGTTCTGAAAATTACAGCATCTGGAAATTAGGCACTTGCAAGATGATCTGATTGAGGTATATAAAGCCTTGAATGGTTTGAGCAAGCTCAAATAGTGATGCGATTCTTTCTCTTTCTCAGATTATACACATGGCAGGCATAAATTCAAATTGAGGAAAGTCAGTTGCGGAAGAGATGTGCCGAAATTTGCCTTTAGCCAGCAGGTGGTTGATTGCTGGAAGAAACTTCCATCTGACATTGTGAAAGTTGATAGTTTAAATAAACTCAAGAAAGAACCAAACAAACTTTTGGAGCGAATGGATGGGTGAAGTGGGTAGTTTTTTTATTTTATTATTTTTTTTATTTTCGCTGTTGCTGGATAGCATACTTTCTTGCATCATATTCCTCTATTAATGCGAATGATAAATGAACAGTCTGTGCTAGTTCATTAGTAATTTCAAAAGCCTCAGCGACTTCACCAGCTGGTTCAGTTTGACTAGAAATTTAAAGCCACCTGCAGATATTATAGAATAGAATAGAATCTTTAATTGCAGCAATGATAGACATACAATTAGTCCCGTCACGGTATGGTGGTGCCAGGGGTTTACAAAACATATTTACAAGAGATAAATGAGAAAAACATAAGTTACATCAGATTATTAACAAAGCACAGTTTTACATTTTCAGTTCGACGAGGATACCCTTCCTGTATTTTTTATTATTGACCACTTCTTGGAGGTCCCTGTCGATGGCTTGCAGTGAGGGCAGCATTTGCTTTGGCAGGAATCTGTCGGTTAGTACTAGCCGGTTACGGTTTGCTAGCAGCTGTGCTGAAGACCGGAGATAAGGGGAGGAATGCGCCAAGAGCAGTGATTCCAGAAGTTCGGCTCTGTAATTTTACCGGTGGCCATCTTGATGGTGAACAGCAGCCTTCTTTCTCCGATGTAGGACCGGAGCCTGCGTAGTTGAAGAGCTTCTGCTAACTGCGTTGATCTGAGAGCTGGGGGAAGGTGGAGTTTGCTGTTGGCCCATTTTAGAAGCCAGAATTCGGCAGAGAATATTCTTTTAATGTTGGATTCGGCGGCCGAGGCCCATATCTCTGAAGCATACAGTATTGTCGGGTAAAGGATTGATACGATGTATCTTTTTACTAGTTGTGGGTCGGTGGTGTGGAGCAGCTGTTGTTTGGCGACCATTAACATTAAGATCAAGAAAAAATTATCACACTGTGAGGAAAGCTTGATTGGAGAGAGTAAAATTTCAAAGAGAGGAAGTCAAAGAGGTCCCGCAGATTAGTAGATTTGGGAAAACGATAGAGGCAACAGATCAATTTCACAGAATGTTGTAGAGAGATTTTAAGCCAGAGAAAATTGAAAAAAGGAGATTCAAAATCACTAAGTCTCTGAGGGAAATACCTGAATGGACATATGCACAAATACCCCCTTTGAAGCGAAAGGAATCATACAGTGAATAATTCGGATAACTGAGAGTCGTACTTGAATCAATCGAATCCTGAGATTTTTTTCGGACAATGTACATATGGTTTGACAGAATGTACCTGGAAATGGAGATCACTGAGATTACATATGATACCACATAATGACATACACATGGTTAAAATATAGCCCGCTCCTTCTTTGGCCCGCACTTGCAGGTAGAACAAACCTGTTTTTTAGAGACGGGATACATTTAAACAAAGGTGGAGCAAGAGGTTTTGCCAGTATTATTGAGGATACCTTAAAGGTTCAGGGAAATTGCTAGTTTGGGGGGGACAAGGGAAACATAGATACGCGATTATCTGACAGTTTTAGTCAAATTAACGCTCGCACATACCTCAAGGGTATTTGCTCGTTACCGCAACAGAACATATTAACAAGATGTTCTGAGGGTAGAAAACTTTCAAATGAGTGGGTAGCAAATGCCAGGGAAGCTAGCTTAAATAACTATAAGGGGTGTGTAAGGGTAGTTAACTATACAAGAACACTGTCTTAATTGTTTATACAATAATGTCAGAAGTGAAGTGGTGTCGATAAAATTAGTCAATTCGAACTACCTGTTAGGAAAAGTGACGATGTCATAACAGGGCTTACGGAAACGTGGTGCCACCCGGAGATAGGGGATGATGAGTTTCAGTACGGTATGTAAAATGTATTTAGTAAGGAGAGGGAAGATAAAAGGAGTGGAGGAGGGGTCATGCTTGTTATCGAAAGCAGCCCGAGCGCGACGAAACTTCCCTGGATTCACATATTTCGCATGCTAGTGTAGAATTTGTATGGTGTGAGATAGTTGGAAGAAAATTTATAATGAGAGTTGCAGTATTCTACAGGCCAGGTGATTGTGAAGTTTATGATGAGAGCTTCGACATGCAAATGGAATGGGCAAGTAAGCGTGAATGTCTTATTATGGGTGATTTTAATCTGCTTCTATTTGACTGGAGCAAATGGGAAGGAAACTCCACATGGGGGACAAAATTTTTAAATCAACTAGATGATTGCTATTTGTATCAACATGTCAGAGAAAGTACTAGGGACAAGAATACTCTAAGACCTCATCATCAGCCATCAACCAGATGCATCAGTACAGGACCGAGTAGCAGGAAGTGATCATGGGGTTCTACGGTGGACGATGAAGATAGAGGTAGCAGTAGTTCAAGGCAAAGGAATGGGTTATAATTTCAGGTTATAATTACGATGCCTTAAGGTGCTAATTAACTGGGTAGATATCCCACACAGAGCGTATACAGTTGGATTACGGTATACCTTTAAAACATTAATCAGAGAAGCCTTAAATGCTTACATACCACAAAAGAAAAAAAAAAAAAAATTCTCCACGAGGAGGAATCCAAGTTGGAGGAATAATGAAGTTGCCAAATTCTTTGAGCAGATAAAGACACCATGGAAAAATTACAGAAAAATAAAAAGTACTGAAGCCTATAACAGACAGCTACAAATTGATCTGTAATAGTGCCACAGAAAAGGCAGATTATGAGAAATCGCTGGCAAAGAGAGCAAAGAAGGGGATAAGGAATTCGTCGCATACTGTATATAAATGCAAAGAAGAGAAGGACAAACCGGATCGGACCCTTATGTAATGGGCATGTGATAGTATTAGATACCCCAGCTGAAGTTACAGATAAACTCAACTGTTACTTTGCATCGATATTTACAGAACAAAAACCCTTTACGTCAATGGGAAATTATGGGAGTGAGGTTGAAATAAATGTAATTAACGATGTTGAAATTTCACAGTTTATTTAATGAAAAAAAACTTTCGATCCTACAGGCCAGTAAGGCTCCTGGGGTTGTTGGCATTTACCATATGATCTTATGGGAGGCGGCATGTGAGCGCATTGACACATTGAGGCTAAATCTGAGAGCATCATTGGACTCAGGACAGATACCGCTGGATTGGAAAATTGCCAATGTATTGTATCTCGGGTTAGTAATCTCAATCTTATGGCAGAAGGCTGCGAGACAATTCTAGTTGATAAACAGGAGAAATTCTTGGCTTTCCAATCCTTTGCAACTGCAGTATTTCTTAGGAAGAAGACTCTTCTGCATCTCGAAGCCTTGAATTTGTAATAGTATGGTGTATGCCGAATTAGCTAGAATTCTGTGAAATCGTGGAAGCTCGAGTCTACTATATCCACTGCAACTCTTTGTGCTCAATTACCTAAAGTTCTGTCAAATCGTGGAGTCTTGAGTCTGCTATATCCACTGCAACTCTAGCTCCTTATGCTTGCATTTATGTTCTCGGCAATTCCTTGTGCTGGAATTTCTGCTCTCGGCAGCCCCTTGTGCTGGAATTTCTCTTCTCGGCAACTCCTGGCGCTGCTGGCTTTCCAACAGACTGTGAACAGATGCAGATCTTTCCAATGAAGTTTGGACTTTGTCTGAAATTTAATTATATGTATATTTTATTTTTTATGTAATTTGATTATTTTTCAGTTTGTACATATCAATAATTTTTGGTCATGGCAGGTTTTTTTTTCCTTCCTTGTACTTGGGCAAACAGGAGAGGGAGTATATAAGAGTACTGCTAAATTATCTGTAACTGACAGCGGGGTTACCATTGGTTGGCTGGAACCCCTTTAAGTAATAAATAAAAAAAAATACATAAGGGCAGTTCGAAGAGTGAAATTACCGGCCGTTTAGTCTAACTTCAGTAATAGGGAAAATCATGGAGACTATGATCAAGGGTGGAATTCAGGGTCGCTTAGATAAAAATGGAGTTCTGTAGGATACTGCTCATGGTTCTATAGAGGGAAAATCATGTTTAACTAATCTGGTTAGGTTTTTTTCTTTAACAGGGTCAATCAAGAGCTGGACTTTGGGAATAATTTCGAGGTTGTTTATTTGGATTTCAGCAAAGCATTTGACTAAGTCCCACATGAGCGGTTACTTTGTAAGCAGGAACAGGTTCGGATCACAGGGAAAATCTTAGATGGATCGCTGGATTGCTTCAAGGCAGGAGGTAGAGGGTTTTGATAAATGGTTATTCCTCAGATTGGGTTAATGTAAGAAGTGGGATTCCCAAAGGATCAGTATTAGAACCACTTGTTTTTGATTTTCATAAACGACATCGATGAAGGGATAAAGGGCGTGATATCTAAATTTGCAGATGATGTAAAGATTGGTTGGTAGAGTAGTTAATGATTGCCTCCAAGCACAGCTTCTTCAGAATGACCTATATAGACTTCAGGGATGGTCAGAAAAATGGCAGCTATGATCTAATTAGGCAAAGTGTAAGGTATTGTACCTGGGAACAGTAACCCCAAAATAACTTTCCTCCACTACCGGCCCTAGTTCCACACTTGGCAGTGTGGAACTAGGGCCGATAGTGGAGGAAAGGCACTTGGGTGTTAAGATACGGTCAGACATGATGTTCTCCGAGCATTGTAGACAGTTTGCAAGGAATGCCTATGGTGTCCTATCGATGATTTATCGAACAATCGCTATTAGAGATAAGGATATCATAATCCCATTATATAAGGCTATTGTAAGACCCAACTTGGAATACTGTGTTCAAGTCAAGGTTTCCCGCAGAAGAAATAAATATAATAGCATAATAGGAACAAAAAATACACAGTCTTGTATTAAAATTAGAAATCGTCCGATGTTTAAAAGTAATAATATTTTTGTCAGCAGACTAGATCCGAATACTACCTCCCAGCAGGTAGATCAGCTACTATTGGAGCTGGAAATTCCGGGTAGTGCTTTCAAGATAAAAACCAAACATCCGACTTACGCATCCTTCAGAATTGAACTAAAGGATTGTGACCTTCAAAAGTATCTAAATCCTGATATCTGGCCGAATGGTCAGTCATGCCATTTTATGGAACGGTTCTAGGTTCTGTCAACAACTTCAGTGAGGAGTTAACGTCTAACTCTCAATCTGTTGAGCTGTCTGCGTAGCTAGAGAATACCAGTCCGGGTTTGCATCGTAGTCCATGATTTATCCTTCCGCCTAGTACTTGCGAACATCCTTCTAACACCTATGTTAATCTCAACATTTTTCTTCAGAATGTAAGAAGCGTAAAAAATAAACTGTCTACCCTTATAGCACTTTTGGTTGAAGAAACTCATGACATAATTTGTTTAGTTGAAATATGGATGCAGGAACCTCTTCAGGATGTTTTTCTACGGCCGAAAAATCTCAACAACACTCCATACATGACATCTAGGATTAGTCGAAGAGATGGAGGATCAGCAATTATTTTAAAATCCAACATTAAAGTTATTAACACCTACAACTCCTGTTCTTACAACTTTGAAGGAATTTCTGTTCTGATCCAAGTTAAAGATTCACTACTTCAAATATATAATATTTATATTTCGCCTGGACCTACTGACTGATGATATCATTAACGAAGTAATAACCTGGATCATCACTGTTCATAAGTCTCAATCTAACATAATTATAATGGGTGACTTTAATCTCCCCCTGCCCAAATATAATTTACAAATGAAATTGCTGTCCGACTCCTTATTAGTTTTAGGAGCTAAAAATATCAACATCCCTGCTACAAGAGGTAATCAAGCGCTCGATCTAGTTTACTCCAATCTTCAACTTCAAGAAAAGCGTAGCAGTAATATTACATTTAGATCTGACCACAAAAGCATAGAACTGCAAGCAACAATTTGCTGAGGGAATCCTCGCCCCCCCCCTCTCTGGAAAGCACTAAAAGAATATCATCAATTAAATTCCTTCAGAAAGAAAAGTTTTTGCAGCTCTTAAAATACTATCCATGGGATTCTCTTAAAAATATACCCATTCAGGACGCCACGTTTCTACTAATAAAATGGTTAAAATCAATTAAAAACAGAGTCAGCATCCAAACTTGTAAGACTTTCTTCTCAATCCAAACCGTGGTTCAAATTTCATCTAAAACTATTCTTTAAAAGGAAAGAAAAATGCCACAGGCAGTGGAAGAAGTACGGCACTTCATCAACATACATAAAGTATAAAAAGAGCAGAGCATTGTTTCAGCTCAAAAAAATTCAGGCGTACAAAAATTACTTAACCTTCAGACTCAAGCATAATAAAAGAGCACTTTCTTCAAAAACAAGAGCTACCTTGCAGCATGACCAGACTTTGGAATGGATAAAATTCAATATGGAAACATGCAATTTTGACATCTGCAATGAAGATATGCAAAACAGATTTAAAGAATTCGATTCTTATAAACACACAAACAGCGTTCAACATGAAATGCTTCCTAGTCAAGCTCAGCTAATCAACCAACTTGTAAACAAGAATACAGTTCAGAAAATTATTAACAAATTACGAATTGATAGTAGTGAAGGCCCTGACGGCATCCCTAGTTTTATTATTAAAATGTCCAGTGCATTCATCATTGATTCTTTAGCTCATATTATTTCCAGTTGCATCTCCCAGCCATTCCTTCCGAGACTATGGAAGACTTTTAGAATTACCCTGATTCCAAAGTAGGCTAGTAGTAATAACCATATAAGCTATCGTCCAATTCCTGTATCGTCAATAATCGCTAAAATTATTGATAAGATCATGCTGCCATATCTTCAGGATGCGATCTTCGCTAATGCACCCGACAACATGCATTTTGGTCCTACAGGGCGCTCTACAACAACAAGCTTAGCTGACACCATTGTGCGCATCCAAACTGCGTTTCAGGACAAAGCACAATGCGATGTCTTTTACTTAGACATCAAAGGCGCTTTCGACAACATTGATCACAAGAAAGCCATTGAAATACTGAAAAATTATTTCCTCATTGACACAATGGTTATATCCTATCTTCAGTACAGCCTAAATCATACAAATCTCTTCTTCCCCACTAATACTGATAATATTCTCGTCACAACCACAACAACAGGCATTCCTCAAGGAGGTGTTCTCTCCAGTGTTATATGTTCAGCATATCTACAACCACTTCTACAAGAAATTCCAAATCTGCTGGCTTATGCCGATGATTTAAAGTTGTTTATTCCCAAATCCTGTGATGAAGTTTCCAAGCCATGATGCGAATTTACTGATGTGCAGAATCATCAAGTATCTGAAGAATCTCAATCTGACTATAAATACAAACAAATCTGCTCAAGTAACTTATTCCTTACAGAAACAACCAACCCACATAGAAATTAAAATTACATATGCTTCAATTCCCAACTTATATGCTCACAAAGACCTAGGAGTTGTTTTCGACAAAAATTTTCCTTTAATTCTCACTATGTATATGTTGCCAAAAAAATTAAAAAATCAAAATAGCTGATCAAGCAAGAAACAGCGGCGATTCAAGATAGAAAAACAGTCATAAACCATGATCAGAGATGCATTTTTCCCATTCTGTCCTATGCCTCCGAAATCTGGTCTGGTGCTCCTCAAGTTACCGTAAAAAAATTCCTTGCTCTGGAGTATTGGGTTCTTAGATGGCTGAACAATAAACTTCGTTTTCCCCGTACAATATCCAGGCAACAGCTTTATAAAAACTTAAAAACAAAGCCTCTGCTACAGATGATCGACGAGTCTGGAGTCATGCTTCTTGCAAAGTTAATTACCTCTGAAACCAATTCACCAAACCTAGCCAGCATAATAACTCCCACCAACAGAGAAAACTCAAGAAACCAACAACAATTCAAATCCAAACTCTCCAGACTAAAACAAATGGACAGGATGTTCCCCAATGCATCCCTTCACCTCATAAATTATCACAACATTGATTGTAAGAGATTGCTCAACTGTGAAGCCTACAGGAGTCTCATTTCCAAACAAATTATGAGAAATACAAACAACTGCCTGCCTGCCTGCAACCCAGTAACTACATCCGAGAGCCAAATGTGTTGTTCTGCAATATATATAATTTTGATATATATATGTCTCCTTTGTATACTGAATTTATGCCCTAGCCTAGTGCTGTGGGCTTGCTGTAGTTGCAATAAATGAAAATTTATTATTATTAAGTATGGAGACCGCATCTAAAGAAAGACATTGTTCTTCTTAAAAGGGTCCAAAGACGGGTAATTCGCCTGATCAGATCAACAAAAGGCGTCCATATGAGTTGTCAGGATGTACCCTACCCCTCTTAGAAGTTCTGAAACGTTTAACTGAAACACCCTGTATAGATATTTCTGAAGTTAGCCTAAGGTTGTGCTATTTCACAATGGAAATATGCTGCCTTCAATATCTCTGGCATATGTCGTGCACATAGTCTGCGCGCACAGTGGTATCGTCACCGTCCTCCCCACACCGGGTGGAAAAGGTCTGGGTTCGAATCCCGTCGATGACGCGAGGAACTTTAATGGGCTTTTTTCAGTCCGTGGCTGAGCTAGTTGGTCTCAGGCGTAGATAGCAAGGTTTTTCTCCCCAATAACTGGGGTTTTTTCGTCCAGCAAAACAGGCAAATCAACCATAGAACATACGTAATTTACAGACACAAATACGGGTTAATGTATTTAATTACGGGCAACCCTAAAATAATAATAATAATAATAATAATAATAATAATAATATGTCGTGCACAAAAAAAAGAGACTTACGCAAACACGGAGAACATTCTCTTAAGTATACGATATGGGAAATATGAGTGGCAGATATATGGTGATTTAAAGATAAGCGCCTTTTTATTAGGACTACAGAAGGGTTACACCGGAAAGCTGAATTCCACACCCTGGAAGTATTCTCCAAAGTAAATTGCAGTCAGACCGCGGAAGTATTCTCATCAGTAAGTTGTAGTCAAAAGATGAACACAGATCTGTTGCAAGTGTGTCATCTTCATAAACGTTGAAATATGTTTAGTTAGACTTTGACGTTTCCAATGGACTCGTCGAGTACACCGACTTAGGGCAGCCTTGAAAAGCTCAAAGCATGTACCACTTTCGCGCCAGGCCGAAACTGACCAGCCTCGAGGAAATAGGATACTCTGCACATGCGAAAGAGAGAGAACACCTCGACCGCCAGTGATGTTTGAGGGGTGATACTGTGTGCGAACCTCTCGCCAGATTAGCTGATGTCCAGAATCGCTGCTGAGACTGAATCTACTCTCATCAGTAAAGAGTACCTAAAGTAAAGATTTTGTGGCTGTAACCTTTAGAAATAGTGTTGGTCCTTAAGTTTTGCACACCAGCCAGCGTAAGAGAAATGGGAAATTCTCTAAGGTGTTCTCTAAGGAAATAATCTAAGGTAGATGATTTTCTGCTATAGTGCCAAACTGATACTTATATTTAATCGAGTCGTTCAGTGAATTTTTATCCTAAGATGGCAATTTTAATCATCTGTAAGCCACTTTCAAACTGCTGTGTTTTTCTGGTAATTTTTGTGAGGTGAGTAGTTTACAAAAAATAGACTACTGTCTGTAAACTACATACAGAGCAATATGGCCTTGTTCCCTGATGCTCCTAAAACTAACATCATGTTTTATCGTACTGTATATTCAGAATACAAATAGTAATTTGATTTCTTTTCATACGTATTTTTTTAAATAAATAAAATCTAAGTATAATGTAAAATTGTTTTCATCCTGTTAATTCCCGTCCTAACAGTTGTGGGATAACACTGTAGTGTATGTTATGAAAATTCTGTTATTTTGTGAAAATTCTACATCTGAAATGAAACCTTAACTCCTTTCAGGTCTGTTGCTAGCCAACTGATCCATGGCGAATCTGTTACGGCTGAAGCCTTCGATAGTGTTACAATTTATTTCAGCGATATTGTTGGATTTACTGCTCTCTCAGCACACAGTACACCTATGCAGGTAAAACTTGTATTTTTATTATTATTATTTTTTAAATTTCGTCCAAAACTAATTTTTCACATTCAGCGGACAATTGCTTATTCTCATTGAAAGTATTTTTATATTGCGATACAAAATTTGTATTCACTCTTATATACCTTTTTTTTTCTAGTTTTGTTGGTGACAAAAATACTGTATATCATATTGGGCCTGACATACGATGTAATTCTAAACTTCATGCGTTAAGAACAAAATTAAAACTTGCTTTGGAGATGCATGCAGTATTTCTTAGAAAAATAATTAGTGCTGATGCCTAAGTGTTGCAACCATCGCAGTTAGTATTTATTTGACACTAACTGCGATGGTTGCAACACTTAGGTTATTTTGTAAACCATTCTGCTGGTGTGTCTTACGATTTTGTCGCATTATTACATTAAAATATGTAGCATTCGTACAGAATTCAGATCAAATTGTTGTCGACATAGTCATTTTGAAGCAGAAGGAAACATTACATTTCTATAAACTTCAATGCAGTTCTAATTTAATTATGACCATTATTATTATTATTATTATTATTATTATTATTATTATTATTATTATTATTTCTCCCTGACTGAGGGATTCCACTCCGTGACGGGTACTGCTACAAAGTAGGCAGAGTGGTTGTAATGTTTGGTATTACCGTTGGTCGAGGAAATCTCTGACTATCCTGCAGGTGTTCAGGACTGCGACTTTCTGGAGTTCCTTGTAGGTGTTCTATGGGAGACCAATTGCTGCTAGGCTGCTATGTGGAGTCTTTGGTACCATACAGGTAGTTGACACGATGATCGGGATGGTTGAAACTTTTTGCATATGCTACATTTCCTTTTCCTCATGTCTCAGGTTGGTGTACTTCCTAATTTTTTTCCACATAGGTTTTCTGGACATTGCTAGTGTTGGGGACCGCTATGTCAATCAGATAGGTAGCCTTTTCCATCTTGCCCACAAGGATTATGTCCGGTCTGTTGTGTTATATCCGCCATAATAACGGAAATACCAGTTGACCACTTTCTTTGGTCAACTGGTATTTCCTTGCTAGCTTCTGATGTATTATCCTGGCTACCTGGTCGTGTCTATGAGTGTACTCAGTCTGCGTGATCACCTTGAATTCCGCGGTGATGTATTGGATAGTTTCTGGGACTAGGTGGCATTGTCACCCTGTGTCATCTGACATTCTGGGATCCTTTGCGAGGTATTTTCTATAGTTTCTGGTGTTGATTACCTGGTCTGGGATGGCCAGCATGAATCCTTCAGTCTTGGGGAAGAACGTCCCGCTTGTGAGTCATGCATTGGAAGCAGTGTTATCGATGCGATCTTGATAGAGGTCATTGTAGTGCCTGCCATGGAGTGACTTCTTTGCTCATCATTCTAACTTCATTTCTTGTACCGTCTGGGCGGGAGGGGGATCCTCGCTTGGGTTGAGTGGGGTATACCACTTATCTATCTTCCTTATGGCCCGGTGGAGTGGTGCTGTGTTGTTCTTGAAGTAATCCTTCAGTTTAACTATCGCTGTTTTCTGTTGCTCTATCAGTTCTATCAGGCCCCTTCCTCCCTCTTTCTGAGATATTGTTAGTCTCTCCACTGCTGACTTCAGATGGTTTTGGCGGCTCTTAGTCATCATTATCCTTGTCTTTCGCTTGATATCTAGCTAGGTATTAGTCCAATATATGACCCCGAAGGTGTTTGTTAATACTGGAGCTGCATAGGTGTTTATGGCTTTAACTGTGTTCCCTCCGTTCAATTCTGCTTTCAGCAGGCTTCTGAGTCTCTGATGATATTTTTCGGTCAGGCACTTCTTGATTTCCTTGTGCTCTAATTGCTGAACCTGCATTATCTCTAGGTATTTGTAGGTCTCTTCTTCTGCCATAGCTTCGATCTCTTTACCAGTCAGAAGCTGGTAGTTTCGGCCAATTATTTTTCCCTGGTGCAGTGTGTGGGTCTTGCATTTGTCTAGACTAAATTCCATCCCGATGTCCTTGCTGAATTCTTCGGTGATCCGGAGTAGTTGCTGGAGTTGCTTCTTGGTTGCCGCGTAGAACTTGATGTCATCCATGTACATCAGGTGGGTGAAGGTGTACAGGTTCTTCCTTCCTTCTTTGAGGTTATATCCATACTTGCTGTCGTTGAGATGATGGATAGCGGGTTGAGTGCTAGACAGAACCATAGTGGGTTCAGAGGATCTCCCTGAAAGATTCCTCTTCTAATGGGGATTGGCCTGGTTGTGATGTTCTCGACCTTAATGGTGGTACTCCATTTCACCACTGTTGCTCCTGGGAAGTTTGTCACTATCAGAATTACCTTGTAATTACCTTCAGGGTCTCTATTAGCCAGATATGAGGTACGGAGTCTAAGGCCTTGCGGTAATAGATGTAGGGCGTATATAGGTTGCGGTGCTTCTTGAAGGCTTGCTCCATAATTGCGGCATCTATGGTTAATTTCTCCTTGCATCCTTTGCTCCTCCGCTTGCATCCTTTCTGCTGTTCGGCCATTATGTTCTGATTCTCTAAGTGGTCTGATATCTTCTTAATTATGCAGCTGGCACATCGTTGGGAGGCATCTGATTGGCCTCTATTTCGCCGGGTTTCTTGTATCTTCATCTGTAGGCTTCAGATATGTGACTCCTTCAGTGAGAAACTTCGCGATTGTCTCTGGGTTGCTTATCTTTCGAGTGAACTGCTTTGATAGGTGCTTGTGTGGGCAAGTGAACTTCTTTTACCAGGAGTTGTGGATGTTATCAATTCTCGGGGTTTGCCAGTTGTGCATTTTCCTGATCGAATGTTTCACTTCCTCTCGAATCTCTTACCCTCTCATCTCTTATGTCCTTCGGTTTCTTCCGTTCTATCCAGGGTGCTGTTATGTCTTACTTCACTGCTCCAGATATTTCCCCAGAACTCTTTGATCGTCTTCTTCTCGGGTAGTCCGTCTCCTGCTTTCTCATCTTCACCCAGTTTCCTGTAGAAGGCTCTTTGGTCCTCATCAAAGATTCGGTTGTTTATTTTCCTCTGGGAACTCTCTTTGTATCGGTGTAGTCTCTTGCTGAGTGCGAAGGGGTTCTGCGTCAGTGTGCCTATTCTCTGATTTCATGTTTGCTGTGAACGCTGTCTCTCTTGAGGATGCTCTTCACCTTTCCAATCAATTTCTTACTTCTATTACCCTTTTGGTACTGGGTCAACTGAACTAACTTGATTTAATTCTTCTATTTTCAGCTGAAGACTTCTTTCCCAAGCTGGCGGTTCCTTCTGTTTTCGGGTGTTATGCTGCTGGTCTCTCGTTTCTTTACCATTAATCCTAGTAGCTGCTACGGCAGCACAGTATACGGCTGTGTGGATAGCCTCCAGCGTTGCACCATTGTTGTCAAGGTAATGTGGCGTTATTTGCCGATTGAGGTAGTCTGTTACCCTCCACAGGATTTTATTCGGCCTGTGCTTAGGTATCATCACGTGGGTTCTTGTGGGGTCCATTCCTTCGCATTCTGTTAGGGCCTTCTTCCTCTCGTCTTCTATTCTAGATAGCATGACGTCGTCTCTTCCCAATTCCGCTACTTTGGGTTGTATTTCTTCTTGCTGTTCCTCCTCTGGTTCCATGGTATGCTGTTCCTCCTCTGATTCCATATTGACCATATTCTTTGTGCTTTGTAGCAGATTGCTGACATCTTGCTTGATTTTTTCCAGGATGGCAGGAGCTATTAGGTTCTTCGTGACGATGGTGCTTCTTTGGTCTGCTATTCGCTGTTCGGTGACCTGAATATTCGGGTATCGTTCCAACCACTCGGTATGTAGTCGCGATCTGTACATTGTCATAACGACTCTCTAGCTTGGTTATTTCGTAGTATGCTGGCATGATATATGTATTTATTTCAATGCTCTACTTCATGCGTTGGCGTTTTCTTCCTTTCTCGTTGATCACTAGCGCAGGAAACACTTCCAGTTGGTGAGGCTGGATGTTCTTGTCCAACTCTTGTGTTAGCCTTACGGGGGACAGCGCCGCTGGCTCCACTGTCTTGCTCGAAAGAATTTCTCCAACTTTTCGAGCCGACACCTCTGCCTAAGGCATGAATGCGAGTGACTTTATCCTGCGTTACGCTCGATGCAGTATGAATAATATTTATCTGCGACATCATCCATCTATGGAGGTGGATATGTTTAGCTTCGGCTTATGTCCGATGGTATATTTATATAGTTAGTTCGAGCCACAGACACCAGATGTCGCCACTATCTTCCTTATTATTATATGATTCTTTATTACTATAAATTTTATACAATAGTGATTCCTTACACAGAAAGCCAGAGCAATCTTACAATTCGTTGTTTATACAAGTAATTTTGTTTTATATTAGAGAGAAAAAAAGTTAATAAAATAATAATAATAACTAAATAATAATTAATACATTAAAGCAAATATGATAACCTAAATGTAAAAAGAAGTAGTAATTACAGCGAATTGAGCAGAACATTAAATGACATCGGCTAACTAAGATCAGAACTTACATAAATGTCCTTTACAAACAGCAAGATAGGACACGATGCCATCGCGATATGCCTTGTCTATTGTCCATAGGTCGATGTCGATGTTGAGAGTGTCCAGAGTCACATTAGGGAAGTGTGTCTTGAAATTCTGTAACCGCTAGAGCCTTGAGCACAAGGAGGGAGTACTATGGAGAAGTCTGCCTGGCAAACGCCAACCAACCGTGTTCCAGATGTTGATGTGATCCTGCTTAGCTGAGCACAGATGAAGGAATGACTATTTTTAGCACATGAGCTCTGTGGATTATGGGCGTATATTGCAGGTTGCAGCAAAGAGTATTTAGATGTTGTGCAGATCTGGTGCGACCACAAGTTGGCCCACTTCAGCACCCAGTATTCGAGGCCCCATGGTTTCCTGAGGCTGGTGGGTGGTCTCGCGGACAAAACTTCCACGGCATAGGAGAGTACACTACAGAAGTAAGTTACAAGGTATTTCTTGATTATTTTCTTACTGTGCGTTTTGCACAGATCAATGTTCATTCTCCAGAACGCCCTCAGGGCTTTGGAATACTGAGCTTGGATTTGTTTTTTATAGGAGAGCTTGGCATCAAGGATTACTCCTAGGAATTTTGACACTATCTGGGGGAGTCAAATCATTTCCTGCCAATTCCGGAAGTAGAGAAGATGTAGTGTCAGCAGAGTCATCCGACTAGGCGTAAAGATGATAGTTTTACTTCTATAGATTGACTGAGAGGCCAAAAATTTAGCATACTTACAGAATGTATTTAGGTAGCTGTTTCCAGATTCAGAGGCGGTTTGTCTTTCTTGTGAATCACCAATATGGCGTTTGCATGGCAAGTAGCATACAATATCATCAGCTATATAGTATCGGTGTAAATACACCATAGTTACCCCATAAACTTGAACTACGTATATAGCGTAAAGGGCATCGTTTTAATTTTATCTCATATACAATTATATACTCTCATATGCTTTTGGCATCTCTCATATTGTGGATATAACTTCGCAGCTGTGATGGCTTGTTGTATTATCTGGATACCTGCCGGCCCACTGATGATTAAGCTTCGAAACGGTCGTCTATTGTTTCGCTTAGATGTGTTCTACTCGTTCTGAAGGTTGAGGAACGTGTCCGATCGTATCAAGAGGTTAGCGGGGGTCCTTTCAGCTGAGGTAACGCCCTTGTGGGGAACTTCCTTTAGGAGGGTAGTAAGTGATTGATTTTCTTTTGCTGGTGTCAGGCAGGACACGGGATTTTTATCTATTCATTTTCCTTAAGGAACGGAGATTAATTATGGCACAGTTCTTTTTTAGAGAAAGGACAGTGAAGTTTCAGACTACAGAGGTTTGTCCAATTAGAGAGGTAATGCGGGGAGTGACTCAGGTTGTTTCATTTCATGAGATAAAAGGATTAATTCCATTACCGAGGCAGAAATATCAGTTGGTCTTGAAAACAATAGAGGCAAGAGAAAAGGTTTTGAAAGGGTTTTCTATTAGAAACGTGATGATCAAAACTGCGCAAATTGATTACTATTGACAGGTTTCCGGTAGAAATGTCTAATAGTCCTGTCGAGAGCTTTTTTAACAAGTTTGGTGAGGTTCTTAAGATTCACAGGAAAGAATATGAGGAATGGCCAGGCGTAGAAACGGGTACGGTGCAAATTCATATTGACATGAAAACGCCCGTGCCAAACATCATCGATTTGATGGGTCATAGGTTATTAATAAATTATCCAGGAGTTCAGAAAGTTTGTTTGAGGTGTGGAGGTAAAGACCATTTGGGAGCAGAATGCCAAAAATCACGCTGTTTTAATTGTAATGGCACAGGTCATATTACGGCCACCTTAATAATTGTAAAAAATGCGGAGCTTCCACGCATAAATTCATTCAATGCCGGGAATGCACGTTTGCCGAAAGAATTGCTGGTGGGGGGAGGACAGCAGTAAGCGAGACTTCAAAAGATATGCCTAACGCTGAGAGCGTGGAAACTATAGTAGCACAGAGGGGTGAGACGCAGATTAAAGAAATCACACCAACGTTTACAATAACGTACGATATGTTGGCAACACAATCGGAACACGCGGAACTGAGGACATGGAAGCGGAAATTACAGTACAAAATGTATATAAGCGGAAAGAGAAGGAAGAAATAAGCGGTAAAACAAAAAGAGCAAACGGGGGGAACAGAGGAAATTCAAGAAGAGACCGAAACAAAACAAATAGAGGGGGAAGAGGTATCAATTTTGTCAGGCGGTAAGAAAGATTGCAAAACACTTTCGGGGTATAATTCGGATTCAGATGGCATACAAACGAGGGAATAGAATGGTTAAATGTAGTAGGAAACACAAAAGAATACAGGGAATATAGGCGAAGCTTGGCGGGAATTGTTAAAACTCGAGGAGAACCGATTTTTCTTTGGAATGAAAACGAGGAGGGTGAAGTAGTAAATATACAGTTCGCTTGGGGAGATTTCGTTATTTCCAATATGAGAAATAATAATATCTTACCAGAAGTGAGAGAGAGAGAGAGAGAGAGAGAGAGAGAGAGAGATAATCTTTAATGCCCTTCACGGCCAAAAAGCCGGGGGTTTACATTTTTACAGCTTCCCGAAACTTCCGGGAAAATCGAACAATTAATTTACAAAATCTGGTAATTTTACAAATGAAAACATATTTTGATACTAAAGAGAGAACTCCTTACGAGAGTTAAGTCTGATTGAGCTGGCTTAACATCGAGATAAGAGCACCAGCTCAATCAGACAGGAACAGTTGCAAGGTACACATGTCATTGCTGATTAGTCCTACTAGTCATAATTTTTTTTTTTGGTAAGTCCGGTCAACTGCGAATTTGTTCAGGTCTGCGTCAAGTGCCTGTTTTTGTGTGAACATCTGCTGAGGGAGGAACCTGTCGGAGAGATGGAGTCGTGCTGAATGCGAGTAGAGCTCGGGATTGGCCCTAAGGGCAGCAGGGGGAATCCTCCAGCCACTGGTATCCCAGAATGAAGGTGTTGCGATTATGCCTGTTATCATCTTGACTGTTGCTAGGAGGCGTTGGTCGTCGACTAAGGGTGGGAAGCCGTGGAATCCCGAGAGAGTTGGCAAGTTGCGTGGTACGAATCAGACCTGGAAGGTTGTGCTTCCTGTTGGTTCACTTTGGGTGGCAGAATTCTGTGGCAAAGAGTGGTTTCTTTATTGACGGTGACGCTGATGCCCAAATTTCAGCAGCATAGAGTAAAAGTGGAAAGATAATTGTTCTTATGTTCCTCACGGTTGTCTTTTTATCTCTGATATGAAGAAGATGCTGTTTTGCTATCCACCGGAGTCTTGAAGCACATGTGAGGAGCATGTATATGTGGGCGTTGAATGGAAGTTTGTGGTCGAATACAAAGCCCAGATCACGATGGCTGAACACAATTGGGATGAGGATGTTGCCGACCGAAGGCTGGAGAGAAGGAGTTTGCTTCAATGAATACAGCATGAATTCGGACTTAGCAGGATTGATCTTGAGCCCAAACTGGCAGAGAGAGAGGTAAGATGTGACTGCAGTGAAAGTGTTGTTAATTTCCGTTTTTACCAGATCGAGGTCTTGACCAGGGATGATGGGAGTGGGTATCTTGATATCATCTGCATAGGTCAGTAGACATCGAGAATGTGCAACCAGTGGGAAGATAAGAGATGAAAACAGAAGGCCGGAAAGGACCCCTCCTTGTGGGACTCCTGCGATGACGGATCTAGTAAACGTTGCTTTACTAGATCTTACTTTACTTACTAGATGGAGAGATTGCTTCTACAGGGATGGGATACACTTAAATAGAAAGGGTGCAAGAATATTTGCTGATGCTATCGAGGCAGTGTTAGGTGGGTCGGAAAACTGCTAGCTTGGGGGAGACAAAGACCAATAGATTGACGGTAGCCACTGGCAGAGGTGAAAGAGATTCTTGCACTGCTTCTATTAGAATGAGCAGAAGCCTGAAAAACAAGATGCATGCTATTTCACAGACTGCTGGGAGCCATTTGCGGTACAAGTAAACACATGGGTTGTGTTAGGGTAGCTAAGAATAGAAACAGGTGCAGGTATACTTGCGTGTACACCAATGCTAGGAGTTTAGTAAATAAATTTGATCAATTTGAGGTATTGCTCAAAACATCAAAGGCAGATATTGTTGGGATATCAGAGACGTGGCGTCACACAGATATAAGGGATGCAGAACTGCAATTTGGGGAGTACAACGTCTACAGAAAGCATAGACAGGACAGGAAGGGGGGAGGGGTTATGCTATTAGTTAAGAAACACATAAAAACCAAGGAGGTGAAGCCAGTCGACATCGCTGGACAGTGCAGTGTTGAGTCAGTTTGGTGTGACATAAGCATTGGGAGATCAAAATTGAGAGTAGGAGTGTGCTATAGGCCTAATGACTCTGATGAGTATAATAGGAAACTGTACAGGGAAATAGAGTGGGCCAGTAAATCAGAGAGTCTTATAATGGGAGATTTTAATTTCCCAGATATTGACTGGAATTTGGGGGCTGGTCACTCACACACTAGCAGGGCTTTTTTGGGGATTCATTGGATGGTTGTTTTCTACATCAGCATATTCGGGAGGCAACTAGAGGGAGTAATACTCTTGATTTGATTATCAGCAGTGATTCTTCATGCATTAAGAATCTGCAGATAAATGAACCACTAGGTGGCAGTGATCACAGTGTGCTAAAGTGGGATTTACTCAAAGACGTAACTACCATTAGGGGTAAAGGGAAGGGTTATTGCTTCCGTAAAGGCGACTACGATGGACTGAGACAGTAGTTAAATTCTATACAGTGGGACCAACTGATGATGTTACCAACAGCAAATTCAAAATGGGAGGCATTCAAAGAACTTATCTTGGAAGCTACTAGGCTTTACATACCAACTAAGAAATATTGTTCAAGGTTTAGGCCAAAATGGATGTCAGATGAACTAATGAGGCATATGGCAGAGAAGAAAAATGCATGGGATACTTACAAATTAACACATGACACAAAAGCCTATGATAGATACAAGTTGATATGCAACCAAGTTACAAAGGAGGTTAGGCAGGCGAAGGCAGATTACGAGAAATCCTTGGCAAGGGAAGCAAAGAAAAACAGCAAAGAGTTCTTTACTTATGTAAACTCTAGAGAAGGGGATGAATCAGATTGGTCCACTTGATATTGATGGGTCAACTGTTGATGATCCTGCTCAGGTAGCTAACAAACTAAATGAATATTTTGCATCGACATTCACACATGAGGAGTTATTCAGCGAGGGGAATGCCAGAGGTGTATTCAACTCTAGCAGTAAGCTACAGAATCTTGAAATAACTGGGAGTAAAGTGGAGGAGAAACTGTTGAAGATAAGCACAAGAAAGGCACCCGGGGTTGATGGGATCTATCCAGTTATATTAAAGGAGGCAGCAAAGTAAGCAAACCCTTAGCCATAATTATGAGAGCTTCCTTGGACTCAGAGGCGGTACCCATAGACTGGAAATGTGCAAATGTTACCCCAATTCACAAAGGAGGATCAAAGGCTGACACAAGTAATTATAGACCTGTGAGCTTAACTTCTGTTCCAGGAAAATTAATGGAGGCACTGGTTAAAGAAGCACTGCAGGATCACTTAATGTCCAAGTTTGCCGACGATACAAAGGTTGGCAGGGTTGTCAAGGACACTACTGACACTATGCTGCTTCAACAGGATCTGGAAAGGTTAAGCAGATGGGCTGAGAGGTGGCAAATGAAGTTTAACATTGACAAATGTAAAGTACTACACATGGGAAACAGCAACCCCAGAGCAACGTATCAACTCTGTGGTACTACTCTGACAGTGGTAGAGAATGAAAGGGACTTGGGGGTGGTTGTGCAGGCAGATATGAAGTTCTCTGAGCAGTGCAGATGGGCTTCAAGAGTAGCTCATGGAGTATTGTCAATGATATACAGGAATTTTTCCAGCAGGCATAAGGAGGTAATTCTTCCCTTGTATAAGGCAATGGCAGAGCTGCTGGAACGAGTACAGAGAAGGGCAACAAAATTAGTGAATGGAACAAAGGGGTGCTCTTACGAAGAAAGGCTTAAATTTTGCAAATTACATTGTCTGGAGACTAGGCACCAGCGAGGTAATCTGATAGAGGTGTATAAAGCCTTGAATGGTTTAAGCATGCTCAATGCTGATGGGATTCTTCCTCTAGCTCAGAAAAATCACCTGAGAGGGCATAAATTCAAATTGAGGAAAGACAGATATAGGATAGACGTGCGGAAATTTGCCTTTAGCCAGTGGGTGGTTGGTTGGTGGAACAGACTTCCATCCCTTGTAGTGGAGGTTGATAGCCTAAATAAGTTTAAGGCTCAGCTGGGCAGGTATTTTGAACGAACAGAGGGGTGAAGTGGAAGTGGGTTTTTTTTTTTTTTTTGGCTGATGCTGCATAAGCTTGCTTTCTTGCATCAAATGCCTCTACTAAAGCTAATGCTAATGCTAAGGTGCGATCTCCAGTATGAAGCTTTATAACTCTGTTATTCAGAAGAGAAAGCATAATATGTTCGCTGTGATCTGGAAGTGGCAATCTAGGAGAGGGAGTAGTTGGTGTACTTGGATGGCATCAAATGCAGCCTCAATATCTAAGTAAGTAACAGCTAGTTCGTGCCTTTTCTCGAATGCTGATAAGATAGTATTCGAGGTGTCTAGCAGATTGGTGATCGTTGATCTGTTTGGAAGGGAATAGTGAATTTCGGCTGGATTACTGAGCAAGATCTGCTTGGTGAGGATGGGGAGTAAGGTCTTCTCCAGGAGCTTCAGTAAGCTGGAGGAGTTGGAGATGGGTCGGAAGTGTTTAGGTTTCGATGGCGACTGAACTTTGGCTAAAGGTTTGATGAGATAGTTTTTCCATTGTTGTGGGAAAATCTGGTTCGAGAGTAACTGGTTGAAGATAATTAAAAGTGGCTGAATAATGTACGGACTTAGGCATTTGAGCATGAATTGGGGAACTCCATCATCACTAGTGTTTGACGAGGCAGGTAGAGAATTGATGGCGATGATCAGATGTTGTTTTGTGATCTGAATGGTGTTCAACACTTCTTGCTGGGTGGGCTCTGTTAGTAGAGCCAGATCTGAGTTTGGCATAGGATTACGATTAAATCTTGTTACGAAATCGAGCCACAATTCAGGATCAAGTTGCAAAGGAAAATGAAGTTTCACTTTTTTGTATGGAATTTTTCCATCAGCCAGATCTCGGTTGACATATAATTTGATTGCCTCAGATTTCAGACGATTAAATTGAGCCCATGCCCTTGAATAAACGATGCGATCATTGACATTTTGCGACTGTTTCAATGTGCGATGGAGCTGTTGCTTCAGCTGGAAACTCATTTTGAGTTCTGAATTCCACCAAAGTCTTGTATATGGACTGATTGTGATTTTTTTAGAGGCAGCATATTTAGCAACCGTGTTGATCCAGTTTGTGAGAATGGTCACAGCTAGCTCTGGGTCACAAGTCTCTAAGGTCACCCAGGGAATGAGAGAGGCAGCTCTGATGCACTTACCTACATCAAGTAAGTTGGGACTACTGATGTCAACCTTTTTTGTTGTCCTTCTGGCTTCTAATTTGCGGGCTAGCAGATATGCAGTCACATGTATTGGGACATGATCAGAGTCAAATGACGTTTCTGCAATGTAATCAAGGGTGCAAGGGATGGAGGCTAGAACTAGATCTAAGAGGTTGTTCCCCCTGGTTGGAGCTTCATTAATAAGTTTTAGCACATCTCAAGTGTGCCAGAAGATCTTTTTTCAGATTAGATAGCTGCGGAGGTAAATGGAAATCACCACAATCTAAGTGAGAAGCGGCAGCTGATTGATTATCCAGTTGGAAACTTCAAGGTTCTAGTAAAGTTCTGCTCATAATGTCCGGAATGACATTTATGTCGTTAAATGTACAGGATCTGAGAGCGGTTAACAAAGAAAGGATGATATGGCAAATTATGATGAACATGGGGGTAAAGATTTGGTCTACAAGAAACCCACTTGGCTAGTTTAGCAGACATCCAGCAGTTTCAAAACTTTGGAACAAATCGATCCGCATGGGTGGGAATAGTAGTGGTTCCTCCAATTTTAGGGACGGTACGACTAGCGGGTACGGATACAGAAGGTCGGGTTGTGGCAGTGGATTGGAGTTATGAGGGGAGCACAATTAGACTAATTTGTGTCTATAGTCCAAATTCCACTTTAGAAAGGAAAACTCTGTTTCAGGGACTGGGCAACTATATGAGGGGGTGCAGTGGGTTGTAATGGCAGGGGACTGGAACTGCGTTCCTGACCCTATTATGGACAAAATTGTGGGTGGTACCCTGAATCATGCTACATTTCATTCATTTCATTCATTTCATTTGAGTGAGCTTCCATCTCGGTTGCCACCTGGATTTTCATCCATATGCAACCAATTCTCATTTAGTATATCAGTCTCAACCTTAGTTGTAAAAACCAATATATAAAGACCAAATGGTCAACTCAAATCAAACAAACAATTTAACATTAATCGACCATTCAGCCTTGTGGTGGGGATGGGCAATCATACCACTCACCACAAGTTACCGTCCCCACCACAAGGAGGTAGGTCTCTACTACCATCCAGGCATCGCCCGGCAGTGACTATAAGCCAGCTTAGCAAATCTTAAAAAAGAACAAAATAATTCATAATTATCAAAAATATACATTAAATTAACTTCAGTGAGAGCCAGTGTCCCAAAGTCCAACCTCGTTCTTAAATCCTCATATAGAGGACAATATAGCAAGATATGAAGGCCAGTCTCAGTCTCTCCACACTCACAGAACTCCGTAAGGGTCAACCCCAAACGAAACAGCCTTGACCTCGGGGCATGCCGTAACGACGGCAGCAGCTGCAAACTCAAGTCGGAGCAGGAGCATCACTCCCTACTCACTATATGGACCGAGGGCATAAAGGTATACAAATGACGACCTTTCTCAGAGTTTGTCCATTGTAATTGCCATATGGTACTCAACTCATCATTGATTCGCCCCCGTTCCGCTGTTTTATCAGGGAAACCAGCCAACCGTCCGACCGAGCATGACCGGACGCCAAAAATCATTCTGGTAATCCCCCGCTTAAGGGCATACCGTAAAGCAAACTGTGCCACAACCAACTCCGCAGGCATCTTCCCTGCAAGGATGCATAAGGCATCTGTGGATACAGTTCTGCAAGCCCTGGTTATACCTAAGAGAGCAAACCTCTGTGCCAAAGACAAGATTCTACGAACATGAGAATGTTCTATATACCCTCCCCAAGCCCCAGCAGCATAAGTCAGAATCGGGATAAACATGTTATCATAAATTAAGTGGAGGGCACCACCCTTTATACCCCATTCAACACGCGTAACTCGCTGGAGCTTGGCATATAATCGTTTCACCTTATCTCGGACAAAGGCAGCATGAGCTACCATAGAAAGTCTCTCTCCCAGGACAACACCCAGGTACCTGGTCTTATTAACCACTCTAAGTGAGAGATCACCAGAACGATACAAAGGAGGGCGAGTTCCACTGAGGCATACCCTCAGAAGCACTGCTACAGATTTCTCTGCTGAGACATCCAGCTTATGCTCAGCAGACTAATTCAACAATTGGCCTAGAGAAGCAGCTATATGCTCTTCAAGCATCCGGCAGGACTCTCCACACACCAAGATGACTAAATCATCAGCATAAGCTATTCTGGTCGTACCTTCCACAGCTTGCATTTGTAGGAACTCATCGAGAACCCAATTCCAGAGAGTCGGCCCCAGAACCGAACCCTGTGGGCATCCTCTATAACTATTCTCTCACACTTCATGAAAGGAGTACAAATGAGCACATATCTCTCTCGGAGAAATAGTCTTCAAGAAGACGGTATAAATTTCCTGGACAGAGGGACGCCCTAGCCCTGCGTAGGACACTGCCCCACCACAGAGTATCAAACGCCCCCCCTAAAGTCCATGAATAAGCCCAGGACATATCGACCAGGCAGCTCATTAACGCCTTTAATCAAATTGTAAATGGCATCCTCAGCAGAGGAACCAGCCTTAAAACCGTACTGATTGTTGGCCACCAGCCCCTGACCAGCGTAATGAACCATCAGCCGACCAAGAACAAGCCGCTCAAACAACTTTCCGATAACTGACAAAAGAGCTATCGGGCGATATGAACGAGGCTCGTCCACGGGCTTCTCAGGACTCTTGAGAATAACCCTCAGGTTAGCCGTCTTCCATACTGCCGGAAATACTCCTTCACGAAGACAAGTGTTGAAAAGGTCTAGGTACACATCAGGACTCGCCTGACACGTTTTCCTCACCACAGCGGTGTCAATATTGTCCAGTCCCGGAGCACGACCTTCTCTGGTCTGCTGTAAAGCTAACTCGAGCTCAGCGGGAACAAAAGGAGACTCGCTCCCACTAGTAACATAATCTAAATTCTCCCGAACAATCTGACTCTGCAGCAAATTATCAGGAGAATCTTCAACCAAAATTGAATTGATCAAGCAGGAGACAGAGTCAGCCCATCCCAAAGTCACCCTGTCAGTCGCCACAAACGTGGACATAATTTCACCACCATAGATTTTATCGTTGATTATTTTATACACGGAAGACCAAGGATCAGCCGACCCCCTCTCCTGCACATAATTTCCCCAAGAAGCCCGTTTTAATAACATAATCTTATTCTTATATTCATTCCTTTTAATCTGATACTGCAATCGCAACTCAAATGATTCTTGAGAGTAACACCTCCTCTCATATTGATACCTCTAACGCGCATGTTGAAGATCTTTCCACATACGTGTAAGTTCTGGTGTCCACCAAGGTACCGATCTTTGCGGCCTTCTCTTCTTCCGCAAACACTGTTTACATAGGTCCTGCAATACACTAGTTAATTTCCAGGTTTTCTGTGACGCAGTCAGATCATGCTACATTTCTAATTGATCAATTTTGGAATTCCATAGAGTGAGAAACCTGATCCAGTGTACACCACGCATAGAATATCTACCGACATCACTCCAGTGCCTCATTGGCTCCCCTGTAATAATATCAAATGTGATCACTCTGTGATCACTAGTTGTGAGACAATCCCGCACCCTCCAATTTTTAACCATCCTCAAGATGGATCTAGAACAAACAGTGACATCAATAAAGGACTCACCAATTACAGAGGAAAAAGTTGGCAGTTGTTCTGAATCATTAATCACATCCATGTCTGTAGTAGCCAAAAACTCTTCCAGCTCTATACCTCTGTCATCAGAACTCTGGCCACCCCACAGAGTAGATCCAGCATTTGAATCCATACCAACAATTAAATGAACTGATCCAAGTGTACTTACAACCTGCTCAAGATATCTTATAAACACCGCCATAAATTCCGAAGGCCTACAATACAAGGACACAAAATACACTCGACCAAATCCCCCTATAACCTCTGCACATACACCATATGATGTAATCAAAGTAGACACAACAATTACTGTCAACTGTGGGTCAGTTATTATTATTGCAGCACAGGGAGATCTGGAAGCAGCCACAATTCTGTATCTTGATGGATAACAGACCACCTTATCTCTAAGCACATAAGGTTCTTGAAGTAACACTAGATCAGCTCGTTCCTCCTCTATAACTTGTGTCAACTGAGAGGCCACACTAATCGCTCTCTGACCATTTATCTGAATTATGTAGTAACTATTCTTACTCTCCATAATATATTCTGCGCTTCAAAATATCTAAAGCCCTTGCATATTCTGGGCATAACTTATCAACAGCAGAATGGTCAGAGGTAAGTTTTCTCCTCCAGCAGTTAACATATTTCGGAGAGTCCCCCCCCCCGCTTGTCACAACTTCTAAAAGAGTGCCCCCTCTCAGAACAGTGACCACAGAACGACTCACCTTCACAATGTTTAGCAACATGGCCAAAGGCCATGCACTTATAACACTGCGTGGGAACAATAAGATCCCTCACCCTATGGACACTCCAATCCACAAAAATTCTTTCCCGGGCGATCAGAACTCGCCTGATCATGCCCGAAGTTTCAATAATAAAATTATAGCCAGTTTTACCTCTGGCTTTATTTTTAGTCACTACAGCTGTCTCACTACGAAACTGCTCCTCCAAAACCTCAGATCCACTAAGATTATGGGTCCAATCTTCAAAGACTTTTCCACTACCAAGCCTAGTTCACCAAGCCGGGAGCACTCTTTGATCTTACGAATATCTTGTTCTGTGGCCGCCTCCAGGGCAACTCGACGATCCCGAATAGGCCTCACACCTATCACTTTCATGTCACTTAAAGCCGGACGGATAGTCTTCAGGAGCTCTGACTTCACGTCTTCACTGGTCCTGAATTTCTCCGTCGTAGCCTTAAAGATCACAGTCTTTGTCGCAACTCTCTGTTCGGTAAAAGCCTTTACCGCCTCAGAATATGTTCTTTCAGCTGATAGTCCACCAGCAGTCCTCTCTTTCAATAAAGCCTTCAGCACAGCATTATCTACTAGAGTTCTTTGAACCACCTCTTCGAGGTGGTCCCAAAGCTTTAACATCTCATCTAATGCCGTTATCGGCACCTTATGCCGCAAAACTAAAGTTCGTAAGCTTTGTCTCGCTTGCTTGAGGTCCTCAAACCCATCATGGGGAGTACACTCTTGACTTTTATCCTGAGTACCCACTTTCTCAGCTATTTCCTTTTCTTTAGCTCGAGAGTGCAAGGATCTTGTGACATGAGATTCACTCACATCTTCTTCATCCTGCACCTTTTTCTTAACCTTATGTTTTCGCTTTACTTAGGGACAGCTCCCTCACTAGGCCCAGCAGCTTCTATCTGCTCTTCCTGAAGCTGAGATTTCATCATGAGTTCTTTCCGCTGTATAAAGTCACTTAATTCTTCATCACTATCACTATCAGAATCCCCACTATGGGGATCTAAAACTATTTTCTTTGAAGCCATAAAGATCAAACAAAACAATGAAAATAACAATATAACTATATTAAACCTAAATGAATACTAAGACTAATCACTAAATGATATGAAAGCTCAAACAAGATTTAAGCCAAAAGACAAAAAACCAAAAACACAGAATTTTGAAATAAACTTAAAAAAGCTCACTCTGCCAGCTGGGGAACCCCCCAGCTGCCCGGCCCAGACCACTTTGAGGTGGAGCTTCTTCAGAACAAATTGAATAGCAGGGAAAAAGCAAGAAATAGTCGATTAAACAACCACAAAAAACACTGTAATCACCTTGAAAAAAACCAACTGCTATCAATAAACGCTCTGGCACCTGGGCCTGCATCATGGTACAAAGTATTCAAAGTATTCATGTATAAAAAGGCGGTAACCAGGGTTTCCCCTATATGCCGCCGTATCATCTAACGGCAAATATTCGCCAAGGCCGGCTTAAAAAAAAAAAAAAAAAAAAAAAAGTCTAATCAAATGGGTGTCAATTAAGTGCATTTAGTGTAGGTATCGTTGTGTGTTGTATGCCGGCTCCTGGCATTTCGCAGTCCAGGGACAGAAACAATTCGGCTTCTACCCCTGGACTCCCGTCCCTAGCCACGTGGAGGCAGCCAGGAACTACTAGAAGATAACATCTAAATGGAGAAAACTCCAATAAATAAGAAATAGGGAAAGAGAATAAGAAATGGTGGGCAAAATAAAGTAGTAAAGGATAGTATCCAGAAGAATGAAAATAGAAGATAGATAGGAAAGAAAATATACCAGTGTCTATGCTATAGTAGCCATAACCATAATCCCCTCAATACAAATATGTACATACTATATACACTATAAACAAGCTATTTACACCCAAACTAAATATACAGGCTTCATGAAGATGAGTCTTCAACATTATCTTACAATTTATACATTATATTTACGTCCCAGCAAACTATATACATACACTGAAATTAAATTACTAACAAACTATTTGCACTCAGCTGTGATTTGCAAGTTATATGCTAATCACACAGCGATTTACACAAACCTTTCTCTTACTAAATTATACACAATATTTACATCTCAATAAACTATTGACATACAGCTCTACAATATACACTATACAATTGCTCAATCCGAGCCAATACAATGGCGATACACCATGTCCAGCTCCCCAACACTCCAATTCCAAAACTCAACAATGCCCTACATGGCAAATCCCACAAAGCTATTCATCTCATTCATCTCAGTATGTACAATGGCAGTACATCGACCCCTCGCCGCTCCACCAAGTCCACACAAAAACATTCAAGGGTCCATACACTAAGTCCTCAATCTGTGTCTTCTTTTAAAAAGTTCATCAGCAAAGTTTGAAAACTGCCTAAAACTAGCCTCAGAACCCACAAGAACAGGAAAATCCGCCTCACTGAAGACATTAGTTAGTAATTGCAAACTCAAACGAAAGTCCACATACAGGGGACAGTCCAGTATCAAATGTTGTGGCGTCTCCAGAGAGCCGCAGAAACAGTTCGGCAAATCAATCAAACCCAAAGCATACAATTTCGAGTTGATACTCCTATGCCCAGATAACAAAAATGTCTGATTCAAACCTGGTGAAAACCAAGGCAAAGCAGCTTTGTCCATTTCCATAACATGTGGAAAGAACAGATAAGTTGTTCTACCTGTCTGACACTCCTCCCAATTCCTCTGCCAATCCTGCATAAACAAACTCCGCAATCTGAGAACATCCTGTTTAAGTGGAATATTTAAATCCACACCAAACGGTCCTGTAATACCATTACAATTTAGTTTCCTCTGATACAACAGATAATTTAGCATAATTTCATAAGTTACAGGTATCGTTCCTTGCAGTACCTGCAAGGAGGAAGTTGCTGCAGTCCTACGTGCACGCGATGTGGCCAACAGAAACAAACGCTGAGCCTGTATCACATACTTTTCCACTGTTTTCTTAAGAATATTTGAGCCCCAAACTCCAGCAGCATAGCAAACAATAGGCAAGAATATACATTTATAATACAATTTTAACACACTGGGTTTTACTTTCAAAGATCTCCTAGTTATTTTTATTAATTTACCTGTAATTGTTCTTATTTTTTGCAGAATGTATTTTGCATGGTGAACAAAAGACGTCATCCAGCATGACTCCAAGGTATTTGTACACTCGAACAAATTTTATGGACTGACCATTCAATTTAACATTCGGATGACGATTAATATTCAGGTGCCCTTTAAACACCATCTGCCTGGTCTTATCTAAAGATATTTTCCAATTTGTGTAAGTTACACCAGTAATAAAGATCATTAAGAATCTCATTTGTACTGTCCTCCAACTGTCGCCTTGAATCACCATACATCAATATTATAAGGTCATCTGCATATGCGATCTTGTGCGCATTTAGAGAATTTTGAGACAGCCAACCGTCAAGGACCACGTTCCAGCATACTGGACCAAGTACTGATCCCTGAGGGCAGCCTCTTGTCACTGGTCGCGAGACACTACAAGTGCCAGATGAGACCACAATATACCTATCAGAAAAATAGCTTGAGATCAGCCTATATAAAGGGATTGAAACCTCAGCCTCCCTGAACTCGCCAGGACACTCTGCCACCATACAGTGTCGAATGCCCCTTTGAAATCCACTAGGAGGCCAAGCACATATTTGGTATTTGAAGCACATATGGTATCAACCGTGCACTTTATCGCATCCACTGCTGAACGACCTTTCCGAAATCCAAATTGAGAATCAGAATGCAACGTCTTAGCCTCATAATATTCTTTAAATCTAACAACAATCAATTTCTCCAAAATTTTACCCAATACTGGCAGAAGAGCGATAGGTCTATAAGAAGAAGGCCTATTAGCAGGCTTTTCAGGACTCTTGATTAATAACTTTAAATTCGCCCTTTTCCACGGCAAAGGGAAAGTTCCAAATGTGAGACACGCATTTAACAGATTTAAAATAACCGCCCTACAATTCAACCAGAGTCTTTTTAAAATGGATGGCTCCATCAAATCCAATCCAGGACACTTTCCTGAATTTAAAGAATGTATTGCCACGTCAACCTCATCCAAGATAAATGGGGGCTCCAACTGCAAACCACAATAAGCAATATCAGCAATATGTAAGTCGGTCTGACCAGTGTTCTCAATTCGAGGGTCATCCTGCTTTATAATCTCGTCCAATATCAAAGAGATAGTTTCAGCCCAACTCAAAGACTCTGAATTATCTGGTTTTAGAATTGAATGCGCAATCGCTCCCGGGTGTATTTTCTCTGTGACAAGTGTATAAACCAACCCCCATGGGTCCTCATTAGAAGAGCGCCTACATCATGGTACATTCATTTTAGCCTCCATTATGAAATCCACTACCTGGGCCTTAGCCCATCCGTGGCTAGCTCATCAATGGGAATTTTGTCTAAACTGAAATCACAATATTAATTAAATTAATTAAACGGCGAACAAATTAACAATTCCAACGCAAAAACGCTTGGCATCTTAGCCTCGTACCAGAAAAACAATCTTTAGAATCTTTATTTAATTTCTCAACTGTCTTAATGGTCCGAGTTTCCATCCCCGCCGCTGGGAGGCGTGCCACCACTATCTAGCAGCAAACTTCTTCTTTTAAATACGCTATTAATATAAACATTAAAATAACAAAATAAGCGTCTATCATCGAATAAGACATAGAGGGCCACTTTCTCCAGAATTCCAACTGATAGTTCCAAAGTTCTTCTCAGATCAACATATTGTCCACAGTCCAACATAACATGTTCAGATGTTTCACTTTCGCCACATGAGCACAAGCCAGTATCATGCAATCCTAATTGATAAAGTCGCAAAGCCAGTCCATGTCCGGTAATTACAAACGTGGCTTGCAGACCGAATTGCATCCAACTCTTCTTTTTAAAATCAACAATGTCAACCTTTGGCAAGAACATATAAGTCTGACGACCTTTTTCTGAATTATCCCAATGTTCTTGCCATCTAGTTTTTATTTCATCCATAAACCTTTTCCGTTCTATCTTTAAGTCTCCACTAGAATATATTTTATTGACATCTGGACAAGTGCTCATGCCACATATAGTTTTTCTTATATTTCGTTTTGTTAAGTATGAAAATCCTGCTAACAAAACTTCATAATATGCAGGCATTTTACCAGCAATTACTTGTAAAGCATCAGAGGAGATCGTTCGACCTGCCCTCGTGATTCCTAACAGAGCAAATCTCTGAGCTTGTATTAAATACTTTTGAATTGTCACATTACTAATTTTGTGCACCCAAGCTCCGGCACCATAGCTTATAATTGGTACGAATAAACATTCGTACATCAAATTCCAGGCTCTACCCTTGATTCCCCAATCTTTTCTAATTACTCTTCGGAGCTTGGCATATAATACAATAATTTTTTCTTTAAGATATTTAACATGTTCAGTAAATAGTAATCGTTCTTCTAATTTTAATCCCAAATATTTTACCACTCGGGAATATCTCACAGGTCTCCCCATCAACCTCACACTTGGCGCTCTGTTCATACTTAACTTTCTCTTCATCAACATCTGAACTGTCTTATCTTTAGATATCTGTAGACTATGTCTAATTGTCCAGTCTTCTAATTGCTTCAATGCCTCATTGGCTTTATCTTCAATCACTGATCGCGCATTTCCCTTTACGACAATAACCAAATCATCGGCATAGGCAATTTTCCCGATATCAGAGTCCATGTTCAAATACTCATCAAATACCATATTCCATGCATAAGGACCAATAACCGAGCCTTGAGGACAACCTCTAGTATTATTTTTAACAACCTGATCATATCTGTTCTTTACAATCACTTTTCTATCAGAGAAATAATCTCTAAACACAAAATTCAAACTAGTATCATTTATTTCACCAATTCTGGAGAGGACGCTATCCCAGCGAAGATAGTCGAAAGCGCCTTTAAAATCTATAAATATTGCTAAAACGTATCTTTCTTCACTTCTTTCAACCAACCCCATCATATGACATATCGCGTCTTCAGTAGATAAGCCCTTCTTATACCCATATTGGCAACTGGACATTAATTCATTATATTTCGGTTTCATCATTAGACGATTCATACATATTCTTTCATAGGTTTTTCCAATCACTGAAAGAAGTGCTATCGGTCGATACGACCCTGATTCATTCAGCATCCGATCGACCCCTTTTATTAATAAAACTAACCGCGCCTTCTTCCACTCAGCCGTAAAAACACCCTCTTCCAGACACCTATTATACAAATCAAGATACAACTCAGGTATCATTCCATATGTCCTTTTCATCACGGACACCTCAACTTTATCAAGGCCCGGTGATCGGCCATCTCGTGCCTCGTTCATGGCTTGATCAACTTCCCATTTTTCAATATTCTCTTCTTTAACCAAACTTCTTTGATCCTGATATCGCCCTATAACTTCTTCACCATCATCTGGAAAGAGATCCTCTAAAACCTTGCCAACTGAGTCTTCCCAAGTTAAAGTTTGTTCCTGATTGCTCCCAATAGTGCACGTTATATCTGACATATTTTTCTTGTTAGTTACAATTCTAAAAATCGATTTCCAGGGATCTCTGGTGCCTTGCTCGCTCACATATTTCTTCCACATTTCTTGCTTAGTTCTGCTGACAGCTCTCACGTAGTCTTTCCTCATTTCTCGATACCTTCCTTTATAAATCTCACTTAATTCTCTATTTCCATTTCTTCTTGACTGTTGAAACTTCTTTCTACAAGAAAATGTTTGTCTCCTTTTATTAGTCAATTCATCAGTCCACCAGAAGACGGGTCTGTTTACACAAAATCTGTTCTTCATGCTTTTCCGACAAGCTTCATTCAAAATCAAAGTAAGCTGCTTTACATAATCGTTGGGCGGAAGGCCTCTCCAATCTATCTCTCGAACCCTATTTAAAAATACTTCGTCAAACCTTGGCCACCCCGCACTTTTATCTAAATATCTATCAACATCATAACGTACTCTAATACAATCATCTATTTCATATGCAAAAGTGATACCATTGTGGTCACTAGTTGTAATATATTCTTGAACTCTCCAATTCTTTATTTTTGCAACAATAGTATTCGTTGCTAGAGTGAGATCTATATGGGACTGCCCATGCACAGTAGAATAAGTTGGAGGATGCCCAGTTGTATTCATCACCTCCCATGTAGAGGCAGCAAGGCATTCCTCGAGCAGTAAACCTCTATCATCGGTTACCTCGCCACCCCAAAGAGGAGAGGTGGCATTCGAATCCATGGCTATCACCACCCCACAGGAACCAACCGTGTTATACATTTTCTCTAAATAATCAACATAATATATTATACTACAAGAAGGCTGACAATATACTGTTGCCACATACAATCTTCCAAATTTACCTTGAATTTCACAACACAAATGGTTTTCACCACTCAACAATAAAACTTTTGTAACAACAATATCAATATCTTTAATTATAATAGCCGTCTTAGGACTCTTCGCACATGAAACAACTCTATAACTCTGGGGATATCCAGTTACACAACCATTTAACACATATGGTTCCTTCAGAAGTGCCACCGATATATTCTCTTCCTCCATAATTTTATTCACTTGCAAAGATATTGCTCTTGCTCTTTGAGCATTCAACTGTAAAATCTTAAGTTTGTTATCCATAAACTATTTTCCTTTTTAAAATCTCCATCGCTTTAACATATTCTGGGCATTTCTTATCCACAGCACTATGGGCAGCCTCACTTTTTCCTTTACAATTACAACATTGCGGACTTTTACCTCGCTCAGAACAATCTTTATACAAATGTCCTCCTGCACAATGACCACACCTAGCATCCCTCTTGCAATACTTCGCGACGTGGCCAAAGGCCAGACACCTATAACTCTGGGTTACAGAAAAGATCTCTTTAAATTTGTAGGCCATCCATCCAACAAACAGCCTACTTTTTTCTTTCACAACCTGCCATACATCTGGTGCCAACTGAATTATCTAATTGTTTAACTTAGTTCTTTTGTTTTCATTTACAGTCAAGACTTCCACTCCTTCTTTAAACCTTTTATCACTTATATTATAATCTTGAAAGTTTTTAGTCCAAAGTTGCTGCAAAAATTCATCTTTTCCTAAGTCCTTTTGTACATCAAACAAAACGATCTTCGGAAACACTGGTCTTGGTATAACGTACTTCAACCCTAGATCTTGTATCTTGGAACACGCTTTTAATCTTGCAAGGTCATCACTCGTCTCCGCCTCAACCAGCACTCCTCTATCTCTTATAGGCTTAACATTTCGTACCTTTAAATTTGATAACATTGGTCTCACCTGCTCCAATATCTCCATTTTCACGTCATCACTAGTTTTGTACTTATCTGTCACGGACTTAATTATCATGACCTTAGGAACAGTATCTGGGATCTTGCTCTTAACAACTGTGGAATATGTTTGCTTCACTTGTTTCTGTTCTTTCCTCTTAAGTCGATCTTTCAATACAATATTTTCTAATTGAACTTCTTGAGCTTTTTTCTCAAGTTTATCCCACTTCTCCATTATCATTCCAACAGCATCGGTAGGTACCCTTGTCTGTCTATTACAAAGGAACGCATGCAATTCAGTTCTTATCTCTCTAATGTAAGCGAATCCATCAATATCTATCTTATCCCCTACACTATCATCTCGTCTTCTTTTCTTTTTTCATTCCTTTTTGAGTTCCAAGTTGAGGATCTGGCAACGATGATGACCTTTTCTTAGGAGGTGTTCTCGCCAAAGTTTTTCCAGTGAACAGTTCAACTTGACTTAATTCCTTAGCATCTGTCAACACACTTATCTCAGTTAATTGTTTTGCTTCTGTTAACACATTAACTGCTATCTCTTCCACTTCATCTTCTGTTAACTCACATGAAGCTGCCAGCAGATCTTTGTCTTCCATAGAAATCAAATTTTCTTCACTTGAAGAAGACATCTTGTATAATATAAAACAATTTTATTTACAACTAAAAACTGATAGTCAAAAATGACAATCAGTAAACTTTTTACAATATTTACAACGAAACACTGTTAGCAAGCAAGGCCTCGTCGATCCAAAGCCAAAATGAACTTTTAAAACTACTCAGAAAACAATTCAATGAGTATCTAAAAACAACTCCACCCAAATTTAACGGGTGGAGGTCCCAGAGGCCTATGTTGTAAACCTGGATTTTCAGATTCAAGGCTATTTTAATGTTCTAGGACACGGAATACTCAATTAAGGGCACGGAAATGATCCACTATAACAGTGAGCAAAATATTTTCCTTACCACAAAACAATCCAACATAAGAGCACAGAAATGCTCTGAAACACCTCAAGAGGAGAAAAATTAAAAACTCCCCACATCATGGTACATCATCATATAAGATCAGAGTGTATCGTGCCGCCTGGGCAAATATGTTCATATGCACATTTTACTAAAATTTTAAAATTTTACACTATCATTGTGCGAAAATGACAATGTAATCACAAAAAATTTTGATTAAAAACTCTGATATAAAATGATTTACAAACAACTGGTCATTAGCCTGTTACCATAGACAATAAATCAATGTTGCCTATGGCTCCAGTTGCCATCCCTCCCTCGTGGAGGGTGACTAAAAACTTTTTCAATATATTCGTTAAACATTTTAAAATTTGCTCTATTTTCAAATAAGAGATATAATGTCTCTTCATGCAGTCTGAGAGCCCCTTAAAAAATACGTCTCAAGTCAACATAATGAGGACATTGCAACATGACATGGAGTCCAGTTTCCAAGACCCCACATGTGCAAAGCCCGGAATTAACCAAATTAAACTGATTCAACCTGGCTCTCAACCCATGCCCCGTCAGCACAAAGCACGCCTTCAATCCAAATTGCAACCAAGGCTTCTTCTTGTAGTTTATAAGTTCAACAGATGGGAGAAAACGAAACGTCTCTCGTCCCTTGTCAGAATTAAACCAGCGATTCTGCCAAATCCCAACAAGGGCGTTCTCAATCCTTCTCTGTTCAGCCTTGTACAACTTTCTATCCGGCACGCCCGCGCCGACAGTACACGAGTGAATGCCAAGAAGTTCTTTGTGAATGCCCCTTCTCAAGCAGTAAAACAATCCAGATCTAATTACCAAAAGATCTGCTGGCATCTTACCTGCTATTACTTGAACAGCATCAGAAGATACTGTTCGACACACTCGGGTCACACCCAGAAGAGCAAATCTTTATGCCGTAATTAACTGTTTCTTCACTGCAGAATTCACAGCTCTACTGCACCAAGCTCCGGCTGCGTATGTTATTATCGGAGTAAAGACACACTCATATAACATATTGAGTGCCCTACCTTTAATACCCCATTTCACTCTAATAACTCTTCGAAGCTTTGCGTATAGGAGCTTAACTTTCTGCTTCAGATATCTGGCATGTTCCATAAAGAACAGTCGCTCCTCCAGATACAACCCAAGGTATCTAACCTTTTTCACATACTTGAGAGAGACATCACCACTTCTTACTAATGGAGGTCTTGTCAAGCTCAGTTTACCTTTTAACAACATTGTAACAGTTTTTGTCTCAGAAATACTCAATTTATTGCAAGAACTCCATTCTAGCAAATCTGAGAGGAGAAGACTCGCTTTATCCTCTAGTTCTTTTCTTGAGTTTCCTTTGATCACAAAAACTAAATCATCCACATACGCTATTGCACGAGAGTCCCCCATGTCATGCCCCAAAAACTCATCAAGAACCATGTTCCATACGTAGGGACCCAGAATAGAACCCTGAGGACAACCACCTTCAACTTTATATTTAAGTTCATCATAGCTCGTTCTTATCATGATACTGCGATCTGAAAAGTAACTCTGAATGGTCTTTTAGAGATTTCCGGGACAGAGTGCCATTCTAACCCTGCGGAGGATGCTACCCCACCACAGAGCATCGAATGCACCTCTGAAGTCTACAAACAAACCAAGCACATACCGAGCCTCCGAACATTCTACATATTCTAATAAAGTTCTAATTGCGTCCTCAGTTGAGGAACCTTTCTTAAATCCAAATTGCTTCATGGAGCTCAATCCTAGAGCCTCATACCTGGGTATTAGTCTATAGGTTATCAACCGTTCATAAACCTTCCCAAGTATGGGTAGAAGTGCGATAGGCCGATAAGATGCTGGCTCATCAATAGGCTTCTCCGGGCTCTTCAGAATCACCCTCAAAACCGCAGTTCTCCAAGACTTTGGAAATGTTCCTTCTGCTAGACATGCATTAAACATGTCCAACAGAATATCTTTATGCTTGGAGAAGAACTGCTATATAACATGGGTCTCCAGGAAATCCAAACCAGGAGCCCTACCATCTTTTACCTGATTTATAGCCAGTGTTAACTCTTCATTAGTAAAAGGACTCTCAATCTGCTCATTTTTATACATATTATTTTCCTTTATAATTTCAGTAAAATAATCTAAAAGTATACCTTCCCCCACATCATGGTACATTCCATTTAAAACTCCTCGAGCCTACCACTCCCGGTGCCGTAGCACATCCGTGGCTAGGTTCTTAATTCTTATCAGGTCAAAATCTTTATGGGTCACTTTATTAAAAACATATAGTTAAAATCATTAAAATAACATAATAATTTCGCTGCTAAGCTCTTAGCCCGCTCTTAGTACTGGGACCAATACTGTGGAATATCACAATGGATGAACTCCTTAATACGGACATTGGTGAAGCATCCTAGCAAGCCTTCGCAGATGACCTCATCCTTATGGTCGCCGGAAACCGCAGACTACAACTTGAAACAAAGGCAAACCATGCCCTACAAATTCTTCTGAAATGGACCGAAAGCACAATCTCAGGATCTCCAAAGAAAAAACAAATTCTGTCCTCCTAAGGGGCTTCCTTGATCCGAGGAGACCCCCTCAGATCAAGATTGGTACCACCACACTGAGACTATCAAAAGAGCTCAAGTACCTGGGTGTAATACTTGACGCCACTCTTTCCTTTAAAACGCATCTCAACTACACCAGGAAGAAACTTAGGGGCTACACGGCCCTCATCACCAGGGTCCCAAAAAGGGACTGGGGGCTAAACAGCAAAACCCTCAAGCTCATATACAAAGCAGCCTTTATACCGATAGCAACATATGCATCGGGAGCATGGTACTCTAAAGTCACCATGGCAGTAAACCACAGGTTACTCGACTCCATTCACAGAGCCATGATATTAGCCATCACACGGGCCTGCAGCACAGTAAGCACACATGCGCTGCAGATGCTGGCTGGAACCCTTCCATTCGACCTGGAAGTGGCCAGAATCGGTATCCTCTATGAAATTTCTAAGGGGAACGCCTGCACCTTCATGGGCTTCAATGCAGATCCCACTGCTAACCGAGCGACCGAAAAGAAAAGGCTCACTGCCCACCTCAAGCAAATATGGCAATCTAGATGGGACAACTCTTCCAAGGGAGAGATCACTAGGAAATTTCTCCCCAACGTGGAGAAATTGCATCCGAAGGCCCCGCTGTGGTTCTCACCGGGCCTCTATACAACCTTTCTACTTACCGGACACGGAGCATTCAAGGCAAAACTCACAGCCCTGGGCATCACAGAGGACCCTGCCTGCTGCTGTGGAGAGTCTGAGAGCTGGCAGCATCTCATGTACGATTGCCGGCTCTACGATGACCTTCGCTGCCAGCTCATCTCCAGGATCACCTTCTTGCCCAGAGACAGAGAAAAGCACCTACTCGACAGTAAAGAGCAATACATTGCATTCTCCAAATTCGCAGAAGACCTCTACAAGAGGAGACGTACCCTCATTGTACAACAACCAAACCGTGACTAACAGCAATAAAACTAATTCAAGCTGAGAAATGAAAACGACAAAGTGTCATGACTGCCGCATCGTGGACCCTACAAAGAAACGGATTCTACTAAGAATAAAGGACACGGCTTACAACCATTAGAATGACTACAACCCTGGACTTTTCAAAGGAACACACCGACCTGGATCGTGCAGTTCACTGCCACCAAGCCATTTTGGCGAACAAAATCGAGCACCTGACTCGATTACTTTAAACCCAAACCCAGGCGGGAAGAGGGGAGACACCCTGTCCCCCCCCTCTCTCCGCCGACCCTCCTTTTCCTTCTGGTGAGGCATGGACATGCCTCACTGACCACCTGGGGACATCTACTCTGTCGCCCCCATACTTCTACCTTTACCCCCCAGCCTTCTGCCTCTCCTCCCCCACTCTATCTATACACGATGTAAACGCCCTACATCCTAAATTAATCAAATCAAAAATAATTTTCGCCCAGTCTCGGCCTATCATATCCACTGCCCTGCTCTTGCCGTTTGAATGCATGGACGCTATGCGCTGTATGCAAACATTCAAAAATAAATTACAACTGCATGTGTATATATATATATATATATATATATATATATATATATACACACTTATATATCTTCAATTTTTTTTTTTTTTTTTTTTTAGGTCCTAGCTGCCGAAATCTCAGGAAATTAAGCGGCAGGACCTGCCAGAGTAACTTAAGTCAAGGGAGTTCCTGGTCTGCCTCCACGAGGCGAAAGTGGGGCAACGTTGGGCCTCAATAGGGGTCCAGCGGCTAAATGACCAGATGAACAACGGTACACGACACCACACAAATACAATTCCCACACACTTTTAAATCTCTGGCTTTTCCAGTCAACTGGTTCACCCACAATGTAAACTACGCGGAGATGGGGGGAAACCCCTGGTGCCGTTGGACCCTAAACACACACACACACTGTCAGTGTAGTACCACAAAGTTGATACGTTGCTCTGGTGTTGCTGTTTCCCACGTGTAGTACTTTACATTTCTCAATGTTAAACTTCATTTGCCACCTCTCAGCCCATCTGCTCAACCTTTCCAGATCCTGTTGCAGTAGCATAGTGTCAGTAGTGTCCTTGACAACCCTGCCAACCTTCGTATCGTCTGCAAACTTGGACATTAAGCTTGATACACCATCATCAATATCATTTATAAATACAGAAAACAATAATGGACCCAATACTGAACCCTGAGGGACTCCACTAATAACATTAGTCCACGATGAGCAGTGTCCATTGATTACAAATCTGTCTTCTCCCCCCCCCCTCAACCACCGCTTTATCCATAGCAGCAATTTGCCTCCAATGCCACACTGCTCCAATTTGTGCAACAGTATCAAAGGCCTTTCTAAGATCCAAGTATATAATATCAAAGTTATTCCCTGCATCCAGTTCTTTTGTGACTGCATCATAGTATCCAATAAAATTGGTCAGACAAAACTTCCCCTTAACAAAACCATGCTGTGTCTGAGCTATAACTGAAGTCTTGTCTAGATGATCCTGCAGTGCTTCTTTAACCAGTGCCTCCATTAATTTTCCAGGAACACAAGTTAAACTAACAGGTCTAAAATTACTTGTGTCGCCCTTTGATCCTCCTTTGTGAATTGGGGGTCACATTTGCACATCTCCAGTCCATGGGTACTTCCCCTGAGTGCAAGAAAGCTCTCATAATTATGGCTAAGGGTTTGCTTACTTCCTTTGCTGCCTCCTTTAATATAACTGGATAGATCCCATCCACCCCAGGTTCCTTTCTTCTATTTAACTTCAACAATTTCTCCTCCACTTTACTCTCAGTTATTACAAGGTTCTCTAGCTTACTGCCAGAGTTAAATACACCTCTGGCATTCCCCTCGCTGAATAACTCCTCATGTTGGAATGTCGATGCCAAATATTCATTCAGTTTGTTAGCTACCTGAGCAGGATCATCAACAGTTGACCCATCGATATCAAGTGGACCAATCTGATTCATCCCCTTCCTGCTAGTCTTTACATAAGTAAAGAACTCTTTGCTGTTTTTCTTTGCATCCCTTGCCAAAGATTTCTCGTAATCTGCCTTCGATTGCATAACCTCCTTTGTAACTTGGTTACAGATCAACTTGTATCTATCATAGGCTTCTGTGTCACGTGTTAATTTGTATATATCCCATGAATTTTTCTTCTCTGCCATATGTCTCATTAGTTTATCTGACATCCATTTAGGCCTAAACCTTGAACAATATTTCTTAGTTGGTATGTAAAGCCTAGTAGCTTCCAAGATAAGTTCTTTGAATGCTTCCCTGTTTGAATTTGCTGTTGGTAACATCAACAAATTCAAACTACACAGAACTCAAACTAAACAGAATTTAAATACAGTCTTAGTCCATCGTAGTCGCCTTTACGGAAGCAATAACCCTTCCCTTTACCCCTAATGGTAGTTACCTCTTTGAGTAAATCTCACTTCAGCACACTGTGATCACTGCCACCTAGTGGTTCATTTACCTGCAGTTTCTTAATGCATGAAGAATCACTACTGATAATCAAATCAAGAGTATTACTCCCTCTAGTTTCCCGAACATGCTGATGTAGAAAACAATCATCCAATAAATCCACAAAAGCCTTGCTAATGTGTGAGTGACCAGCCCCCAAATTCCAGTCAATATCTGGGAAATTAAAATCCCCCATTATAAGACTCTCTGATTTGCTGGCCCACTATTTCCCCGTACAGTTTCTTATTATACTCATCAGAATCATTAGGCCTATAGCACACTCCTACTCTCAATTTTGATCTCCCAATGCTTATGTCACACCAAACTGACTCGACACTGCCCTGTCCAGCAATGTCGACTGGCTTCACTTCCTTGGATTTTATATATTTCTTAACTAATAGCATAACCCCTCCTCCCTTCTTACCCTGTCTATCCTTTCTGTAGACATTGTACTCCCCAAATTCCAGTTCTGCATTCCTTATATCTGTGTGACACCACGTCTGTGAAATCCTCACAATATCTGCCTTTGATGTTTTTAGCAATACCTCAAATTCATTTACTAAACTCCTATCATTGGTGTACACGCAAGTATACATGCACCTGTTCTTTTTCTTAGCTACCCTGACACAACCTATGTGTTTATTTGAACCACAATGATTCCAAGCAGTCTCTAAAATAACCTGCATCTTATTTTCCAGGCGGGGCTCATTCCAATAGAAGCAGTGCAAGAATCTCTTCCATCTCTGCCAGGGCTACTGTTAATCTATTAGTCCTTGTATCCCCCCAATCTAGCAGTTTTCCGACCCACCTAACACTGCCGCGATAGCATCAGCAAACATGCTTGCACCCTTTCTATTTAAGTGTATCCCATCCCTGTAGAAGCAGTCTCTCCTGTTAACAAGTGCAGACCAGGCTGAAAAAAATTCTACCCCTTGAGCCTTGCACAATCCTTCCAGGGCCGAATTGATCGACAGGGCTCTCGTCATATACTCCCTCCTATTGTGTCTTTGCAGAATTGCAGACACTTTCAAATTCAACCCTAATTCACGGCTTTTTTTCAACAGTAACCTGTACTTGTTAAGTAATTCCGGCGATCTCCTACTCTTAATATCATTAGTGCCAACGTGTACAACTATATCACCTTTTGTGCCCTTAAAAGATGATATCCGCTCTACAACGTTATCAACCTTTGCCCCTGGCAGACATACCCTGGTCCTGTCCACCTGTCCTTTTTACAAAGCATGTTTCCCGTTTCCCTGACAAAAGAGTCACCAACAACTACTAGTTCCTTTGGGACCAGCGCATTCTGCCTTGGGGGCTGCCGCTGTGTTTCTCGATGACCAAGTGCAAACTCTGGCATTAGTATTGGCAGCTGAGAGCTTGATGGGCCCCTCACTTTTAATCCTTCGAGGGCATCCACCCTGTTCTTAAAGCTCTCATATAGGCCCATAACAATGCTGAGTTGTCGCCTGATTTCCTTACAATCCTTTCATCGCGCACACACAAAGGAATCCCCCATGGCAGTACTATGTCCCGTACCTGATTGTTCCACAAACATCAAGCAAATAGTGCATTTTAATAGGCTGTGATTCAGAGGGCAACTTTCCCTCCTCAGTTCTCCCCTGAGCCACAGCACTCCCATTAGCTTGAGCCTTTTGCTTTGCTGCTCTAGTCAGAGTCGATTTATTTCGTATTTCGATTTAATTTCAATAAAATTTCAATTTCAGTACAAAATTAAAACCCTAAACTTATATCTCAACACAGTTATAACGCTATATTTATGTTTCAGTATCGAGTGTTATTTACGAAATCCCTTTATATAACTTCCATATCAAGTATTAATTATTTATTTTTTTACTAATTATTTACGTTACATAACCCAAGTCGTTACATGTATAGTTAAAAGTACAATTTAATTGACAATGAAGTTCAAAAAGATTAATTATCTGAGTAATTGGCAATATTATGTACTATACTATACTATACTATATTAAGCTTATGCTATCTATTTCGAGATATTTTGTATTGTGTAACAATGGCGGTTAATTACAAACGGTAAACACGTGGATTTGATATCCTTTCCGATACTAAGTAATACCTACAAAATCTCTATCTAAGTTACTTTAATCTGAGTATCGTAAATAAGAATATACAACTAGTCTAGAAAATAAGTTAATATGCCAATTTAAGCTAATAAAACAGAAAATAAATCAGAAAAAACTTCTCTGTTCCAGGAGCGGTAGAAATGTACGTCCGCACAGGCTACTGTCGTACTCGACTTGTTAACTCCCAGAAGATTCTAGATTTCGAGGGGGGGGTTAAGTAATGTTATATTCCTCACCCGGACTCTAGGCTCTGTGTTCAAAATGACTGACACAACTCTTATGCATTATATGCAATTTGTTTATTAACTTATATGCAAATATAGTTTATTTAGCACATCATTACACATTATTCACTTGACATTAATACATGGCATGGAGTACGATTCTGGTCATTAGGCTCATCTATACATCATTTTCTTCTTGCCGTTGGGCTAGTAACAATGTCTTGCGTTTATATATATATATATATTTTTTTTTTTTTTTCAATTAAAGTTCATTAAAGCAATCACATTTAATTCTACTGTTATTACACATTTCTTTCCTTTAATCCTTCACTAATACAATTCTCTTCTTCTTAAGCCAACTGTCCGAATGATAAGTTCTCTGGACAAATATCACCTTAACATTAATAAAGCTACCATTTAAATTGTTATGGTTCTGTCTCACATTTGGATTTTCAAAAAAAAATAGGTAAATAAATCTCGGCTATCTGCGGCTAGCAGCGCTCCCTTATTACTGGGACGTTATGTTAACATATAACTCTACCCGCCCTATAAGTTAACCCATCCAAAATTATTACTTTCCCTCCATTAATTAATCAGTAAATATACCATAATGCTAGAATATTTCTTTACTCAACTATAAAATATGCACTGAGTTTACTGAATGTGCTCTTACAATCTAAGTTAATAATTTCCTAATCTTCCCTACAGTCCTATGCAAATATATATAGGTACATAAGCAGTTTGAACACTTACTTCTGGGATTTGAGTCCTCCCTCTAATACAATGTTTGGCCTGTGACTTTCCGCTCTGCATTGGGGTCCACCAATAATTTCCTAATCTTCCCTACAGTCCTATGCAAATATATATAGGTACATAAGCAGTTTGAACACTTACTTCTGGGATTTGAGTCCTCCCTCTAATACAATGTTTGGCCTGTGACTTTCCGCTCTGCATTGGGGTCCACCATCAGTCTGAGATCGCTCTCCTTCAGCTTCGGGACTGCTAACATCTGCCAGGGATACAATTCACTTCACCGATCATTCCTGGTATAATATCTTTCTTCGCTGTGCCAGATCATTCATAGTGTGCATAGTGTGCATAGTGTTAGGGTCAGGCGCCACCTGTGATTTCTCACATCTGCGCCATATGTACACTGTGAAGAATACAGAACTACTGTAAATGCCAGAAAAGTGTTGTCTGTTGTATATGACATATTGCGTTAGGTTCTGTTGGGTGTCCTGGCATTTGGCCGCAGGGCCCCTGGTGGGACCTCACGTTGCCCGCACACACCGCTAGGAGGTAGCCAGGCTGCCCATTATTCTCTGGCTAGTCTCCGCCAGGGTCGCCTGAGCGTCCTGGACGAAGACCAAGTTAAAAAAAAAAAAAAAAAAAAAGGAAAGAGAAGAGAAGAGAAGGCCTGGGGAACAAGAGGAAGGGGGGTCTGAATGTGAGGAACAAGCTAAAGTGGACAGATAGAGAAGGCAGTCCACCCGAGTAAGGAGAAATAGGGGATGGGTAGAGGGATCAAAAGTCACAGGGGCAGGCGCCACTGTGCGAGTGCCAAAGGCCAAGCACTCTCTGGGAGTCAGCTTTTCAAGTAGTGCCAACCATGATGATGCCAGCATAGTATTTTAATCTTCAGTCTTACTCTTTTATCAGTTGGGAAAATGCTATCCGACCCCAGTTTGTGTTTGTACATGAGGGTCGTTGTTCTGAGCAGCTCTAAGTTCAGCAAACTTTGCCCGTCTGATGGTAAAGACAGCTTGTGCGTAACTCGTTAAGGCTTTGTATGTTGTTTCATTCTGAAGCAGGTATGTTTCATGGTTACGAGGGTTCTCCTGGATTTCAGTAAAAAATTTGAGCCTACAATCATCGTAAGCAGGGCACTCATACATGAGATGCCCCCATGACTCCTCTTCGCCACAGTGGCAGAATGGATTGCTTTCAATTCCCATTGCTGTCAATTTTTGTTGAAAGGGCCCATGTCCTGTGATCAGGAATGTAACTTGCAGACCAGGTGAAAACCAGGAAGGAGACTTCGGGAAAGTCATGTCAATGGATGGGAGGAATCTTCTGGTAATTTCTCCTTTGGGCGTGGTTTCCCATGAATGCTGCCAAATTCCTTGAAGGTGTGTGAAGATACGTTTTCTTTCTTGTTTCAGGTCATTGGTAAGCTGCAGTTGAAGATTTAACAACTGTGTCGGAATTCCCTTCTTTAATCGATGGTAAAGTCCCCTTTTAATCACCTCAAGATAGAGTGGCAAGCATCCAGTAATAACCTGTAGGGCAGGGGTGCTGACAGTGCGACATGCCCTGCAGATAGATAACATCATGAATCTTTGTATTGAGTCAAGTTTACGCTTGTTCTTTTCCAGGATAGCCTTTGTACACCAAACTGAGGCTCCATAACACACAATTGGGAGAAACGCCGCTTTATAGATGAGAGACAAAGCTTTATGCTTCAAACCCCAGTCCGCTCTGCTGACTCTTCTTATCATAGCCGTATACTTTCGGATTTTTGTGGATAAGTACTTCAGATGAGAGTGAAAGGTAAGACCGGTGTCAATGTAGATTCCCAGGTATTTGACTTCTGTGTAGAGACGTATAGGGATGTTATTTAACTTCATTGTTGGAGGCCTGCGTATTTGTAGCTTTCCTTTGAGGAGAATCGATTTTGTTTTCTCACCAGAAATTGAGAGGTTGTGGAGTGCTGCCCAGTTTTGGAGCTTTTCTAGAGCTGTATTTGCTTTTGCTTCCAGTGCCGCTCTTGTGTCACCTTGCACCACCAGAACAAGATCATCAGCGAAGGCTAAGGGTCTGGCTCCACCCAGGTCAAACCCCAGGAACTCGTCCAGAACAATGGACCAGAGGAATGGCCCAAGCACAGAGCCCTGGGGGCAACCCCGGTGAACGCATCTTGTCATAGTCTGGTATTTGTTTACAACTTGTAATTTTCTATTGCTGAGATAGGATTTTAGACTATTGTATAGGTTTTTGGACGTGTTTGCCTGCCGAAGCCTCCGAAGGACACTGGGCCACCACAGTCGATCGAAGGCACCAGCAAAGTCCACCATGATGGCTAGAGTATACTTTGAAGTTGTATGTGTGGCCTGGGTAATCAAGTTGTGTATAGCGTCTTCAGTGCTGGAGCCTGTCTTGAATCCAAACTGACATGGTGAGGTGAGTTGCTTATCGGTATAGCAGATGGAAAGGCGATACAGCAGAAGTCGTTCTAGAAGCTTGGCCAAAACGGAGAGCAGTGCAATTGGTCGGTAGGAAGCAGGAAGTTGGGGCGGTTTATCTGGAGTTTTCAGGATCAGCTTGAGAGTAGCAGTCTTCCAGGGTACAGGGAAAGTTCCTTCAGCAAGGCACCTGTTGAGGAGGCTCAAGAGTGTGGTGGGATAGACTTCAGCGAATTTCTTAACTACGTCGACTTCGAGTAAGTCAGCACCTGGCGTTTTGCCATCTTTCATTTTAGCCAGAGCCATATTCATTTCTAACATAGTGAAGGGCGGTTCCGTAGCCACTGGCTGATAAGCTTGATTACTGTCGATGAACTGCTGTTGCTCCAGTGACATCGCTGTAAATTCAGTAGGGTAAATGGAATCAAGAATATTGTTTATTGAGTCAGACCAGGTAAAGGTTGAAGAGCCATCCGGTTTGAGAGTTGTACTAAGAACCTCACCTCTAGGCAGCCTATTGGTGACGATACGGAACACGATGCCCCATGGGTCTTCATTGCCAATAGTAGAGACCAGGGTGTGCCATGATTCCTTCTTACACTTACGAATTTCCTTGGTGTACATGTTTCTAACTACCCGATATGCCTCCCGGGCAGCTTCAACCTCATGTGGGGGAAGATGGGCACGTGCACGTTGGTAAGTTTTCCTGGCTTGTTGTGCCCTCTTTCTTAAGTCCCGAAGGTCTGTATTCCACCAGGGGACAGCATAGCGGTATGGCCTCCTACGCGGAATGGACAGATCACAGGCACTTTTGATGATGGCAGTAATATTGCGTACACAGTGATCTGGGGAGAGTGAAGCCGGTAGAGGAACATCATCCGGTAGCCTTCTGGACAGTTCCACAAAGAAGCGTTGCCAATCCGCTTTTTTGGTGTTATAACGCACAATGTCCTTTGGAATCGATGCGACGCGTTCCACCGAGCGAACAAGGGAGAATGTGATCGCTCTGTGGTCTGAAGTGGTCCAGGACTCCTGGACCGTCCAGCCGGAAAGTTTGTTGGCTAAGTCAGGCGTAGCCATTGTGATATCAATTTCGCTCTCCCAGAGTGGGCCACTGTAAGTAGGTAGATGTCCTGGGCGGTTTAAGATTTGTAAGCCTGATGTGAGGATAAGGTCCTCCAGTCTTGAGCCATTTCCTAGGGCATTCCTATCTGGTGCCTGACTGTGCCAGAGTGGCGAGCGACAGTTTGAGTCCATGCCTATCAGTAGATGCCCACCCGGGAGGAGCTGGAGTGCCATTTCAATCAGAGAGATAGCAGCAGTGATGTCTTCACCTGGATGGCTGTAGAGAGAGAGGATGAACAGTGATCCAAGAGATGACATGATTTGGGCACAGGCACTGATAGAAGTGCATAGTGGTGTGATCTTGGTTGCTGTGATATCAGGGTTTCTGATGACAATCGCAGCCCATGGTTGGTCATTTGTACAGTGGATAATTTTATATGATGAGGGGTAGCCCATAACCACCCCAGAGCGAACATAGGGCTCCTGGAGCAGGATTAGATCTATTTGTTTTTCCTCAGCCTTTATCTTCAGCTGGTCTGCAACAACTCTTGCTCTCTGTGCATTTAATTGTACAATTCTTATCTCTAGTTGGTAATTGGGAGAAAGAATTCTATCCATAATTTATTCGCATTTGGTAAAGACTCTTTACTTTTAGATAGACAGGGCAGTTGGTATCTCGGATGGAATGTTGGTGTGGAGCCTTTGCAGCCTTGCAATTTGCGCAGCTTGGCGGCTGATCTCTGACAGGACAATCCTTATAGCCGTGTCCCTTTTGGGCACAGTGGCCACATGTGGATTCACGCTGATTGCAAGTATGTGAGGTATGGCCAAAGCGGAGACACCTGTAACATCTGCGGACAGGAATATATTCTTTGAATCTATGGCTGCCCCATCCAATGAATATTCTGTTTTGAGCTCCCAGAATTTGCCATGCTCTGGTTGATAGTTCGATTACCCAGTTTACGTTTGTAGGTGACTTGGTCTTCGTTTTGTATTTCGGAATAATATCATCCACGCTAGCCTCATCTTGCAGGTATATACTCAGATTTTTATTAAAGATCTCGGCTTTGAGCTCCTCTGGTGTTAAGCTCTCATCCACATCAAAGATCACAACTGAAGGCCCTTTTTTCTTTGGGGCTTCTGCCCTAAGCCCGAAATTTGTCATGTCGGCATTATTCAGGATGGTTTGTGCCTCCTCCCTGGTGTCTGTTTCTATTAAGACTCCTGGATGCCTGGTCTTTCTAATACTCTTTATTTTTACAGTTTTCATCTGCTCCTTGAAGTTTTTTGTGAGTGCTTCCTTGACCGCTTCACTGGTATCTAAATGTGCGTCTTCCACTGGTTTAACCAAAATAACATGTGATTCAGGCTTTCTTACCGCCTTTCGGTTTTGTACTTTTCCTGGTTGGTTAGGCACATATTGAGCTGCATTCCTCAACGCCTCTGAAAAGGAGTGGGGGCGTTGTTGCATTTGTTTTTCCCCCTCCTGTGTGAGAACTTCGATTTTTGCTTTCAGCCTCTCGTGGTCGACGTGCAATTTTTGGACCACTGTCTCCATTTTACTGAAGATCTCTATCACGTCAGTTCTAATGGCAGCAGTAATTCTACTTGATTGCCTAGCCATGTATTTTTCTAGGGTTCCTCTAACGGCAATAATCTGTTCCACTGGAGTCCCAGTCAACGGGGGTTCCTGACTCTTTTTTCCTTCATGCTCAGTTTCCTGACTCTTTTGTTCTTCATGGTCAGATTCGCTGAATGATTCAGTGGCAGCCTCTTCAGAGACTTCCTTCGTTGTTGGGACGTCTGTAGCAGACCTTCTTCTACCCTTCTCTTTCTTCTTGGCCTTGGTCTTTGTAGGTTTATTCATACCTTCCCCAGTTGCCGGGGCCTCATTCCTTGAGCGGATTGGGTAATCCGTCTGTCCCTTAACTATCAGTTCAACTTCAGCGTCGCTCATGTTGTTTTAGTGGGTATCTGGATTAACGAGAGGAATACGGATAAACGATTTTCTACTCGTAGTAAGTTGAAGCAGAGCTCGTTGTAATTGCCAAAAAACCACAAGTAAGTGGTCAAATAGGGGCTGAACTAAGTTGGCGATTTTTTGGAGGCTGACTTCAATGTTTTAGAAAAATATATTTACATACATTGAAAATAAATGATCAAGTAGGGTAAATTTGTAAGCTCTGTAGATAAATTACCTTATTGTATAGCTTGCCCTTCTTAAGTTCAAACAAGTAAACAACAAACACGGTGCACTATTAGCTACTTTCTATTTCCTGAGAAACAAAAGGCAGAGGGTTGGAGCCTTGTTGCTCGAGGCAGGGATTAGCCTAATTGCGAGTACGTGCAGCAGGGTGGCATTCGCTCTAAGTGCTATGATACACGTGCATCCGGTCACTACTGCTAAAGCATATAATTATGTCTATCTAAAATTATCAAAAGTAAGTTTACCTCAAAAATTCGGGGCCGATAGTTGGAACTTTTGTATAGATGACATCTTTAGCTTTCAGGATATCCGAAATAATCTACACTTGGTTGCATAATTGCACTTGAAATTAAAGGAAATGTAAGAGCACAAAATCACTAGACTGACACACTCACCGCCCGATTGGGACTACCTGCCAGATCATTCAGTAGGAGTCGCTTCCCTTTACTTTATTTTATTTCTCTCTGTAGGCTGCAGGGCTGTCCGGTGTTCTTCCGTGAGCATTACCTCTCGCCTTCCTCCTTCTAAATATATCTCTCGGTGGACGCTTTCGGACTTCTATGTCCCATCTCCAGAAAGTTCCCTTTACTATAACCTATCTATACTTTACTTAAACTATCAGAATTTATTTAGCCAACTCATCATAATTGGTTCTACTGGTGAATCACTCTCGGGGACTGTTTCCCGAGCCTACCTCTCCAAAAAAAAAAAAAAAAAAAAAAAACTTTCATCACTCCTTTTATAGCACGCTCTTCCTTTTTTATTTCCCAAAATTTCGTAACACCCGTCCTTTCCTCAACCAATCATTTCTATCTTCCCATCATTATCTCCATTCTCATGGATTACTTGACCCTTTATTATCCTGGTTGATGAGCTATATTTCATATAGAAAACATAGGGTGATCATCGGACAGGAAGTCTCAAGGGAATTTTTTCCATCGAGAGGAGTTCCACAGGGATCATCTCTTGGGCCTCTTTTATTCACCATCTTTATCCACGATATACCGCAATTTGTTGAGAGAGGTGGAATCAAGCCACTAATGTTTGCCGATGATGTGAAACTATATTCACGTATCAGCAGTCAAGATGATGCTGTTAACTTTCAGGCTGCTCTCAACTCTTTTCCTGATTGGGTTGCTTTGAATGGTTTGGAGGTTAACACTAGGAAATGCAGCTCTATTTCCTTTGCAGCTACGAGGAAAACTAAGACTTTAGTTAATGAATATTACGTCAAGGAGATGTCGATTTCCAGAGTTGACGAAGTTAAAGATCTGGGAGTTACTTTTACCGCTACATGTGGGTTTGATAAACATGTTAGGAATATATTAAACCAAGCGAAAAAACAAAATGGCTTCATTAAAGGGCAGAAGTACAGATTTCAAGATCCTCAGTTCTCTGTGCTCCTATTTAAGACACCTATACTCCATATAGTGGAGTTTGCTTCTCCTATATGGAACCCACACTATGCATACATGATACAGCAAATAGAATCACTCCAGATGAAATTTATCCACTATCTTTCCAGACGTAACGCCATGTTTTACCACAGAATCTTCTACCGGAATCTCTGTTCCTATTTCAAGCTTAAAAACTTGGAAACTCGACGAACTGCTCTTGATCTGAAATTCTTGTGCCACATCTTCGCTGGTTCCACCTACCTGTCAGATCTTCTGTGCCATATTGACCTTCACGCTCCGGTGGTGGCTACTAGACAGAAGACTACATTCCACATCGGTAACTCCAGATTAGAGATATCCAGGAACTCCTTCTTCAAAAGAACATTGGCACTCATGAACAAGTTTGACTTGGATATGGCTGTGAACAAAAAACAATTTCACAGAACTATTTGGAGTAGGTTGACCGATTGACGGATGAGTTCTGGGCTAAAGATGTCTTTATTAATTCGTGTGTTTGTGTGATGATGTCTCCTGCAGCAAACTGTTTTCTGCGAGTTTACACAGCGCTGGACTTGACGTCATGAATATCTTTTTTATTTTTGTGAATTGGACTTTTCCCGTTTGAATTAACTTTCATTGTACAAAGTATATTAGTCTACCATTAATTTTTATGCTTTGTACAACCTTTGCTCTGTTATACACTTTAACTGGGAGAATGCCTGTTGTGTATATCATATGTTAAAAATTAAAAAAAAAAATAAATAAATAAATAAATTTGCCTATTGCACGTGACGTGCAATAGGAAAAGGTCGAGCTCCTTGCGGTGTAGAGAAGACTTTCAGTTTTCAGAAATTTCTCGAACTTTTTTTTTGATTATTATTATTCTTTCTTTATTATTCATTCTTATTAACTTTCTTTGTACATCCGGAAGTTTAGAATCTTTCCAGAACCATCCAGATTACATCTGTGTCCATTTACTTCATTCGTCTCGCCTTATTATAAAATGAACACCCCTGCTCTGTGTGCAGTAAACAAAAACGCTTACACCTGGTACCCCTATTGTAGTCTCTCGAGCAATCCGTCCCTAGCCATTCCATCAATTTATCCCCACTGTTCCGTCTCGCTATCTTTGCTTGCTCTTAGGGAGTGGGCGCTGATCATATGTCTCTTTCTAATGTTTATTTTCATGGTATATTTGCTCTTAGATTATTATTAAAATCAGTTTATTTCCCAAGAAACCTTGGGTCACCCCGGGACGGCTCTGTGCCAGAAGGGTGTGAATACAGACTAAGGTGCGAGGAACACAATGTACAATAAACAAGGGTACATTCGTGCTCGACCCGAGACTTTTACAGGATTAAATAAACAATAATGTACAAAATATACAGTAATATACATGATTACATGAAGACAGAAAGTCTTTGTCATATACAAAGAGACAAGTTAAAAAAAAAAAAAAAAAAAAAAAAGGTCTGTCCAGGAGCAGGTGAGTATTATAGGTTCATAATCTGGTAACAGTTCTTGAGGATTTCCTTCCTGTAGGGCTTGTCTTCACGAAACCTATCAGGGTGGATCCTAAATTTATTGAAGATCCGAAGACAATTGGCTGGAAACATGTTCCTCAAGGAATCAATGCTTGACAGCGTAAGACGTAGAGGGAGACAGGAGTCGGGGTGCTTCCCTCTTGCCCTGTTCGGGCCAGAGATTAATGCGGATACTGATGGAGCATCAATTCGTCTCGTTATAAGCCGAGCAAGCGTGAGAACATTTTTTGTCATGATGATATGTCTCCAGGGAGTGGTGCCTAGATTTGCTTGTAGGATAGATCTGGAGATAGTTAGGGGATGGCCTACCACCCTGTTCATCCATCTAAGCAACCTGTACTCTAAACTAAGATACTTCTGAAGGTATGAGGCAGGGGCAGATGACCAAATTTCTGAAGCATAGAGAGGAATCGGCGTAATACACCTCAGGATGTGCCGAACAAGCAGCGCTGGCTGATGCACACCAACGAGCTCTTGACGCACTGCCCAATGAGCAGTGTACGTCTTCTGCCTCATCCTGGCAAAATGAGGCTGAAATGTGAGCCCAATGTCCCAGGTGAGGCCAAGATCAGTATGAGAGGTCACCTTTTGCACCGGTTCCCCACTCACAAAGATTTGGATATCATTTTTGGCTTTCTTCTTGGTTATCGTCAGTTGTGCTGATTTGGAAGGGCTCAGATGCAGTCCTATTGTGGCAAGATAACTTTCCAAGCTCAATATCTGCCTAGAAGCTTGTTGGTTGATATCATGAATCTGATGATTATGATCTGAGCTCACGTAGAACTTCAGATCGTCGGCATAAGAAACAAAGTTCGGATTCTGAGCAAGGAAAGGCTCCAAAACTGCTGCAAACAGGATAGCTGACAGTACACTTCCTTGTGGAATGCCTCTTGAGACGTCAATAGTTACTTGAAAGTCATTGTGGGTCACAGACAGATGTCTAGGAAGTAAAATAAACTTCAAAATTTGAAGTAAGGTTTCCGCCAGGCCGAAGTAGTGTTTCAGAATGGTAAAAAGAGCTGGGAGGTGTATTTTGTCATAAGCCGATTTTATGTCGAGGAATATGATATCAATCTGTGATTTGTTGTTAAGGGTGTGCTGAATTCTGAAGAGGGTATTAAGAAGATTGGTAGTTGTCGATCTCCTTTGTAGAACTGTATAGAGGTACTCGGGCCAGTGTGCAAAGCAATGCTGGGCAATTTTTGGCTGAATTACTTTTTCGAAAATTTTGAGTAAAGAACAGCTGATGGATATTGGTCTCAGGTCTTTAGGAGATTTGGGTTTCTTGATCTTTGGAATGGGCTTAACATGGTAAGTTTTCCAAATTGAAGGAACTATTCCAGATTGCAGGATTTGTCTGAAAAGGTGAAGGAGAAGGTCGACTATATATGGGCTGCAAATTTTGATAATAAAGAGTGGGAAACCATCCGGACCTACAGTGGCTTTGTTGGGTAGTTTATTGATGACATCAATTAGGGTCTCTCTAGTTATTTCTATTTCAGACAAATGTGCCTAGGTAACCAGTCCTCCTGCGAGAGAAAGGAATCAGAGTCAGGAAAATCTGCCTGCTGTAAGCTGAACTGTGCCCATTCCTGGACAAGCTTTTTGTCAATGGCTAGGTGATGATGATGATTCGAAAGGATCCTTCTACCACTCTTCAACCTATTGAGAACAGCTTGGTTAAGGACCAGCCTTTTCTTTTTCAAGAAGCAAGCTCTTTCTTTCTTAAAGATGAAATGGTCTGAGGGAAGTTGAGTTTTCTGCCATTTCCGGTAGGCCTTCTGCTTCTTGATGAAAGCCATCTTAGTTTCCTTATTAGAACCCCGATTCGACCTGTTTCCACTCCTGGTGATTCTGGCTGCACCATGTAGTACGATTAACTTCAGTTGTTCCGACAAGAGCATAATGGCATCCTCCAACGGCTCAGAATAGCGACGCCCCCAGTCAAACCCAATCAAGCATTGGGGAATGATCTCTGGCTCCAGATATTTGGTAGAGAAAGCTATCCTAGGCAATTCAGCAGAGTACTCTTCAGGTAACCCAAGGGAATTGCTCTGTAAGGATAGTTTACATGCAATTGGCGAGGGATCAGATTGGAATCGAAAGTTGCCAGGTAGGAGTTTGATATCTTTTAAGTTGTGGAAGATTAGGTCCAGCGCTTGACACGCTCTAGTTGGTTGCGTCACTAACCGTGTAAGGTTAAAGGCCCGAAGAGTGGCCTCAAGGCCCTCAAGAGCATTCCCATGCCTGGGCAGTGGCAAGTTAAAGTCACCTGCTACAACAGTTGGAATTTTAGGCATTAAGTTGGTTGCTAACCACGTGAGCAGCTCCGCTCTTGAGTCATCATTGTGGTCCGGAGGAAGGTAAACCAGGCAGCATTGGATTTGAAGAAGAGGACTCCTCAGTGTCAGGGAGACTGCCTCAAAGTTGTTAGACTGGCTCACTCGTGTCCTTATTGGCTGGAAGCGATCGTTGAACAGGATTTCAACACCTCCGCCTCGCCCGTTAATTCTGTGATTCCCAATGTGTTTGTAAGGGGTGTTAAAATGGGTAAGATCAAGCCGTCTATCTGCCGCTAACCATGTTTCTGTAAGGCAGATGACATCAAACTCATCAAGCAATAGGAGAGTCTGGAGACAATGAAGCTTGTTTTTTAGGCTGCGTACATTCTGCATAAACCAGAGAATCTCTCCTTCGTGTGAACCTGGTAGCAAGTCATCCTTTTGGAGCTATGGCTGTTTATCTCGCCTGGATCCGCTATAAGCGATCGATCTGCTCCTCTCTTGGAACGGCTTTATAAGGGTGCCTACCGGCCAGCAGCTAGAATCCAAGACGATATGCTGTGCATTCGCAGGGCAGGAGATGATAAAGGAAGAATAGGTCGGGTGTCTAGTTTTGATCGCTTTTGCGTCTAAGTTGATCCCATGTTCTTGGGCAAAGAGTGCCCTGATACTTTTCACTTTTGTTGCTGGTCCTAGTCTGGAAACAAAAATTCTCTCTCGGGTCTGGACAGCTGAAATATTATATATCTCCTCAAGTCTCCGCGACAGAGGGACCGAGGCAGGCTCAGTAGGAACCGACATATTAGGCTCCTCGCATGGAGTTCTGTTACCTTGTGTTTTCACAGTCAAAACACTTTGAACGCAAGCCATTTGTGGGTTATGCCTGGGAAATTGCGCAAGATAGTTAATTTGGTCAGAGAGACAGAAGGCATCGGCTTGAGCATAGATCCGCTCCTCCTGTTTTGGCGTGGGGTTTCTCTCATCTCCATCCTCTTGTAACCGTGCTGGGCCTGGCTCAGAACCTGGCCACCAGGCTTCTCCTGACGTCTTTTGCAAGGTTGGTGCAGATTAGATTCACCAGGAATAATACACTTGTCCTGTATAAAAGGGCTGTCAGCCTCGAAGGTTGAATTGCGCTGATGGAGAGCGGTGTGAGGGGGATGAGTACCCAAAGGGTTCAACATCACGGCCGGGGCTACGATCTGATCAGTTGTTTTGTCTGCAAAACGAGGTGAACTGTGAAGATTTTTGAGATCTCGATTTCCTCGCTGGACGCGCTCAGTTTGATTTGGAGGTCTTGGTAATGCATCATCTGCTTCCTGTGAATGCTCCTGAGGTTCCAAATGGTCCATCACTGACGTCTGACTAGAGGGAAGACAGTATTCACTTATAAAGATTTTGAGATCCCTGAGTTGTTGATTAATTGTGAGCACTTGTTCGAGAATTTCCGTATTTTGGGCTCTGAGTTTTCTATTTTCGTTATTGAGGCAGGCAAGAGAGTCGATTATTGGGGACAAAATCTCCCCGAAAGTGATCTTAAATCTTTCAGGGAGGGCATTGAGTATGGAGGTGTTTTCCCTTAGAGCGCTTTTAACTGACGAACAATCAAAGGGGCTATTAACCTGCAAGTTTGCGGAGGCAGCAGGAGCGGTATCAAACTCCCTATTCGAAGAAGCAACGTCTTTCCCAAAGCATAAGCTTAAATCTCCAGGTGTACTCAACGCAGGCGACCCAATACTACCTTCAATCGAACTGCGCACATCAAGAACACCAGATGGGGTTTCTTCTGCAAGAGTGATAGTGGATATCTCTTCCTTAGAGATGTCCGCGCTTTTTGGGTTACTTGCGCAAAGGTGGCAGGTCCATTTTCTTCTCCGTTGTTTGTTCAACCTTTTAACTTTAGGTGGCTGGCAATCACGACAGAAGATTCTACGACACGTAACACAAAGTAATGCCAGAGCCTCGGGTTTGAACCCACATTCGGCACAGGACTTTTGCTGAACGTCCGTTCTATCCTTCATTGTATACAGTTGAATTATAAGCGAAAGGTCTGAGCTGAAAAAGGGGGCGGATGGCACGTCGAGAAAGGCAGTAATCGGGTAGGTGAAACGCAGGGAGCAACAAAGTCTTGCTGCAATTGGGCAGCTTACTAGCTTGAAGTGTAGGCTAAATTCCGGAGATGCACAAATTAAGTAAGTTTTGAAAGTGTAGCTGGGCCATCTGAGACCTGTTAATTATAGCCTCCACTTAATTCAATTCCATTAGAGTGAGACCCACTATCTTCAGCAGTATTTGTGATTTTAAATGTGTATTATTGTACCAGGAGCTTCACTTAGAATTAATCTTCAAGTTTGAGGGACAGCAATCCCGAAATTGTTATTATAAAAATTTATATATTTCTCTATCTTTAATTTGAGAGATTTTATGTCTTACATTTACGTTCCAACATTTCAGTTTCAATGGGGAGGAAAACGGCAAGAGATAGCGCAGAAAGTTTTATTTTTACCGTGGGAAGATGGGGGAATAAGTTTTCCAAAAATTAATTTGAGGTATAGCTGTAAGAGACTGCTGGACGTGACTAATATGGTGCGATCTAACCATTTAGTAGCGGTACTGATAAAATATTTTATAGGATTTAATACAGCCTTAATTAAAGACAGCAATTATCTAGGGCCAAAAGCAGAGACAATTCCTATATATTACAAAAAAATTCGGGATATGTGCACGCAGATAAGGGAGAAAGATATAGATCCTTTTAAGGGTTTTTAAAAACGACTCTACTGGGCACTGTTTAACTCAGAAAATCCAGAAAAGCCAAATTTAGGAAACCATAATGAGCAGTTGTTTTTTAAAAATCTAAAAATTGGCGGAAGCTACCCATCGCGTATTGATTTTTCGTGGAGGGTTGGTTACGGAAACATACCAGTGAACGATATCACGTATAGATTTAGTCAGACAGGCAACAGATTATGCGAATTTTGTACCGAAATTGAAACAGTGTACCATTTATTTTATTACTGTCGATTCGCGCAGGAAGTTTGAAAGAGAATTTGTAGATTTTTGAGGATAAGACAGTTCACACTGGAGGAGGTAATTTACTTGCAATTCAGTCATCCCTTGGGCAAGAAAAAAATGTTCACGATATTTTTAATTACAGAGGCAAAATATCAGGTGTGGAAGCCTAGAAAACGGAAAGGTTTAGGACCTTTAGGTGATCTCTTTGGGACATGAAACAAACAATGTTTGCTTCCATGCAAAAGTTTTTACAGTTGGAAAAATGGCGTTTAGGGTCTGATAAGTTTCTGAAAAGGTGGGGAGAGCCACCTCTTCTGTGCAGTTTGGTTGGAGATGAAGTTCATCTTAAGTACTGGTTTTAGTTATTTGGAGGGGGAAAAAAAAGCACCTGGGTTTTTTTTCGTTTATTACAAAATTCAGTTTCCTTGATAAAAATGTAGAGCTCTTAGGCTCTCATCAAAACAGTTCCATGATATAGGTTTAAATTTTATAACTTATTTGTTTGGTTTTGTTTGGTTTAAACATTGGACCAGGTCAATGAAGACCTGGTCCAATGTTTTTTTTTTTTTTTTTTTTATTCACATTAAATTCACACCAGCTTCGAAACGATCGTCTTAAGCAGGGGTTGGCAACAGCCGGCCCGCGACGATGCTGAAACCGGCCCCCTCCGTAAATGCATAAATATAGAAAATCAATACCTGACTACACTCGCCGTAAACGTTCGGCTTAATTCGATTCAATCGAGAATCGCGGCCCGTACAGCAGTAAGCAGTGCGCAGTTAACCAAGTGGTTCTACGCAGCGTCAAAGAGTATTATTTCCTAATTATTATTGTAGCATCGATCGAACGAAGTTCCTTTGGGTTTTACTTCATATTGAAAAAAATAATATTGGTGCAAGATATTTTATAAGTCAGTTTATGCCTTTTCTAATTATTACATAATTTATCTCATAAAATGAACCAATTAAGAAAAAGAAAAAATTGATGCCGAATGCTGCATTTTCAATGATAATTGGACATTCAAATATTTAACTGCAAATATAGACGATAAAGCTGTTTGGTTGGTTTGTAGCGAAACTATTTCTGTTTTTAAAGAATATAATCTAAAAAGGCAGTTTTCAACAAAACATTTCGTAAAATATAAGCTATTTTCACCGGAACAAATGAAAATTGAAGCAGAAAATTTAAAATGTGGTTTGCGTAAGCAAGAAAATACTTTGAAAAGTTTGTCAAATACAGATAGAGCTCTGACAAAAGCTAGTTACATTGTTGCACGTAAGGTTGCAAAACAATGTAAATCATTTTCTGACGGGGAATTTGTGAAGGAATGTTTGATAGATATTGCTGAATTATTATGCCCTGATAAAAAACTGACGTTTGAAAAAATTTCTCTGTCACGAAGAACTCTTGTGAGACGAATTGATAATATTTCGAGTAATTTCTGCGATAAATTAAAATTGGAAGATTGTACTTACCACGCACTGGCTTTAGATGAGTCATGTGGCATTACCGATACGAGTCAACTTTTAATCTTTATTGGAGGTATAAATCATAGATTTGAAATTACGGAGGAATTGCTTTCTGCATATCCTATGAAATACACGACTGGCGAAGATTTTTTTATAGCTCTTCCAAGAAGCTTTGCAAAAACATAATATAAAGTGGGACAAAATTATCAACATCACAACCGATGGGTGTCCTAGTTTGACAAAATCTTGGATCATAATCTCTGTGTAAAGAACTTGCCAAATAAACCATATACATTCTCGACGACAAATGGTGAATCTAATATAGATGCTACTTTAACCTCCATTAATCTGGTGGATAGGGTGCAAAATTGGGACGTCAATCCGTATCTAATTAATAGTGACCATCGAGCAATCACCTTCTCGATTTTACCGGAGGATAGGCAAGTGAATATAACAATAAGGGATTTAAGGCGTTTTCGGATGGACAGGGTGAACTGGACCAAGTTTCGTGAATATCTGAATACAATTTTTAATGGAGATGACAAAGTAATCATTAACACCTTAACAGCAAAAGAATATGTTTTTCTGGTTCAATATCATTTATATCAAGCGATGGCCTACTCGACGAAAAGAAAACAGACAGGAAGAACTTCTATCCCATGGTGGTCTTCGGCACTAGCTGAATTGAGACAACAAACTCAACAAGCACGAAAAGCATACCAAAGGAATAGGCATCTATCGGACGCAGACACTCAGGCTTTGAAAAATGATTACAGAGACTTGAGGAAGAGGTACCATAAAGCAATTGCTAATAGCAGGCAAACTTGTTGGCAACGTCTGGTGAAGGAAACAGGAAATGCTGACCCTTGGGGTATAATTTATAAGCTTTCAAGAAATAAACTTTTGTGTGGTGAAATTTACAACACGATAATTAGAGAGAATCAAGAAACTTCGGACTGGGAATCTACAGTCGAAGGGATAGTGAGTAGCCTATTTCCGGAAGATTTGCCGTTTATGGACAGCCCTGATCAAGCGGAAATTAGACGCATTAATCGTGAATATAAGGGGACAACCGAAACTGCCATTTTTAATATGCTTGAGCTAGGTGCTGCAGTAGCTAAATTGAACCATAAAAAATGTCCTGGCATTGACCTCATTGAGAATCAAGTAATTGAAAAATTTTATGAATTCTTCCCTGAGATTTAATTAAACTTATTTAATAAATGCCTGCTAGAAGGGCTTTTCCCTCTCGAATGGAAGCTTGCGCTCTTAAAAATCTTGCATAAACCGGGAAAGCCAAAAACAAACCCCAGAGCATACAGGCCAATCTCTTTATTGGCAAATCTTGGCAAATTATTTGAAAGGATGATTGCCCCAAGGATTTTTAAATTATTTACAGAACATAAACTCTCCTCTGATTGCCAGTTTGGATTCAAAAAAGGACGTTCCACTGAGGACGCAATCTCAACCCTGCTGACTTACATTCAGGAGGCAAACAGCAAATATGTTCTTGCTGTTTTTATTGACTTTGAGGGCGCTTTCGATTCCCTTTGGTGGGAGAGTGCTCTCAGGTCACTGCAACTGGCAAAGTGTGATGACTACCTGTTCAGAGTCCTCAGATCTTACTTTAAGGATCGACAAATTAGAGTATGTGCAAAGCATTTATCATACACGACTACCGTTTCAAGAGGATGCCCTCAGGGTTCAGTCTTGGGACCTCTCTTTTGGAATGCAGTGCTAGACCAGTGGCTCACGAAGGATAGCGATGAGTTCATCAAAGTTGCATATGCAGATGACTTGGTGGTGGCGGTGCAGGGAGGATCAAGACAAATTCTCGAACAAAAAATTCAGTCAGTTTTGAATAATTTAGTGGCATGGGCGGGTTTGAATAAACTAAAGATTTCTGTCACCAAGACCAATTTCATGGTGTTTAAAAACCACTTCGATTATGGAAGGCCGCCAAAGGTAACCCTATATGGTACTCAAATTCCATATGTACAGAACACCAAGTATTTGGGTTTAACTTTAGATGATCGTCTCAGGTTTCATGTACATGTCACTAAAATCAATGAAAAAATCAAAACGTTCGTAGCTGCAGTTGTTAGAATTTCCCGCAAGGAATGGGGTTTATCCAAAAAAACTCTGGTATTGTACTACAAGACGATATTTCTTCCCATTGTAGATTATGGTGCTGGTATTTGGTTTGCGGCTGCTACCAAGGTTACAACTAAAGCCAAGCTTCTGTCCCTGCAACGTACAATGTTGCTTACAGTTATACGCGCTCCAAGGACAGTGTCGACAAATGCCTTACAGGTTATTGCAGGTACCATCCCCTTGGATTTACACATTATTTTCCGAGGTATTGTATATAACTTAAAGAAGGGAAGGGCGTTACAAATATTGAATATCACCTCTAATCCAAATAACAACATAAAGGAGGAAAAACGTAGAATTTGGGGCGAGCTTGTGAATTGCTGGCAGCAACGTTGGGATTTGAGTGAGTACGGAACCATTACAAGAGGCTTCATTCCAGCCGTAAGCTTTGCAATGGACAGGAGGGTGTCTTCTTGGTTTGCTCCCACCATGACCACGAGTTACTTAATCACTGGACATGGCTTAAGGGCCAAACTATTTGAAAGAGGATTAGAACCTGACCCCTACTGTTCGTGCGGTGAGGTGGAATCTTGGAGACATGTCATCCTTGAATGCGGACTGTATACTTCAGACAGGCAGGAATTACTAAATAGGTTGCCAAACCTCACGGAGAATAATTTACCTCTCTTGGTTCAGAGGTGGGACATCTTTGCTTTGGTTCAGGAATTCTCGGCCAAAGTTTTTAAAAGAAGACAGGAGCTAAGAAATCTATTGCAGGATACCAATTAAGGGAAGTGCTGCACATTTGACGACAGAACACTTCGTGTAATGTCATCTTTATAGGATGTTTCTTGTCTACAGCGAGATGATCTTCTGCTCCTGGACACCCAATTGCAGGCTTGCATTTGTGGATGGACTCTAAAGTGGAGATAATGTTAATATTAATGTTTATAAGTGTTAAGTTAATGTCATTCTAAGTGTATGTATTTGCTATTTACATGTAAATAATCGTATAATGTTGCTTTTGTTCAACAAGTGTACATTGTTCTTAGTTGGAAATTTTTTTTATTTTTATTTTTATTTTTTATTATTTTTTTTTTTCGCTGGCCTCCAAGTTTGGGCAGCCTTGGGGGCGGGATTGCTGGCACCTACCAGTATAGCACTACTTCCGGTAGGTGCAGGATTTGTGCATTACAGCACACATAGAGAATGGTGGATCCAGGTGTTAGTTAATCCCTGGTGGCGAAATGGCCTGACATAATGCTCTTTTTTTTCAGGCCTGTTTTGCAGACGTTCTGAGCTTTCTCAGGAGTAAAAGGTGGAGATGGGCTTGTGTCTAGGAGCCACCCTTCATATCAGGGCACACACAATTAATGTACAGAAAGACTACAGTATTTATAAGAGCATGTATTTAAATTTGTATATAAATATTGAATATAAATTGATTAATATTGTATATAAATTGATTAAGATATCTTGAGAATGTATATACAGTTGTGTGTTAATAAATAAAATAAAATAAATAAAATGTCCTAGTTTGACAGATGAAGAAAACATTGATATATTACTACTGCAAGAACCATACAACCATTTCAAGAAAGTTAGAGGCTATCCACTCACATATAAAATAATTCAAGCAGATGAAGATATTCCCTGGGCTGCCATAGTCATCCGGATTCCGAAAATAATGGTGACCAAAATCTCTTCTCTCTGCACAAGTTGGGCAGTGTGTGCCCAACTTGTGCCCATGTAATTGGCCCCCTTAGGTGCCTTCTATATAATTAATATCACTCTATTGTAGACCCAGTCAAGACATCGGCCCAGCTATTGACTACCTAAGAACTGTTACCACTACTCTACCTAACGCTAAAATCATCCTGGGGGCGGATGTTAACTGCCCTTCTCCTGCTTGGCAGAGCTCACACTGGAACGACCTGGTTGCCAATAATGGGCGGCTTTTGGAAGACTTTCTAGCCACCTCACCATTTAACACAATAAACAGGCCCAATTCCCAACATTCTCCAGTACTATGTGGTAGTCTACAATAGACATAACAATTGCTACAAGATCAATCTCAAGTAAGGTGTCGGGGGTGGCAGGTCAATGAAGCCTGGACCACCTCCGACCATAGAGCAATTACATACAGCCTCACAAGAAATATAGAATCAACTCCTACTCCGCACTACGATATCAACCGCTATGCCATCAGCAAAGCCAATTGGGAGCTGTTCACCACTTCTCTCCAGTCAACAATCATGGATCACCCTTCTGATATCCTCTCCCTGAATCCCGAGCAGCATCAAAATCTTGTCACTGACATCATCACCCTCTCCTGCAATCAATCTATGCCCAAGAAAAAAGCTCTTCCAAGTGCTGTACCATGGTGGACTCATGAACTCGAACGTCAACGCTGGACTGTTCAAAACAAGAGGAAAGCTTTACAGAGAGCTCGCACCTCGTGGCCAGCTACTGATGTGGAAGCCCTTCCTGAAGACTACAAGAGGACCAAGAACCAATACACTTCCCAGGCAGCGAAAAAGAACTACATGGGAGCGGCTGGTTACCACCACTGGTAACTCGTACCCTTGGGGAGTGGTGTACCGAGTTACTACCAAAAAACTGCCAAGAGGAGAAGTAGTCTATTCCACAATAACACTACGAGGAATAATGACAACGTCAAGGGAGCAATCCATGATGAATATCTTGGATAATCTCTTTATCAGCGACGCAGATCATCTCACAACACAACACCAGCAAATTTGTCTAGATAGTTACAATTACCACATTGACTCTGTGGAGGAAGAATTTAACACTGAAGAACTGCAGCAAGCCCTTGGCAAAATGAAGGATAACAAATCCTCAGGACAGGATCGCATTGAACCAGAAATGCTAAAAAAGGTCGCCCAGATAAATCCACAATTTCTGCTTAACCTGTTCAATAAATGCCTAACTCAGGGATCCTTCCCAGAAAACTGGAAAATAGCTGAACTAAAGTTAATAAGTTAATACTCAAAACCCATCGAAGCCTCCAGAACAGCCTAACTCATACCGACCCATTGCCCTCTTGTCCACATTGAGCAAGCTATTTGAACGCCTCCTCCATACAAGACTCCTAAACAATACACAGAAGCTAGCCTACAATCCAGTTCACAGTATGGAATTCGCCCAGGACGCTGCACAGAGGATGCTCTCTACCAAATAACCCAAGCTGCAGCCAGCACTAATTACAAGTACTTTCTCCTCATAATCATTGACTTTGCCAGGCCTTTGACATGCTCTGGTGGCCAAGCATTCTTCGCAGGCTAAGACTGGCATGCGTACCAGCCAACTTATACAGGTATATACAAAGGTACCTTTCCAACAGGAAGATCACCATCTCCTCACCATACCAGAAGCTCACCAAATCTATCTACAGAGGCTGCCCACAGGGTTCAGTCCTCGGCCCGTTCCTCTGGGACATCGTCCTTGATGAGTTACTTGGCCTGGATCTGGGCCCTGTTACTGTCCAAGCATTCGCCGATGATATTACCATTTCCATCGCAGCGGACACCAGAGCAGCTTTCGAGGCCACTGGAATTCAAACACTACAAATCTTACAAGACTGGGAGACTGTACACAAGCTCCGGATTTCTCCACAGAAGACACAATCCATACTTCTCAAAGGCACCCTACAAATATCAAGGCCTCCTTAGATCAAGGTACAAGGAAAAACCATCAAGCTGGTAACTTCCCTAAAACACCCGGGTATCATCCTGGATTCGAAGCTCTCCTTCTTCCCGGACCTCTCATACCGTCAAGAAAAAATCAGAAATCATGCAGCCTTAATTGTCCGAGCAAGCAGGTGTGACTGGGGTCTGAACCGGAGAACACTCAAACTCCTGTATAAAGCTATATTCCTCCCTGTTATTACATATGGATCCTGGATTTGGTACCATTGAGCAATAATTGTTCACAATAAACGCAAACTGGAAACAATTCAGCGGAGTATATTGCTCGCTATTACCAGAGCTTGTTGCACAGTAAGTTCTCCGGCCCTCCACGTTCTTACAGGTGTCCTCCACTTTGACGAAGTTATCCGTCGTGCAATCCTCGACGGGAAGGTATCCGCCGAGGATTGCACTACTGCTTGTCGCGGGGATTCCCAGCTACCATTTGTGGACATACCATCGACACCCGCACTGACTGTAAGCAAGAAAAGAAGAAACTAGCTGCCATGTTACTACAAATCTGGCAGACAAGATGGGAGGAGACGGACAAGGGCCTAATAACTAAGAAATTCATCCCGGATGTCAAACTAGTTTATCCAAAGTCGCCGCCTTGGTTCTCTCCTGGCCTCTACTGTACATATATTATAACTCGACACGGCTCTATAAATCCTAAGTTGACTACCTTGGGAATCACCTGTACATGTGGAGAAATTGAAGATTGGGACCATCTTCTTTATAATTGCCCAATTTATGACGATCTTCGAGGAACACTATACACCAGACTCCAACGCATACCTCAAGGACAGGAGCACCTGTTAAATTCTGAATACAAATGTCAATTTCTTGATATGTATACAAATGTCACATCGTTTACGAGAAACTCATGTTATTTTTGCAACAATTCCAAAATAAACAGTTAACTTCTGGAGAGAGAGGATTGGGACTTTAGAACAGTTATTAAAAAGATAGTAGCAAGGTGGAAATGAGTGGTAAATGTGGACGAAAATTAAAGCAAGTGCTAAATCATTTTATTATTCAAAAATTAAGAAAAGAAACGAACAACGCAGAAATAGACTGAAAGATCTCTCAGAGGAAAAAAAGAATTTACCAACGGTGCTGGGATGAAAGGGCAACAGCAGAAGTACAAGCGATTATTGACGGTATAATATTGGAAGAAGAGAAAGAAAAGGCACGAAAAATACAACTGAAATTTAGGGAGGCTGATAGTCCTTCAGCTGCGTTTTACCAAAAAGACTAAGGCTAAATAATTTAGCCAAAACTATTCAGGAAATTAAAGGCGATGACAAAACACATTCAACAACGCTAACTATTATGAATAGTTTTGTAAATTACTGTGAAAAAGAGCTTGCTTTGCAGAAAAAAGAGAGAGACAACTCCATTTGGACAATTCACACCAGAGCAAAAAGCATTACAGGACAGGGAAGTAATTATGAGAGATCTAACTGTGGCTCTAAAATCATGTAAATTACGACGCGTGTCGGGACCGGATGGTTTGGGGGTTGAATTTTATAACAAATTTTGGAACTTGTTAGCGTCTATTCTTCTGGCCGTCTTTAACAAATTTTTTGAGGAAGGGGTTGTACTGGGCACTGTTTAATTCAGTAAAGCCAAATTTAGGAAACTATAATGCACAGTTGTTTTTTAAAAATGTAATAATTGGCGGAAACTACCCATCACTTATTGCCTTTTCGTGGTTTGTTTTTTGTTTGGTTTTTAGGAGCATTAGCAACTAAGGCCGTACTGCTCCGGGATATGCGGTGGTCATTCCCTGACCTTTCCGCATCCTCCGTATTTAGTGGTGACGGGCTCGAACCCCGGTCTAATCAAGAAGCGTGTGCTTCGCACTACCGCTCCTTCCCACCCGGTTACGGAGTCACCGCCTTCGTGGAGAGTTGGTTACGGAAACATACCAATGAACGATATCACGTATAGATTTAGTCAGACAGGCAACAGATTATGCGAATTTTGTACCGAAATTGAAACAGTGTACCATTTATTTCATTACTGTTGATTCGCGCAGGAAGTTTGGAAGAGAATTTGTAGATTTTTGAGGATAAGACAGTTCACACTGGAGGAGGTAATTTACTTGCAATTAGATCATCCCTTGGGAAAGAAAAAAATGTTCACGATATTTTTAATTACAGAGGCAAAATATCATGTGTTGAAGCTTCGAAAACGGAAAGGGTTTGGGACCTGTAAGGAATCTCTCTTGGAATTGAAACAAATGATGTCTGCTTCCGTGCAAAGGTTTTTACATTTGGAAAAATGGCGTTAAGGGTCTGATAAGTTTCTGAAAAGGTGGGGCGAGCCACCTCTTCTGTGCAGTTTGGTTGGAGATGAGATTCATCTAAAGTACTGGTTTTAGTTATTTGGAAAAAAAAAAAAAAAAAAGCACCTTGGTTTTTTTTGTTTTTTTTTTCATTTATTACAAAATTCAGTTTTCTTGATAAAAATCTAGATCTCTTAGACTCTCATAAAAACAGTTCTATGTTATAAGTTTGAATTTTATAACTCATTTATTTGGTTTATTAGGTCTGGTCCAATGGGTTATTTTTCACATTAAATGGTGCCTCCGTAGCCAGATGGGAAGGAGCAGCAGTGCGTAGCACACATTTCTTGATTAGACCGGGGTTCGAGCCCGTCACCACCAAATACGGAGGATGCGGAAAAGTCAGGGAATGATCAACGCATATGGCCTTAGTTGCTAATGCTCCTAAAAAACCAAATAACATTCACATTAAATTGACAAATAGCTTTGAAACGATCGTCTGAATTAAGATTTTTCATATTTAGGTTTGGATTTTATAACTCATTTGTTTGGTTTAACAGATCTGTTCCAATGGGCTTGTTTTTCACATTAAATTCAACAGCTTCGAAACGATCGTCTGGGTGGTGGTACCGCTGAAAATAAATAACAGTAGTCTTCTCTACTAGAGAAGCGTTATTTATTTGAAGTAACGCAATAGCAGCTATCTCTTTGCGACGGCAACCGCAATATGAGATACAATTAAAACGATGCCATCTACGTTACATACGTAGTTTAAATTTATGGGTTAACTATGGTGTATTTACACCGATACTATATAGTTAATTATCAAAACCCATAAGGATTATGCCCTGTGCATTTCGTTTTCAAAATATCATCAGCATACAATAGGAAAGCTGGAATTTGATCCATTAGTGGAACGAATATTGCTGCAAATAGCAAGGCTGCGAGAGAACCACCTTGTGGGATCCCTGCTTCGCTGCTTTTAGTTACTGTAATGCCATCGCCTTTGAAGTGAAGCATTCTCCTAGATAGCAAATTATTGAGTATTAGTAATGGCCCCATGGTGCAACCCTATGGTTTATGCTGCACCAGCCAAAAAAAAAACCAAAAAAGATGCTCGAAAAAATATGCTCGAATATCTCGAGCATATTTCCGGATATCCCGTAGAATCTCTCTCAAGTAAGGAAAGAAGGCATGTTATTTGGACTGAGTCGAAAGCAGATTTCATGTTCACAAAAATGTTGTGAAGATATTATAGTGACGATATTCCAGGCTTGAAGTATTTTCTGTGATACTTATTTTGGCAGGTTACAGTAGATCTATTAGGCATGGCATAATGGGTATGCGGCGCCTCCGTAGCCAGGTGGGCAGGAGCAGCAGTGCGTAGCACACGCTTCTTGATTAGACCGGGGTTCGAGCCCGTGACCACCAAATACGGAGGATGCGGAAAGGTCAGGGAATGACCACCGCATATCCCCGGAGCAATATGGCCTTAGTTGCTAATGCTCCTAAAATCCAAATAACAAACAAACAAACAAATGGGTATGTTCTGGCCTATGCGCAAAGATTGCGAGTGCTACATCATTATAGATGCACTTCTCGAGGCATTTCAGGAAGAGAAAGGCAATTGATATTGGCCTGAAGTCAGCCGGTCTTTTCGCACGAGACTTTCTCGGAACAGCCACGACTATGTATGATAACCAGCTTGAAAGCACCTGTGCAAATTTCAGTACTTTATTGTAGAGTTGAGTGAGCCGTTTGCTGATGAAATAAGAAGCAATTTTTAGACTAAAAAGATGTATGCGTCAATTCCTATGGTGGACTTGTCAGATAGTGAATTTATTACGTTTATTAGCTGTTCTTTGGAAATTTCTGTATTATTAGAATGAGAAGAAACGTTAAACGCTTCGTTCCAAGGATATGCTTCGGCTGCACGGTAATCTCGCTTAAAACGCAGCACATGCTCACACCATTCCTGTACATCTACAAATAGAGGGGTGCAAGTATGACTTGTGGACCACACACGTTTTCCCCTGGATAGCCGGCCGTTCATGAAATTGTCAGTAGCAAATTGTTTACTCTTCTGGAAATCCAACCTTGCTTTGGAAAATTTGGCATACGACTCTCGTGAAGGCGACTTCTTGTAAGTGGCATGGGCTGCCTTTCAGTTGGGACCAAGGATGCAAGTTTTGGACATTGCAGACCTTGCAATGAATTCCGTCCATCTCGAAAGCCAGTAGGCAGCCTCATTAAGCTCAGCCAGTATGTTCCATGGGTAAAGTTGGAAAAGGGTAGTAACTTTTCCAATTTTGATGTATTTTTAATTTTATACTCTCCTGACTGTGTTTGTAGTTTGTACTAGTGTACGTTCATTCTTAGGTGCCTGTAGAGATATCATCGCAGCAATCGGAACGTGATCGGACGGGAGGAATTTCTCAGTTATGGTCAGGGTTTCCTTTACTAAACAGTTTGAGAAGATGCGCATCAGGGTGGCATCGCCATGTGAGGGAGGAACATGAATAAGACCAATGCCCATTTCCGACATGTTCAATGACAGTGTATCTAGGAGCTTCTTTGTGGCTGGCAGTGAAAGGTTAAAAGTCTCCGAGGATGATGAGCTTTTTCCGATGATTGATTGTGGATGACAGCCATGCTGTCAGATTAAGGAGAGAATTCTCAGAAACGGCACACACGGAGATCGACAAACCAACAGTTCGGTAGATTTTAAGAACAGCTTATATGTCACCTCCAGGATAATTGGATGCCTTAATCAGGAGGAGTGAACTCCTTTGACAGATTGCTACACCGCCACCTCGTCTCCCAATTCTATTAGCAGCCAGCGAGTTATAGCCAAGATTTGAGATGAAGGCAGCAGTTTCCATTTCATCTCTGAGCCAGGTTTCTATCAGAATGACGAAGTCGTACTCTGCGCAGGAAAGCAAATCAAGGAGGCCATCTAGTTTGTTTTTGACACTCCTGGTGTTTTGTAGGAAACATCGAATTTTTACTTCGACAGAAGGGTGTACTATGATGACATTACTCTCGGAACAGTACTTGCTTTCATATAATGATCTGAAATCTCGTTCCCGGATCGATGTCGCGTTCGATGTGCCCCCTTACTGGATATTCTAGCTGGAATGCGACCGGTCCGATGTTCGCTCGTCAACTCCACGTTAGACATCCACAAGTTGCACCCGCTCTCGGATAGAATTTGGGAGACTCCGCTAGAGAGGACAGGTAGCTATGCTGGGGTAGTTATGCATAGTTATGGAATGGGGTTTGGGCTTGGTCTTTAGTGTCCCATAGTATGGCATTCCCAACAGACATCTGGGCCAGTATTCAGCATTGAGGTATTGTTGGTAATTAGTCCCATCAATCGGAATTGATTTTGAAAGGCTTATCGGGTACGCCTAGTTCTATCAACAGTGCCTGAATTTCTACAACTTTTGTCAACGGGTCCAGGCTGCTAATGAAGATATTTACATGAGTATTGCTGGTGGCTTTGCGATCTCGTATTTTGAGGCTAGTATTAACTACTCTCGTGCCAATCAAGGTGGGTTTGCTGTTTCTGGAATACTGTTAGCGTGGGGATGAGTGCACGGTTGAGGTCCGGGCACATGGCCTTGCTGTGCTCCATTCATACCTGCAATGTCAGAGTTCCGTTTCGTAGATTTTAGCATGGCCCTGTAGGCATTGTCTTTAGAGAGTGTAATTATATCCGCTTCGGGTAGTAGAGATGAGTCAGGTGTGGGAGATGGGCGTTCCTGTGGGCTGGGACAAAGGAGCCTAGTGTTCACGGGCAAGAGACCTTGTAGTAGGCTCAAGGACTTTCGTTGATAATCTTCAAGCTGGCTCAGACGTTCCCTCAGCGAGATATTTTCTGAATGCAGTTTTCTTAGAATGCCTTCAATAGTTTCAAGTTTCTCAGTGTTACACCCACAAAAAGCGCAGCTGACTTGAGCCTGTGATTCCGTTTGAGAACAATTATCGATTACCCCAGGCAAAAGCTTGTTGTTCGTAGCCGGTTCACTGAGGGTGGAATTGTTATGTGTGGTGAAGTCATTAACATCATTCAGCATCCTAGAGGGAGACTGTGGGAGAGCAGGCAAGTGCGCTAAGGGAGCAGCAAATTTGTCAGCTATATCTGACGAATCCCTATTTTTCTTGCGGCAGAGTGCACATCGCCATTTTGATTTCGTAAGTTGCGCAGTCCGTTTTAGATCTTTAATGCCACTACGAAACTTGCAAAAAAGAAGCTCGCATGATAATGATGAACATTTTATTAGGCAGTCGGAAAGTTTTTTGCAGCTCGAGCAGTGTTGCATATTTTTCTACGGCGTTGTACCCAAAATCCAATAAACACTACAGGGAGAGATACGGCAAGGTTGCTGACAAAGTAAAAGCAGAGTACTTACTGACCAAGGAGGTCAGTAAGTACTCTGAGGAGGTGAGTAAGTACTCAAGAAAAAGGTGGTGACATATAAACACATACGCATCGTAATATACAGGGTGTCTCAAAAATATTGATACAAACGTTTAGGGGAGGTAGATAACATCTAAAGGAATGTGAATCACATAGGAACCCATAACCGGAAACGTCACCGTAAGCCGGTAGACGGCGCTGTTCACCAGTTCGCGAGAGGGAAATTTTCTGGTTTACTCATTCAAGCAGTAGTCGCCGCACGAAGAGCATCCATTGATATACGAACTGTGAGCTTTCAGACTTGCAACTATTGTATGGATTAGTAGAGGGTAATAGACGAGCCGCTGAAGGAATTTATGGAGAACGCTTCCCAGACAGAAATGTACCTGACCACCGTTTGTTTGCGCGTGTGCATCAAAATTTGTGCGATTATAGGTCCTTTTTTTATAGGTAACAAGAGTAGTGTGGGCAGACCACGTTCGACGCGAACTCCCGCCATGGAAGAAAGTGTGTTGAATGCCGTCCTATTATCAGCACATGTGCCGTTGCCTCTGCCTTAGGAGTGTCTGATTGCAATGTACAGCGTGTCTGGCACGACGATTCCTTACACCCCTTTCATCCTCATAGGGTTCATTTACTGCTCCCCCAAGATCATCCTACACGTGTATCTTTTGTGCCGTGGTTTCTCCAAGAAACTGTTCAAGACTTGAAGTTTCCAGCCTATGTTTTGTTCACGGATGAGGCTTTTTCACTCGGGAGGCGTTATTCAATCAGCACAATGCTCATGTGTGGGCTCACGACAACCCACACGGTGTGCGCCCCCATTCGGCACATAGTGTGCATAGTGGGAAAGTCGCCTCCGGTGGTTTCTCACATCTGCGCCATATAAACTGTGGAGACAAACAGTGTAACTGTGAAAGCTAGAAAAAAAATTTTGTGTTGTAAATGAAGTATTGTGCTGAGCTCTGTTGGATGTCCTGACTTTTGGCCGCAGGGTCCCTGGTGGGACCCCATGTTGCCCACACACACACACCACTACAGAGATTACAGGTTGTACCGGAGAGGGTAAAGGAAAAGAGGTATGGACAGAGCGACTGAGGATGTAAGGGAAGGTGTTACTCCATGGGTCGAGTGGGAATTCGCCCACCTAAGCGGAAGAGGAAGAAGAGGGCCCTCGAGAGAGTGGGAAGACAATCACGTATCAAGAGAGACACGGACGAAACAATTAAAGCGACCTGAGTATCAAGTTCAGTAGCTAGAAGAGGTCACAATCTTGGTGAAGATGATCACTATATGAGAAAAGGGTCTTGATCAATATGCATCAGTTCCAGGACGTTGTATCAGTGATCTTCTTCTGGTGAAAAGATCATGGGCGAAGGCAGAGAAAGCGTTGTACAGGTCTTCCTCATTGATCAGAATATGTTCATTTCCTCGAGGCAAGGCGTGTATTTTTGATATGAGCAACGTTCGCTTCTTTTTCACCACAAAGACAGCGAGGGTCATTCAGGACGTTGTACCAGTGATCTTCTTCTGGTGAAGAGATCATGCAGAGAAAGTGTGGCATGTATTTTTGATATGAGCAACGTTCGCAGGTCCTCGTAGAGCGAGCAACCATAGAATAGGTAATCCCAGTCTTCGCTTTCACCACAAAGACAGCGAGGGTCATCCAGGACGTTGTACCAGTGATCTTCTTCTGGTGAAGAGATCATGAAGAGAAAGTGTGGTACTGGTCTTCCTCATTGATCAGAACAAGTTCATTTCCTTGAGGCAAAGCATGTATTTCTGATATGAGTAACGTTCGCAGGTCCTCGTTGAGTGGGCAAACATAGAACAGGTGATCCCAGTCTTCGTTTTCACCACAAAGGCAGCGAGGGTCATCCACGATCTTCATAGAAGCAATTTAAGTGATTTATGGATCCATGGCCTGTAATAAGGAAAGTGGTATATAACCCTGAGCTGTACCATACTGGAGCTTTAGGGTAGATCTAGGCTATTTCAGGTAAGAATTTTTTAGTGATGGAATCTTGGGGTGGTATTCCATCTGTTTTGCCAGGCGTTAAGAAGGTAGACTGCAAGGCGCTTTTTTTCTTCTTTGATAGTGTTTGCTGAGTTTGTAGTGAAATCCAGGATGGTGGTAGGGAGTCCCTTTGCGAGCCGGTAGTGCACGCCTTTGTGAATTATCTTCAGGTTCAGAGGGAGAACTCCTGCCAAGACGTGGAGCGCTGGGTTGCTTACTGTGCAGTAGGCACGGATGATAGTGAGAAAGATATTACGCTGGATGGAGGTGAGCTTCCTTTGGTTATGAACAATGAGTGCACGACGGTACCAGACACCTGCACAGTACGTTGTAGTGGAAATAAATACAGCTTTGTATAGCATTTGCATTTGCAGTGAGCGGCGATTTAGGCCCCAGTCAGACCTGTTGATCCTCACTACCACTGCCGTGCAGTTCCTGACTTTGCGATGAAGGAGTCTATATGCCAGTAAAACATGAGCTTGGGGTCGAGAATTACCCCAAGGTACTTCATCTCAGTTGTCACTTTGATGGTTCTACCAGCAACTTTAATCTGCGGCCGCCTGCTTATTTGAAAGGTTCCTCTGAGTAGAATTGAAGTAGTTTTCTTAGGGGATATATGGAGTTTATGGAGGCTTGCCCATCCTTCTAGCTTTGAAAGGGCTCCGTTGGCTGTTGTTTCCAGGGAAGAACTGGAGTTTCCAGTGACTGTCAGTATCAAGTTGTCTGCGAAGGCTTGGAAACATCTCCCAGGTCATGGACGAGTTCAGGAACTCGTTCATGACCAGATTCCATAGGGAAGGGCCAAGGACAGAGCCCTGTGGGCATCCTCTGTAGACTTGTCCATAGGCATTTCTAACTGTAACACTACTGTAGTGAAGATAATCCTTTATGCAGCTCTAAAGATTTGCTTTAACGCTAGCTTCTCTGAGCCTTCGTAGTATACTCGGCGACCAGAGCAAGTCAAAGGCCCCGGCGAAATCCAATGATATTACTAAGAAGTATTTGGTGGCTGAATTTTTGATTGAATCCGTGAGCCGTCGAAGAGCATCTTCTGCTGAACGGCCTGCCCGAAAACCGAACTGGTTTGAGGAGTGGAGATTTGCATTTTTATAGTGTTTTTACAATCTGAATAAGAGAAGACGTTCAAATATTTTGCTTAAAACGGGAAGGAGTGGAATGGGTCTGTATGCCCTTGGTTGCTCTGGTGGTTTACCCCATGCAGCACAACATCTCTTCGCAATAAATGTGTGGGTGGGTATGGTCGGTGACTGCTTAGTCGGCCCGTACCCGCCCACCTAGAGTAGTGTTAAACGGAAGGCAAATTCCTTTTGTGTCCAACATTAAGTACTTGGGGGTGATACTGGATGATAGGATGAGGTTCCATTTACATGTTGCACGTTTGCATGACAAAATAAAGAAGTTTATTTACTCAGTTGTACGAATTTCAAGAAGAGAATGAGGTCTTAGTAAAAAACTATGAGTTTATATTACAAGACGATCTTTTTACCAATTATTGCTTATGCTGCCGGTGTATGGATTGCGGATGTGTTCAAGGCCAGAATCCAACGTAAGTTAATGTCGTTGCAACGTTCTATGATACTGACTTATTTGTATGCACCACGGACTGTGTCTACGGTGGCACTTCAGGTGATTGCTGGATTGTTACCTCTGGATTTATATGTGGTCTATAGAGGAATGATGTATGCGATGCGGAAAGGTATTCCTGCACAATATCTAGGGATGTCATTGAATTTTACAGCTACAGTTAAGGAGGAGAAACTTCGAATTTGGACTGGGTTGGTCGGAATATGGAGAGCACGGTGGAGTTCTTCAGAGGTGGGAGAGATAACCAGGAAGATCATTCCTGTGGCAGATTTTGCCATTAGTAAACCGGTGTCGTCGTGGTTCTGTCCGTCTATGTATACCAGTTTTTTGCTAACAGGTCATGGGTCGATCAGAGATAAACTGTATTCTCGAGGGTTGGAGCCGGATCCATGGTGTTCTTGTGGAGCGGCAGAGACTTGGCAGCATATTTTGTTCTCTTGTCCTTATTATTATGCTGAACGGTGTCTTTTGGGAAAACAGATAGCTAATTTTAATGAAGATAATGTACATAGATTGGTGCAAGGAGTTAACAACTTTCAGGCCTTACAAGAGTATGCAAATGCTGTGTTCCCTAAAAGATCTATCATACGAAACCTCACGGACATTGAATTGGCCGTCTACAACCAGAATCTTTATTGATTGCATCAGGGCTTGAGAGCTTCAGACCTGGAAGCTTTTGGTCGGGTCTGGGGCTCCTGGGCATGGACCACTTAAGTGTTTTTTTTTTGTTCGGCTGTTGTTCAGTTCTTGGGTTTGGGCGGCCCAAGGCTGGACAGCTGGCACTCAACAGTCTAGCACTCTCTCTGTTGAGTGTTTAATTGCGCTTTGGCGCTTCAGCTTTTAAAGACAGAACCAGGTCCGGCTCCACGTGCCAGGGACGAGCATCAGATTGTCAAAATTTCTTGTTTATACACTTAACTTAGCTTAGATTATGAACTTAACTTAACTTAATTTTTTTTTTTTTTTACTTTACTTCTCTTTTCAAAAATATGTTTTGTCTTCTTATTTCTTAGCTATCTTTTTATTTATCAGGTCCACTTTACAGATTTTCTGTTTTAAATGATTTAGGTGGAGATGGGCATTTGCCTGGGAACCACTCTGAACCAGTATATACACACACACACACACACACACACACGTACCTGTTACCAAAAAATTCCGCTAGAGGGATTGTTGGTTGGATTAATCGTGGAAATGTGCTCCTGTTCTTAAGATTATTTAAAGTTTTTTAAGCCACCCCCTGCTATAAAATTATGTGCTTCTTAAAGACGAAGTGTTGGTGAGTTGTTGTGTTAAATTTTGGGTGTCGGAATCGTGGGGTCGTGCTGATATCATTGAGTGAAGTATTCTCTTTTTATTTGAATACTATGCATAGGAATACATAGAGTTAACACTGGAATATATACCGTTGTGAAATTTCCCATAGACTTAGCATTAGCTCATAGACTTTTCATGGGAGAAAATGGCTACCTGAGAAATTTTGTTTAAAAATATCCATGGAGATGGAAAACACTAAATAGTGCCATCTCAGTAATACATAGTACTGAATAATATTAAATATAATATAATTAAAAATATACATATTTTGAAGTTGTGTGATTATTTTCGGGATATTTTGAAGAAGTGAAATCTATCCAGCTATAAGATTATTTATTTATGGCTTTTGTTTCTTCACTAAAACATACACTCTTAAACATGGATACGGATTTGGAAAAAACTTTAACTAGACATTCTGAAGCAGAGAATTCGTCTTCCGGATCAGAGTTAGTGGATTCGGTGAGGAGAACGAAATCTCCAGACAATAAAAATGTCTAGAGGTAAAAAAAACCCGAAAACACCTAAAACGTCCAGAGTGCTTGCTCCTCGGTTGGACAAAGATAAATATAAAGACAAGGATAAGGATAAAAATCCTCATGTGTGGGTGGAAGAGTCTACCCCATCAATAGAAACGGATATTAATCTTTTTATTTCTACGATTAATACGGAGAATCAAAATAGTTCTAGTGAAAATGATGTGGTTCGGGATTCGTCATTTACCGAGGGTTTGGACCTTGGTGGGTCCATTGAGGCTTCTTCTGTGTATGCAGCGGTAGCCAAAATCCGAAAGGCTTTAGGTGAGGTTATGTCAGCTGATTCAAGCAAAGTAACAAAATTGGCCTCAAATCGCATCCATAGTTTGTGGGCAGATTTGGAGGCAGTCACAACAGCTTTATTGATTGACAATGAGCGATTAAAAGCTAAATCAGCGGAACTAGAAATTCGAGCAAATCATTTTAATCAGCTAATGGAGAAACGGGCAGCTCCTCACAGATTATTTGCTGATGCTGTTAGGCAGAATTTGGTTTGTGAGAATTCAAATGGTGATACTATTGTTAGGGAGACTACTGAGAGGCGCGCAATGGGTGTTGCAGCTGCAAATAAGGTTGTGCATGTGTCCTCGGTTAGTCCTCATGGTATTTCGGATCCTAGAAACATTGTTATACTTAGACCAACAGAGAATCCTGCTTTGGCTTCAAGCCAAGACGTCAGGAATGCAGTGGCAGATGCAATTAAAAAGGATTATAAGAATATGAAATTAAGAATATTCGTCTCCTGAGGAATAAAGGGTCGTTTTATTAGAAAACGTTTTATTAGAAAATGTCGTTTTATTAGAAACGACAAACTCAGAAGATGCAATTAGGATAGGGAATGTTTCAGCTTTAAAGGAGGTTGGTCTATCGATTGAGAGGCCTAAAATGTCAGATCCAACAGTACTTGTATAACTCCTTGTATAACAACAGTACTCCTTGGGTGCCCAAGGAGTTTACAAAGAACAAAATCCTGGAGGATTTATATTATAAAAATTTTAAAGATTATGAATTTACTCAGGATGAGGTAAAAGATGAAGTAACATTCAGATTTAATTCTGGATCTGGAACTAATGCAACTAACTGGGTCATTGGTTTCAGCCCTCGATTATATAAATGCTTGTTTCATAATGAAAGAATTTTCCTTGGATTCGGTTCACACAGGTTTCGGATATTCACGGTGGTGAACAAGTGTTTTAGATGTCTAGGTTTTGGATATGGTGCACAGTCATGTTCACACAAGACTGTTTCTTGTGGTCACTGTGCTAATGGGGGTCATGTTTTCGCAGAGTGCCCTCACAAGAAGGATCCTCCACAATGTATTAATTGTAAGAGAAGAAACAGAGATTGTAATCACTCCGTAAGGGACATTAAGTGTCCTGAGTACACGAGAGCAGTGGAATTAGCAAACATGCCCATCAATCATGGATAATAACTCCTTCTCTGATTTTACCTCTGGAGCTTTGCAAGAACATAGAGATTTAAAAATTTTGCAAATAAATGGTCAGCGCTGTCGGGCAGTTGCTGATGAAATAAGGGTGATTGCCTTGGAGCATTGTATAGATATTGTTTGTATCCAGGAGCCATTTTATTCCTCACAAGTGGGAGGGGCAGCCCATAAGATTATGGGTTTTCCTTCTTCTACTAGAACAGTAGCAGCTGTGGATGTTCCTCCAAAATCCGCTATTGTGATTTTTAATCAAGACCTTGTTGTAACGTCAATCACTGATTTGTGCTCGGCGTGTATGACCAGCATTATTGTGTCTTCACAAGTTTCTCCTTTCTGCCTGGTGTCACTGTATTGTCCTCCATCGGAAAATATTCAGATAGCGCTTCATAATTTGGAAAATATTTGTTTAAGTTATGCATCCCATAATCTCATTGTGACTGCTGATTTTAATGCAAAATCACATATTTGGCACAGTGGATATACTGATGTGAGAGGAAACCAATTTGAAGACCTCTTATCTCATTATCTTGTTGTTCAAAACCTTCCAAATAAGCCGTTCCCTTTTCAACTGTAAATGGAGAGTCTAATATTGACGTTACTGTGACATCTCTTCGTATGTGCGATTCTATTTTGAATTGGGAAGTCAATTCTGGCTTAGTAAATAGTGATCACCATGCAATTTCATTTGATCTCAGTTTCGAAGTAAGGGAAAAGAGCTTCGCTACGAGTGATCTGTCTAGATTTTCTATGGACCGTGTTAACTGGAACAATTTTAAAAGTTATTTGACTACAGTTTTCGATAGTGATAATTGTGAGATACCTGGAGAGAGTTTAAATGATATGACAGCTTATGAATATGTAAACTATGTACAGTATCATATTTTCCAGGCTTGAGTGCACTCCACGAGGAGAAAAAGGACTAAAAAGTTGTCTGTGCCGTGGTGGACTCCTGTTTTGTCTGCTCTGAGGTCTTAGGTATGCCAGGCTAGGAAAGTATACCAAAGAAATAGACATCCCTCCAGTGTTGATGTGGAATCATTTAAAAATGCCTATAAAGAGAGAAGAAAGGCTTTTCATAAGGCTATTGCTGAGAGCAAGATAACTTGTTTGTTGGCAAAATTTGGTTAATGAAGTTGGTAACAGAGATCCCTGGGGTCTCCTGTATAAAATTTCTCGTAATAAATTGCTTTGTGGGGAAATATACAACACTGTATTGAACAATAATGATGAGACATCCGATTGGTTTTCTACTGTGGAAACGATTGTTAGAAGACTATTTCCTCAGGATCTTCCTGAAGATAATTCACCCGAACAAGCGGAGATACGCCGGATGAACTCTGAGTTTACAGGAGCAGGTGACGCTGAAGCTGAACTCTTCAGTTTGGTGGAGTTGGGTGCAGCAGTAGCTAAATTGAAAGTTAAGAAATGTCCAGGTTTGGACTTAATTGAAAATCAAGTAATCATTAAGTTTTATGATTACTGTCCTCAAATTATGTTAAATTTGTTTAATAAATGTTTCACTGAAGGTACTTTTCCAAGACCGTGGAAGGTGGCACTGCTAAAGATATTGCATAAGCCTGGTAAGTCTACGACTAATCCAGGAGCATACAGACCAATTTCTCTCTTGGCGAACATGGGTAAGGTTTATGAAAGGTTACTTGCTCCCAGAATTTCAGCGATGTTAGAGGATAAGCATCTATGTTCTACTGATCAGCATGGATTTAAGAAGGGGCACTCTACAGAGGACGCCATAATATCTCTTTTAAATTACATCAAGGATTCTTCTGAGAAATATGTTCTTTTGGTCTTTTTGACTTTGTAGGAGCATTTGATTCGGTATGGTGGGAAAGTGCCCTTCGATCTCTTGTGCTTGTAGAGTCTAATAGCTACATATTTAACACTACAAGGTCATACTTTCAGGACAGATTTATTACTGTGCGTGCACGTCATCTGTCATATAGTGCCAGTGTCTCGAGAGGCTGTCCTCATGTTTCGGTTTTGGGACCTCTCTTTTGGAATGCAGTTTTAGATCAGTGGCTTGTTAAGGAGAGTACAGAGTTTGCTAAGATAGCCTATGCTGATGACCTTGTGATTGGAGTTTATGGGCACTCCAGACTTATATTGGAAAGAAAAATACAGTCAGTTTTAGATGATTTAATGCAGTGGGCCAATTTGAACAAATTGAAGATCTCTGCAAGTAAGACCTCTTTTATGGTTTTTAAGAAACAATTTGATTACGGCAGACCTCCAAGAGTTCTTTTAGGTGGAGTTCAAATTCCTTATGTTGCTAAAACTAAGTATTTGGGATTAATCATAGATGACAAACTTCCCTTTTTACCACATGTTTCACACCTAAATGTAAAAGTAAGACATTTTACAGGCTCCATTGCTAGGATTTCTCGTAAGGAGTGGGAATTGAATAAGAGGGTGTTTTCATTGTATTATAAGACTATTTTTCTCCAGATAGTGGCACATGCGGCTGTTGCTTGGTTTTCTGTGGTAACTAAAACTAGGATTCGATCGAAACTTTTATCGCTTCAGCGCTCTATGTTATTAACTTTATTAAAAGTACCTAGAGCAGCGTCTACAAACGCCCTACAGGTAATTGCTGTTACCATGCCATTGGATTTATTTATTGTCTACAGAGGGTTTTGTACAAATTGAAAAAGGGTACATCAATAACGTTTTTGGATATTACAATCGATTTGGAGAATAATATTAAAGAAGAAAAACAACGAATATGGAACAAATTAATGGATTTATGGCAGACCAGATGGGAAAGTGGTGATGTTGGAGCTGTGACGAGGAAATATATTCCCCAGGTGAACTATGCATTGGCAAAAACCGTGGCATCTTGGTTTACCCCTTCTATGTACACTTCTCATTTGTTAATAGGAGACGGCTCACTTATGGCCAAGTTATATGAGAGAGGGTTGGAAAGAGATCCTTTCTGTACATGTGGCGAGCAGGAGACTTGGACGTATGTAATTTTTTTATGTCGGGATTATGAAGACCAAAGGCGGATTTTGATGGCGCATATTGCTGACTTATCATTTGATACAGTGCATTTGCTTATTGAAAATCGTGACTGTTTTAATTTATTTCAGGAGTTTTCAGCTGCTGTTTTTGCAAGAATAACTGTTCTCAGAGCCTTTCTTGAGAGGCAAACCTAGTGACTTAATTGTCTTCATGGAGTTTCACTATTTGTTTCTACATCTGGCTAGCAGCTGGGGTGCTGGACCTGATTCATGGTGTTGGGTCTGGTGCTCTGTTTAGTTGTCTTTTGTGCTGCGATCATGAATACTCCATTCTGGATTCTGGGGTGCTGGATCTGATTCATTGCGTCGGGTCCGGTGGTCTAAAGGTTCTATTATCCATGGCGTAAAGTTGGAGATTTGCTGGATAGTACCGTTATTGGTTTTGGAGGTTCCAGTGCATGTGAAACAGCAATTGAGAAAATATTCAGTTGAACTGTGATTTGAATATTATTGTTGTTTTATTATATGTTTTTTTTTTACTGCTAGCTCCCAGGTATGGGCAACCCGGGGCGCGGGATTGCTGGCACTCACTGGTATTGCACTACCTCCAGTGGGTGTGGGATTTCAAGAGCGAATTGCGCTACAGTAAAATCAGACTCAGGTAATTTAACATACATTTTTCAGGACTGCTTTGTAAAGACTACATATTCCCAAGTTCTCAAGGTAGATTTGGGCTTATGCCTGGGAGCTACCCTGAATAAGAACACACTTGCACACACACACGAGAGTTTAATGTTTGTCAGAGCATATAATTATATGTAAATATATCTTGTATACAAATCATGTATATACTTTTATGTACATAATGTTGAGACTATATTGTGTGTAATCAATAAATGAATGAATGAATGAAACGTAACTGTTACCATCCCGCATGAACTCCGCTAAATATCGCATTTTTCTTCAGCAAGGTCTACCAGGGATACTTGCGATGTTCCAGAAAATGTGAGACAGCATTTGGTTTCAACAAATGGAAGGTGTGTTCGTGACCATTTGAACAGGCGTTGTGGGCGTCGATAGATTGGCCGTGGTGGACCCGTTGCTTACACCCCACGCGCACCTGATTTATCGAGCCTTGATTTATTTCTGTGGGGGGCCCTCAAATCTTTTGTGTATGAATCGCCTGTGGAGACGGAAATGGATCTTGTGGCGAGACTCGTCTGCGCTGCTGCTACTGTTAAAGAAACTCCAGGTGTGTTCGACCGTGTCCGCCAATCCATGCTGCGTCGGTGTCACGCATGCATCGCGTCTCATGGTGGAACCTCCGAGCATCTGTTGTAACATCATGAAATGCATCCATCTCGTACTCCATTGTTAATATTATGTCAAATAAATGTTTGCCACTAATTACTGATTAATGGCAAACACTATTTTCCACTAAGTTTTGTGTCATTTGTGCTTCTTGTGTCTCTGCTACTATCCCGTGACGTTTCCGGTTATGGGTTCCAATGCGATTCGCATTCCTTTAGATGTTACCTACCTCCCTCCCCCTGAACGTTTGTACCAATATTTTTTAGACAACCTGTATATAACTAACATACACATACATAATAATTTAAGACATTAATTCTCCTCAGCAGTGGAGCAAAGTAGCATTATTAAAACAGAGATTCCGTCCTGCAGGGCATAATAAGGAAACTGCTCCAGCTCTATGTGATGGTCTTGTATCTTCTGAGACATGTACGCTTTATCATCACAGAACTTGTGGGGGTCAATCTTCAGGGTGTTGTACGTTTGGAAGATGTTAGCCGGAAAAAATCTTCGAATCATGGTTAAATTCTATAGCGAGCTTCTTAGGGGAATCTATAGTGAGTGGAAAATTTGTGATGGTTTACACCAGTAATTTCCTGTCTTATCGCTCACATCGCTGACAGAGATTTTGCCTTAGTGATGGCGAAGTTGCGTTGAAGCTTAGGCGTTCATCCCACAAAAGCCCTAGATCAATGTGATGCGAAACCTTTCTGGACCTTAATACCGTTGATGTATAAGTCTATATTCAACTTTTTCTTCAAGTTAATGAAAGATATTTGAGCTGATTTAGTCGGATTTATGGATAGGCCAATATTCTGAAGATAAATGTCAAGTTCTTCTATTAGGGCGTTGTTAGAGTCAGATTTGTCGCCACAAGTTTGATATCCGGGATGAATTTCTTAGTTATCAGGCCCTTGACTGTCTCTTCCCATCTTGTCTGCCAGATTTGTAGTAGTATGGCAGCTAGTTTCTTCTTTTCTTGCTTACAGGCAGTGCGGGTGTCGATGGTATGGCCAAAGATGGTAGCTGGGATGCCCCGCGACAAGCAGTAGTGGAATTCTCGACGGATAACCTCGAAGTCAAGGGGGGGGGGAGGAAATCTGCAAGAATCTGGAGGGCCGGAGAACTTATTGTGCAAGAGGCCCTGGTAATGGCGAGCAATATACTCCGCTGAATTGTTTCTAGTTTGCGTTTATTGCGAACAATTATTGCCCTACGGTGTCATATCCCGGATCAATATGTAATAACAGGGACGAATATAGATTTATACAGGAGTTTGCGAGTTCGCCGGTTCAGACCCGAGTCACACCTGCTTACTCGGACGATTAGGGCTGCATGATTTCTGCTTTTGTCTTGAAGGTATGAGAGATGCGGGAAGAAATAGAGCTTCAAATCCAGGATAATACCCAGGTGTTTTAGGGAGGTTACCAGCTTGATGGTTTTTCCTTGTACCTTGATCTTAGGAGGCCTTGATATTTAAAGGGAGCCTTTGAAATGTATGGATTGTGTCTTCTGTGGGGAAATCCGGAGCTTGTCTAGAGTCGCCCAGACCTGTAGAATCCGTCAATATGAATGATATTACCATCTCCATCTCAGCGGACACCCGAGCTGCTCTGGTGTCCGCTGCGGTGGAGATGGTAATATCATCTGCGAATGCTTGAACAGTAATCGGGCCCAGATCCAGGCCAAGTAACTCATCAAGGACGATGTTCCATAGGAACGTATTTGTTGGAAAAATACAGGACCATGCTGAGGAAATGCCCCGACCTAGACCACAATGTCTGTGTTGTCTGCAATTCAGCCCAGACACGATAGGAGGGATTATATGTTAAAAGCCTTGTGGATTAACACAAGACTTGAAGGACTCTGCAAGGCTTTAGGAGGGAAATTTCTATCAGCATGGCCCACACTTGTAGGCAGAAGGAATTTGTTTTGTAGAGAAGGGATACGCTTAAACAAAGGTGGTGCAAAGGTTTTTGCCAGTATTCTTGAGGATACCTTAAAGGTTCAGGGAAACTGCTAGTTAGAGGGGATGTGGGTAATACTAACACGCGCGTTTATCTGATAATATTGGTCAAAGTAACTCTTGCACATACCTCAAGAGTTCTTATCTGTTTCCTCAACTGGACATATTATCTAGATGTTCTTGAGGTAGAAAGGTTTCAAGTGAGCGGGTAGCTAATACCACGGAAGAGAACCTAAAAACTTCAAGGGTTCTGTTAGGGTAGTTAAATATACAAGAACAGTAACTCTTAATTGTTTATATAGTAATGTGAAAAGCGTCGTCAATAAAATGAGCGAATTCGAACTGCTGGTTAAAACAAGTAACGCAGCCATAATAGGGTTTACGGAGACGTGGTGCCACCGGGAAATTGGGGATGTGTTTCAGTACGGTTTGTATAATGTATTTAGAAAGGATAGGGTAGATAGAAGGAGTTGTGGGGTAATGTTTCTTATCAGAACCAGCCTGAGTTCGACGATAGCTTTCTCGGATTCAGAAATTTCACATGCATAGAATCTGTATGGTGTGAGATAGTTGGAAACAAAGGTATAATGCGAGTAGGAGTAATCTACAGACCAGGTGATTGTGAAGATTATGACGAAAGCCTCTACGTGCAAATGGAGCGGGCAAGTAAGCGTCAGTGTGTTATTATGGGTGATTTCAATTTCCCTCTGATTGATTAGAGTAAATGGAAAGGAAACTCGACATGGGGAACAACATTTTTAAATCAACTAGATGACTATATTTGTATCAACATGTCAGGATAAGTACTAGAGAAAAGAATATCTTAGACCTCATCATCACCCATGAATCAGATGACGTACCAGGGCGGACTGTAGAGGAACCAGTATCTGGAAGTGATCACGGAGTTCTACGGTGGATTATGATAAGACAGGTAGCAGTAGTAAAAGGCAAAGGAATGGGTTTTAATTTCAGAAAAGGAAATTACGATGCCTTAAGGTACTACATGGCCTCTATTAACTTTAAAACATTAATCACAGATGCGTTGAATGCGTATTTACCATTAAAAAAATACTCCACGAGGAGTGTTCCAAGTTGGATGAATAGTGAAGTTGCAACATTACTTGAGCTGAAAAAGGTGGAATGCAAAAGTTATACTGAGCAACAAAAAGTACTGAAGCCTGTAACAGCTACAAGATGATCTGTAATACAGCCAAAGAAAAGGTTCTACAGGCAAAGGCAGTTTATGAGAAATCACTAGCAAACAGAGCAAAGAGGGGGGATAAGGAATTCTCATATATATAAATGCGAAGAAGAGCAGGACAAACCAGATCGGACCTTTACCTAAGGGAAAGGGGATAGTATTACATACACCAGCTGCCAATGCAGATGAACTCAACAGTTATTTTCCATCGATATTTACAAATGAAAAACCTTTTGTGGCAATGGGAAATTGTGGGAGCGAAGTTGAAATATATGTAACTAATGCTATTGACATTTAATGAAAATTATTTAATCAATTAAATATTAATTAAATATTGATTACAAATTATTTAATGCAAAAATCTTTCGAGCCTACAGGCCAGTACGGCTCCTGGAGTTGATGGAATATACCCTATAATCTTAAAGGAGGCGGCAAGTGAGTGTATTGAACCATTGAGGCTAATTATGCGAACATCACTAGACACTGGGGAGATTCCGTTGGATTGGAAAAGTGCCAATGTATCTCCCATACATAAGGGTGGCTCTAAGAGTGAAGTGGGAAATTATCGACCTCTCAGTCTAACTTCAGTGGTAGGGAAAATCATGGAGGCAATGATCAAGCGTGGAATTCAGGATCATTTGGATAGAATTGAAATTCTCAATGATACTCAGCATGGTTTTATAAAGTTTTATTATAGAGGGAAAATCATGTTTAACAAATCCGGTTCGCTATTTTGAAAGAGTCGCTCACGAGCTGGATTTAAGGAATAATTGCGACATTGTTTATTTTGATTTCAGCAAAGCTTTTAACTCAGTCCCACATGAGCGGTTGCTATATAAGCTGGAACAGGTTGGAATCACTCGGAAAATCCTTAGATAGATAGCAGGAGGCAGAGATTTGTGATAAATGGCCATTCCTCAGATTGGGTTGATGTAAGAAGTTGGGTACCACAAGGATCAGTATTAGGACAACTGTTCTTTTTAATTTTCATAAACGACATCGATGAAGGGATGGAGGGCGTAATGTCTAAATTTGCAGATGATGTTAAAATTAGTAGAGTAGTTAATGATCACTGCCAAGCTGATCTTCTTCAGAGAGACCTAGATAGGCTTCAGGAATGGTGAGAAAATGGCAGCTATGCTTTAATCCAACAAAGTGTAAGGTATTACACCTGGGAAACAGTAATCCCAAAGTAACTTATTCACTTGGTGGAGTTCAATAAACCCAGTCCTGGAGGAAAGGGACTCGGGTGTTGCGATACAGTGAGACATGAAATTCTCTGAGCATTGTAAACAGGTTGCAAGGAAAGCCCATCCTATCAATGCTCTATCGAAGGTTTGCAAATGGAGATAGGGACGTGATAATCCCATTATATAAGGCTTTTGTTAGACCACACTTGGAACATTGTGTTCAAGTATGGAGACGGCACCTAAAGAAAGACATCGAGCTTCTTCAAAGGGTGCAAAGACGGGTAATTCGACTGGTGAGATCGGCAAAAGGCGTCCTTATGAAGAAAGACTTCGAATATGTGGGTTGCAGAGTTTGGAAACTAGGGACCTTAGATGAGATTTGATTGAAGTGTTTAAGACTCTGAGAGGCATCAGTAAAATGAATGAGGACGACATTTTCAAGATTATAAATGATGCTAGAACTAGGGGACATAAATTCAAGTTACGGGAGGAAATGTTAGATTGGATTGCAGGAAGTTTTATTTTAGCCAGCGAGTTATAAATTACTGGAATAAGTTGCTTACATGGGTCGTCGAGGCTGACAGTTTGGGAAAATTCATAGGGTATCTGGATAGTACCTTCGGGTGAGGGAGCGCATAGGATGATAGGTTTAATTTCCTTTCTTTTATTAATTATTATTATTTATTTATTTTTTATTTTTGTATCATTGTTTTATTCGTTTTTTTTTTTTTTTTTTTGGCTGGTGCAGCATAAGCCATAGCTTTCTTGCAGCGTGCAGCCAATACTGATACTAACGGGCTAAGGGCTGATGAATGTGAAATTTGTATTACAAATAATTGTATACTGTTCTATACTACACATTTGTACAAAACCTAAGGGACAACACTAATTCTAAAGGTTACAACCACAAAATCTTTACTTAAAGTACTCTTTACTGATGACAGTAGATTCAGTCTCAGCAGGGATTCTGGACGTCAGCTAATCTGGCGAGAGGTTGGCACACGGTATCATCCCTCAAACATGACTGAAAGGGATCGATATGGCCGTCGAGGTGTTCTCGTCTGAGGAGTCGTTATCTTCGATGGACGTACAGAACTTCAGTATTGGAAGTCGGTACTGTAACCGATGTGTGTCGATTCCAATGTGTGTCTGTTCTGAGGAGCTATTGGCCCCGAGTTCGTGTTTATGGATGATAACGCTACATCCCTTAGCACTACAGCTATTGGTGTGGTTTTGGAAAGTGAGGACATTGTTCGTATAGATTGTCCTGCCCGTTCTATGGCGCTAAATCCAATCGAATACATATGAGATTTAGAGCGATGGGATTTAGACGCCTAGCGAAACATCCACACCCACCGGAAAATGTTCACCAGCTGAAGATGGCGTAGACAGAGGAATGGATGCTGTTACCCCAAGAACCTATCAACAACATTGTTCTAAGTATGGACAGGCGGTGCAATCGCCTAATGTCGATGCAGGACGGCCTGCATCGACATTAGGGGTGGCCATATCTCTACTGAGGACAACCTCTTCCCTTTGTTCCATCTTTGGCAGTGATGTATCTGTATCATGGCAGCCAGTGCTATGTTACTATTTTTGAATAAACTCCCTCTGTACTCATTTTGTTTTCGTTTTGTGTCGGTGTTGTTTCCATCATCATTTCTGTACCTCACGAGGTTCATTTGATATGCTTTTCCCATATCCAGGTCACTCCTATGAGAAGCTACAGGTGAAAACATGACTGGTCCTTAAATTTTGCACACCAGTGTATTTCTATATGTATGGCGGATTTTCCAGATTTTCTTTTGGCTAGGTGCCGCTTTACACAATAAATGAAATGAAAAAAAAAAAAAAAAAAAAACGTTGTGTTCTCGGTCTGCGCGAGTAGCTCAGTGGTATTGTCGCCGTTCTCCCCACGCAGGGTGGAAAATGCCTGGATTCGAATTCTATCGGTGATGCAAGGAAATTTAATGGACTTTTTTCACTCAGTGACTGAGTTAGTCGCTTTCAAATAGATAGCAGGTTTTTTTACCCCAGAACCTGTGGTTTTATCGTCCAGAAAAACAGGCAAATCGACCAGGAGCACACGCAATTTACGGATTCCTGTAAGACATTATGGCTGGCCCTAATACACTAAAGTGCAAAACTTAAGGACCAACAGTATTTCTAAAGGTTAAACCATAAAATCAAACAAAATAGCCCGTGGCGATTTGCATAACTGTGGCCGTTTCAGTAGAAAGCTGGTGCACATGCAAAAATTTGAATCCTGATGAGAAGGTTCACTTAACAGATAAAAGCAGCAGTTCAGCAGCTATGTGCATATTACCGAATGGTGAGCACGATTATTACAGACGTTCGATTCGTTTCATACAGTGCTACAAACAACGAAATGGCCATGTGTACATGTGTTTTTGTAAGGGGCGGCTCCTAGAACGTTTGTTCAACTCTGCCTCGTATGTCTGTGAAGAACAGTATCACTACAAATGGGCTAGATATCTGTGTGACGTCGGTTTGTGTGTATTATGTGTGTGTTCTGTTGTTCTGTTCTGGCCACTTGGCTACCCAGAAGCATCAGTCACCTGGACAGATAATTCTGGGTGCTCGTCCACACCACGCGAAGGTGAGCCAGTCTCAGCTAAACACGTACTGTCTCAATACGAGACTCTGATCCACCTGATGTTGCTAAAAGGTGGGCCAGATTCCTCTAGGGGCCCACTCCAGAGGAGAGAGAGGAAAAAAAAAAATTATATATATATTTAGATTTTCCCGTGGTGCAAAAGAAAGAAAAAAAAATGTCACTGTAAAACACGAAACAAAAAAAAAAAGTGACAGCAACCCTGAAGAACGCAAAAAAAAAAAAAAAAAAAAAAACAACATAGGACGCGAAGAGAAAAAAAAAATAATAAAAAATAAATAAATAAAAAATATATATATAATAAATAAATAAGTAAATGAATATATAAAAAAATAATAAATAAATAACATAAAAAAAATAAATAAATAAAATAAAAAAATAATAAATAAAATTTAAAAAATATAAAAAATAAAAAAGGGGGGAAGAGAGAGAGATGGTGTTTTCCTTCCTGAACACAGGCTGCAGAAACAAGCTCCACAGCCCATGTAGCAAGATGGGGGGGGGATATATGGTCGGTTTCAGGTCACTGCTCTGTCCTCGATGTTTGCCATTGGGGGCCTGTCAATCCTTCGTCTGCGCTTGAAGACTTCAGCTGAGTAGGTTTGCAGTGCAAGGAGGTTTTTAGGGTTCTGTAGGAAGAGCTCAAGATGCTCGCCAGAGATCTGTGTACAGCTGACAAGGTTGTGTCTCAGATCAGCATACGTAATGCACTCGAACAGTACATGCCACCAGTTCTCTTTGGCTCCACAATGGCAGAGATCTGTTGGGCGGAGACCCAGATGGTGTAATTTTTCATTCTCGGATCCGTGTCCGGTAATTAGGTATGATGTTTCTAGTGAAGGGGTGAACCAAGACTGTACAGATTTAGTAGCAGTGTAGGTTACATCAGGTAGGAATCTTTTTGTGACAATGCCCAGTGTTGAATTATGCCATCAGTTTGCCAAATGTTGAAGAGCTCGTTGTAGCACCGCGTCATCTCAGCCTTGGGGTCAGCATCCAGATTAACCTCAATGTCGAGGATCCTTGTTGGGATATTTCTCGTAATTCGGAAGCACAACCCTCGGAATGTAGATCGATGACATGTAGATCGAGCGGAAGTGCTTCCGAAATGACCTGAATGGCAATGGAGACCGTTCTACACACTCGGCAGATTGCCATTAACATTGACCTCTGGATGGTTCCAAGCTTGTCTCGCATCTTTACAAGAGTTACCCGATGGAACCAGGCTCCAGCTGCATAGGTCAAAATTGGTAAAAATACTGCGTTGTAATACAACCGTAGGGACCTTTTGGAGAGTCCCCAATCATTCTTAGAGATGCGTATGATGGTTCCTGAGAATCTCTTAACTTTGTTTCTTAGATTAACAAGACGTGGGAGAAAGCTGAGTTTGTGGTCAATAATCACTCCAAGTATCTTGGTTTCAGTGACGATTGGCAGTTGAGCGTTACATATGTTTACCTGCGGTGGGCGCCTGAGATCCAGTCTATTCTTAAATGGCATCATTTTAGTTTTCGTTGGGTTGATATACAACTTATTAAGTGAGGCCCAAGTTGAGAGATCTTCGAGGACCTGGTCTACATTTTCTTCAATGGCCTTCCGTGAATGCCCTGACACCACAACTGTGAGATCATCAACAAAGGCCACAATTTTTGTATTCCTGAAGGTGCGGGAGAGTCAGTCTTGGAGGACTATATTCCAAATGAGGGGTCCCAGGACTGACCCTTGGGGACAACCTCAATTTATTGATCTGGTGACTTGCTGGAATTTTGACTTGAGAATAACTGCTCGGTAGGAAAAATAATTCTGGAAGGGGCTGTATAATTGCCGGAGGCAAGCGGCAGTTCGAAGGCGTGCCAAGGCACTATACCACCAGACGGTGTCGAAGGCTCCCTCGAAGTCTATGAAGCTGGCCAATTCGAATTTTTCTTCAGAACTTTCAATATGTAAAACCAAATCGAAAAGAGCTTCTTTACACGACCTTCCACGGGTGAAGCCATACTGGCATGGTGAGACCAATTCATGCATTTGTAGCATGGAGACAACCCTGAGAGCCATGAGTCGCTCAAGGACCTTACCAAGGTTAGCCAGCAGGGCAATAGGCCGGAAGCTGCGGGGGTCGGTTGATGGTTTCTGCGGTTTCTTGATGAGGCCTATGAGGGCAAACTTCCATTCTTTTGGAAAGCATCCTTCTTCCAAGCATTTATTGAAGAGAAGGAGTAGATGGTGCGGCCGCAATGTGTGAAAGCGGATGATGAAGATGTATTCTATTAGGTCAAGGCCTGGACACTTTTTGGCATTAATGTTTTTAAGGACTGCTCCCAGTTCTTTTCTAGTGTGAATGGGTCGGCTTGCTCTTTTCTATATAATTGCTGTTGGCAGCTCTAATTGCTGAATGTTCTGGGTGATCCTCAGAGATGTCATCAGGTGGAAACAGTTTGTCTAGAATAAGGTTGGCAGAATTCTGCCAACACTTAGTTTCCTGAGCGTCTACTGAAACAGTGTTGAATATTTCTGGGGAGAAGGTTTTCTCTCTCAAGATCTTATATGCCAGGCCCGATGGATTTGTACGGTTGGTTTCTTTTACGAAATTTGCCCAAGTTTCTCTCTTTCTGGCTGCAATTGCCTTGGTATACTCATTCGTTTTGGGGATATAATCCCTATGAAGGCGTTCGACATTAGGAGCTGGCCAATCACGGTGTCGCTGGTAGTTCCTGCGCGCAGAGTAGACTGACTTACGAAGAATGGTAAGTTTCCGGGTCCACCATGGGCAGATTGCTGGGCGGAACACCTTCTTCCTTGAGGACCTGTATGAGGCTCTGAGTATGGAGTGCTGGATAAAGGTGGTCAAATCCTCTGCATTTAGGGAGTCCATCTGTGATGGGTCTGGATTTGGAAAGTCCAGTTCTATGGAGCTGTCATATGCTTCCCAAATGACGTTTCTCGAAGAGAGAGTACAGAGTACAGACTACAGAGTATTTTTTGGGTCTAACGGTACCAGGGATTTACCCCATCTCCGCGTATGTACTTTGTCTCGAGGACAGTACGCTGTCAAGGCCAGAGGTTTAAAAGTGTGTGGATCATGTATTGTGTAATATGTTGTGCCCCTTGTTCCTCTGGCTTGTTAGCCGCTAGGCCCCAGATGGGACCTGTCGTTTACGTACTCCGCCACGTGGAGGCCAGCCAGGTGTTCCCTTAAAGTTTGCTCTGCCTGGTCCTACCTCCTATTTTCCTGAGATTTCAGTGGCTGGGACCTTAAAAAAAAAAAAAAAAAAAAAAAAAAATCTTCTTTTCTTTTGGGCACAGATGGTACATTACACGCAACTTAGAGGGGCTATAAGGGATAAGCGCTGGAGGTGATAATATTTCCTAATAGGTCGGGCATGAATTTTGGTGTTTTAAATTTGGACGTGTGGGGCAGGCGCTGTTGTAAAGAGAAATAGATGGGAGGGGAGGTGGAAGACTGGGGAGTTGGAAATTGGAAGTAAGGGGTGTATAGGGAAGATGACCCCTGTTGAAATAGTGGGCATGTCCATGCCCCACCAGAGGAGAAAGAGGGGTGGCAGGAGGGGGGGAGACAGAAGGCCGTCCCCACCCCTCCCCCCTGCTGGGGAAAGAGGAGTAAAAAGCAGGCTAGACAGAGCCGGGGCGCTATATGGCATCATAAGATGCAATCTTCAAGGTCCGAGTCCAAGTTTCGATCTTCGTCTTTGCATTGATCCAGTGGAGGTCCAAGTCCAGAAGTCAGGTCCAGTTTGTTCCGTTCATGTGTTTTATCTGCTTCAGGTGGTCACTATTTCAGAGTTTCGCAGTCATCTCAGGTAGTTAAGTTTGTGTTTTCATAGGTTAGTGATGATGTGGCATGGATCTTTGTCTTTCAAAGAGTTTGCGGGCAAAGATGATGAAAGCTTGGTAATTATCTTCCTCTTGCAATATTATTTCTTCTCGGTTTTTTAGCAAGGAGTTGATGCGTGTATATAGCTGACATCTGAGGTCCTCGTAGTTGTCACAGTCATGGATAAGATGTTCCCATGTTTCCTCCTGACCGCAGTTACAGCTCGGGTTGTCAGAGATTCCCAGCTCATGGAGTTTTCCTCTGAAAGAGCCGTGTCCTGTAAGAAGGAAGGTGGGGTGCAAGCCAGGGGAAAACCAGCACGGGGAAATAGGATATACCCTGCTGACATCGGGTATAAATTTTTTGGTGACTTCACCTTTTGTGGTAAGACTCCATCTATTTTGCCAGATAGATTGCAGGTGTTCCGTTAACCTCTTATTTTCTGAGGATTTGCTTTTCTATGGATCTGTTGTGTAGCCTAAATAAGTTGTGGTTCTTCCTTTTGAATGTTGTTGTAGCAGCCCACAGCGCACAATCTCCAGGTCCAGGGGAAGGAAGCCTGCCAGGACCTGGAGCGCATGGGTGCTCACCGTGCAGCAGGCTCTAGTTGTTGTCAATAGTATGGATCGGTGGATCGACTCCAGCTTTTTCTTGTTGACTGCTGTGTTTGCTTTCAGATACCAGGCGCCTGCACCATAGGAAAGGATAGGGATGAAGAGAGCTTTGTATAGAAGAGAAAAGGCCCTCTTCTTTAGTCCCCAGTCCCTCCTGGTGATTTTGGTTATCAGGGCCGAGAGCCTTCTTGTTTTCGTTCTGAGATAACAGAGATGAGATGTGAAGTTCAAGTTTCGGTCTAGTGTTATTCCTAAGTATTTTAGTTCCTGTTTGAGTTTAATGGTCGCTCCATTTATTTTGATTAGTGGAGGTCTACCAGGATCAAGGTGACCCCTGAGGAGTATTGAGTTTGTTTTTTTCAGTTGAGATCGTTAGAAGATTCCTCTTGGCCCAATCCTGTAGCATGTGTGTGGCATGATTACCTATGGCCTCCAGTTGAGCCCTGCTGTCTGCTTGAAGCAGCATAATCAGATCATCAGCATATGCCTGTGTAATGACATTTGGAACATCCAGGTTTAAAAACTCATCAAGCACCAGGTTCCAGAGGAGCGGCCCCAGGACGGATCCCTGGGGGCTCAGTTGGCCTTGCTCTGTTGTTGTTGTTGTTTCTAGGTGGAACCAAGTCAAGATGGAACAGTATGGCTCTATGGTCGCTAACAGTCAGATCCGGAGTTACCTCCCAGCAACTAACTGACTGACGTAGGTCCTTTGTAGAGAGGGTTAAGTCAATATTAGATTCACCAGTGGTGCTAGAGTAAGTAGTGAACTGGCTAGGCTGGTTATGGATAATAAGATTTTGGCTGAGGACAAAGTCATCAAGAAGCTGGCCACGGCCATCGGCAACTGCACTGTGCCAGAACGGGGATTTTGCATTCAAGTCACATGCAACCAGGAGTTGTTTGGAGCCAATAAAATTCAGGGCGAATTCCAAAAAGTTTAGTACTTCATTGATGTTACCTGAGGGAGGGCTGTACAGTGACATCAGGTAGAATGATTGATCTGTAGAAGTAATCTGGATACGGGTGGGGAACTGATTGCAGAGGCCCTGGACAACCAGGACATCGAGATCCCTATTTATGACTGCTATACATGTTTTAGGATCCACGGACAGGTTGAATGACTCGAGTGTGTATGGAAAAGCCAGTAATTTTAGAGGTTGGATGGCGTTTAATTCTTGCAGCATACGGCTCTTGAATCAGAACAACATCAATTGAATGCCCCTCAGTGGCCTGGCGTATTTCATCCGCAACTGTGCGGGACTTTTGCCCATTTATTTGCATAATTCTCAAGTATTTAGTTTGAGATACGGGGGCTCCTCTTAGGCTTCCAGAAAGAGTGGGCAGGACTGGAGCGGGGACACAACTGGTATTTCTTGTTGGTTTAGGCATCAGCGGTCCTTAGTCTTACGAGTTACAGAGCCCTTTGGTATTCTGGGCATAAAATATCCCGGAGAGAATGGTTATGTGCTAGCCTGTTCCTTTTACAATTCACACAAGAGGGCTCTTCATCACGGTAGGGACATTCTGCTTGGACATGCCCACTCCTGGCACAATGCCCGCAGGATGGAGATTTGTGGGAGCAGCGTTGGGAGGTATGCCCATATCCCAGACATAGGAAACACCTTGTAACAATTGTAAACGGACGAAATCGGTGTTCACTAAAACCAAGGAATAATCTATCTGTAGAGAGGACAGTTCTATAAATCCGTGGGGAGAAGCTAATTACTTTGTGTTCTGTAGAGTTAGATTTTGATTTTGTTGCAAACCTAAAAGTGGTCTCAGCCTTAACTTCCTCCCAGGAGAATCCCCGGTCCTGTCGGTTTCTGTGGAACAGATCCTCAAGTAATTCGTCATTGGAACTGTGCTTTGGAACATCGTACACTATGATTGACGGATTTGACTTTTTAGGAGGAGCTATGACCTCTCCTGCATTTGTGAGAGTACCACATGTGGAAATACTTATTAGGTCTTCTTTTGTTGCGGTTTCCAGTAGGACTCCTTTGTTCCTAATGGATCTAAGGGCTTTCACTTTTAGATTCTTATAATCAGCCGTTATAGTGCTTTGCACCAGATCTTTGACGTCATTGCTGGTCTTGACGTATCACTTGCTCTCAACAATAGTAGATGCTGTGGCTTCTTCACTGGGTGATACACATGGAGAGTTTGTATCATGCCATGGGCAAGGGGCTCCTGTCCCAACTTCACTGCAGCAGCATAGGAAGTGACATCCGCAGCAGGCCCAGGGAGGCACGGAGTCTAAATATAGTCAGGGTCAGCATTAGTACAATTTTGGGGCCTACCAATAGCATCAATGACCTTTTCCAGGACTACAGTTTTGAACCAAAGTTCTTCATTCAAGCTTTGAGCCTCTCATTGTCAATGAGGAGCTCAGTTGTAATTGACTCAAGGGTGGACCACAACTCCTGCACACGGTTACCTGCACTTCTGGTGAAACGACTGGAGTCGTGGTTTAGGAATGCGATCAACTGCCTACGAAGTCGAGAGATTGTTTGTTGAAGGGTAGCTAGCTCTGAAGCGTGTCCACCTTCTGAGACACTAGATGGAGGAGGTATCCCCAGTCTAGGAGAGGATTTTAACCCAGCTGCGATAGCGTTGGCAAGGGCTGTCGGTGTGATAGTTTGGGCAACGCTTTTAATCTCTGTATAGGTGGAGGCCATTGCCCCAGAAGGAGGAGCAGCATCAGTGGGTTCAGCAACAGGGCTTTGGTCAGGGGCCAATGCCAGTGGTTGCCCATCATCTTGGGTCCCAAATTCCGAGCAGAGGAGAGCAGCCCATGTCTCCATGGTCTCCTTAGTTTTCTTGTTGGCCTTCTTTTTCTTTTCTTTTTTCATCGAGAGATATCCACTCTTTAGCTGGGTCTTGGCGGGATACTAGTTGGAGGGGGATTCTCCGGAGCTGTTTCAGGCTCCTCCTCACTAGCAGAACTGGAACTTTCCCTCCTGCTCATGTCAGGTGGAGGGAGTGCAGGATGAAAAGCAAAGCACAAGTGTAGCGATGAAATGTAGCAATGGCGAAAACCAGCAGTATGTTGGGCTAGGGGGTTGGGCTGTCTGAGGAGATAATTTTTAATTTGCACTTGAGGAGCAGGTTCGCAGCACAGTTGCTAGGGGGCGCTGTGAATAGCACGCTGTTACGATCTGAAGGTTTTGATCAAGTTTCCAAGGCACTAATTAACTATACTGATTGTGGAGACAATTGAATTAATTCCACTCATTATACTGTATAACACATTATGAAATAAGGGGCTTATAAATTTAAGCAAATAAGCAACAGCATAATTAAAATATAGTTTCATGGCAGTTTTCAAATGCAGGAATTCCAGCAACCAATCACAGGAGAAAGCACTGTTCACGTGACTTGTTTCCGGAAGAAGCAATGGTCGACCATTTGCTAATTAATTTATTGCTAAATGTGGTAAATGTGGTAACAATACTAAGAACCCCATAGTCTTCTTTGTAGTGAGTAGAAGTTTTTATAGAAATAATAACAATTTCCCCAGTGTTCCAAAACTACAGTTAATCAAACTAACAAGCAGCAGGAACAGCATTAACTGACTCTATAAAAATCATTGTAAGACATACCATAGGCAGAACTACAGTGGGAGCGGCCATTACATACAAACAACAGCGGGGTAGCATGTCTGTACAAAGCAAAATTAGAAAACGTTAATAACTTCTCACTCCCTTAAAATTTAGCCACAAAATACATGCACCAACTCACCAACTAATATGGAGTCGACGACACTACTTTAAAATCGCTAATTCCAAAAGTAATCCAGAATTTGAACGAACTTTTGAGGAGCTTTCACAAACACAACATAACTATATAATTCGCCGCTAGTGATTTTCCACGAAATGGCCAGCAGACAACATCTGGATGATTTTACCCGGGGTCAAATAATTTGGAAGGTCGAAGTGCGAGGAGTGTGGCTGCAGAGTTCAGTATCGCCAATAGCATCGTCTCCCTTGGGTGGACGGCCTTCAGAACGACAGGTACAGCTGTTTGAAGGACCAGTGGTGTTCGTCCACGAAAAACAACGCCCAATGATGACCACTATGTACTCCTACAATCCAAGAGGGCAGACCGACAGCAGACAGCGAGATCCTTTGAAAACCTGCTGCACAAGAGCACAGAACACAGGATATTGCTGTTTACTGGCCAGGCGACTCCACACAGGTGGACTGTTTGCAAGACGGCCAGTACGCTGTGTCCCTTTAACACCTGCCCATCGGAGACACCGTTTACAGTGGTGCATCGAACACAAGGACTCTACAGCAGCGCAATGGGGTAAGGTACTCTTTACTGATGAGAGTAGATTCAGTCTCAGAAGCGATTCTGGACGTCAGCTAATCTGGAGAGAAGTTGGCACACGGTATCACCCCGCAAACATCACTGAAAGGAATCGATATCACGGTCGAGGTGTTCTGGTCTGTGGAGGCAGACATTATCTTGGATGGACGTACACAACTCTAGATACTGAAAGCGGTAGTGTAACCAGTGCATGCTACTGTACTCAGGCAATCCTTCCCCAAGTGCATCTGTTCCGAGGTGCCATTGGCCCTGAGTTCGTGTTTATTAATGATAATGCCACACCCCATCGCACTTCCGCTATTGATATGCTTTTGGAAAGTGAGGACATTTTTCGTATGGATTGGCCTGCTTTTTCAGTCGATCTAAAACTCATCAAACACATATGGGACGCTCTGGGGAGATGGCTAGTGGCCCGTCCACATCCACCAGAAAATGTGCACCAGCTGAAGATGGCGCTGACAGAGGAATGGACGATGTTTTACTGCAAGAACTTATCAACAGCATTGTTCTAAGTATGGACAGGCGGTGCAAAGCATGCATCAGCATTAGGTGTGGTAATATCTCCCAGTGAGGACCACTTTTTCCATCTTTTGCAGTGATGCATCTATACCATGGCAGCCCGTGTTATGTTGCCATTTTTGAATAAAGTCCCTTTGTACCGTTTTGTTTCCGTTATCGTGTCGGCGTTGCTTCTTTCATCATTTCTGTACCTCACGAGGTTCCTGTGGCATGCTTTTTACCACATCCAGGCTACTCTTATGAGAAGCCACAGGTAAAAACCTGACTGGTCCTTTTTGCACACCAGTGTATAATAATTTGATTTTTTTTTTTTAATGTGATGTTCTCGACCTGAATGATGCTAACTCCATTTCTTCATCATTGTTTCTGGTAAGATTGGTCATGTTGGATTGATTTATAGATCTTCAGCGTCTCTATTAGCCGGCTGTGAGGGACGGAGTCAAAGGCCTTGCGGTAATCGATATAGATTGTGTGCAGGTTTCAGCGCTTCTTGTAGGCTTGCTCTATATTTTTGGCATTTAGGTATTTAGGCTTCAGATATGTGATTCCTTGAGTGCAGGATTGTCTGTACTGTCCCTTATATTTCGGGTGAGCTGATCGTGGCCCCCAGTTGCTACGTCTAGTAGCTGCTGGAGACCATTTGCTATTCTAATATACATCGAAATGGTGATGAGTGTTTAGTCAATGAATTAAAGTTTTTGATTATTTGGTATTGATAAATAATCAAAATTGGTCTGATGAAAGTATGAGACCAATTATTTGATATTCATTATACTGATATTGCCCTACCTTCGGTGCGGGATTTCTTGCGCGAATTGCGCTACAGTAAAACCAAACCTAGGTACTCAGCATACAACAGTACTCTTCCAGATTTGCTTTGTAGAGACTCTAAACATTTATTAGTTTTCAAGGTAGAGTTGGAGTTCAAGTTAGCCTGGGAGCTACCCTGAATAAAGCTCGCGCGCACACACACACACACACACACACACACACACAGTGTTTATTGATATGTACAGAGCATCTAAATATAAGTAAATATATCTTGTATATATATCTGCATTGCTGTACATAATTTTGTGACTGTATATTGTGTGTAACTAATAAATGAATAAAAATTAAATGAAATTCATTATATGGATATAAGTTCGTTTGGAGACCGTTAACGTAATGATAATACATTGTGTTGTTGTTGCTGTGGGTGTTTTATGGCGCATAAGCTGCTTTGGCTATAATGCACCTAATAATACATTATGTTAACGGGTAATACATAATATGGAATTTAGCTATGATTTTTTTTTTCTTTCCTAAATTTAAAGCCCCCTTTGAAATCCATAGATTTGCTACGACTGAGAAAATCAATGAACGCGAAAAAGGACCTAATAATTCCAAAAGCGGCGGAACAGAAGTATTAGGAAAGATCTTTCAGACGCATCAAAAGTGTTGAATAAGGTTAAATGGCGGGGGGGGGGATTAACATTGGTAGACAAATGTACACCGACTAATTATGTGGGATTTATTAACGAAAAAATTTAATTTAGACAAAATTCAGACGTACTTATTTTTACTCAGCAAACAGGTGATTGTGAATGTCGAAGTTTCTCCACCAACGCTTATTTTCTGTGTTATATGGTACAAATGAAAAAAAGAAAACATTGGAGATCGTTGAAAGAAACAAATGTAATAATAGTGAAAATTCTGAAAATCGAAACGATAATACGAAACCGTTCCGTGCTTTCGTTTCCTTCTTCGTTATGGCCTAACCAACCGAATTAGTCTTTAAAATGCCAATCACAGTTACTTCTGGCATATGTGATCTGGGCTTTACTTCTACAGATGAAACTCTCATATGAAGTAAATCAAAGCACAGAATTTGCCAGACATGCTCAGGATATTCAAGCCTATCCGGCTTATCGATGAGAAAGAGGAAAGGGTTCATGGGAAAACTGTTGCTCGAATATTATGTCTACAGGAGTTGCAAAAACCCTTAAATAATAAGAATCGTGATTCCCCACCCCTCCCCAGCAGAAAGACAGAAAAGCATCCACGGTAATACGCAATACGTTGGAGAAAGCTGCTTTGACAACCCCTCCCCCAGCTCCTGATGTACAACATAGTGACTTGGAAAACAATGAAGAAAGTAATATTTTTGAAAATAATACACAAGACAAGAAAGATGAAGAAAATGATGGCCACGACCCAACAAATGACTGTCTCAGGGACAGTAATGTGAAACATGTGAGATCAGGAACTAAGCCCGATTCTGATATTCAAAACATGCTTGGTTGTGATATTTGTCCCGAGGATTGTCTTCATGTAAATAGCCCGTGAGCCACCAAATATGGAGGATGCGGAAAGGTCAGGGAATGACCACCGCATATCCCTTGAGCAATATGGTCTTAGCTGCTAATGCTCCTAAACAACAACAACAACTTCATGTAAATAGCCCTGTATGCTCACAGGCAGATTCTATTAATGTTATGGCTGATCAGGACGCTGCACATCTTAGCGACTCGAAGTATGTGCTTAAAAGCATAACAGACAAAGTATTTGGGGAACTTCTTAAACCTATTGCCATGCAGTCAGAAGAGTACATGCATAATCTAGAAGAAAAATTTCCCCGAATTTTCGAATGCTTGTCCACCCTTCTCATATTCAACCAACATTATTCCGAGCACAGAACGAAGAAATTAAACAGGAACTATACTGAATAAGAGACCAGATGACTGACTGAAGAGCACTATGATGCTGTGAGGTAAGCCAGCTAACCAAACAACGCTGAGAGTGCCTCAGATATCTGAACCTGGTCGTAAATACGATGACGATAAACTCGATATAGGCGGAGAGGATGCACAAGCCCGTGCATATTTCTCGGTTATTAATGTTGATCTAGAAGTGGGACATAGACAACAAGATGCGGTATTTAATATTCCTTGCGTCACTCCCAACCAACGGAATATACAGGGTGTCTCAAAAATATTGATACGAATGTTTAGAAGAGGTAGTTAACATCTAAAGGAATGTGAATCGAATAGGAACCCATAACCGGAAACGCCACCGTAAGTCGTTAGACGGCACGGTAGCCGCTGCACGAAGAGCATGCATCGATATACGAACTGTGAGCTGGCAGACATGCACCTAGTGTATGGATTAGCAGAGTGCAATGGACGAGGAGCTCAACGAATTTATGGAGAAGGCTTCCCAGACAGACATGTACCGGACCACCGTTTGTTTGCACGTGTGCATCAAAATTTGTGCGATAATGGGTCATTTAGAGATAACAGGAGTAGTGCTGGCAGACCACGTTCGACGAGAACCCCCGCCGTTGAAAAACGTGTGTTGAATGCCGTCCAGAATAATCCTACTACCAGCACACGTGCCGTTGCCTCTGCCATAGGAGTGTCTCCTTGCAGTGTACAGCATGTCTGGCACGACGATTCCTTACACCCCTTTCATCTCCAAAGGGTTCAGTTACTGCTTCCCCAAGATCATCCTGCACTTGTGGCCTTTGCGCAGTGATTTTTCCAAGAAAGTGTTCAAGACTTGAATATTCCGTTCTATGTTTTGTTCACGGATGAGGCTTATTTCACTCTGGAAGGCTTATTCAATCAGCACAATGCTCATAGAGGGATCAAGACAACCCACACAGTGTGCGCCCCTATGCCGCACAACATCGCTTCGCAATAAATGTGTGGACAGGTATGGTCTGTGACTGCTTAGTCGGTCCGTACCTTTTATCATCCCGCATGAACTCCACTAAATATCGGTTCTTTCTTGAACAAGTTCTAGCAGGGTTACTTGACGATGTTCCAGAAATGTGAGACGCGACATTTGGTTTCAACATGACGGGGCGCCTGCCCATTATGGAAGGTGTGTTCGTTACCATTTGAAAAGGCGTTTTGGGCGTCGATGGACTGGCCGTGGTAGACCCATTTGCCTGACCCCCACGCTCACCTGATTTATCGAGCCTTGATTGCTTTCTGTGCAGGCCTTCAAATCTATTGTGTACAAATCGCCTGTGGAGACGGACATGGATATCTTGGCGAGAATCGTCTGCGCTGTTGCTACTGTCAAAGAAACTCCAGGTGTGTTCGACCGTGTCCGCCAATCCATGCTGCGTCGGAGTTATGCATGCATCGCGTCTCATGGTGAACCTTCGAGCATCTGTTGTAACGTCATGAAATGCATCCATCTCGTACTCCATTGTCTAGGTGGTAGATGATTCTTATCAACCGGTGCTATACCACCACTTTGCTTATTGGAGGTTTAAAGTGGTGGAACCCATGTTTAGTCTGTAGAGGTAAGTTCCGGTCAAACCTTCCCTGTCCCTTTCATCATGCAGTATGATTGATGACTTTTGAGGTTATGATGAACATCGTGGCGAGATCCAATATTTCTTAAATTTCGAAGGTACAGCTCTAAAACAGTGTTCGCACGCCGCCCGCTAGTTAGTACACCGTACCGAACCTATTGGTAACTCTATTGAGGGCTTCTGGATCAGCTAGTGTATAATCTTGCTACATCTAATCTGCCAGATAGTGACTGGAGGGACTCCGAGTAGTGTGTATTCGGGGCGCATTGTCGAGGCCACGTTATGTTAAGGATCGGGGTATATTCTTACCATATGTATGCCATATCCAAAAATTTCATTACTTCATACTGCATGTCCCACCCAATTTTTCTTACTATTGAATATACCATGAATTGTGAAACTAATAGAGCAAGCTTATCTGCGAAAAGATCTAAACCTCCCATGCACTTCCTAATTCATTTTACAAATATGCGTTGTCTCAATTCTAATATCAATGATGTCCATTTCCACTTGCAGTCTAAAAAACTTCATGTACTTTTCCTGAGAGAATCTCAGTTATCGGTTGATTCAACTACTGCTCATCTCAGATGCCCAAATTATTCGCTGTATGATTCCTTTCGCCTCAAAGGTGGTACTGGTGCATATGTCCGTTCTGATATTCCCTGTCAGAGACTTGGCAATTTGGAATCTCCTCTCTTTGATCTTCTCTGGCTTAAAATCTGACTACCTCATTGTGTCAAGTTCACCTGTTGTCTCGGCCGTTCTCCCAACCCCACTAATCACTTTGAGCTCTTTGACTTGCTCTCTTTGCAGGTTGTCTTTCTCCAGTCCAACTTTCCTAACAGTGAGGTAATTTTGCTTGGTGATTTTAATGTTCACAACTCCAGCTGGTTGCCGTTTTCTATTCACACCGACAAAGCTGGTCGAGATGCTGAGGCTTTTGCAATTACAAATGACCTTGCACAGATTGTTCATTTATCTACAAGAAAACCGGACAATACTAATCATACAGTCAATACGCTTGATCTTTTTCTCAGAAACAGCCTTTCTAAACACACAGTCGAAGTGAGAGGTCCTTTAGGCACTTCAGATCACAACTTGGTGATTGTCTCTTCTCCAATGGAACCTTTTTATCTCATGGCTATTCCCAACCTCGTGTTTTTGGCATTACAAGAATGCAAAATGGGATGACCTGCGAGACTTCTTTTCTTCTTTTCCTTGGTCGGATTACTGTTTCAAAACTTCTGATGTCAACATTTGCTCAGATCGTGTCAGTGAAATTATTCTTGTAGGAATGGAATCCTTTATTCCACACTCCACTTTAAAATCTCGTCTTTTATCTAAACCTTGGTTTTCCAATAAATGTGCTAAGCTATTCAAGAGAAAAATGTTGCATATCGTGATTGGTTTGTTTCTAATTCTTCAGTTTTATTTTCTGCCTACATCAAAGCTCCCAACAATTTTAAAGCGGTTATTAATCAGTCTAAATTAGAGTTTGAACAGGCTAAGAGTAGAAAACTTGCTTCTTGCTCTAAAGGTAGCCGAGCAATCTGGTCTTTTCCCAAAGGTATTGCCCGAGACCTTTACCTATCTCTGCTCCCACCTCTGTCCACACCAGATGGTTCTGTTGTCACTTCAACCAACGGTGAAGCTACTAGCATCCCATTTTTCCTTCAACTCATGTATAAATTATCTTGGTAAAACACCTTCCACCATTCCCAACACGCTCCATTCAATGCCTCCTGGGGTATTCCGTCAAATGGATGTCAAAACGATTTTGACGAATCTTGATACTAAGAAAGCCTCAGGTGCCGATGGTGTTTCTCCACTTGTTTTCAAAACCTGTGCTCCTGAATTTACTGCTGTTCTTTGTCGCCTTTTTTTCAATTTCTTATTCCAAAGATGTTTTTTCTTCTGCTTGGAAATTTGCTCTTATCCAGCCAGTTCCTAAAAAGGGTGACAAATTCTTTCCCATCCAATTATCGTCCCATTGCAATTACTACTACTCTCTTTAAATTAATGAAGAAATCAATTAACCACCAACTCATAAACTAACTAGAAACCTTCCATCTGATCAACGACCGCCAGTATGGATTCCGTCAGTGTCGATTCACTGGTGATATTCTGGCTTATGTTTATGGAATAATTCAATGGAAAGGTTCGTTGAAACACAAGTAGTTGCTCTTGACATCTGAAAGGCTTTCGATCGTGTTTGGCATAAAGGTCTTCTAAACAAGTTTACAAGTTTCCATCTTTTTTGTTTATCAACTGTTTTTAGTAATTGGTTATCCAGTTTTCTCTCTGATTGTTCACTGAGGGTGATGGTAGATGGCTCTCTGTCTTCTAACTTCTCCACTAATGCCGGTGTCCCCCAAGGTTCGGTTCTTTCCCCCACTCTTTTCCTCTTGTATATTAATGACCTTCCATTGACTGGAAATCCCATTCATTGTTTTGCCGATGATAACACATTGCATTCCAATTTCCATTTTGAGAAACCTTGTCCTGCTCAATAAGCTTCAACTTCTCGAAAATCTGCTACCAATTCCTTAAATGCCGATCTTCAGTTAATTCTCCAGTGCGGCAAAGACAAGTTAGTTGATTTCAACCCTTCTAAAACTCGGTCTTGTCTTATATCTCGCAAAAAGGATTCTTCTGCTCCTATGTTTATCTTTAGTGACACTCCGATTTCTAGGCAAAGTGATATATCTCTTTTGGAGATTACCCTTACTTCTAATCTCTCTTGGCACAAGCACATTACAAATATTGGTCGCCTCCGTAGCCAAGTGGGCCAAAGCAGCAGTGCATAACACACGCTTCTTGATTAGACCGGGTTCGAGCCCCTGACCACCAAATACGGAGGGTGCGGAAAGGTCAAGGAATGGCTACCCCATATCCCCCCGGGGCAATATGGCCTTAGTTGCTAATGCTCCTAAAAACCAACCAACGAAACAAACAAACATTAAAAATATTGCTTCTTCTGCATTTTAAAAACTTGGTTTTCTCTTTCGCTCTTGGCGTTACTTTTCTTCCAAACAGCTGCTCACTCTGTATAAATCGCAAATCCGCCCTGCCATGGAATATTGTTCCCACAACTGGGGTGGTGCCGCCAAAACCTCTCTCAGGCTGCTTGATTCCATTCAGAAGAAGGCAGCTAAGTTAATTAATGATTCATCTCTAACAGAGTCTCTCCACTCGCTGTCTCATAGGTGTACTGTTTCTGCTGCATGCCTCTTCTGCAGACACTTCCATGGGCACTGTTCTTCTGAATTGGCTTCTATAATTCCCGCTCTCTCTTTCAAAACAGTCCGAACACGTGCCGCCACCAGCCAACATCCATTTACTGTGCAACGTCAAACCCACAGAACCAACTTTTCGTCTTCCTCGTTTATTCATTCAACTGCTGTTTTCTGGAACAACCTTCCTTCATAGGTATTTCCTGAAAATTACAGTCTACAGAACTTCAAATCCAATATCAACAAATATCCTCTTTCGTCTTCTCAACCTCCAACCCAAGCACGGTACTAAGTACTATAGGTTCTAATACCTCTCCTTTTTGGGGTTACATAAAAAAGGATTATAATAATAACGATATTATGTCAAATAAATGTTTGCCACTAACTGTCTTGTGTCATTTCTGCTTCTTGTGCCTCTGCTTCTACTTTCCTGTGACGTTTCCGGTTATGGGTTCCTATGCGATTCACATTCCTTTAGATGTTACCTACCTCCCCTATATGTTTGTACCAATATTTTTGAGAGACCTGTAGAAACAAGTGGAATCATTGAGCAACCACCTATGACAGAATTACGAGCAACAGCCCCTGGTAAAAAATTACTCACCAAAAAGTCCAAGGCTCCAACGCAGGCCTCTCCCTTTCTCTTACCACAGTGTATGTCTCCCACCGATACTCCCGCTTTGTGTGAGACTGATATGGTGTGTCCTGAAAATTGTTCCAGCCCGACGTATGCGGAAATCAATAACCAGAATATAAGGAAAACCTCATCCCAGAAGACTAATGGGAGCGAGCAAAATTAGAAGCTATCGAAGGCAACCAACTTCCGAACATCTTCCAATTCAAATGGTTACAGCAGCCAATTGCGGAATAATTACTCATATGCAATCATCGCACTGCGCTGTTAATGCAGATACGGCGCATGTAAACCTCTCTATAGATGGTCACTTGGTAAGGAGTTTCAATGTTATGGCCGTAAAAACAAGGGAGAAAGTCTTTCTTAAACGAGGCATCCATCATATTCGTCATTTGTTATTCGTCATATTACATGCTCACCTGATGACCTAAATCTGATCCTTGCATACAATAACTTGCCACTACGTGCGTTAGTTAAAATATTTCGGGAAAAGAACACAGCGTTCTTGCGGAAATCAAAAAGTATGCATTAACCATTATAGCAACTAAAGAAAGAAAATCCCCCGCACGGAGAAATCCAGCCCATTTGCCTATTTATTCAGAATGCTAGACGTATTGCTAACAAGCTGCATACATTACAGACCTTCCTTCACCTCGAAGAATATGACTTCATCTGTATTATGGAGACTTGGCTAAATCATAACAGACAACTGGATCTGTTGGCCCAATCTTCTTGTTACAGATTTATTAGGAACAGCAGAAAGAAAAAGAGTGGTGGAGGTGATAAAGAACATCTTGGTGCAACCTTAGAAATGTTAGGACTGACCCTACTGGGTACGCTTCCGACTAGGGGAGAGCAGTATTTGGACCTATTGTATCATAATCTGAATAACAAAAAATGTCATCCCTCAAACTAAATTTCAGTCAGATCACTGCCCAATATGCTGTGATATTTCCTCATCCAATAGCAATAAATCAATTAGCAAACAAGTCAAACCAAGAAAATATACTCCCTGAAGTTTGATACCTGAAATTATTTAAGAACATCTTAGGACCTACAACTGGGATGCTCTCTATAATAAACCGGTGGAAGAATTTACTAATTTGATTGAGGAACAGCTCTTATTAATTTCTGACCTGGGTGCCTCGAAGGAGGTAAGAATCACCGACATAACCAAATCGTGGTTCAACGAGGTTTTAATCTTGGCTTATCGGAAATGGAGAAATTCCGGAATTAATGAAGCCTCACGGACTATAAGAAAAAAGAGCCATATTCTCGAAAAAGAAACGACTTGCTCGCTACGAACAGATTCTAAGAAAACTACGACATTCAAAACGAATTGTCAGCAAAAAAGTCTACTACATTTGAAATGGATGACACTACATTTAGACACTGGGCTAAAGAATGCTTTGAAAGGCTACCAGGCAAAGGGACAGCTACAAATTATCAAGAATATAGGTCGGAGGACAGACATGGCACAACATTTTTTGGCTAATGGCAGTGTTTGTGTGAATCATTATCCGATGTCACTGTTTTTAGAGAAGATATCACCAATGCTATTAATTCCTTGCCAAACAAATCTACAATCGGCGCCAACAGGTTCCCAATTTTTATTTTAAAAATTTGTGCACCTATATTATTGATGTATTGTTGAACATATTACAAAACATCCTGAACGATGGAGTTCTCTCCCCCCCCCCCGTAGATGGAATCACTACTATGTGAGGCCGGTGTCAAAAAAGAAGAACCCTAAAGACCCTTCAGGCTTTCGGCCCATATCGATCAGTTATTCGCTTTTAAAACTCTTTGAAAAAGCCATCCTCCCTGCTTTAATCGAACAGTGTTCTGCACACAGGCCATCCTACCTCCATACCGTAGTATAAAGAGGATCCACTATTACTAATTTGTTGGAGACTCTTTTCAGAGAACAACAAGCCTTAAATGAAAAGGCTCAAATTGATATCATATTCCTTGACATCAAGGCAGCTTTTGATAGTGTTTCCTTATCTGCCCTTGAAAAGATTTTGTCCTTGTGTCCGACTTCAATTCCCACGCTAACGCTCAGCTTCATGATCTACGTTTATACTTAGGTAAAATAGGTTTATGGCTAAACTCTGACAAGTCAGCACAACTGACAATAACAAATAAGAAGATAAAGAATAGATTTGAGTTTTCTATAAATGGAGCCCAGATTAAGAAAGTGTGCACCTACACTGACCTTGGATTGACGTGGGATGAGGTCCTTACCTTTAAAAGGCACTTTCAGACCACCAGAACAAAAACTCTTGCTGCCATTTGGGTTGTAAGACAGGAGATAATTGGATTTGGAATCAACAACTAGTGACCCAATACATCTAAAGATGTATTGTTCCTATTTCCTTCTATGCCTCCATTATTTGGTCTTCTGCCCCAAATACCTATATTAGGAAGTTTCCTCAACGTGGAATACTGGGTGCTCCGGTGGTTGAATAGGATTGCCGGAAAGCCCTTTGCAATTTCAAAATCCATACTGTATACAAACTTAAATGTAGCTCCATTGTTACAGATGGTCACTATGCGTAACATCAGCACTCTTGCACATCTTCTGACTGGGAGTTTAGATGCGGCAAAAATTGATAATCTTGTGGTCAGACCACGCCCTAGGACCCGGTTCTACTACCCCCCATAGTCTCCGAAGCGCTCTACCTCATACAGAGGGATTAACGGATGGTCCTGCCAATACTCTGAAGCTCTTTAGAGATTTCAAAATCGACCCGAATAGGTATTGCCATGACAAAGCCTACAGAAAGCTGATAGCAGCAGACATGTATACTACACTACAAATTTAACGAAGAGGAGAGTGTACATTTCTGTGGAATTTGTGCCTATGTACTCTTAATCATCTGTAATGAACGGTTTTTGTGTCAAGTGACTGTTGATGCATTTATTCTTATGTATTTTCTGATTTTCATTGTTGCCATCTAATTTGTTGTAGGATGTCTATATTAGCCACCCTCCTAGATAATGTCTGTACAGTGGTGTTAGATAAATAAACTGATAATAATAATAAAAAAATACTGAATTGATAAATTGAATTTTTTTTTAAACCTTGAAATGTAATATGATAACAACTGATATCTTAATAACAAATATTAGAGGGGGGTAGTAATGGTAATAAGGACAATTCTGAGAAGTTACAAAGCCTGTCAGTGAAATCATCCAAATGATCTGCAGTCAATGCCAAATGATTATAGTAATGATATTTTCTGCTCAGCAATATTGAAATAAAAATAAGAGCAGTAGACGTGATTTAGTAAAAAAATCGTGATATACAGGGTGTTTCAGTTAAACGTTTCAGAACTTCTAAGAGGGGTAGGGTACATCCTGACAACTCGAAATCATATAGCAATGTGGGGTCGGAAATGCTTTCCTGAAGCGGTGTTGTACACAGAAGCACCACAAAAAGGTACCTGGATTAAAGTAAGTGTTCGAAGTTTCTTCCACGGGCTACAATGCACGCCTCACATCTCCGACGCATGGACATCCGAACATTCTGGAATACTCCAGGCGAATTTCGAATTTCTTCGGCAGCTACTGCGATTCTTGCAACCAGCTCCTCAGCATTGTCAACAGGGCTGTCATAAACTAGCGATTTCATATGACCCCAGAAATAAAAATCAAGACATGATAGGTCGGGTGACCGAGCAGGCCAACGCACGGGACCACCACGTCCGATCCACTGTTGACCAAATGTGACATCCAGGTAGTTACGAACATCTCCGCTATAATGGGCAGGGGCTCCATCGTGTTGGAACCACATTGTCTGTTGCGTCGATGCAGAAATCTGTTCATCTCTCAAAAGTTGTGGCAATACTTGCTGCAGAAAGATCAAGTAGATCAAGTAGATCAAGTAGAAAGATCAAGTAGATCAAGGACGACACGGTAACAGGTAAAGTCCGATGAGGTGATCTCCCATAATACCGGCCCATACATTGACCGAAAATCGAATCTGTGCTGCACGACGTCGCACGACGACTTCTGTGTACAATACCGCTTCAGGAAAGCATTTCCGACCCCACATTGCTATATGATTTCGAGTTGTCAGGATGTACCCTACCCCTCTTAGAAGTTCTGAAACGTTTAACTGAAACACCCTGTATAGTACCTTTCACCGAAAATGTTTTAAATTTTATATTTAATCGGCATACTGTTGTTCATCTGTAAAATAACAGCATGTTGTTGCCATATTTCACTTTTACAGCATTAATGTAATCGGTATAATATTTTAAGTGTTTGATTCTCTTATTTATGGACATTAGTGTATTTAAATTCTTCACAGGTTGTGGACTTCCTCAATGATTTGTACACCTGTTTTGATTCAATCATCGAAAATTTTGATGTATACAAGGTCAGTATGTCTGTTTTATATTTTATAGATACCACTGTTAAAACCCAAATGCCATTATTACCAGTTCTTACGAATAAACGAAGTAGCTCCTAACAGCATTCGACAAATCTAGTTTCTACTACACTGCTCTACAAAATTAACACAATACGTATAAAACGTAGTGTAACTTGTGCAGCTTGCGATGAAACGGGATTTGGTATCTTGGGGTATCATAGAATAACGATGAAATGAGGAGACAGCGAGACATTTCGGAGAGGTATAAGGGACACTTATAGGGGTTGTATAAGAATTAACAAAAGGTCACATTAAAAAAATCAATACACGATGCTCGAAAATATGGTCACATGACATCACTATGATCAACTCCAACGGCTAAACAGGTCTGGCAGCCTTGAACCATGCTCGATCTTATAGAACCAAGGGTGTCTATAAGATTCTGTGGCAACAAGTTCCATTCTTCCACCAGCGCAGTCACCTCTTCTTATTCTATGGCACTCTCAAGGACGCACGTGGTCAGCACCACAGCTTACCAAGTCACCGAGGAGCTGAGTGTCGGGGTGAAATGCCACGCCCAAGGGTGTCCCACACATGTTCGATCAGATTTAAATCTGGTGATCGTTCTGGCTACAGCAGTTGTTGAATATCTTCAGTTTCCTCCGCCACTTGAGTTCTATTTTGCAGTGGCGTTGTCGTTCATGAAAAGAAAATCTGGGACAACTGACCCCTAAAAATGAGCATGTAAGGTTCGAGGATCTGTTCTCGGTACCTCTGCGCAGCTACCAAAAACATGAAGAGAGGTGCGACCGTTGATCACTATTCCACCCCACACGAGAACACTGCCTCTATCGTAAGTGCCCCTTTCTCTGATGTTACCGCATTTCTCGTTGTCTCCATATAAAGTAACATCTAGAATCTGTTTGTAGGCTAAAACGCGACTCATCAGAGAACAGAACCGTATCCCATTTGTCAGGGCTCTTAGGTCACATATTCATGACACAGGTTGCGACGAGCTCTAAGGTGGTTTGGGGTTAATGGAATACAAACCACAGGCTTTCTTGCGTAGAGTGCACTTGATTTGATCCATCTTAACACAATCTTAACTGATGAAAGACCCTTCATGCTGCGAAGGGGCTGTGCGAGTGAGGCTGAGCTATATGGAATGAGCTATATGGAATTAGTGATGTCGTAATTAGAGATGGTTTCTTAGAAAAATGTTTCAGCATAAAGGCAGGTAAAACTTTAGGAATTGATGGCATATACCCTGTAGTTTTGAGAGAGAGCGAGGGAATGTACTGAACCATTGAGATTAATTACGAGCGCATCTTTGGACTCAGGGGAGATTCTTTTGGATTGAAGAAGTGCCAATATATCGCAAGTACATAAAAGCGGTTATAGGAGTGAAGTTCGTAACTGCAGAACGGTTAGACTGACTTCATTGTTAGTAAAAATCTTAGACAAAGATTAAGAATGCACTCCATGGACATTATAGATATGGCTATATATAGATATGGCACTCTGAAGGACACACAGCATGTCTTTTTTAAAGGTAAATAATGCTAAATTTACTTCGTGATGAATCCATGGCAGTGATGGACAGGTCCTCGGGAGAGGACCTGTCCATCTCTAATATTACCGCATTTCTCGTTGTCTCCATAAAAAATTACGTCTAGAATCTGTTTGAAGGATAAAACGGCACTCTTCGGAGATCAGATGGATCCATGGCAGTGATGGACAGGTTGTACAGGTTGTACAGCCGTGTACAGCAATGTGCCTTCTAGGTCTGGCCCAGAATGCAGACAGCCGATCGATGGCCAGAATCCCTACATCTAAAATCCCGACAGCCGAAAATCCCAATAATATCTACTATATTGTAAAAAATATATAAATATAATTCTATATATTTTTAGTAAGTAAAAATTTACCTTATCGCATTAATTTAATTTTATAGAAAGAATATAAAAATAACAAAACTTTTAAAGACAAATACCTCTCTCGATTTGAAAATCATGTTTTCTATTACAGAAACAAACAGTTTTAAAATACTATCAGCAAATAAAAACGACTTACGGTAATTAATTTTACTTTATTATATTGCATTTAATTGGTAATTTTCAAGTCGAAATTTGATATTTGTATAGCGAGTTTGAGCAATGATTATAGATATAATACTGAAATGCTAAAGATAAAATAATAACTTGAAATAAGAATACTGTCAGAATACGAAAATTTAGAGTAATATATTTTGGCAGGTGCGTAACATTTGTCATAAATATCATTAGCATAACTAAAACTGTAATTATGCAGGTATTTGTTATTAGCTGTACTTTCACGAATTTCTTTGACATACATTAGGGAGCATGGGCGCCGGCAGGATATTTTGAAAAGACTAACAGGAAAAAATTTCCCCCAAGAAATAATATCCCATTTTCTTCTTATTATAATAATAAGAAGAAAATATAATTTATTGTTAAAGATTCTGCAGTGCGAGAGGAAAGAATTCTTCTTTTAATAACAAAAGTAAATATTCAACGCCTAATGTATGCTCAATATTGGATTATGGATGGTACATTTAAAACCGCGCCCGCAATTTTTTTATCAATTATATACAATACATGCGCCCTTCAGTAATGAAAAGTATTGAATTCTTCCCTTAGTTTATGTGTTAATGACAAATAAGAATGAAGTAAATTATAAACGTTTGTTTCAAGATATGATTGACTTTGCCGAACAAAATGAAATTGAATTGAGACCATATCTGGAATTAGCTGCAATAAATGCCCCCAAAGGTTAGTTCCCTAACATGTCTAATAAGGTATGCTTTTTTTTCCAACTGGGAGTATTTGGAAAAAAATTCAAGCGAGTGGACTGGCATCTCAGTACGGCACCGATGAAGAATTGTTTGCTGTTTTGACATTTGTGTGATTTTTGCATTTATTCCTTCTGGTAAGATACCACAAGCATTTAATGTTTTGAAATCATATTTACAGAGGGAAGCTAGTGATGTGATAGAGTGGTTTGAAGACAATTATATATAGGGAAGAATTAGACGGTATATTCCATTCAACAGGGAATTCTACGCATCGAAAAAAGTGTTGACGGTTGGCACAGAAGATGGGAGTGTGTAGTTGGACGAGAACGTATTGACGGAATTTCAGAAATAACAGCAACAGATCGATATAAACATCACACACACACACACACACACACACACACACACACACAGAAGCGTAGCTAGGTTTCTGGAGCCCTTGGCAAATTCGTGGCTACGCGCCTTTTTACAATAATTATTAAAACCATCATAAAAAGGCGCGTAAATAAAATTATCATAATAAATAATAAGTACAGACTGACCTTTGTTTAATGAACTTCTTTATACCAGATTTTCCTGTTGAGTGAATTTTTTTTGAATTCCTCTTCGCAATTACATTTAAAATAGTGTTTGTAGAACAAAGAAAATTTTCTATATGACATTACGTGGTTAACGGATTACGAGAGACTTAACTGGGTACGCATTGTTCGCCCCTCTCTCCTTCAAGAAATTTAGGCAACAGTGCTGTTGCTAAGCACAATGGTAATCTCTTTGGCTTAAAAGGTTACCATCGGCAACTTAGTGGTACCCGTAAAACCTACCAACTTCCTGTCCCACATTTGATTGGATACTATGATGTGGTCACAAAGTAGCTGGAGGCAAAAAATAATTTTGATGTGATACACTTGGATCTAAAGAAAACTTTTGATACTGTTGCACATGGAATAAATTGGAGCAGTATGGTATTAAGGGCAAGTTACTACAATGGATAAAAGAGTGGTTGAGTGCTAGACGACAGAGAGTGGTAACCAATGGACATTGCTCTTTGTGGAATAATATTCTTAGTGGAGTCCCCCAGGGTGCAGTATTGGGCCCAAAGTTGTTTTGTTTATTTATCAATGATATTAATGAAGGTATATAAGGCTTAATGTCCAAGTATGTAGATAATACAACGGATAGCAGATTTGTTAATGACAGTAATGGCAGTGTGCGACTGCAACAGGATCTAGAAAATTTAGGCAAATGGGTTGAGATGTGGCAACTGAAGTTTAACATTGACAAATGCAAAGTACTGCATATGGGTAGAAAAGAAACCCGAGAGAAACGTACCAACTGTGTGGTATGATACTTAGGATGGTAGAAATTGAAAAAGATGTGCAGTCAATTATGAAGTTTTTTGAACAGTGCAGACAGGCTGCCAGAGCAGGTCGGGATCTTGTCAATGATATACACGAATTTTGCAAGCAGGGATAAGGTGGTGATTATCCACTTGTATAAGGCAATGGTCAGGCAACACCTTGAGAACTGCGTACAGGTCTGAAAAACCTTTTGTGACATTGGGAAACTGTGGGAGTGAAGTTGAAAAATATGTAATTAATGATATTGAAATTTTGCAAGATTATTTAATGAAAAAATTTTCGAGCCTACAGGCAAGTAAGGCTCCTGGAGTTGATGGAATATACCCTATAATCTTAAGGGAGGCGGCAAGTGAGTGCATTGACCCATTGAGGCTAATTATGCGAGCATCACTAGACACTGGGGAGATTCCGTTGGATTGGAAAATTGCCAATGTATCTCCCATACATAAGGGTAACTCTAAGGGTGAAGTGGGAAATTATCGATCTATCAGTCTGACGTCAGTGGTAGGGAAAATCATGGAGGCAATGACCAAGGGTGGAATTCAGGATCATTTGGATAGAACTGAAATTCTCAAGGATACTCAGCATGGTTTTGTAAAGGGAAAATCATGTTTAACAAATCTGGTTCGCTATTTTGAAGGGGTCACTCACGAGCTGCATTTAGGGAATAATTTGGACATTGTATATTTAGATTTCCACAAAGCTTTTGACTCAGTCCCACATGAGCGGTTGCTTTATAAGCTGGAACAGGTTGGAATCACTGGAAAAATCCTTAGATGGATAGCAGGATGGCTTCAGGACAGGAGGTAGAGGGTTGTGATAAATGGCTATTCCTCAGATTGCGTTGATGTAAGAAGTGGGGTACCCCAAGGATCAGTATTAGGACCACTGTTGGTTTTAATTTTCATAAACGACATCGATGAAGGGATAGAAGGCGTGAAGTCTAAATTTGCAGATAATATTAAAATTGGTAGAGTAGTTAATGATCACTGTCAAGCTGAGCTTCTTCAGAGAGACCTAGATAGACTTCAGGAATGGTTAGAAAAATGGCAGCTATGCCATTTTTAATCCAACAAAGTGTAAGGTATTACACCTGGGAAACAGTAATCCCAAAATAACTTATTCAATTGGTGGAGTTCAACTAAACCCAGTACTGGAGGAAAGGGACTTGGGTGTTACGATACGGTCAGACATGAAATTCTCTGAGCATTGTAAACAGGTTTACAATGCTCAGATGAGCTATCGAAGTTTTGCAAGTAGAGATAGGGACGTAATAATCCCAATATATAAGGCTTTTGTTAGACCAAACTTGGAATACTGAGTTCAAGTATGGAGACGGCACCTAGGGACCTTAGATGAGATTTGATTGAGTTGTTTAAGGCTCTGAGAGGCAACAGTAAAATTAATGAGGACGACATTTTAAAAATTATAAATGATGCTAGAACTAGGGGATATAAATTCAAGTTACGGGGGGAAATGTTTAGATAGGACTGCAGGAAGTTTTGTTTTAGCCAGCGAGTTATAAATTACTGAAATAAGTTGCCTACATGGGTGGTAGAGGCTGACAGTTTGGGCAAATTGAAAGGTTATCTGGATAGTACCTTCGGGTGAGGGAAGTGCATAGGATTATAGGTTTAATTTCCCTTTCTTTGAGTTATTATTTATTTATTATTATTATTATTATTTTTTTTATCATTGTTTAATTCGTTTTTTTTTTTTGGCTGGTGCAGCATAAGCCATAAGCTTTCTAGCACCATGCTGCCATTAGTAATACTAATAGGTCTGGATACCTCAGTTTAGGAAGGATGTACAGCTGTTTGGGCAAGCAGAGAGAAATGCAACACGATTGGTAAGAGGAAAGAAAGGCTAACGTGCTGCAAATTGTAGAACTTGAGCCTTGTAAATTCTGGAGAGTAGACACTTGCGAGGGGGTGATCTGATTGAGGTATATAAGGTCTTGAATTGGTTGAGTACGTTAATTCTGATGGGATTAAGATCTTCCTATTGTTCAGATTACGATCCTGAGGGAGCATGAATTCAAACTGAAAAAGACAGTTATATTATAAATGTGGGGAAATTTGCCTTAGCCAGCGGTAGTTGATTGCTGAAACAGAATTCCATCTGTTGTTATAAAAATTGATAGCTTAAATAAATTCAAGGAGGAACTCGACAAACGTTTAGAGAGAATGAATGTGTTAAATGTTTTTTTTTTTTTTGTCTGATGCTAAATAAGCTTGCTTTCTTGTATCACATACCTCTACTACTACTGCTGCATACCGAGAAGTCGAGCTGGTAAACTACTTTCTGTGTATCCATAGCCAGTGGGCAGATCAAGGGTATTCAACATTTGGACAATAGGCTATGGTCAATCTTCTACTGTAAGCACCCTGTTAGAGTTTTATGGGAGAGTGGTTTTCCTGTACCCCAACAAAGGGTGATCTATTGTTTCGCTGAAGTGAATATCTGAATCGTCTGCAAACTTAGACATTAAGCGTGATATACCCTCATCAACATCATTAATAAATACAGAAAACAACAATGGAATCAACATTGAACCATGGGGGACTCCACCAATAACATTAATCCACGAAGAGCATTGTCCATTGATTACCACTATCTTCTCCCACTCAACCATCCCTTTATCCATTCTAGCAACTTGCTCTTAATGCCACACTGCTCCAATTTGTACATTAGGCCTCCATGTGCAACAGTATTAAAAGCTTTCTAAGATCCAAGTATATGATATCAAAATAATTTTTTTCATCCAATCAAATTGGTCAGACAAGACTTCCCCTTAACAAATCCATGCTGTGTCTGAATTATAACTGAAGTCTTGTCTAGATGATCCTGCAATGCTTCTTTAACCAGTACCTCCACTACTTTCCCTGGAACAGAAATTAAATTAACAGGTCTGTAATTACTTGTGTCACCCTTTGATCCTCCTTTGAGAATTGGGGTCACATTTGCACATCGCTAGTCCATGGGTACTTCCCCTGAGTCCAAGGAACCTGCCATAATTACGGCTAAGGATTTGCTTACTTCCTTTGCTGCCTCCTTCAACATAACTGGACAGATCCAATCCACCCCAAGTGCCTTTCTTATGTTTATCTTCAACAATTTCTGCTCCATTTGGATCTCATAATAAAATTTTCATTTAATAAGTAATCATTTAGCTCATTGCTATAGGGTTTAATACACCTCCGACATTCCCCTCACAGAATAACTCCTGATTTGTAAATGTAGATGCAAAATACTGATTCAGTTTGTTAGCTACCTAAGCAGAATCATCAACAGTTGAACCCTCGACATGAAATGGACCAATCTGATTCCCTTCCTTCTAAAGTTTACGTAAGTTACTCTTTGCATCCTTTGCCAAAGATTTCATGTAATTTACCTTTGCCTGCCTTTGACTTAATTACAGACCAGCATATATCTACCATAGGCTTCTGTATCACCTAAATTAAAAATCACAATATTCACGATCATCTGTTTATACAGGGTGTCTCAAAAATATTGGTACAAACGTTTAGGGGAATAAAAAAAAATGATTATTATTATAGGGTTACCCGTAATTAAATACATTAACCCGTATTTGTGTCTGTAAATTGCGTATGTTCTATGGTTGATTTGCCTGTTTTGCTAGACGAAAACACCCCAGATACTGGGAAGAAAAACCTTGCTAACTACGCCTGAGACCAACAAACTCAGCCACGGAGTGAAAAAAGCCCATTAACGTTCCTCGCGTCATCGAAGGGATTCGAACCCAGGCCTTTTCCACCCGGTGAGGGAAAGACGGTGACGATACCACTGTGCTACCCGCGCAGACAAACGTTTAGGGGAGGTAGATAACATCTAAAGGAATGTGAATCGCATAGGAACCCATAACCGGAAGAATTACCGTAAATCGGTAGATGGCGCGGTAATCGCCGCACGAAGAGCATGCATCGATATACGAACTGTGAACTGGCAGACATGCACCTAGTGTATGGATTAGCAGAGGGCAATGGACGAGCCGCTCAACGAATTTATGGAAAACGCTTCCCAGACAGACATGTACCTGACCACCGTTTGTTTGCGCGTGTGCCTCAAAATTTGTGCGCTTATGGGTCATTTAGTGGTAACAGGAGTAGTACAGGCCGACCACATTCGACGCGAACTCCCGCCATAGAAGAAAGTGTGTTGAAGGCCGTTCAGAATAATCCTACTACCATCACACGTGCCGTTGCCTCTGCCTTAGGAGAGCCTAGTTGCAGTGTACAGCGTGTCTGGCACGACGATTCCTTACACACCCCTTTCATCTCCAAAGGGTTCAGTTACTGCTTCCCCAAGATCATCCTGCACGTGTGGCTTTTGCGCAGTGGTTTCTCCAAGGAAGTGTTCAAGACTTGAATTTTCCAGCCTATGTTTGGTTCACGGATGAGGTTTTTTCACTCGGGAAGGCTTATTCAATCAGCACAAAATTCCTGTGTGGGATCACGACAACCAACAAGGTGTATGCCCCCATGCGGCACAACAACGCTTCGCAATAAATGTGTGGGCAGGTATCGTCGGTGACTGCTTAGTCGGCCCATACCTTTTACCATCTCGCATGAACTCCTCTAAATATCAGATCTTTCTTGAACAAGTTCTACGAGGGTTACTTGAAAATGTTCCAGCAAATGTGAGACGCAATATTTGGTTTCAACATGACGAGGCGCCTGCCCATTATGGAAGGTGTGTTCGTGATCATTTGAACAGGCATTTTGGGCGTCGATGGATTGGCCGTGGTGGACCCGTTGCCTGGCCCCCACGTTCAACTGATTTATCGTGCCTTGATTTCTTTCTGTGGGGAGGCCCTCAAACTATCGTGTATGAAGCGCCTGTGGAGACGCAAATGGGAAATGGATATCTTGGCGAGACTCGTCTGTCTGAGCTGCTGCTACTGTCAAAGGAACTGCAGGGGTGGTCTACCGTGTCCGCCGCCGACCATGCTGCGGCGGTGTCATGCAAGCCTCGCGTCTGATGGTGGAACCTTCGAGCATCTGTTGTAACATCATGAAATGCAGCGATCTCGTACTCCATTGTTAATATTATGTCAAATAAATGTTTGCCACTAATTACTGCTTTGTGTCATTTCTGCTTCTTGTGTCTCTGCTACTACTTTCCCGTGACGTTTCCGTTTAAGGGTTCCAATGCGATTCACATTCCTTTAGATGTTATCTAACTCCCCTAAACGTTTGTATCAATATTTTTGAGACACCCTGTATAGCACAAAAACAGTATATTCACATTAGTTATAACTTCAAACTTATTCAGTATCTCAGAACGTACACAGTTCTTGAATGGCGAAGTACTGTGCATTCGAGCATGTACAGATGATACTGTCGCCTGATTGGTCCCTTAAAAGTTGCGTTCTGGACGGCAAATAGATGTATGCTGCTATGCACTATGCACTCAGATTTAAGGATGCATGGAGGCTTGTATCGCCCTCTGAAAACACGCCATTTGGCAAAAATTAATTTTCACCCCACCCTCTTCTTTCATCCTGATGCGACATCTAGGGGCGCCATTTTGTCAGCTAGCCTCGGGTGTCGAAATAGCCTGACACAGATCTGATATGGTCTGTCAGTGGCGCCCCTCTGATACACTTGGCACCTGCCCCAATGCCAAGGCGTTCCTACGCCACTATATATATATATATATATCAGTAGTAAAAAAGAAAGTTAATAATTATAACGACTGTAACTGTAACTAATATTATGGGGCAATGCAGTTGCAGGGCAATCATGCATTACAACCATAATGTGTATAAAATATTAAATAATATAGAAAATAATAGAAAAAGTAAATCAATCAAATAATACCTTTCAGGGATTTAAGACAATGCAAAAAAAAAAATATATCGCTTTTCACCCACAATCCAAATGACTTCAACTGGGGCCAACCACCCAGACTGAAGGCAAAAAGCGACAAGAAGTTCTCTGTTTCTGTTATGATCAATATATGCTAAGTAATTTAAATCTAAACCAAATATAAACCAAATATAGAAATTAAAAAATTTAGATATTTTAGAATCAAAAGTAAGAAAATATAAGTAAATTATAAATAAATTATAAATGTAAGCATATATTAATCATCATTGACCCGACAGAGAACGTAGTTTAATGATTAAAACAAGATTAAATGTAAGATTAAATATATAATTCAAACTATATATCTACCGTATCCATGACATAATGTAGTAACGATAATAGTAATCAAAATAATATGTGGTACCCCCTATGTGATGGATACGATAAAAATAAATATTTAATTAAGTAACCAATCAAATTTAAGTTAACGCAAAGAGAAACATGCAGATAGTAAGAAGAAAAACTAAAGCAGTAGGAACTATTTCTTATCTATACCACTATTTTTCGTCTTTATGGAATTCAGGTTCAATTATCCCTTTGCGTTAACTTAAATTTGATTGGTTAATTAATTAATTATTTATTTTTACCGTATCCATCACATAGGGGGTACCACATATTATTTTGACGACTATTATCGTTACTATATTATGTCATGGATGCGGTAGATATGTAGTATATATTATATATTTAATCTTATTTTAATCATTAAATTACGTTCTCTGTCGGGTCAACGATGATTAATACAAATATGCTTACATTTATAATTTATTTATAATTTACTTATATTTTCTTACTTTTTATTCTAAATTTTTAAATTTTTTTAATTTCTATATTTGGTTTATATTTGGTTTGGATTTAAATTACTTAGCATATATTGATCATTACAGAAACAGAGAACTTCTTGTCGTATTTTGCCTTCAGTCTCTGCTACTGGGTGGGTGGCCACAGTTGAAGTCATCTGGATTGTGGGTGAAAAGCTATAATATATATAGCTTTTCACCCACATTATTTTTTTTTTTTTGCGTTTTCTTAAATCCCTGAAAGGTATTATTTGATTGATTTAATTTTTCTATTATATTTAATATATATATGTATATATATAGTTTTCTATCTTCCACGAAAGGAAGATATATCACTATCTTCCTTTTCGTACTCTTCAAACTCGATGATTACTTAGCTTCTTAATAGTATTCTTTTATTATTATCTTAAGCATTGTCTAGGACGTCCTTACGCCACCTGAAACTGTTTATTAATTATTCTTCTCTATTTTCGGGATATCCACTATCTACGCTTGAAATTGCGGTCTACATTCTTCATTACTTCATCTCAGTTATTATTATTATTATTTTTTTGGATATATTTTTGTATTTTATATTAATGGAGCCACAAGACAATGAATGCATGCTACATGAGCAGTGTAGTCTAAATTGTACCCGGGGACTCGTGCTCTGTACAGTGCCCCGCAACATAACTATCAGTCGGGACATACGCAATTTGCACGCACAGGACAGAGCACAACAGCATCTAATGCTTCTAACTTGTTTAAACATGGGATCTATTGCTTTAAATACAATACCTGTAAAAATAAACAATGTTTAACATGCCCTTACATGCACCCTCAACATATAACGCTACCTTTTGTAAATCCAGTAACGTTATATGTCTAATAATATTCAGAACGTGTAATATAAAATACGTTGGACAAACGAGTAATAAACTACATCTCAGATTAAATCTGCACATATCAGACATCAGCAACTACAAATATAGAGACAGTAATAATATGGAACAAGAAATAGAATATATGCACTTTCAAACACATAGCTTCACCAATATATCCATATCCATACTAGCACACATAAAAAACACCCACATTAGAACTAAGCAAGAAGAATTATTTATGTGAATTTCAACATAAATATGGTCTGAATAATGTTAATAATCTTCTTAATAGACTTTTTTTTTTTATGTGAACCCCAAACACGAGAGGTATTAGAACCTATAGTACTTAGTACCGTGCCGACCGGGCTAGCCGAGTGGGTAAAGTACCTGCCCGGCAACCCCAAGGTCGCGGGTTCGATTCTCGCCTCGGGCTTGGATCAAAGTACTGCAAAAACCTTGGGAGGTGCAATATGGCCACAGAAGCCGATGCGCCAACAACTACCAAATCAAAAAAAAAAAAAAAAAAAAACTTAGTACCGTGCTTGGGTTGGAGGTTGAGAAGACGAAAGAAGATATTTGTTGACATTGGACTTGAACTTCTGTAAATTATAATATTCAGGAAATACGTATGAAGGAAGGTTGTTCCAGAAAACGGCAGTTGAATGAATAAATGAGGAAGATGAAAAGTTGGTTCTGTGGGTTTGAAGTTGGACAGTAAATGGATGTTGGCTGGTGGCGGCACGTGTTCGGACTGTTTTGAAAGAGAGAGCGGGAATTATAGAAGCCAATTCAGAAGAACAGTGCCCATGGAAGTGTCTGCAGAAGAGGCATGCAGCAGAAACAGTACACCTATGAGACAGCGAGTGGAGAGACTCTGTTAGAGATGAATAATTAATTAACCTAACTGCCCTCTTCTGAATGGAATCTAGAAGCCTGAGAGAGGTTTTGGGAGCACCACCCAGTTGTCGGAACAATATTCCATGGCAGGGCGGATTTGTGATTTATACAGAGTGAGCAGCTGTTTGGAAGAAAAGTGACACTGAGAGCGAAAGAGAAAACCAAGTGTTTTAGATGCAGAAGAAGCAATATTTGTAATGTGCTTGTGCCAAGAGAGATTATAAGTCAGGGTAATCCCCAAAAGCGATATATCATTTTGCCTAGAAATCGTAGTGTCACGAAAGATAAGCATAGGAGCAGAAGAATCCTTTTTGCGAGATATAAGACAAGACTGAGTTTTAGAAGGGTTGAAATCAACTAAGTTGTCTTTGCCTCACTGGAGAATTACCTGAAGATCGGCATTTCAGGAATTGGTAGCAGATTTTCGAGAAGTTGAAGCTGATTGAGTAGGACAAGGTTTCTCAAAATGGAAAGTGGAATGCACTGTGCTATCATCAGCAAAACTATCGATAGGATTTCCAGTCAATGGAAGAAGGCCATTAATATACAAGAGGAAAAAGTGGGGGAAAGAACTGAACCTTGGGGGACACCGGCATTAGTCGAGAAGTTAGAAGACAGGGAGCCATCTACCATCACCCCCATTGAGCGATCAGCGAGAAAAGTGGATAACCAATTACTAAAAACAGTTGGCAAACCATAAGAAAATATATTCATGAGCTCGAATTATTGAATAATTTGGATACAGTTCGTTTGGATTTTACGAGAGTATTCACCCGAACCCTCACCAGAGTTTACGGTATAAGTTTGAACATGTTGAGATTACTAGTAAGATAAGATTCTAAAATGGATTGCTGGGTGGCTGGGGCAGAAGGCATAGAATTATTATTAATGGATATTCTTCAGATCGTTGTAACGTTAGGAGTGGGATCCTTCAAGGGCGGTTCTTTGACCGCTGTTGTTTCTTTTTCATAAATTACATCGACGAATGCATAGAAGGCGTGATGCCAAAATTTTCAGATGACGTCAAGATTGGTAGAGTTGATAATGATCAGTGCCAAGCAGAGCTTCTTCAGGATGACTTGAACCCGGTCAGACTTCAAAGATGGTCAGAGAAGCGGCAGTTATGTTTTTACGGTGCTTAACGCAAAGTGAATAGGAATAGCAGTTCACAAATAAATTATAAATTGGTGGGGTTGAATTAAAACAATGGAGGAAGAGAAGGATCTGATAGTTAAAATACTTTATTTTTTTCTAAATAGTGCAAACAGGCAGCGAGGAAAGCCGATGGTGTCCTATCGATGATTTTTCGAACGTTAACCTGTAGAGATAGGGAGGTCATAATCTCACAATATAAGGGAATTCTAAGACCACATTTATACTGTGATCGAGTATTGAGACCTCACCTGAAAAAAGACATTGACTTTCTTGAAAGGTTACAAAGGCGGGCCACCAGATAGTGAGATCGGCAGAAGAACGTTCTTATAATGAAAGACTCCGATTATGAGGGCTGCAGAGTTTGGCAACTAGCACCTCAGACGTGATCTGATTGAGGTTTATAAGGCTCTGAGAGGGATTAGTAAAATTAATGAAGGTGGAATTCTCACTGTTCTAAAGAATTCTAGAACTAGTTCTGGAATTCTAGTTAATTAGAACTAGTTCTAAAGAATTCCGAGAAATTCAAATGGGGTTTAGACTTATATCAGATGGTAGTTTGAGGGCTTCAGGTTTAGTTCAGATTGTAGGAAGTTTTCTTTTAGCCATCAAGTCGTTGATAGCTGGAACATGCTAATTGTTTTTTGTTTTTTTTTTTTTTTCCTTTGTTTTTTCCACTGCAGCAAAAGCCTGGGGCTTCCTTGCACTGCTGGAGAATACTATTACAGTCCATTTGTCATTTGTCAAGTTCTTTCATGGCCTTCTAGGATCTCGCCTATATGCCACTTATGTCATTACTGTTATGTTTATTTTACAAAATTCTTTGTAAGGTACAATTTATCACAATAGCAATTAAGACAATCATCTTGACTGACAACAAAGCAATAATAATAAGTAGCACAACGTTTAGCCTCACGGCGGAGACGCCGTCTCCGCAGCGAGGCTAAAGCCCTTACAAAGCTACAAGAATGGGCCAGCCTCTATAAACTCCATATATCCCCTCAGAAAACTATTCCAATTCTACTCAAATAAACAGGCCGCCGCAGATTAAAATTACTGGTAGAAACATCAAACTGGCCACTGAGATGAAGTACCTTGGGGTAATTGTCGACCCAAAGCTCACGTTTTACCCGCATCTAGACTACCTTCATCGTAAAGTCAGGAACTACATCGCAATGGTAGTGAGTAGGTCTGACTGGGGCCTAAATCGTCGCTCACTGCAAATGCTATACAAAGCTGTATTTATTCCCACTATAACCTGCTGTGCAGGTGTCTGGTATCATCGTGCGCTCATTGTTCGTAACCAAAGGAAGCTCACCTCCATTCAGCGTAATATCCTTCTCACTATCACCCATGCCTGCTGTACAGTAAGCAACCCAACGCTTCAAGTCTTGGCAGGAGTTCTTCATCTGGACCTGAAGATAATTCGTAAAGGCGTGCACTACCGGCTCGCTAGGATGGTGGTAGGGTCCCCCTACCACCATTATAGATTTCACTACAAACCCATCAAACACCATCAAAGAAGAAAAAAAAAAACTCTTGCAGTCTACCTTCTTAACGCCTGGCAAAACAGATGGAGTACCACCCCCAAAGCCTCCATCACTAAAACATTCTTACCTCACATAGCCTAGACCTACCCTAAAGCTCCAGCATTGTACAGCGCAGGTTTATATACCACTTTCCTGATTACAGGAAATCCACAAATCCATAAATCACAAACTATGAACATCGTGGATGATCCTATCCTCTCTGTCCATGTGGTGAAAACGAAGACTGTGATCACCTATTCTATGTTTGCTCGCTCTACGAGGACCTGCGAACGTTGCTCCTATCAAAAATGTATGCCTTGCCTCGAGGAAATGAACATTTTCTGATCACTGAGGAAGACAACTACCACGCTTTCTCTGCCTTCGCCCTGTGGGGGGAAATGAGAAAATGTCTTTACTTTTTATTTTGTTGTTTGTTTTTATTTAATGATAATATTAAGTATTCTTTATTTTGTTCCCTTATAGATATATATATAGACCCCTTTCTTTATACCCCCACTTACACATCTGACTTTGGATTCACAGGAGAATTCCGGATTCAAGTGAATTTCTCAATTATGTATAATTCCCTTCGGAAAGGCTGAGTGTTCAAGAATAACAACTCAGCAATTATATACATATATATAGAACATGATAATGTGATCAAAACTGAAGCGCATACTAATATTATTCAGATTTGCCTATGTAGCATCAGATATATATGCAATTTAGTACATTGGTTTTACACTAGAAGGGTTATTTCTTTCTACGCAACAAACTTAATATCCTTAAAGAAAACTGCTAGAGTTTCTTCTTTCTTCACACATGAACAATAAATACTTAAGAGGAATAGTTAATACCTTTTCTCCTATGTAAATCAAATTCTTACCTTATAAATTGATTTAGGAATTTCACTCTTAACTTCTGATTTATGTAGCACCCCTTTTTGTCTTGGGGAATATAATTTCACAAACTTTCTCTAATCAAGACAGATAGCACATTTGACATCAATTTCTGGACTAATGCTTGTCCCAAGCCTCCATCCAGAAGGTTATTTCTTTCTCTGTATTTCTCTACCCTTCCCTTTCAAAATATATCATATATATATGTTAGACAATAACTAATAACAAATATCAAATTTCTCTCTTTTGCCTTTCTGCATAAGTCTAATTATACATTAATCAAAACCCATAACTATCATTAAGCACCCGTTTCCTCCCCTTTAGTTCCTTTCTCGATTTATGCAGTTATTTTAGTTTTTTTAGGAATTTCACTCTTAACTTCTGATTTAATTATTGTTTGTTTGTTTGTTTGTTATCTGGTTTTTAGGAGCATTAGCAACTAAGGCCATATTGCTCCGGGGATATGCGGTGGTCATTCTCTGACCTTTCCGCATCTTCCGTATTTGGTGGGCACGGGTTCGAACCCCGGTCTAATCAAGAAGCGTGTGCTACGCATTGCTGCTCCTGCCCACCTGGTTACGGAGGCGCCATCTGATTTAATTAGTACCCCGTTTTGTCTTGGGGAATATAATTTCACAAACTTTCTCTAATCAAGAGAGATAGTACATTTGACATCAATTTCTGGACTAATGCTTGTCCCAAGGGTTAGCTACATCCAGAAGGATGTAGAAGGAAGAATAAAAAAAAAGAAGAAAGAAGAATCCAGAAGAAGAATACCTATCAAACTACAACCATTATCTAACTTATCTCTACATTAAGTATATATTTTGTACATATATATATCTCACAGTATCTTTCTAAACGTTCTACTTTATTGGATGTTGTTGTTGTTTGTTATTTGTTTTTTTTTTTTTTAGGAGCATTAGCAACTAAGGCCATATTGCTCCGGGATATGGGGTGGTCATTCCCTGACCTTTCTGCATCCTCCGTATTTGGTGGTGACAGGCACTTTATTGGATGCTAGGTTTCCTACAGTTCTTTACTTGTGAGGGAGAGTACTATATAACTAGTCACTTACTTAATTTTACGAATCGGACTTCTCCGTTTTGGGGCCTTCAGCCTCTTGTCTGGGAATGGCATCATTGTTTGCCAAGGGCATTCATCTCAGGACTTCTAGTTTCTCAAATGGCTGTAGTCTACGTCTGGATAGGGCATCACTGAGTCTCTTTGGAATTTATGGGCTCGTCTTCGATACTGCTACTTAACCTTCGGTTCAGCTATTCTGGCGGGCTCGGGATTACAACTTTACCTTCTCAGCTCACTTATCTGTGCCTTTGCCTTTACCACTGCCTTTAGATGATGTATTAGGGTTATTTCTCTTCTTACACCACTTATTTGCACCCTGGCCATTTTCACTACCTTCCAATTACGGACTCTTATTCCTCCATACACTTCACTCATTTGCACACGGGCCACTCCCCTTGCTTTCCATGACGGACAGGTTTGTTTCTCCTTACACTTTACTCGTTTTACCTACTGTCCACTACCCTTGCCTTCCGGTAACGGACAGGCTTGTTTCTCCTTACATTTTACTCGTTTTGCATACGGGCCACTACCCTTGCCTTCCGATACGGACAGACTTATTTGCATGCGGGACACTACCCTTGCCTTCCGAGACGGACTACTCGACTGTCCTCTTCTATCGTGAAACTCCTCTAACTTTTCTTAACTTACTGACAGTACTTAATCTTATCTAACCCTTCACTACTCCATCTTAATGGGCTGGAGCAGCAGTGCGTAGCACATGCTTCTTGATTAGACCGGGGTTCGAGCCCGTGAGCCACCAAATACGGAGGATGCGGAAAGGTCAGGGAATGACCACCGCATATCCCGGAGCAATATGGCCTTAGTTGCTAATGCTCCTAAAAACCAAATAACAACAACAACAACTCCATCTTAACTTTGTCAGATCTTTCTTAACTGGCTGACAGGACAGGACTTATCTAACCCTACACAATTTATTACTTCATCTTAACTTTGTCAGAACTTTCTCAACTGGCTTACCTCCGTGGACTTATCTAACCCTACACAATTTATTACTTCATCTTAACTTTGTCAGAACTTTCTCAACTGGCTGACGCTCGTGTTGTTATCTAGCCCTACATACTTACTAACTCATTTTCCCACTAACACTGTGAAAAACTCAACTCTGGTCCCACTAACTCATTTTCATAAACGCCCACATAAAACTCAACTCTGTGTCCCTTCTTAACTCATATTAAAAGCACCGACAAAAACGCAACTCTGTCTTTGACTAACTCATATTTACCGACAACGACAAATATCTCAACCTTCCCTGTCTTTACTAACCCATTTCCACAAACATCGACAAAAACCTCAACTTTGTGTCTCCTAACTCATTTTCACAAAACACCAACAAAAACTTAACTCAGTGTCCCTTTTGGCTGCGCGCGCTCTCTTTTTGTTTTCCGAATTTATGTTGGCCCACCTTCACCCAGAAATTTAACCACTTGTACTTAAATTTTTAAATTTACGTCCCAGCTATTCACTAGTGTGGGTTTCCCATGATATGTCCATCTCCGCTAGATTCACCTCCCATTTTAATATCACTACTCCTAAGGCGCATTTAGGGCTAGAGCCTCAAGCTGCGAACAAATTTAGACTATGTATATAAAGTGCTTAGCATCATAATACACAGCCATTTCTGAATAAACAGAAAATTTTTAAGGTGGCATCGTTTTAGGTTATATCTCATATTGTGAATGCCTTCACAACGAGTTGCCATGATATTGCACTACTTCGAATAAGTAACGCTTCACCTAAGGAGAAGACTAGTGTTACTTATTCTCAGATAGGTACCACCACCCAGACAGCACTGTTTCAGGGCTATTTGGCCCTTCGTCAGTGAGTGGGTAGGTACCCAAGTGATGCAATGATGGCAAAAACAATTATGAAGTATAACTCCACAATATGAGAGATGCCTGATGGTGTATGATGTATTTAGATTAAGGCGCATTTAGGGCTAGAGCCTCAAGCTGCGAACAAATTTAGACTATGTATATAAAGTGCTTAGCATCATAATACACAGCCATTTCTGAATAAACAGAAAATTTTTAAGGTGGCATCGTTTTAGGTTATATCTCATATTGTGAATGCCTTCACAATGAGTTGCCATGATATTGCACTACTTCGAATAAGTAACGCTTCACCTAAGGAGAAGACTAGTGTTACTTATTCTCAGATAGGTACCACCACCCAGACAGCACTGTTTCAGGGCTATTTGGCCCTTCGTCAGTGAGTGGGTAGGTACCCAAGTGATGCGTCACACTGACGAAGGGCCAAATAGCCCTGAAACAGTGCTGTCTGGGTGGTGGTACCTATCTGAGAATAAGTAACACTAGTCTTCTCCTTAGGTGAAGCGTTACTTATTCGAAGTAGTGCAATATCATGGCAACTCGTTGTGAAGGCATTCACAATATGAGATATAACCTAAAACGATGCCACCTTAAAAATTTTCTGTTTATTCAGAAATGGCTGTGTATTATGATGCTAAGCACTTTATATACATAGTCTAAATTTGTTCGCAGCTTGAGGCTCTAGCCCTAAATGCGCCTTAGTCTAAATACATCATACACCATCAGGCATCTCTCATATTGTGGAGTTATACTTCATAACTGTTTTTGCCATCATTGCATCACTTGGGTACCTACCCACTCACTGACGAAGGGCCAAATAGCCCTGCAACAGTGCCGCTAGGGGGAGCTTGATGATGTCCGGAGTTTCCAAGAATAGGTAACAACAGCCTTCTCCACTGGGGAAGCGTTGCCTATTCGAGGAGTTTATGAGTTTTTGAGTGGTGTGAGTTGAAGGAGTTACTGTCCCTTTCATTCTTATACACTGTTTCTTTTCCTCTTCCACTCCTACTATAACTTTCCCTCTACCTTTTTTGCTTTTCTAAGTCTAATAGGGACAAGTGGATATTCGAGTAGATATTCACATACATACATAAATAGCCCTGAAACAGTGCTGCTAGGGGGAGCTTGATGATGTCCGGAGTTTCCAAGAATAGGTAACAACAGCCTTCTCCACTGGGGAAGCGTTGCCTATTCGAGGAGTTTATGAGTTTTTGAGTGGTGTGAGTTGAAGGAGTTACTGTCCCTTTCATTCTTCTACACTGTTTCTTTTCCTCTCCTACTATAACTTTCCCTCTACCTTTTTTGCTTTTCTAAGTCTAATAGGGACAAGTGGATATTCGAGTAGATATTCACATACATACATAAATAGCCCTGAAACAGTGCTGCTAGGGGGAGCTTGATGATGTCCGGAGTTTCCGAGAATAGGTAACAACAGCCTTCTCCACTGGGGAAGCGTTGCCTATTCGAGGAGTTTATGAGTTTTTGAGTGGTGTGAGTTGAAGGAGTTACTGTCCCTTTCATTCTTCTACGCTGTTTCTTTTCCTCTTCCACTCCTACTATAACTTTCCCTCTACCTTTTTTGCTTTTCTAAGTCTAATAGGGACAAGTGGATATTCGAGTAGATATTCACATACATACATCAAATAGCCCTGAAACAGTGCTGTCTGGGTGGTGGTACCTATCTGAGAATAAGTAACACTAGTCTTCTCCTTAGGTGAAGCGTTACTTATTCGAAGTAGTGCAATATCATGGCAACTCGTTGTGAAGGCATTCACAATATGAGATATAACCTAAAACGATGCCACCTTAAAAATTTTCTGTTTATTCAGAAATGGCTGTGTATTATGATGCTAAGCACTTTATATACATATCACTACTCCTTTCCCAGGCCATCTGTTCTCTTTTGAAGGCCGAACCACAGACACGTGTTACTAGATTCGCACCTACCATAAATTTCTTCGGGACGAGCTATTGCAGACTACCAGACGCTAGCCCTATTGTTTTGGACACAGTATTAGTCCTGTACTCACTTCCTGTTTGTCTCCGATCAAAGAGAGGTTCCGACTAATTCGGCTCACCTTTCATTGTTCTCAGCGACCCCCCTTTGTCGCCTATTCACCGATGGCTCTGGTACCCATTTTAGACCCTCAGATTTGTGTACGGTACTTATAGCTGAGTGTTTATCCATCTGTTGGTAAAAATTTCGTGCAGTAATTCTAACGATTCTCTCTTGCCTTCGATTAGCCCTCTCCTTAATTTAATCTCCCCCCATATTTTTTTACGATCCACCTTGTTCAATTTACTTGATTTGTTATATTTTATTTTACAATATAACTATTCCTAACGTATCCTTTCTTATTAAATTCTGAGTTAGGGAACGACGATCTGTTATCTTTATATAAAATTTACTTGTAAGATTTTACATCTTACAGCCCATGATCTCTTCACCAGAAGAATATCACTGGTGCAACGTCCTGGAACTAATGCTCAATGTTCAACATCATTTTCTCATAATCTGAACATGTCCACGTCAGATTCGACTGTGAACATCTTCACCTAGATTGTGACCACTTCTAGCTACTGAACTTGACACTCAGGTCGCTTCAATTGTTTCATCCGTGTCTCTCTTGATACGTGACTGTCTTCCCACCCTCTCGAGGGCCCTCTTCTTCCACGTTCTGCTTAGGTCGGGGAATTTCCACCCAACCTGCGGAGGATGCCTTCCCTTACATCCTCCGTCGCTCTGTCTATACCTCCTTTCCTTTACCTTCTCCGATACTCCCTGAACCCTATATGTTTTTTTTTTTTTTGTTTTTTTTTACTTGGTCTCTTTCCAGGAAGCTCAGGCGACCTGGAGGAGACTAGCCAGATAATTATGGCAGCCTGGCTACCTCCTCCTAGTAGTGTATTCGGGCAACGTGGGGTCCCATCATAGGCCCTGCGGCCAAAAGCCAGGACACCAAACAGAACCCAGCACAGTACTTCATTAACAACACAAAAACGTTTTCTGGCTTTCACGTGAGAAACCACCGGAGGTGCCTTTCCCCTAACACTATGCACACTTTGTATCAAAAGTGCGAATCTGCGCTGTTAGCACAGTGGTATCGTCACCGTCCTCCCCACAGCAGCTGGAAAAGGACTGGGTTCGAATCCAGTGGAAGACCCGAGGAACTTTAATGGGCTTTTTTACTCTGTGGCTGAGTTAGTCGGGCTCAGACGTAAATAGCAAGGTTCCCCCCAGAAACTGGGGTTTTTCGTCCAGCAAAACAGACAAATAGACCAAAGAACACACGCAATTAACAAACAGAAGAAACACAGCACGACAGATGAATTTCATTATTCGGGTGGCCTAAAAAAATAATAATAATAATGTATCAAAAGTGTATCTGACTGAATCAAAAGTGTCAGCGTTCCGTGCTTCTTGCCGTATAGTAAGCACCTCAGCTCTATAGGTGCTAGCTGGATGTATACCCCTACACCTAGATGTAATAAAAGGAAATTTTATCAACGGTTGAAGAAGAGTATCCCCACCGAAACAACACGCATCACTCTTAACCTTGATAACAACCCGAAACAGGAAAGGAAGAGAATCTCTGAAATTATGTACAGGACCTGGCATGAGACATAGGACTCCGCCAATAAAAGATTAATAACCAAAAATTTCATTTCCTCTGTGAACCTCATAAGGCCAATGCCTCCTCCGTGGTACTCACCAGGCCTCACTGCTACATATCTATTGACAGGCCACGGACCCGTTAAAGGGAAGCTAACATCCCTAGGCACTGTGTCACTGCGGTGCTGAAGAAACGTGGAATCACGTAATGTATGACTGCCATGAATATGACGCCTTCCGGCTAAGGTTTGCCACTAAAATCCAAGATAATCCCCGGCATTGTGACCACCTGATTATAATGGACGAGCAGCGCAACGCCGCCATTACTGAGTTTGCGCAGTCTGTCTTCACTGCTAGACGGGTTAGGCACCCCGACATCACCCACTGAAGATCAAAATAAGAAATTTCATGGATATGACAGTTCTCTCAGAGAGAGAAAAAAAAAAAAAAAAACTCCTTCCTTGGTTCGTCCCTGAAGTGACACAACCACAAACACAGTTCATCTGCTGCCCTTAGGCCTCCCTAGCCACGCTCCCTTGCCTGGTCCTTTGCCTCAACTCCCCGGGCCGGAAGGAGAGACGACCCTGGGCTCCTTCTCCCTCGCTCGCTGCCCCTCTTTTTCATCTGGTGGGGTATGGGCCTGCCCCACTGACTTGGGGTCATCTTCTCTATGCACCCTCGTATCTCTATCTTTTCCACCCAGTCTTCAGTCTCCCTCCCCTTCTCTAACTTACATAGCGTTCAAATCAACTCCAAATTGCTTGAGTCCTACACACAAAAACTTAATAACATCAAATCGCCCAACTAGTACTCCTTTTGTTTTGGCTGACCTCTATCTACAGCGGTTTTTTTTTTTTCTTCTTTAGGTTGTTGTTGTTTGTTTGTTACTTGGCTTTAGGAGCATTAGCAACTAAGGCCATATTGCTCCTGGATATGCGGTGATCATTCCCTGACCTTTCCGCATCCTCCGTATTTGGTAGTGACGGGCTCGAACCCCGGTATAATCAAGAAGCATGTGCTACGCACTGCTGCTCCTTCCCACCTGGCTACGGAGGCGCCCTTTCTTTAGGTCCTTGCTATTGCAATCTTCGGAAATTAGGTAGCAGGACTTTATTTAATATGTTATTTATTTAATATTTAATTAAATATTAAAAAGTAAATAACTATGATACTGGTGTACCTGGTCTTCCTCCACAAGGCGGAGTGGAGCAACGTTGAATCCCATTAGGGGCCCAGGGGCTAAATGACCAGAGGAACAACGATACGCAACACTAGACATATACAAAATCTATACACTCTTAAATCTCTGGCATTGACAGTGTTCTGTTTCACAACCACAATGTATAGCACGCGGAGATGGGGAAACCCATGGTGCTGTTTGACACTAAACACACTCTAAACTCTGTATCAAAAGCCTACACAAAAGTGTACCTGTAGTCCAGCGCAGTCATATGTAAGCTAAATGCACTTATGGTTGTATCAATATTTTCAAATTCTGCTAATTTGATATAACTTGTTCATTGTATTGAATTGTTATTAATTTATATTTAATTAAATTATCATCCTTAAAAATGTTCCGAAAGCGGAAAGTCGGTTTGGAGTGTCGTGTTTTTATTCAAAGGTGGACTGAAGACTCTTTTTGAGTAAGACGAAAAAGCAGTGTGTTCAGTTTGCAAGGATGCTGTGTCACTTTTTAAAGAATATAATTTAAAACGATACTATGATTCCAAGCATAAATCTTGTGATCATCATAAAGGTGAGTGGCCAAAAGAAGAGTGTTCAATGTTCAATGTTTCAAAACGAATTAAGAAAACAACAAAACACACTAAAAACGTATCAGTCAAGAAAATTTTCTGCTGTGAGTGCCAGTTATCAAGTTGTACATTTGAGCGCTTTTGAAAGTAATATCTTGTTCAGTGATGGTGAATTTGTTAAATGTTGTTTCTTGAAACTTGTGGAAGAAATTTTTCTGGAGAAACGAATAATGATGCAAGATATTAGTTTGTTTCGACAAACAATTATGCGAAGAGCAGAACGTATTGTAAAGAATTTGTTCGAAGAATTTTTTTTAAAAACATTAAATAAATGATAATATTTTAGTATAGCACTGAGTTGATATAAATGATACTGGGTTGACATAAATGATAATTCCTTACCTTCATAGGTGAAATTAATGACAATTTTTTACCAGTCGAAGATGTAGCTGATCTACAGATTATGCATACAGCAATTTCAATAGATTGATAAAAAAATTTTGTCAATCTATTGAAAAGTTAGGATTAAATATTAAAAACCTGGTAAGAGTCGCAACCGACATTGCAAAAAAATATGATTGGTGCAAACACTGAGCTTATGAGCAGAATAACCAAGAAAATGATATACTGTATATCGAAACTGAATGTATTGAATCTACAATACGTTATGAATACGGGTTTTTAAACATGGCCTTAATCACAGTATTCCAACAGTTTCTTTTAAAGATTGAAGATGAATACGAAGATGTAATTTTACGTACTGCAGTGAGATAGGCTTAGTAGCGGCAGCGTTATATCATTTCTTTAAACCGCGTCATGAAATTGATATTTTTATAACAGAAAAAGGGAAGGCAATAAAACAACTATCAAATATGGAGTGGCTGTTTGATCTTGTAATTTTTACAGATATTTCTAGTCATTTTAATTCTCTTATTTTAAAACTACAAGGGAAAGGAAAATTGCTCTCCGATTTGTTTGGTGACATGAAATCATTTCAGAATAAGTTGCTATTTATTTAAATCCCAAATTGAGTGAGACAGTGTAGTTCCTTTGAATGTTTTATCGAGCTAAATGAGAAACACATATTTCCAAATAATTGTTGCCTTTCTTTAATACAATTACTTTTTGAGGAGTTTGAAAGTCGATTTTTTATAAGATCCCATGACAAAAACATAAGCCTGTTTGAAAATTCATTCTGAAAAAATGAAGACAACACATTTTATAGTTTACTGTTTCATTACAAGTTCAATGTTTTTCATGTAATTTTTAATCCAACTAATCTATGCATTTATTCATTTCAAATCTAATAATTTCATTACCATAGTTGAAAAGAAATTATTTTTCATTTTTCAATTTTGAAGTTTAAGTTTGTGTTTCTTTTAAATATATAATTTTTATTTTTACACTAATTGTTGAGCAAAATATTGATAACGGTATTAATTAGCAAATTTCTCCAAAATGATCTATTATACTATGTTTGTATACATCATTCAAAGAAAATCAATCAGTAATCAATATAAGGTTTGAGATGAATTTCATTAATAATTAAACTAATTTTGCGTTCTGGAGAATTTAAAAAGGCCAATTTCCATTTAGCATACATCAGAAAATTATTCGCTTACTGGTCACCTGGAATTTTTCCGTTTAGAGAAAAGCAGAGCCTACGAATAGTACTTGTATGAGGGAGAAGTAGAAATGCAGAATGCTGCTGAAATCTGTAGGCATGTGAAGATATTGAAAACGCCAAAGATGAAAATATTAATACTTCGGTGGGAATACTTGTATGTATTCTTTTCACATTCTAACAAATGTAATTGTTTGCTTATGAATTTAAACACTGATGCTCACTTGCTATTAATGTCTCCCTCAATTGAATTCAGTAAACTACAAGCAACATTTAAAACAAAAGAAATATTATTAACATCGATGCTGTTGACAACTACTGGTATCTGTTTTAAGATGCCCTTAATCTGATTGAAGCTATTAACATTCATAGGAAGTTCCAGCGACTTTGACTTGCCTAAATTATTAACTTCAGCACTCTGTACAAATGCCGACAACATCAAATCTTCACTAAACGCAACTGAATAGGCAATGGAAGGCACTAGCTGAAATATTAAATATAAAAACATAATACAGTTATTTTTTTTTGAAATAACTTGCCAGCATTCAGGTACTGTATTTGGAGGCACTCTGCTATTTCTGCTAACGTGTGAAATTCTCAAGTTTTTCATGAACACATTTACTTTTAAGACTATTTTACAGGGCCTGTTCAAAGTTTTTTTCTTCTAATCTTCACTTCTTCTTTTCGGGACTGTCTCTTGTAAATGTCTGTGATTAATATCTTGGACAGTTCGTAAATTGTGATGTGGATTTATTTTGGATATTTCAAATCTATGGTAATTCTCTTATTTTTCCCATCAAATTTAGATGTCGGTCAACTATCTGGGATGGCTCGAAATGAATCTCGCATACCTGTGACGATAAAAAAATATAAACAAAACTTTATGCTGGATAATTCTTCCAAATTTCACTTTATGTGTTATTAGCATCTCATAGCCGACTGTTATTAACTTTTACAACTACAGTCCGCATACTTCAGTCCTCATACACCAGCTTATAGTTGCATATAATTACATATAATTACAAAAATTATATAATAAATTATAAAAAATTACATATAATTGCAAAAGTTACATAATTACATGAAAATTACAGATAATTACAAAAGTTACATATATTACACGAAAATTACAAATAATTACAAAAGTTACATATATTACACGAAAATTACAAATAATTACAAAAGTTACATATATTACACGAAAATTACAAAAGTTACATATATTACATGAAAATTACAGATAATTACAAAAGTTACATATATTACATGAAAATTACGTATAATTACATATAATTACAAACGTTGCATATAATTACACTTCTTTTACTTATCTACGCTAAACGTTTCAATAAATAAAATTAACATTACGTATCGCACAAATATTGAGATTTTTTTGATTTCTTAAACAAGCATTCGCTTTTCTTCGGTGTATCCAATGCATGAAATGAATATTTTATATATAAATGAAACCACAAAAGCCGAAATTCTGACAAAATTTACTTCATTATTCAGACAAGAATACATCTGTTTCATTTCCATATATATCATCTTTTCATTACTGTTAAAATACCCCTATTTAAGATAACTGTTATTAACGTACCATAAGCTAATTTTTAACCTTTGAATGTTCAGATAATACAAAAGTATATCTTTGGTATAGCTTTCAACCATTTTTTAGTTCAACGGAAACCCAAAGACGTCTACTTTCGGACGACCTTTATAATTTCCACCGCATCCTGGAACAACATTTTTCAGGCATTATTAAAAATTTCAAAGCGCTTTTATGAGAATAAATAGCATAAGAAACATACAAACACAGCAGCACTAATAACCGCAATACTTCTAATGAAAAAAGGCAACGAAAGGCTTAAGCCATATCTATTAGAATTAGTTCTTGATCTTCACCCCTCAGCCCACTTAGCACAACAGTTTAGCCCACTGATGATGATGTAGTAATCAGGCTAAATGTAACAGCGGTGTAGGTAGAGCAGGCAATATTACAATATAGAGGCCAGGAATCTCCTTCGTTTGTAGTAGGAGTTTTCTTAATAGACTTTAATTTCCAGTAGTGAAAAGATCAAGTCAGTTTATGTAACCAAATTCCTCATGGATTCAAGCGAAAAGCGGTATATACTAAACATTATGGACACTTTTTTCCCTATAATCCATCCAGGATGGTGTAAACTAACCTAACCTTTTTCCCTAGTTGAAGATCAAAGTCTTTTAAATTCCTGCCTTTCTACTCGCTTGCACAACAGCATTCACCCTAACGAAAAACCGTGGTGATTTAGCAGCAAAGCAGTGCACGGACCTAGATGTAGCCATCATTTGCTGTTGCAAAGCTCCATGGTAAGAGCCTTGTTCTGAAGTTTAACTTCCCCCTCTATTACATTCTAGAGTGTTCTTGTGGTTTCTTCTAATTGAAATTTTGAAGGAACTAGTTTTTGCTAAAAGGTACTCAGTAAGAACGAGTTACTAAAAATGTAGGTAAAAATTAGGAGTTACACTTTGGATTCGGGTTTTTACCAGCAGATTCAGTCGTTTCTAGTTCCTACTAGTAAAAATTAGTTCTGTTGAATGTTGTGTGGTATGATGCCACAGAAATACTGTAAAATGGTTTTACTAGTAAGAACTGGTAAGCAAAGGATTTAAATAAAGGATTTTTGAGGTAACATAGATAATGATTAATTCACTTTTTAAAACATAATGTATTGTTGATAAAAATGTCTTCTTATAGAATTTATATTTCTGTTTCGATCAATATTAAGTAAGTTTTGCATATATTTATTTCATAAAAATTCTGCATAACCTTTCCTCACAAATTGGGGGGAGAGAGGGATTCAGATCCTGTTTTTCTCTCAGCAGCAAAACTGACAGGAAATAAACTTCTGTTTATAATAACGCACATTGAGAAAATAACACTGCCCCCTCTCATTTTTCGAATCAGCACTTGCAGCAGCAAAAATTTCCAAACCAATTTTTTTTTACTGAGAGCTTGCATCCTTCACTTCACTTGCATATTTTTTATTTCATGGTTTATACCAGAGTTATGCCAAAGGTAATGAGTAGTTAAGATAGAGATATAAATGAGCGTAATGACGGCAGGCGTGACATCATGCAAGCTTTCTTATTGGCATATTGTGCTCGTCTCGCTCTGTTGGGGGGGGGGGTGTAAATGGAAGTCTTTACTTCTTTTTTATGAATTTATTTAATATTAATATTAAATATTCTTTGTTTTGTTCCCTTATAGATATATATAGACCCCTTTCTTTATACCCCCACTTACACATCTGACTTTGGATTCACAGGAGAATTCCAGATTCAAGGGAACTTCTCAATTATGTATAATTCCCTTCAGAAAGGCTAAGGCTGAGTGTTCAAGAATAACAAACTCACCAATTATATATATATATATATATATATATATATATAGAACATGATAATGTGATCAAAACTCAAGCGCATACTAATATTATTCAAATTTGCCTATGTAGCATCAGATATATATGCAATTTAGTACATTGGTTTTACACTAGAAGGGTTATTTCTTTCTACACAACAGACTTAATATCCTTAAAGAAAACTGCTTCTTTAAGCAAAAGAAAGAAGAAAACTTAAAGAAAGTTTCTTCTTTCTTCACACATGAACAATATATACATAAGAGGTTTAGTTAACGCTCTTTCTCCTATGTAAGTCAAATTTTTACCTTATAAATCGATTTAGGGATTTCACTCTTAACTTCTGATTTATTTAGAGCCCCCTTTTGCCTTGTGGAATATAATTTCACGAACTTTCTCTAATCAAGATAAATCGTACATTTAACATCAATTTCTTGACTAATGCTTGTCCCACGGGTTAGCTGCATTCAGAAGGCTATTCTTTTCTCTGTATTTCTCTACCCTTCCCTTCCAAAATATATCATATATATGTTAGACAATAACTAATAACAAATACCCAATTTATCTCCTTTGCCTAATTATACATTAATCAAAACACATAACTATCATCTGACTTATCTCTATATTTATGTATATATATTTATATTTTTTCTACATCCTTCCCTTAATATCTTTCTAAACTTCTACTAATCTGATATTAGAGTTCCTACAGTCCTTTATAGGTAAGTGAGAATACCTTATAATTAGCCACTTCTTAATTTTTTTTCGAATTGGACTTCTCTGTTTTGGGGCCTTCCGCTCCTTGTTTGGGACTGTCATCATCTTTTGCCAAGGGCATTCATCTTAAGGCTTTTCTTTTCTGAATGGGCTGTAGTCAATGTCTGGACAGGGCATCACTGAGTCTCTTAGGAATTTATGGGCTGGTCTTCGATACTGCTACGGTTCAGCTATTCTGAAGGGCACGGGATTACAACGTTACCTTCTCAGCTCACTTATTCTGCCATTGGCCTTTATCACTGCCTTCAGATGATGAACTAGTGTTATTTCTCTTCTTACACCACTTATTTGCATGCTGGCCACTTTCACCTCTTCCGATTACGGACTAGGCTTATTTCTCCATAAACTTCACTCGTTTGCCCACGGCCACTACCGCTGCCTTCCGATGATGGACTAGGCTTATTGCTCCTTACACTTCACTCGTTTGCACACGGCCACTACCGCTGCCTTCCGATGACGGACAAGGCTTATTTCTCCTTACACTTCACTCATTTGCATACGGGCCACTACCCTTTCCTTCCGATGACCGACTAGACTTATTTCTCCTTACACTTCACTCATTTTCATACAAGCCACTACCCTTTCCTTCCGATGACGGACTAGACTTATTTCTTTCTACTATATTTCTTCCATCACCAACCATATGACTAACTACTCGACTGTTCTCCTTTATCATGAAACTCTTTTAACCCTTCTTAACTTACTGACTGCACTTTCTCAACTGACTGACCTTCCTCTCCTGGCTATGTGTGCTCTCTTTTTGTTGTCCGAATTTGTGTACCGCCCTTTTTTGTTGGCCCACCTTCGCTCAGAAATTTAACCATTCATATTTCATTATTTAAATTTACATCCCGACTATTCGCTAGTTTGGGTTTCCCATGCTATCTCTATCCCTGCTAGATTCAACCTCCCATTTTAATATCACTATTCCTTTCCCAGGCCGTCTGTTCTCTTTTGAAATTGGCCGACATTCTACAGACACATGTTACTACATTCGCACCTACCCTAAATTTCTTCGGATCAAGCTATTGCAGACTACCAGACGCTAGCCCTATTGTTTTGGACACAGTATTAGTCCAAATACTGTGTCCAAAACAATCCTCACTCCCTGTTTGTCTCCTGGAGTCTCAGATCAATATTTAAATTTACATCCCCACTATTCGCTAGTTTGGGTTTCCCATGCTATCTCTATCCCCGCTAGATTCAACCTCCCATTTTAATATCACTATTCCTTTCCCAGGCCGTCTGTTCTCTTTTGAAATTGGCCGACATTCTACAGACACATGTTACTACATTCGCACCTAACCTAAATATCTTCGGATCAAGCTATTGCAGACTACCAGACGCTAGCCCTATTGTTTTGGACACAGTATTAGTCTTGTACTCACTTCCTGTTTGTCTCCTGGAGTCTCTGATCAAAGGGATGTTCCGACAAACCCGGCACTTCGCACTATTGTTTTCCAGAGCTATTAGCCCTTTCACACTTATACACAAACAGCTGCTGCTACCTGCTCCCGTTGTTTTTGTTTATTTCGTCTGCTCGGAGCTGATGCGCACCCCATCTACTACTAGTCGTTTCTTTGTTTACCCCTCCCTTCTTGTAACCTTGTCTAATTTAATCCCTAGCGAGTGACACATTACCTTAAATAATATTTGTGACTGGTAAGGTTTCGCCGCCCTAATTGCTATATCAGAAGCTTTACTTTTAATTAATCTCTCCTGTGTATAACATATTTTACTTGTAAGATTTTATCTCTTACAGCTCCTCTCTGTGATTGTCTGAATGAACGCATTGTTCTGGCACTTATCCACTGGGCTACCCTTTAAGGTGGGTGCATGTGGGTAAATGTGGCTATTATAGGTATCAGTTTGAGTGTGATGTCAAGAGACCTGTTCTCTGCAATGAATTGTGGGGCAGGAGCTCTGATTTGCAGAGCCCGGTGCCAAACGTTGCTTATTTCTTCTGATTGGAGGTACCTGTAAGAAAAAGTTTTTTTTTTATTTCCAATGTTGATTCTATTGGAACTGTGTTATTATTAGTCCACTTTACCAACAAAAAGCTAAAAGTAAAGATTTTTTATTTTTATTTTATGTGTTTGATGGTTAAATATATATTTTTCCCAATAAGGTAATTCGGTGGTGGCTGCATCTATCAGTCCTTTTTGCAAGCTGAAAATTAAATTTTCTTTTTCCTCTAAATTGAAATATAGTGGTTTTACATTCTAAAAATTAATTTCCCAAAGTATTTTAAAATTTTTAAAACTATTGATTAATTGTAAATTTTAAGTTATTTCTTTAGTAGATGAGAAATGATAGACAGAATATTTACAAAAAAGATTTTTTTTATTGATGCAAAAGAGATTTACATGGCTAGTGACAAAAACACACAATAGGCTAAATTATCTAAATTATTAAGAGAAAAAAGGAGAAAAATCAACACAATCACTTACATACATAATGTATGTAGTTTTCTAGCTGAACGATATACTGTATAATTTATAAAGTGTAAGCACAGTTTAGTTCTTCCATCATTGAACATACAGCGCTAAATACGCCATATATGTTGAATTCCACAATTATACATCTCTGCAATTCTAAGAAAACGTTCATACACATCGTTATATGTTATTTAAAATGAATTTGTAAATATTCTTAATTTTAAATGGTCCCTAACCCTAACACAGTTTATTTGTTGTGCTATATTATAAACTGTTATATCAGAACACAATCTAAGAAATGCAGCCTTTTCACATTCGAGATGCTCTATGAATGCATCGATATGTGCAACTCTAGTCAATAAGCCCAAGTTCTGAATATTCGAAACTTACATTTACCTCAGTTTCCAGAGTACAACGTGACTAATGCAAGTCACATTGTACTCTGGAAACTGAGGTAAATGTCAGTGTTGTTCAGTGCAGATTCTGAGTCTATGCAGCTGGATCTCCTCTTTTGCTCTCGCTCTTACAAAAAGCAAGATATCCAGCAATTTCTCTTTGAATTCAGTCCATTGCCTTTTCGGTAATCAATGTATGCATTCGCTGTTTTGAAAGTCACATATGGCTTGAAATCGAAATAAGAAATTTGCACTGTTGAATCATTGCCTAATCTTCTGTAGAAAATAACATTCTGTTTTCTAAGATCGACCAACTTTGTAGCCACTGACATTTTTTGAAACCTGTACAGAGAAAGTTCAGACAACAAATGAATTAATTCTAAGTCCAAAATGCTGCTGCCATACATGTGCAGAAGTTAATGCCATGTAGTTCCCACTTCTCCCTAAGTACAACCCCAACCTAATGCTCCCACACCGAGGGGGTAATGAAACTACGCAACGGAAGCTGTGTTTATGGTAGTCAGGTGTGCAATTGTTCAGCCTGATTACCTTTTCGCGCCCCAAAATATACAATAATAATCATGTTACCAAGTCCGAATGTAAAAAACAAGGGATCATTAACTTCAAAGAATACTGCAAACTTTTATGGTCATAGGTGCATCGCGAGAATTTGTTTGAGCTGTGATGTAACGAAATTTATTTTCTTCTTAGGATTAAAATTTAACAGAGAAAAAATTTATTTATTTCCATTTATTGTATACTGTATTTTCTTAAATTGATTTCGATTTAGAAAGGCAAAACATTAGAATCACAGCAAGCAAAAAATTAGAATCACAGCAAGCAAAAAATTAGAATCACAGCAAGCATTCAAAAGCTGCACTTCAAAGGGAAGTGCAGCTTTTGAATGCTGCCCCCCCCCCCCCCAAAAAAAAAGCATTAGGCCTTTCAATTTTCGAGTTTAAATGAAAATATATACTTTTACTTAGAAATCATACTGTATTCATCTTTAATAATAAAATAAAATCGACAAGAATAGAGAAAGCAGCATCATAGTAAGACTAAAAACTGGTTTATTGGCAAATTTGATTACAATTCCATACTCTCTCTAATCAAAAACACCAAACAGACTTTACGATAAAATTTGCTATTTTAAATTCATTGTTGAATGTTCATTTTAGTCTGTGGTTTGTGTTCAATGCTAATGTAAGCATATCCTCACTGTCTGAATACACCTGCATTCATTAACAAAGTTTAACTTTCAGTCTGGAGATGACAACTTTGCTTTTTTTAGTGCTTGTTTAAAAGAAAATGTAAAGGTATTTTTCGGTTGCCTATTTGAATGTTTAACGTATTTTCAGACCAAAAAAATCAGATTATCAAGCCTGTGGTTTTTCTTTCCCCTCTATAGGTTCACAGGTAGTGGTTTTATTATGTTAGGATTTTAGAAAGGCAGTCACATGATTTTTGTGTTCTTTTTAAAATCCTTGTTGGTCCTTTTGACACAGAAATCGTGGCTTCCTCTTGGTCCTTTTGAAGCAGAAATTCGAGGCTTCCTATTGGACCTTCTGAACCACCATCTTGAGGCTTCCTATCGGTCCTTTTGACCCACCATCTCGGAGCGTCCTAATGGCTGTGACAGGGAACACTCTTGATTCTAAGCTGTGATTGGTCATCTCAATGTCAACTGCCTTTCCATTCTTCGACTTTACTTTAAAAAGACTCATTATGGCGGCAATAATCACTTGTTTTTTCTAAGCTTTAGCACCATGTCTGAATAATTAGAGCTATTCAGTGATTTGGAAGAAGAGGTTGTTGCCCTTACCGATTGGTTGAGTACAAATACGAGGCTGCCAAACAGTTAGAAGTTGAGATGGAGTACTGCAAGAATTTGAAATATTTAAGTGTGAGTATTTTTCATTACTGATTAATTTTTATCGATTTTAAAAATGCTTATAGAGATTTTTTCGCTAATCATATTTTAAACCGCTACCTTCGTGTTTTTTTTTTTTTTTTTTTTTTTTTTTTCAGAATACAGAGCTCTTTGGTCCTACACAAATGGATGTTTTTGCATCCATTAGGAATCGCTGACCGCTCTAGGTTTTGGGAGGTGCGGGACTCCCAGAAAAAGAAGTCTACCAAAGCACAACCAGTTTGGAATTGGTTGAAGCTGATGAGGTTAGGATATCTATATTATTATTTTTTTGTTATTGTAAAAGGTTTTAAGTGAAAAGTTACTTCTCTTAGGCGATTTTTTTTCTGTTTATTTTTTTCAGATGGAAGAAGGAGAAGGTGCTCATGTCGGAAATTATGAGCGTTTTTACATTCAAGATGTGGTTGTACGCGATTCAAAAAAATATCGGGCCTCATTAGCATTAGCATTAGTAGAGCCATATGATGCAAGAAAGCAAGTTTATGCAGCATCAGCCAAAAAAAAAAAAATAAAAATACACTCCCATTTCACCCCTCCGTTCGTTCGAAATACCTGTCCAGCTGAGCCTTAAATTTATTTAGGTTATCAACTTGCACAACAAGGAATAGAAGTCTGTTCCACTAAACAACTACCTGCAGGCTAAAGGCAAATTTAAAAACATGAGACCCGATTTAGTAAATCTCGCTATGCTCCCTGATGGAGATCAGTTTTTTCGGCCTTCTGGCAAATGCTCCAAGAGATAATAGGGCATTTAAGTGCCCAGGGAAACTATTTCCACATTAACTTGTGTTTAGATGCTCCAGTCATCAAAAATTCAATAAATCTATCATTCATGCCCTTGTCCGAGATGACGTTTAACTGCGTGATTGTCTGCATTTTTAGCCATGGACCAATCAAACAGTGAATTTATGATTACGGATGTCTTGAGTCTGTTAATCTTAACATAAAAAAATGGGCAAAGTTGAATTTGAATAATTTTTGAAAAAAAAAAAAAAGAGCTGTCATTGAAATCAATAATACCGATAGTTTATGTCTTGCCAGAGTTCTATCTATCGGTATTTCTGACCTGCAGGATGATGCTAAAACTTACATACAGGTGTGAAAGAATGCAAGTAGTATGCAAACTACCAGAGCTACTTATTTGCATGAAATTGCAGCTGTTGCTTTAGGAAGTTGTGTTTTGGCAGAAGTTGAGCTGTTTCAGTGAGCCATCCCCGATTTCCAAATCATGGTCATTTCCGCCAAGTGCAGAGTTGACGTGGCTTATTGGGGGCCCACAGTCGCTAAACAGATATTTCTGCTAAATCACGATGGCGATTATGATCTTGTGCACTCTTTGAAAGCTCTGTTTGGCAGTCGTTATTATTGTCCCCTCTGCCTTAAAACTCTTCCAAATCATCAAAGGCTAGCTACCAACAACCGTGCATTCAAATATAATATGTGCAGAGCTATCGCCGTTCATAATGAAAATAACCTTCTTTCGTGTATTTCCTCTAGCCGATATTTTCAGGACAGTAAATATTTGGACAGCCACTGGACAGACAAAACTTGCTCTGAAGTGCATCGGTGCTGCCTTCGACAGTGCACTTTTCTTACTACAACTGCGTCGATGAGTTCTGTAGTGACTGTGCAAAAAACTCAGCGCAGTTTTGTTCAAAAGCCTGAGGACCCAATGAACGATGTTTGTGTTGTTTATTTTGACACAGAATCAATCTTACTAAACCGCGAACATGTGGCTGTGCTCTGTGTTGCTTCTTTTGGTGACCAGGAACCCATGTACTGGGGCTGAAATTGCATGACTGAGTTTTTGGATGAACTTCTAGGAGTCCGAGAGACCTTGAAATGAGGCAGGGACATCCGAAAACTACGACACATTAGCCAAAATATAAGAACACGTACGTAGTCGCTCACAACCATTGTGATTTCGATGGCTACTTCGTGCTAACTTATACTTTTTTCAAAACATATAACACCACAAACAATCAATGATGGGTCGAAGATTTTGGGAATCTTTTTGACCATGTTAAACCTAGTCTTCTTGGATCTTATTCATTTCTAGCCGTGCTATTCTTAAAACTGCCATCAATGTTTCAGCTGCCTGAGCATTATAAGGGATTCTTTCTTCATGAATTCCACAAAATTGATACTTTAGATTATGAGGGTGCATTGCCCAATCAAAAATATTTTATCCAGAATTCATGACGAAAGAAACCCGAACAGAATTCAAGTTATGGTCCCAAGAGAAGTCATGTGAGACCTACAACCTGAAGTGTGAGTTCTTGGCATATGCCATAAATGATGTCAGGGTATTGCAAGTTTCTTGCAATAAGTAGCAGAATCTTTGCCAGAAACTTTTTAGATACAGATGCAATCGCAATCCTACCACCTAGCGGCTACATAGGGAGTAACACACATAGTAGGAAAGCATTGGTTTCGCTTTCATGGCTGGAACAACAGAACAACATTACCATTCAGCATGCTCAGTCACAGGGTCGGGAACTTAGATTAGGACCTTTTTAAATAGATGGGGTTTGTGGTGGCAGTTGCCTATGAATTTTACAGGTGCAAGAAGTGTTTTAGAGCTAACATTATACAGACACAAGGAAACAAGCCAATGAGATCGATACAGGCTGAAACCATAGGTCGGGTGACCTTCATTAAATCTCAAGGTTATGAATTGGTGTGCATATGGGAATGTCGATTTGACAGCCAATAGAAAAATGGCACAGCCATGAAAGAGTTTGTTGCAGTGTTTAACAATGCACGAAGCGATTACACCACATAGTGCTCTCAGAAGTGGTAGAGTTGATTATTTTAAACTTCACCACCACGTGGCGGATATCGAGGAGATTCCTTATGTGGATTTCTATTCGTTGTATCTGTGAGTTTGCAAATATGGCGTATTTTCTCACGGTCACAAAGTCATTCTTAGCGACTTTGATTATAGTCACAATGCATACTTTTGTATCATCCATGCAAGGGTAACAGTGCACGAGAAGCAGTTCTCGCCCATCCTCCAAATAAGCTGAAATGGCAAGCTAGTGTTCCCACTATGCAGTGCTTGTGCCAAGAAGATGTCGCCCGTGAGGACCGGAGCTTTTCAGGAATACGATTCACGCCCGAGTTGTACCTGGCAGTCGAGAGAGATTATAAAATTAACGAAATCTACGAAATTTGGCATTTCAAAGAGGGTCATAAGTCATTATTTGGTGGCTACACACGTCATGTATGGAGACTTTTCAAGAAGGTGTCATACCTTCTTGAAAATCAAACACATAGAAACCTTGAAAATCGGAATGGCCTGAGCGGGTCGACCATGATTCATACATATAAGAGGGAGACATCGTTTCCACAGTATGAATTCCAATTGTTTAGGGCTGTAAAAAAGTGTCAGGTAGGATCTAGCATATTGTCCGTTCTTATAATCGGCTGTAAGCGGTATGGAGGGACATTGGACGCCATCAGCAGTCAAAAACAAATAGCAGAGGCTGTAGTGAGCAAAATCAAATTGGTTGATTTTGAAGGAGCTGTTGAAACTATTACTAGGCACAATACCCACGGTCAGACGGCCTGGGATCTGTCCTATATATATATATTGTCTCGGGGAGAGTTTGACATACCTTTGGGAACTGAGTAGTAATTAACGTTAACCCTGTTAATGGAGTAAACAATCGGATGCTTTTCAAGAACACTCATATTGGTCAGCTGTGTTTTGGGGTTAAACTTAACTTTATGTACAAAAATGCAGGTTTCTCCTATATGTATCTTTGCTGTAGTGTCGAGAGATACCAAAGCAGAACTCAGGAGAGCTAAGAACCATTCTCAGATTGAGTATTAGTATTAGTATTAGTAACGGCCGCATGGTGCAAGAAAGCCTATGGCTTATGCTGCACCAGCCAAAAAAAAAAAAAAAATCCGAACAAAACAATGATAAAAAAAAAAAAAAGAAAAAAGGAAATTAAACCTATCATCCTATGCGCTTCCCTTACCCGAAAGTACTATCCAGATGACCTTTGAATTTCCCCAAACCATTTCCCCAAACGTGAATTAGCCTCTACCACCCATGAAGGCAACTTATTCCAGTAATTTATAACTCGCTGGCTAAAATAAAACTTCCTGCAGTCCAATCTAAACATTTACCCCCGTAACTTGAATTTATGTCCCCTAGTTCTAGCATTATTTATAACCTTGAAAATTTTGTCCTCATTCATTTTACTGATGCCTCTCAGGGCCTTAAACACCTCAGTCAAATCTCCTCTAAGGTGTCTAGTTTTCAAACTCTGCAACCCACATATTCGAAGTCTTTCTTCATAAGGACGCCCTTTAGCCGATCTCACCAGGCGAGTTACCCTTCTTTGCACCCTTTCAAGCAGCTTGATGTCTTTCTTTAGGCGCGGTCTCCAAACTTGAACACAGTATTCCAAGTGTGGTCTAATATAAGCCTTTTGGGATTATCACGTCACTATCTCTACTTGCAAAAGTTCGATAGATCATCGATAGGACACCATGGGTCTTCCTTGCAACCTGTTTACAATGCTCAGAGAATTTCATGTCTGACTGTATCGTAACACCCAAGTCTCTTTTCTCCAGTACTGGGTTTAGTTGATCTCCACCAAGTGAATATGTTTTTTTGGGATTACTGTTTCCCAGGTGTAATACCTTACATTTTGTAGGATTAAAGCACAGCTGCCATTTCTCTGACCATTCCTGAAGTCTATCTAGGTCTCTCTGAAGAAGCTCAGCTTGACAATGATCATTAACTACTCTACCAATTTTCACATCATCTGCAAATTTAGACATCACTCCCTCTATCCCTTCATCAATGTGGTTTATGAAAATTAAAAACAACAGTGGTCCTAATACTGATCCTTGGGGAACCCCACTTCTTACATCAACCCAATCTGAGGAATAGCCATTTATCACAACCCTCTGCCTCCTGCACTGAAGCCATCCTTCTATCCATCTAAGGATTTTCCCAGTGATTCCAACCTGTTCCAGCTTATAAAGCAACCGCACATGTGGGACTGAGTCAAAGTTTTGCTGAAATCTAAATAAACAATGTCGAAATGATTCCCTAAATCCAGCTCGTGAGTGACCCTTTCGAAATAGTGAACCAGATTTGTTAAACATGATTTTCCCTTTAAAAAACCATGCTGAGTATCCTTGAGAATTTCAGTTCTATCCAAATGATCCTGAATTCCACCCTTGATCATTGCCTCTATGATTTTCCCTACTACTGAAGTCAGACTGACAGGTCAATAATTTCCAACTTCACTTTTAGAACCACCCTTATGTATGGGAGATACATTTGCACATTTCCAATCCAAGGGAATCTCCCCCAGAGTCTAGTGATGCTCGCATAATTAGCCTCAATGGTTCAATGCCGCTTGCCGCCTCTCTTAAGATTATAGGGTATATTCCATCAACTCCAGGAGCCTTACTGGTCTGTAGGTTCGAAGGTTTTTTCATTAAATAATCTTGCGAAATTTCAATATCATTAATTACATATGTTTCAACTTCGCTCCCACAATTTCCCATTGTCACAAAAGGTTTTTCATTTGTAAATATCGATTCAAAATAACTGTTGAGTTCATCTGCAACGGCAGCTGGTGTACTTAATACTATTCCCTTTCCCTTACGTAAAGGTCCGATCTGGTTTGTCCTGCTCTTCTTGGCATTTATATATGTGAAGAATTCTTTATCCCCCCCCCCTCTTTTCTCTGTTTGCTAGTGATTTCTCATAAACTGCCTTTGCCTGTCGAACCTTTTCTGTGGCTCTATTGCACATCACCTTGTAGCTGTTATAGGCTTCAGTACTTTTTATTGCTCTGTAACCTTTCCATGCCACCTTTTTCTGCTCAAGTAATGTGGCAATTTCATTATTCATCCAACTTGGAACCCTTCTCGTGGAGTATTTGTTTAATGGTATATACGCATTCAAGGCATCTGTGATTAATATTTTAAAAGCGTACCACAGTTCAAACGTATTCATTCTCTGAGCGATATCTACCCAGTTAATAGAGGCCATGTAGTATATTAAGTCATCGTAATTTCCTTTTCTGAAATTAAAACCCATTCCTTTGCCTTTTACTTCTGCTACCTCTCTCGTCATCATCCACCGTAGAACTCCGTGATCGCTTCCTGCTACCGGTTCTTCTACTGTCAGCCCTGTTATGTCATCTGATTCATGTGTGATGATGAGGTCTAGGATATTTTTTTTCTCTAGTACTTTCCCTGACATCTTGATACAAATAACAGTCGTCTAGTTGATTTAAAAATGTTGTTCCCCATGTCGAGTTTTCTTCCCATTTACTCCAATCAATTAGAGGCAAATTGAAATCACCCATAATAAAGCATTGACGCTTACTTGCCCATTTCATTTACATGTAGATGCTTTTGTCATAATCTTCACAATCACCTCGTCTGTAGATTACTCCTACTCGCATTATACCTTTGTTTCCAACTATCTCACACCATACAGACTCTACACTAGCATGTGAAATGTCTGAATCCGGGAAAGCTATCGTCGCACTCAGGCTGCTTCTGATAAGAAGCATTACCCCACCACCCCTTCTATCTAACCTATCCTTCCTAAATACATTATGCAAGCCGTACTGAAACTCATCGTCCCCAATTTCCGTGTGGCTCACGTCTCTGTAAGCCCCATTATGTCCGCGTTACTTGTTTTAACCAGCAGTTCGAATTCGCTCATTTTATTGACGACACTTCTAACGTTACTGTATAAACAATTAAGATTTACTGTTCTTGTATATTTAACAACCCTTGAAGTTTTTTAGGCTCTCTTCCCTGATATTAGCTACCCGCTCATGTGAAACGTCTTTGCCCCCAGAACTCTAGATAATATGTCCAGTTGGGGTAACAAAAAAGAACTCTTAAGGTATGTGCAAGAGTTAGATTGACCAATATTATCAGATAAACGCGTGTCAGTATTACCCCCATCCCCCCTAACTAGCAGTTTCCTGAACCATTAAGGTATCCTCAATAATACTGGCAAAAACGTTTGCACCACCTTTGTTTAAGTGTATCCCGTCTCTACAAAACAAATTCCTTCTACCTACAAGTGTGGGCCATGCTGATTGAAATTTACCCCCTAAAGCCTTGCAGATTCCTTCAAGTCTTGAGTTAATCCACAAGGCTCTTATCATATAATTCCTCCTATCGTGTCTGGGCAGAATTGCAGACATATAGACATTATGGCCTAGCTCGCGACATTTCCTCAGCATGGCCCTGTATTTTTCCAACAAATCGTCAGATCGTGTACGTTTAATATCATTTGTCCCCACATGAATAATAATATTTTCTTTACCCCCTTTAAAATCTGACAATCTGTTGGTGACATCATCAATAGTTGCTCCCGGCAGACATACCCTGGTTCTGCTCCACCTATCCTTATTACAAAAAATGTTCCCCGTTTCCCTGACAATGGAGTCTCCTAGTAAAACAATGTCCTTTTTAACCAGAATAGTTTGCACTTGGTTTTTCTGTTTTGAGGCTCGAATCGGATGTGCATCCCTTGGTAGATTGCTGGAGTTTTGAGTCCCTGACGAGCTCCCAGATGCATTATTTTCGAGGGCAAGCACTCGTTTATTCAGGTACTCAAATTGTTCCATCAGTGCACAAATTGTAATTTAAGATCGGTGCACTCCTTACATCGATCACATAGAAAAGAATCCCCAGGTGAGTTAGGATTAGTCACCAGGTCGACCTTGGAAAACATTCCACAGGTTCCACAACGGATTAAATCATTACTCACCGGTAAATCGCCATCTGTTATTTCCGTGTTAGTCACGATACTCTGTGACGTGTTTAAGGCAGATCTCGTAACTACCATTATAAAATTAAATAAATATCAATGAAAGTAACTTTAAAAAATTATATCTATAATATTATTAAAATCAAACGGTTACAGGAAAACCTATAACAAAATAATCCAACAATATCTAAATAAATCAAATATTTAAAAGCACTATCCAAAAGTAAACCACTTAACTGAGGAGCCCTGTCTAAGCGCGTACGCTCACCTCGAATGCCAACGTAATCTACCCGTAACGTGATAGGTTGTTAACAATATATTTTGCCTGGTGGTACAAATCTAGTCTGTGATGCCCTAGTAGCTCTAACGTCTTGGTTTTTGGTAAGTACTCCACACGCTGATGCATACCGCTGTCTTTTATTCTCTTTTATGAAGAGTTCTATACTGCGCTGTACGTTTTTAGCTCCTTTGTCAAAGTTCAAAAGCATCTCTAAATAAGCTCTATAGGCTTAGGGAACACTGCTCGGATTTATGAGGTTATCCTGAACGAAAAGATCAACATTAAACAGAGTGAAAAATTTATTACGGTAAAGACTAAAAAGTCTTTAGTCTTTACCGTAAAGACTAAAAAGTCTTTACCGTCACTTTGGGTTAACTGTACTTTGAGGCCCAAATAACTTTTTCCTAAGTCCAGATATTCTTTCGGCATTCCAGGTATGGAAAACATCTATCGACCCCCACTGATGCTAAATACAGGAAGGTGACATAGCAAGAATGCTCGATGCAAAGATTACTAGTAGCTGGCCAAAAAATCTAATTCCAACATCATCATTTCCATCACTGAAAAATATCCTGATATTTTCTGCGTTTACCTGCGTTCTGACTGCAGATTTTTTGCTTTATGGCTTGTCTCATTCGGAATCTCGATTTATAAATGATCATTTCACAGGCACTCCCAAAATGACATCATCGAAGGTATTACGGCCAGCTGACAGCACTTGGAGAACAATGCACTTAGCTGCGGGTTTTAGAAGAAGAGAAAGCAGCATGTAAACCGAATGGAATACACCGACTTGTCTGTGAACTCTCTGAATCGGGTCTACTGAAATGTAGGGACTTCCTCTTACGTGCACAGAGAGGTATTCGACGTAACCATTCATTGGGGTTGAAAATGTAGCTTAATTAAGGTTTTCCCTCCTCTGAACGCAAATATCTAGTGCTTGTCTGTGTGTATTTGAATAGAAATGGAATGACTGTTTCAAAGCTGCACAGGGTTATAATCCAAATGCAAGAGAGGCACATTGGTATTGCCTACTATCTGGTCTTCGATCATCTTACTATAAACGAAGTAAGAGTTGCCACCTCTATTTATATAGTTCGGAAATCCCGAAATCACAGTTCCTTCAAAGTCATGGTGGAGACAGTCAAAACCGAGCAGTTCACCTAGTCGTCCTGTCTCAGGTAAATGAGGACACACACACCACTTTCTATTTCAAAAGAAACAAAGCTGCCAATATTCACACTTCCCTTACTTTCAGAAGCAACTCCTTTTTTTTTTTATGTAAACCCCAAACACGAGAGGTATTAGAACCTATAGTACTTAGAACCATATTTGGGTTGGAGGTTGAGAAGACGAAAGAAGATATTTGTTGACATTGGACTTGAACTTCTGTACTCTAATTTTCAGGAAATACGTATAAAGGAAGGCTGTTCCAAAAAAAAAAAAAAAAAAAAAAACAGGCGGTTGAATGAATAAACGAGGAAGTTCAAAAGTTGGTTCTGTAAGTTTGAAGTTGGACAGTAAATGGATGTTGGCTGGTGGCGGCACGTGTTCCGACTGTTTTGAAAGAGAGAGAGAGTGATTTATAGAAGTCAATTCAGAAGAACAGTACCCATGGAAGTATCTGTAGAAGAGGCATGCAGCAGAAACAGTACGTCTATGAGAGAGGGAGTGAAGAGACTCTATTAGATATAAATCATTAATTAACCTAACTTCCCTCTTCTGAATGAAATCAAGAAGCCTGTGAGAGGTTTTGGGGGCAACACCCCAGATGTGGGAAAATATTCCATGGCAGGGCGGATTTGCGATTTATACAGAGTAAGCAGCGGTTTAGACGAAACGTAATGCCGAGAGCGAAAGAGAAAACCAAGTTTTTTAGATGCAGAAGAAGCAATATTGGTAATGTGCTTGTGCCAAGAGAGATTACAAGTCACGGTAATCCCCAAAAGAGATATATCATTTTGCCTAGAAATCGTAGTGTCACTAAAGATAAGCGTAGGAGCAGAAGAATCCTTTTTGCGAGATATAAGACAAGACTGAGTTTTAGAAGGATAGAAATCAACTAAGTTGTCTTTGCCACACTGGATAATTACCTGAAGATCGGCATTTAAGGAATTGATAGCAGAGTTTCAAGAAGTTGAAGCTGATTGAGCAGGGCAAGATTTCTCAAAATGGAAAGTAGAATGCAATGTGCTATCATCGGCAAAACTGTGGATAGAACATCCAGTCAATGGAAGAAGGTCATTAATATATAAGAGGAAAATAGTGGGGGAAGGAACTGAACCTTAGGGGACACCTGCAATAGTGGAGAACTTAGAAAACAGAGAGCCATCTACCATCACCCCCAGTGAGCGATTAGAGAGAAAACTGGATAACCAATTACTGAAAACGGTTGGCAAACCATAAGATGGAAGCTTGCTTAGAAGACCTTTATGCCAAACACGATCGAAAATCTTTGAGATGTCAAGAGCAACTACTTGTTTCACCGACCCTTTCCGTTGAATTAGTCTATAAATGGGTAACATAAGCAAAAATATCACGTGGATCGACACTGACGAAATCCATACTGGCGATCGTTGATCACACGGAAGGTTTCTAGGTAGTTTAAGATTTGGTGGTTATTTGATTTCTCCATTACTTTAGAAGGAGTAGAAGTAATTGCAATGGGACGATAATTGGAAGTGAGGGATTTGTCACCCTTTTTATGAACTGGCTGGAGGATATGAGAAAATTTCCAAGCAGATCAAAAAACAACTTTGGAATAAGAAAGTTAAAAAAGGCAGCAAAGAATGGGAGTAAGTTCAGGAGCACAGGTTCTGAGAACAAGTGGATAACAAATACCATCGGGACCTGGAGCTTTCTTGGCATCAAAATTCGTCAAAATTCTTTTAAGATCCTTTTGACGGAGGACCACAGGAGGCACTGAATGGAGCGTGTTGAGAACGGTTGGAGGTGTTTTACCAAGATCATTAATACATGAGTTGGAAGAAAAATGGGATGCTAGCAGGTCAGATTTATTCTTGACTGAAGTGACTACAAAACCATCTGGTTTGAAAAGAGGTGGGAGCAGAGATGAGCAAAATTTGCGGCCAATAGCTTTGGCAAGAGACCAGAATTCTCGGCTACCATTAGGGAAGAAGCAAGTTTTCTACTCTTAGCCTGTTTAGACTCTAGTTTGGACTGATTAGTAACTGCTTTACAATTGTTGCGAGCTTTGGTGAAGGTAGAAAAGGAAACTGAGGAATTATAAACAAGCAGATTACGATAGGCAACAGTCTTCTCCTGAGCAGTCTTAGCACATTTATTAGAAAACGAAGGTTTAGATAAAGGACGAGATTTTAAAGAGGAGTGTGGGATAAAGGTTTCCATTCCTGCAAGAATAATTTCAATGACACACTCTGAGCAAACGTTGACATCAGAAGTTTTCAAACAGTAGTCCGACCAAGGGAAAGAAGAGAATAAATCTCGTACGCCATCCCATTTTGCAGTATTGTAATGCCAAACAACACGAGGTTGCGAATAGCCATGAGATAAAGTCTCCATTGGAGAAGAGACAATCACCAAGTTATGATCTGAAGTGGCTATAGGACCTCTCACTTCGACCGTGTACTTAAAAGGGTTGTTTGTGAGAAAAAGATCAAGCGTGTTGGCTGTATGGTTAGAATTGTCCGGTATTCTTGTAGGGAAATGAACAATCTGTGCAAGTTCATTAGTAATTGCAAAAGCCTCAGCATCTCTACCAGCTGGGTCGGTTAGAAAGCCGACCCAGCTGGTAGGTTTTCTAACCGACTACCTGGTCTACTTCACTGTTAGAAAAGTTGGACTAGAAAAAGTCAAGTTGCAAAGAGAGGAAGTCAAAGAGCTCCAAGTGATTAGTGGAGATAGGAGAACGGTAAAGACAACAGATGAATTTGACACAAAGAGGTAGAGAGATTTTAAGCCTAAGAAGATCAAAGAGAGGAGATTCCAAATTGCTAAGTCTCTGACAGGGAATATCAGAACGGACATATGCACAAGTACCACCTTTGAGGCGAAAGGAATCATACAGCGAATAATTTGGGCATCTGAGATGAGCAGTAGTGGAATCAACCGATAACTGAGATTCTCTCAGAAAACGTACATGGGGTTTGGCAGACTGCAATTGGAAATGGACATCGTTGAGATTAGAATTGACACCACGTATATTTGTGAAATTAATTAGGAAGTGCTTGTGAGGTTTAGATCTTTTCGCAGATAAGCTTGCTCTATTAGTATAACAATCCATTGTGTATTCAATGGTAAAAAAAAAAGTGGGTGGGACATGCTGTATGAAGTAATGAAATTTTTGGATATGGCGTACATGTGGTTAGAATATACCCAGATCCTTGACATAACGTGGCCTCGACAATGCTCCCCGCATACGCACTACTCGGACTCCCTCCAGTCACTATCTGGCAGAGTAGAGGTAGCAAGATTATACACTAGCTGATCCGGAATCCTCTTAGAGAGTTACCGATAGGTTCGGTCTTGTGTACTAAGTAGCGGCCGGCCTGCGAACACCGGTTTAGAGCTGTACCCTCGAAATGTAAGGTATATTGGATCTCGCCACGATGTTAATCATAACCTCAAAAGTCATTAATCATACTGCATGATGAAGAGATAGGGAAGGGTTGACCGGAACTTAGCTCTAGAAGTGCTAAGTTCCGGTCTTCCAATTAGCAAAGTGGTGGTATTGCACCGGTTGATGAGAGTCATCTACCACCTAGTACTGCCTGGTAACATAGAGGGGCGACATTCCTCCATGTGGTGTGGGTGCCACACCTCGACCGCTACTTATATTGGTTCACACCTGGGTGGTCACCCACCATGTACTTTTGCATGGAGGTTATACCCAGGTTTACTAACAGTACCACCTTCGTGAAGGTGCAAGCCTTCTGTCATAGCTTGTAGGATTTCAGAGACACTGAATAATTACCGTAAGAAATTTTATACTCGCGAACATCACAACTCTCCTATCATCGCTGTGGGGTGTGAGTGGGGGGAACACAATTTTACCTTTATGTATCCATTTTACAATGTGCACACCATTGAAAGTTCCGTATTCGTCACCATTAGGACTCACAATGCCGGTCAAAATTTTAATAGCAGTATTTCGATATTTTTAATTTATGGAACCGGGATAAATACCGGTATTCCAAAAAAAAAAAAAAAAAAAAAAAAAAAAATTGCAATAAATTTTGATGAGAATTAGTCGCAATAAAGTAAGGAAAAAACAAGTAATTACTTGAATTCACGTTTTAAATCAAACTTTTATTACAATAATAAATATTCTAGCAAAAATTATTTAACATACAATTATTCTAAAAACAAAAATAAGCATCCACACTACCTGTCTGAATAAAGTGATCTGTTAAAGAAGCTCAATAGTGTTATCGTTTAAACTGGATCTAATTTTGGTACATATTTAATTAGTGGCAGAAACCGACCTTTAGGATTCTGTGCTGGTTGGTGCTTTGTACTGAGACAGACATAAACGAGTTGCAGTTTAACCCCCCCCCCCTCCTTATTCCCTCATCTTCAAAAAATCTTATTTCCTTTTAATTAAGAATCAAAAATATTTCTTTTTGACTTTTTATGGCCCTATATCAATATAGACTATAAAGTATTTAAGGGCAAAGGCCTCATGCTACGAGGTAAAATGACTAATATGTAAGTTAGTGCAAACGCATCATTTTAACACAGCTATCTACCTAAAGTAATTAAATTATTTAATTAAATTGGCATCGTTTTGGTTATATCTCATATTGTGACTGCCTTCACAACGAGTTGCCATTGTATTGTACTACCTCGAATAAATAACACTTCACCAGTGCAGAAGATTATTTTCGTAGCTGCTGAGAATAAATAACAATAGTCTTCTCCACTGGTGAAGCTTTATTTATTCGATTAAATAATAAATTAATTAATTAAATTGGCATCGTTTTGATTATATCTCATATTGTGACTGCCTTCACAACGTGTTGCCATGGTATTGTACCTGGAGTAAATAACACTTCGTCAGTTCAGAAGGCTATTCGTAGCTGCTGAGAATAAATAACAATAGTCTTCTCCACTGGTGAAGTGTTATTTATTCGAGGTAGTACAATACCATGGTAACTCCTTGTGAAGGCAGTCAGAATATGAGATATAACCCAAACAATGCCAATTTAATTAATTAATTTAACTACTTTAGGTAGATAGCTATGTCAAAATGATGCATTTGCACTAACCTACATATTACTATATCCATATTAATGAAAACAAAAGGGACTGGCAGTCAAGCTTGGTGAGGTAACGAAATCTAAGTTGTGGGGGTTATTTATTTATTTATTAATTTTTATTTCCCTGGATCGCCGTCAGTGGCCATTGTTATGATTTTCGTACAGCAGCTCCCCTCAAGCACTAAGCCTCACAAGCTATCTGACTGCGTTAAAAAATGAGAATTTCCAGGATCTGAAGGATATTCCGCCACGCACATATAGATATTATATATTGTAGGTATATGTGAACCGTTAGTTTCTCAAGAGCAATGACACAAATATAAAACAAAAGTCATTTATCATACAAATTTACTTAAAATACATAACTGGTGTTCATTTCCATCTAATCTATTCATTTTTCTCATTTAATCTGTTAATACATGCTATTATTTTCATAAAATTTCTCTCAATTAACAATCTCAACTCTCTCTCTCTACTGCTTCAAACACTAAACTACTTCAATCTTGATTGCTTCCTTATATTTCTCTTAATCACCAATATATCAATTCTCTTCACAACATCAATCCATAATATGCTAACCTAATGCTAACACTTCCATGTTATCTCTCTTAATTTAGCAACATCAATTTTCTTTACAACTTCAACCAATAAACCAACTCAATTCTAAACATTTCCTTATTTCTCGTATTTCTTCAACTTCAACCTTGCTCTAAAATAATCTCCAACTTTATCTAAGTATCGTTTCCAAAACAACATAGTTCCTTCTCTTTCACGGTGGGATTCCTTGGGATTCTCTCTCTCCCACACACACAGTTGAACTCTACATCTCTGCTGTATAGCTCTTCCAGTACTGTCTTATTTCAGGATTTCGTGAACAGTTCTCTGCTAATACTAAAGGAAATTAAAAATTATCACAACATTAATAGAAGCTAGGGCACTGCCTTACTTGCTTGTTATTCAACTTCCGGATTAATTTCTAGCACAAGAACATGCCCGGTGGAACCCTTCACTATATAGTTGGACACTCCCAGAACAGGATCCGAACTGAACATAGAACTACCACTGGAAGTCCGCAATCCCTCCGAACAACAACCACGAACCCCTATTTTGGTATGAGTACCTTATTTAATTCCTTCTCATTTATTTATTTCTTGAATTGATTGCAAGTTACAATCGCCCCTTGTACTACTTTTTTTATTCACAAGCTTAGGTGCAAACCCCAGAGGGATTTGCACATAAGCTTGCATATAAAAAAGTCATTTAAACCTGACCCTATCACGGTGTTATTTTTTAAACTCACTCTTCTTCCTTTGGTAGAAAAAGCAGAATATTTTCCCACACAACAAAACGCTTTCATCTTTTACCTCTACATCACCTGTTCACAATACCTTTGAACTGCTCCATAATAACACCCTTTCCCAAAATGCACTGTGTCGTATGCTCAAGTGGTGGTGTAATAGAGGGATTAAACTTGTTCTAGCACAGGAACATGCTCGGTGGAATCCTTCACTATATAGCTGGACACTCCCAGAACAAGTTTAATCTATTGTTCAGAAGCTTTTAATTTTAACCCTTCCGCACCTGCCATACCATTGTTCACCGTTAATTGCACTACCAGGCTTACTGCCACTAATGGAAATGTTCCGTAATGATGCTTTCGTTATTCCGTAAGTGCTTTACTTCCACACACACTATACTCACTAAGAGAAATATATTTGCAAGATTTTATGTCTTACAGTTTCATGACGTTTTCAGGTTTCCATTGCATTTGTACTGTGTATAACAATCCATCATTTGCAAATTCAGCAGTTTCATGACGTTTTCAGGTTTCCATTGCATTTGTACTGTGTATAACAATCCATCATTTGCAAATTCAGCAGTATTCATGATTTATTATTGTCAGTTCTATAACCTTTATATGAATAAATCATGATAATTATTTTTAAATTAGTCCGGAAAACTGGTATTTTTGTATCAATACCGGGATTTGAATAAGGAAAAAAATGCCCAGGATCCCGGAATCTCGGTATTGTAAGCCTTAATCACCATTATTACTCTTGGCTTTAGATTTATGGATCAGACCTAGAATATTAGCCATTTGGAAAGCCATACCAGCACACTGTCATTCTTGAAGTTAAGCTTCAATTCTGTTTCTACTATTTTAAACTCTAAATTGGTATTAAGACTAACAAATGCTCGATCAATTTAGACTTATTTTTGTACTCTGCGTCCAATATGTAAACCTTTGTGTTCCAGGATGAAAGGCCTTTCTTTAAAGTTGTCAACTCTGTCCAGCCTTAGGAAATATTGATCTAAGAATTGGGAACGTTGATTTCTGCTAACTCAACCTCCCACTTGTAACAACAGTAAAGTTGGATTGCATGTTCTCAGGATGGAAATCCATGCTCACGTTACTTGGTGGGGTTAAGAAGAACATCTTTAGCAGGAACCCAGCAGTTATAAGAAGCAGGGTATCCTAGGCTCTTAACCAGTGATTGATGCTGGCCTGCTCCTCTCCCTCCGTCCTGATATACCTTTTCAATAAGCAAGACAAGCAGGCAAGTCATCCTGGATATTAACTTGTAGTTGTTGCTCTTAAAACGTGCCAGGGATCGTTTGCCGACCCTGTCTTTGACTCTGTACACAACTCGTTGCCTTGGTTTCAAAACTTGGGAACTGTGACCACCTCACAACTCGAACTACCCCAGAATTCTTTGCGAAAAGGATGAGAGTCACTACCTAGAATGACACGATCCCTAGTTCAAATTTAGGAATCTCTTCTTTGGGCTTTTTTTAAGTACAATTTCCTATAGAAATTTCTTCATTATGCAAAGTGATATCGGCAAGCGACATCCTGATGGTTCGATATGATGTTCGATTAAAAGTAATTACAATGTCAGAAAGAATGTGACGATATTTCTTACTTTCAGAATAAGTTATCCATTTAAATATATATTTTATCAGAGTCCAGATGAAACGCTCAGCTATGGCTGTTTTTTTTTTTTTTTTTCTGACCTAGTAGAATAGAAATTATTGTTAAGAGACTTAAATAATGCTCTTATATCTTTATTTTTAAATTCTTTGGCTTGGTCACTGTTAATATAGAAAGGTGTTTCTTCCTTGAAAATTGATTTGAATGCCCCTACCATTTGTTTCGAAGTTTTATTTATAATTACTCTCACCCAAATATATCTTGAAAATGCATCCGTACAAACGAGCAAAGAGCATATTCCTCCATTCTCTTTCGACAGATTGAAACATCTGCTAAGTCACACTGAAATGTATGGTGGAGTCCCGGAATTATTATCTGGTTTGTAGGAAAATTATCTCTTTGCGGCTTGTTTCTCACATAAGCAGGTTGAGATGCCAAGTGTTGTTTCACGACATGCCTGGGTAACTTTGTTTGTTCTTGTAATGCATTAAGACCACTAACTTCGCACTACACATGGATCGTTGTAATCTTCTAACATCTTGCTGTTGTTCTTTTCCAGATGGTGACACTTTACGAACCAGATGGGCAGGAGTATTGGTGGCAGTTATAATGATCCTTCTCGGCAGACTTTATGAGGTGGTGAGGATAGAATTGGAAAAGATAGAACATGAAGAAATAGCTAGTGGGGTAAATATGTCCTTAACCCTTTCATTGTAATTTTGTATATATATAGTTTTTTTTTTTTTGTGCAAATAAAATATCTTTTTGTAAATATTGGGTCTGACTTTTTCTTAGCTGCTAGAAAAATAACTTTTAAAATTTGCAACTAATCAATAGTTTTAAAAATCTTAAACACAACTTTGGGAAATTACTTTTTAGAATGTAAAATCATTATATTTCAATTTAGAGGGGAGGAAATTTCATTTTCAGCTTGCAAAAAGGACCGACAGATGGAGCCACCAATCACAGTCTAACTTATTGGGGGAAAATAAATTTAAACATCAAACAATATGGAACACAAAAAAAACTTTACTTTTCAGGTTTTTGTTGGCAAAGTGGACTATTAGTAACATAGTACACATCACCAATAGTATCAACATAGGAAATAAAAAAAAACGTTTATTTTCTATAATAAGAATGAAAAAAAATTCACTTTCAGCTTGCAAAAAAGGACTGATAGGTGGAGCCTCCACAAGACTAACTTATTGGGAAAATATATACAGTCCATTACGGTTATTTGGTACACATCGGGACTAGTCCATTTTGGCGCAATTAAGCGGCTGCCGCAATTATCCGAAGTTTCATGTAAATAGTTAAAAATAACAATGTAACCCCTCCTCCCTTACAATTGATTCACTGTACAATCAAATCACGTCACGACAAACTCACCATAGTAAAGTACCATTCACTATACGATGTGTAGTAAGCGCCGGTCATTATGATCACGTTTGTGAACCGAATTTTAATTCTATTAAACAGCGAGTCTAATTAGCGAAAATAGGAGGAATATTATCCACAGGCTATAAAAACAAATATATATTAATAGAATTAAAACCTGATGCTGGAATTTACCCTTTACTACATTACCAATTAAAATATTAAATGATACGTGAAAATCGGAAGAATATACGTGATAATCGGACTAATTAATATGTACTGTAATATCATCATCATCATCAGCCATTTTCAATCCACTGCAGGATGAAGGCCTCTCCAGCAACTTTCCAGTTCCTTCTGTTTTGAGCACTGGCCACTGGCCATCCATTTACTACTCGAAAACTCATGAATTTCATCTATCCATCTCCGCCTTTGTCTTCCAGGTTTTCTTCTAGCTCCTCTTGGGTACCATTCTGTTATTTTCTTAGTCCATCTGTCATCATGTCTTCGAGCTATGTGTCCTGCCCAAGACCATTTTAGTTCTTTAGTTTTGATAAGCATGTCCTTTACTTGAGTTTGCTGCCTAATCCATGTGTTTCTCTTCTTATCTAACAGTCTGATTCCCAAAATGATTCGTTCCATTCTTCGCTGTGTAGTTCTCAGCTTCTCTTCCATTCTTTTGGTGAGTGCCCAAGTTTCACTTCCATAAGTCATGGTGGGGAGTATACATGTACTGTAATATCATCTGTTATAGTTTATATATCATATGTTATATATTACTGTAATAGCACTGTAATATGTACATACCAACTAGTTGACATTTCTGTTCACTGACATTTGTGGGTAGGGTTTAAAATTTAAAACAGTAAAAAGATATGCAGTCAATAACAAAGAACACGGTACACACAAATTGCAAGTAAAACAATACATGCAAGTTAGAACGGAATGACGAGTTACAAAGCTTTAAAAATAGGAATGAAGAGAAGATCTGAAAATTAATTTTTTTATATGATTGAAGATTTCATGGAAGTGTAAACACATTTCACCATAATAACCCACAGAATTCCAGCTGTCGATGTTATCGCAAATTCAGTAAGATCGAGTTTACTGTCCGTTTATGATAGATTTCACTAACAGAAGAGCCCAAACAGGTGACTGCTAATTGTTTTTATTGTTTTTATGGTTGTGACCTCCAGAATTTCGACCAAACCACAATCGCATGGTAATCTTCAGTGCTGCAGTCTCCTGCCCCAATTAAACGGCATGCTGTCCCAATTAAGCAAAGAAAACCCTGGCTATTTTCTCCATTGGTTTCTGTTTTTTAAGATTTGCCCCAAATAAATGGCTGCACCGATTAACTGGTGGCCCAAATAACCGGAATCCACTATATTGTATAACCGGGCTCTGCAAAGCCCGGTGCTGAACATTGCTTATTTCAATTCACACAATTCATTGCAGAGCACAGGTCTCTTGATGTAACACTCACGCTGATACCTATAATAGCCATATTTATTCATATTCACACAACGTAAAGGTAGCCCAGTGGAAGAGTGCCAGACAGCCACCACATAAGATTGGAGCTTGAGCAGAAAAAGAAATTTAAAAAAGAAAATTACTTAGCGCTATTTGGTGAGAAAAATAAAAACTGAAATAATTTTTCCTACTCAACTCAACAACTAACCACAAAACCAGCTGCACTCAACTGAACAGCCAATCACAGAGAGGAGCGGGACCAGCACAACAGCAAATAAGAGAGCTTGTGTGACGTCACAACGGCCGCCATTACGCTCGTTTATATCCCCGTCCTACTGCTGTAATGCACAAAAGTTGTTAAATTTAAAACAAATATATTTTATATCATAATTAACATAAAAAACCTTCAGTGCAGTCTCCTTACACCTTATAAGTGGGTTCTAATAGTTGGGCAATTTTTGAATGCTGTTTAACCGTCAGCTAAAGACCGTCAGCTAAAGTTAAATTGTCCGATGCGTTGGGTCGTGACTGAATTCAGTTCTTCTAAAGACAAAAATCTTTTTCCACGGAAGGGCTCCTTGAGTTTGGAGAATAAATGAATAAAAGCAGTACCTTACTTTACCTAGGTAAGGTAAGGTACTGCTTTTATTGACCGACAGACCGGTCAAACGGACCGGTCTGTCACTTGAGGCCCGAGAATGCAGGGGGATGAATTTCGATGATATTTCATTTTTTTAAATATATATATATATATACAATATATGACAGCAAAATTGAAACAGCAATGGAAACAGATCAAAAGAATGTAAAGTTTTAATTTTGTTACTAATATTAATTAAGTATTAATTATTTCTGAGATTTTTTTTTTTTTTTTTATGTGAACCCCAAACACGAGAGGTATTAGGACCTATAGTACTTGGTACCGTGCTTGGTTTGGAGGTTGAGAAGACGAAAGAAGATATTTGTTGACATTTGACTTGAACTTCTGTAGATTGTAATTTTCAGGAAATACGTATGAAGGAAGGTTGTTCCAGAAAATGGCAGTTTAACGAATAAATGAGGAAGATGAAAATTTGGTTCTGTGGGTTTGAAGTTGGACAGTAAATGGATGTTGGCTGGTTGTGGCACATGTTCGGACTGTTTTGAAAGAGCGAGCGGGAATTATAGAAGCCAATTCAGAATAACAGTGCCCATGGAAGTATCTGTAGAAGAGGCATGCAGCAGAAACAGTACGTCTATGAGAAAGCGAGTGCAGAGACTCTGTTAGAGATGAATCATTAATTAACCTAACTGCTCTCTTCTGAATGGAACCAAGAAGCCTGAGAGAGGTTTTGGCGGCACCACCCCAGTTGTGGGAACAATATTCCATGGCAGGGCGGATTTGCGATTTATACAGAGTGAGCAGCTGTTTGGAAGAAGAGTAACGCCGAGAGCGAAAGAGAAAAAAAAGTTTTTTAGATGCAGAGGAAGCAATATTTGTAATGTGCTTGTGCCAAGAGAGATTAGAAGTCAGGGTAATCCCCAAAAGCGATATATCATTTTGCCTAGAAATCAGAGTGTCACTAAAGATTAGCATAAAAGCAGAAGAATCCTTTTTGCGAGATATAAAACAAGACTGAGTTTTAGAAGGATCGAAATCAACTAAGTTTTCTTTGCCCCACTGGTAGCAGATTTTCGAGAAGTTGAAGCTGATATAGCAGGGCAATGTTTCTCAAAATGGAAAATGGAAGGCAATGTGCTATCATCGGCAAAACTATCGATAGGATTTCCAGTCAAACGAGTGGGGGAAAGAAATGAACTTTGGGGAACATCGGCTTTAGTGGAGAAGTAAGAAGACAGAGAGCCATCTACCATCACCCTCAATGAGCGATCAGAGAGAAAACTGGATAACCGATTACTAAAAACAGTTGGCAAACCATAAGATGGAAGCTTGTTTAGAAGACCATTATGCCAAACACGATCGAAAGCCTTTGAGATGTCAAGAGCAACTACTTGTGTTTCACCGAATCTTTCCATTGAATTAGTCCATAAATGGGTAACATAAGCCAGAATATCACCAGTGGATCGAGACTGACGGAATCGATACTGGCGATTGTTAATTAGACGGAAGGTTTCTAGGTAGTTTAAGAGTTGGCGGTTAATTGATTTCTCGATTACTTTAGAAAAAGAAGAAGTAATTGCAATGGGACGATAATTGGATGGGAGGGATTTGTCACCCTTTTTAGGAACTGGCTGGATATGAGCAAATTTCCAAGCAGAAAGAAAACCACCTTTGGAATAAGAAAGTGAAAAAGGGCGGCAAAGAATAGGAGTAAGTTCAGGAGAACAGGTTTTGAGAACAAGTGGAGAAATACAATCAGGACCTGCAGCTTTCATAGCATCAAGATTCATCAAAATCCTTCTGATATCCTTTTTACGGAAGACTACAGGAGGTATTGAATGGAGTGTGTTGGGAATGGTGGGAGGTGTTTTACCAAGATCATTAATACATGAGCTGGAAGAAAAATGGGATGCTAGCAGGTCAGCTTTATCATTGGCTGAAGTGACAACAGAACCATCTAGTTTGGACAGAGGTGGGAGGAGAGATGGGCAAAATTTGCGGCCAATAGCTTTGGCAAGAGACCAGAATTCTCGGCTACCATTTGGGCAAGAAGCAAGTTTTCTTCTCTTAGCCTGTTCAAACTCTAGTTTGGACTGATTAATAACTGTTTTACAATTGTTGCGAGCTTTGGTGTAGGCAGAAAATGACACTGAAGAATTAGAAACAAGCCAATTACGATATGCAACATCCTTCGCTTGAACAGCCTTAGCACATTTATTGGAAAACGAATGTTTAGATAAAGGAAGAGATTTTAAAGTGGAGTGTGGGATAAAGGATTCCATTCCTGCAAGAATAATTTCACTGACACGATCTGAGCAAACGTTGACATCAGAAGTTTTGAAACAGTAATCCGACCAAAGAAAAGAAGAAAAGAAGTCTCGCAGGTCATCCCATTTTGCATTCCTATAATGCTCAACAACACGAGGTTGGGAATAGCCATGAGATAAAGGTTCCATTGGGGAAGAGACAATCACCAAGTTGTGATCTGAAGTGCCTAAAGGAGCTCTCACTTCGACCGTGTACTTAGAAGGGTTGTTTGTGAGAAAAAGATCAAGCGTATTGGCTGTATGATTAGGGTTGTCCGGTATTCCTCTAGGTAAATGAACAATCTATGCAAGTTCATTAGTAATTGCAAAAGCCTCAGCATCTCAACCTTCTGGGTCGGTGTGACTAGAAAATGGAAGCCAGCTGGAGTTGTGAACATTAAAATCACCAAGGAAAATTACCTCACTGTTAGGAAAGTAGGACTGGAGAAAGTCAAGTTGCAAAGAGAGGAAATCAAAGAGCTCCAAGTGATTTTAATGGAGTTGGGAGAACGGTAGAGACAACATATGAATTTTTCACATCCTGGTAGACAGATTTTAAGCCAGAGAAAACCAAAGAGAGGAGATTCCCAATTGCCAAGTCTCTGACAGGGAATATCAGAACGGACATATGCACAAGTACCACCTTTGAGGCGAAAGGAATCATACAGCGAGTAATTTGGGCATCTGAGTTGAGCAGTAGTTGAATCAACCGATAACTGAGATTCTCTCAGAAAACGTACATGGGGTTTGGCAGACTACAATTGGAAATGGACATCGTTGAGATTAGAATTGACACCACGTATATTTGTGAAATGAATTAAGAAGTGCTTGTGAGATTTAGATCTTTTCGCAGATAAGCTTGCTCTATTAGTTTGACAATTCATGGTGCCTTCTATGGTAAGAAAAAGTGGGTAGGACATGTGGTATGAAGTAATGAAATTTTTGCATATGGCGTACATGTGGTAAGAATATACCCAGATTCTTTACATAACGTGGCCTCGACAATGCTCCCAGATACACACTATTCGGACTCCCTCCAGTCACTATCTGGCAGAATAGAGGTAGCAAGATTATACACTAGCTGATCCAGAAGCCTCCTAGAGAGTTACCAATAGGTTCGATCAGGTGTACTAACTAGCGGCCGGCCCGCGAACACCGTTTTAGAGCCGTACCCTCGAAATGTAAGGAATATTGGATCTCCCCACGACGTTCATCAGTCATACTGCATGATCGAAAATATAGGGAAGACTTGACCGGAACTTAGCTCTAGAGACTAAACATGGGTTCCACCACTTCCAGCCTCCAATAAGCAAAGTGGTGGTATTTCACCGGTTGATAAGAGTCATCTACCACCTTGTACTGCCTGGTAACATAGAGGGTCAGCGTTCCTCCTTGTGGTGTGGGCGCCACACCTCGACCCCTGCTTACGTTGGTTCACACCTGGGTGGTCACCCACCATGTACTTGTGCATAGAGGTTATACCCAGGATTACTAGCAGTCCCACCATCGTGAAGGTGTTTTGGTTTTGGCAGAGGTTTTGGCTGTAGGAGACTGTCCGGACTTCGCCGAAATTGGGCCCATTTGACTTAAGTTTCACCCGAATATCAGTTCCATCAGCGTTTTAGCCTCCCAGGTGGCAAGTACAGCTTGTCTGGCATATCTGAGAGAATGTCTGTGACAACCTCAAGGACCTCAAGGTCCCAAGGAGTATTGCAATGTAGCTATAAAAAGAAATAACTACTAAAATGTGTTATTTATTTTACCCGCTGCATGGTCTCTTTACATCCTAACTTACTCTAAACCTAACCCCTATTCCAGATAATTGAACTGCTTACGTAGCCATGCCCTCAAGTATATTCTAGTTGCAAGCGGACAGTAGAATGGATCACTTAGTAAATATTTCTCATACAAATCAAATCAATTTGAGAGTTTACTTGTAATTTAATTCACAGATTAAAATTATATTAAATAACGTTTATAATATTCAATTTCCACTTAACCAGAAAAAATAATTACAAAGCGGTGTGTTACGTTCTATTCAGGGCACTTGAATAGGACATACTTGTTAACTCTCCTGCCCTGTTATCTATTGTGGCATGGTGTGGGATATCCTGGTACCATCTACAGCTGGTCTGGTTGGTGTGGAAACACAAACAGAAAACCACTGTCCTCAATGGTAATACCCCCCCACACATAGGGCATCCTGAACAATAGCTGCTGTTTATGCTAAACGTGGTTATTAAGTGGTCCTGAATTTTACGTTGAAAATGTTGTATCAAGAAGAGTTATTTGATTTCCTTGGTGATCATCTTGTTAATCAGAGTTTTGTCTTACTTGGTGGTTGTTTTGTCCAGGGTTTGCTTGTCTCCTTTTGGGGTTGTCATGTGTAGCAATGAGCATTCTTCTCTTTCCAAAGAGGTTCTGCACATATTTGCTAAATACCCTGTACTCTTCTTCGTTATCCAGTATGTGATGTTCCTGGTTTCGTGGGCGATATCTAAACCTTGTAATGAGGTGGCTACGAAAATCATCATAATGCTGGTAATCGAACATAAGGTGATGTAATCCTCCAGTTCCCCGAAGGTACCGGCAGGATCCTCAGTGATTCCCAGTGCTGTCAGTTTGGCATTTATTGCTTCATGACCTGTTAGAAGTTCAGTACAAGAAAGAGCCAAGAAGGGATCCTGGGGTATACCCTGTCTATATGCGGAATGAATTTGCAGGTTATTTCTCCCTTACTTCAGGCGCTCCATCTTCCCTGCTACTCCTGCTGGAGGTGGGCCAGTGGCCTTGCCTTCTCGAATTTACTGCTGTTAGTGGGGTACAGTATGAATTCAATAAAGGAAACTGGGTTCTCTTTAGCTAGGTGGTACATGCGTCTTGTGCCACCGCTTCCAGGTTCAATGGGAGGGTGCTTGCCAAGACCTGGAGGGCATTGATATTCGTTGGACGACAGGCACGGAAGATAGACAGCAGCATGGATTGTTGTATTGTATCCAGGGTCCTCTGTTCACTGCGGTCGTAGATTTAGTACACCATATTGCAAAGCTGTAAGCGATGGCAAGTATAAAAGTCGCTTTGGTGCACCGGTTCAGTCCCAAGTCCCAATGCGAGACCCTGGCACCAAGACGGTGTATTTTCTTATCTTTTCTTTCAGGTGTTTGAGCTGCGATTGAAAGTTAAGGCAGTTATCAAGGTTGGGTCTGTCCGAAAATCCGGACAACCAAAATCCCGACAGTATCTACTATATTGTAAAAATATACGAATATAAATTCTATACATTTATTAGTTTTTTAGTAAATAAAAATTTACCTTATTAGATTAATTGTATAGAAATAAATTTTATTTGAATAGAAAGAATATAAAAAATAACAAAATTGTAACGACAAATGCCTCTTTAAATTTTAAGATCATGTTTTCTGTTACAAAAACAAACAATTTTAAAATACGATCAACAAATAAAAATGATTTAATTAATTTTACTTCATTATATTGCATTTAATTGGTAATATTTCCAGTTGAATTTTGGTATTTTTATAGGGAGTTTGGGCAATAATTATAGGTCTAGCATTGAAATGCTAAAGATAAAACACTTGAAATAAGTATACCGTTTTAATGCTAGATGATCAGTGGAGTAGAAAGCAGCGCACCTCCGTGAAACAACAATGACGCTTGATTAACGTGCCTCACTTAGCTCATTGCACTTATCCGTTGTATTTTTGTATTTAAATGTCAGTTGATGAAGAGACACGCGTCTCGAAAGCTACTGTTAATATATATTTGTATTCTTACATTAAACTGGATTTATAACTTATACGTGTATGTTATTAAAAAAGTATACTTTCGGAATATGAAAATTTAGAGTAACGTATTTTGGCAGCTGCGTAGCATTTGTCATAAATATCATCAGCATAAACTATTATATTTAGGCCACCCGAATAAATAAATTTATCTGCCGTGCTGCAATTAACAGATATAATATCTGTTAATTGCGTGTGTTCTATGGTCGATTAGTCTGTTTCCTGGACGAAAAACCACAGTTTCTGAGGAAAAAACCTTGCTATCTACGCTTGAGATCGACTAATTCAGCCATGGAGTGGAAAAAGCCCATTAAAGTTCCTTGCGTCATCGACGGGATTCAAACCGGGCCTTTTCCATCTGGTGTGGGAGGACGGTGTTGATACCACTGTGATACCCGCGCAGACAATATCATCTGCATACTGATATTGATTTTTATTACTTAAAGCGGTCCCAGACCGCTTTAAGTAATAAAATGCCAGTACATATACCACATACTTTAGCAGTACTCTTATATATTCCCTCTCCTGTTTGCAGGAGAAGGAATAAAGAAGTGTACAGGGAGGGAAAAAACCTGCCATGACCAAAAAAGATTGATATGAACAAATTGAAAAATAATCAAATTTCATAAAAAATAAATATACATATAATTAAATTTCAGACAAAGTCCAAACTTCATTGGAAAATCGGGATCTGTTCACAGTCTGTTGGAAAGCCAGCAGCGCTAGGAGCTGCCGAGGAGAGAAATACCAGCGCCAGGAGCTGCTGAGAGCAGAAATTCCAGTACAAGGAGCTGCCGAGAACAGAAATGCCAGCACAAGGAGCTGGAGTTGCAGTGGATATAGCAGACTCAAACCTCAAGCCTCCACGATTTCACAGAATTCTAGGTAATTCGGCATACACTATACCGCATTACAAATCCAAGGCTTCCAGATGCAGAAGATTCTTCCGCCTAAAAAATATTGCAGTTGCAAAGGCTTGGAAAGCAAAGAAGTTCTGCTGTTTATCAACTAGAACTGTCTCGCAGCCTTCTGCCATAAAATTGAGATTACTAACCGGAGATACCAATCAAACAGTAGATCGCTGTACTTCTCACAGAATATGTTCCCATGATTCTTTTTCACTACAATGGCGACTAGATCTTTCATTAATTCCTAAATCATGCAACTTTGCATTAATCGAACCATGACCAGTTAATAAGAACATAGCTTATAAGTTTGGGGCAAACCATTTGAATTCTATCGAGGCTGCATTTCTTAAATCTGGGAAAATGTTATGTAATCTGCCCTTTATCACAAACACTCCAATGCTCTTGCCAGACTTTTACCAAAGCATGTCAGATTCTTGTCCTTTCCTTCCTGCGATCTGCCAAAATGTCCACCTGTATATTCAGAAAAGAACAGGGAATGCCACAGCGGATGAAGTAAGCCAATGCACAATACAATAAATGCAGATCAATAGGCAATTTTACAGTCACAATCTGCAAAGCTGGGGTCGACACAGTTCTGCATGCCGTGCACATCCTAAGGAGCATTACTCTTTGAATGGAACTGAGCTTTCTAGTATATACTTTTCCACTTTCAAGTTGAAACCAAATTGGTGCACCATACGTTACCATGGGGATAAATACACATTCATATAGCAAGTTCAGCGCTTTACCTTTTATTTCCCAGCCAACTCTAGTGATTCGGGTAATCATTCCAATAAATTTCTTCACCTTTTCTGATGGATAAGTAATGTGAGTTGAAAGTCAAGTCAAAGATCCGTCAAACATAATGCCTAGATATTTTAATTGCCTTGCCAAAACTGTAATTATACAGGTATTTGTTATTAGCTGTACTTTCACGAATTTCTTTGACAAGTACATTAGGCATGACCATGAGCACCAGAACGGTATTTTGAAAGGGAATAAATGGAAAATATATCACGGAAAAATATCCCATTTTGTTCTAATTATTAGGGCGGATAAGCTGCCGGGGCTATACTGATTTTATACCATTAGTATTTGTAAAATAATAACAGAAGTTTACCTGAAAATAATACACAGAACACTTCCGTATGATACTCTCCAGCAATTAAAACGAAAATATCGAAAATTTTACATTACAGTAAAAAATAATTAAAAATCAATTGAACACAATTAAAAACCATATGAACACGATTAAAAATTAAACATTTAACGAAAAAATTGCAAAACGATTTTCCTTCCTAAAGCTGACAACGCTTTTCGACCATATGTCGTGATCACACGACATATGGTCGAAAATTACCGTATACGGTTGAGCATGAAACTTAAATAGGGATTAATTGATTTCGCACATGCCCTTAAAAGCCCACGAATAGGAGATTAAAATGGCCAGCTAACATTAAGAGAATTCTCATGTAATTTAATTTCGACAGTTCTGCAATTAACAGTCTGGTATAATTACGTTGGACATTTTAAGTGTTTTCACCTCGTCAGTCTGCGCGGGTAGCACAGTGGTATCGTCACCGTCCTCCCCACACCGGGTGGAAAAGGCCTGGGTTCGAATCCCGTCGATGACGCGAGGAAATTTAATGGGCTTTTTTCACTCCGTGGCTGAGTTAGTTGGTCTCAGGCGTAGATAGAAAGGTTTTTCTCCCCAGTAATTGGGGTTTTTTTCGTCCAGCAAAACAGGCAAATCGACCATAGAACATACGCAATTTACAGACACAAATACGGGTTAATGTATTTAATTACGGGCAACCCTAAAACAATAATTTGATTTTTTTTTTCACCTCGTTAAATAAAAAAGTGTTTTTCGTTAACGGCATGGAAGGCTAATTCTGACACTACTGAACAGAGGAAACCGCGTAGAACCTTGGTACGGCGAGTTGCAATCACCCAAGAAATGTTGTATACCAGATTATTTATTTATTTTTTTTTTTTCGAACGAGGAAACGAATGAGCGATTTTTCAGTATGGTGTGTGTAGTTTATGTATTGGCCTGGCCGCAATTAAAAATTCGGTATCTTTAAAGAATCTGTTAAGCTGTTTGTGCCACTGTTTTTATTACTTAAATTATTACATTGAACAGAAATAAAGTATTTTTTAATATTACGATTGTTGGTTGATGCAGTATTTTGTATCCCATCCCCAGCTTGCACCCTAATTCGGTTTATTGCAGTATGGGAATAACCCCTGTTTAAGAAAAATTGATTAACGATAATAACTCTCTTATAGGAGAACGGGTGATAGCTGTTATAATGTAGAAGCATGGCGGTGTTTGTAGGTATACGATAGATGTTAAATTGTATTTTATTCGAGTCCCGAGTAAGCGTGAAATTTAGAAAATTTAATGACTTTCTATCCAGAGTAAATTTGTCTGCGTGTGTAGCACAGTGGTATCGTCACCGTCCTCCCCACACCGGGTGGAAAAGGCACGGGTTCGAATCCCGTCGATGACGCCAGAAACTGTAGTGGGCTTTTTTCACTCCGTGGTTGAGTTAGTCGGTCTCAGGTGTAGATAGCAAGGTTTTTTCCCTCAGAAACTGGTGTTTTTTCGTCCAGTAAAACAGGCAAATCGACCAGAGAACACACGAATACGGGTTAATGTAATCATTTACGGGTAACCTTAATATAGTAATTTGATTGTTTTTATCCAAAGTAAATTTGACACTATAGTGAATATTATTAAAGGAATGTAAACTGTCTTGCATAGTAGTAATATCAGTAATAACTAGAACATCGTCTAAATGCCTCCCATAGTATGTGATACGGGGTAAGGAAGGCAACAAATGTATATGATGAATCGTTCAGAGATATACCTCCGATATTAAGCCGCTCAAGCACAATCCCATCGACAAACCAAAAATTTGTTTGTATACTTTGTCTCGAAAGGAAATATAGTTGGCCTTAGCTAAGAGTTTTATTAAGTCAAAAATTTCTTTAATAGAAATCTTCGTAAAATTAATCGGTATAGAATTATTATTTAACATATCCGAAATAATATCAAATATGTTTTCAAAGTTTACATTCGTATACAACGAGGTAACGTATAGTGAGAATAAATTATCATTATCGCCAAGTCTTCAGTCCTTAAGGTTATTAAATAATGTATTGTACTTTTTAATCCCAAAGTGTATCTCCTTTCTAAAAGGTTTTATAATGCTATACAGATGTGTGGCCAAGGATAAAAACGCCTAGTTTCTTTAGGAAACAATAGGCCGAATAGGAATCCCGGTCTTGTGTAATTTTACCTGACCGAAAAGTGTAGGAATATTGTATGGTCTGGTCTTCAATTCCTTTAACTGAGCCATAGTAATGTAGTAATTTTTTCTATATGTGGTTAACGTTTTATTGTTTTGATTGACCAAATTAGTAAGTAGTGCTGGGTCTACTCTACATAAGTGGAGGTAACTGAAACAACTGAATCTAACTTATTAATATAATCATGTTTATCCAGTATTACAACTGTATTTCCTTTATCTGCCCTCTGTATAATGTCTTTATTTTCCCGAAGTTCTCGAAAAGCTGAACAGTCATGTGTATACAATTTAGGAAGACGCGTTCCGTTTTTTGTTATGCACCACTTGGTTAACTTGTTGAATAAGTATATCTTTTTGTGGAACTTTACGAAGTCCAACTTCAATATCAATTAGGCACTGTTTTTTTTTTTTTTTTTGGTAGTTTTCGAGGTGGTAAATTACAATTAAATCCTTTGGATAAAAGTTAAATCACGTCCTGTGATAGCGTATACGAGGAAAGATTTGTAACCTCTTGATATGGCAGTTCGTTCAATGTTGTACATTCAATTTAGGAAGAGACGTTCAGTTTTTTTGTAATGCACTACTTGGTTAACTTGTTTAATAAATAAATCTTTATGTGGAACATTACGAAGTCCAAATTCAATATCAATTACGAACTGTTTTTTTTTTTTTTTTTTAGTAGTTTTCGAGGTGGTAAATCACAATTAAATCCATTGGATAAAAGTTAAATCCTGTGATAGCGTATACGAGGAAAGATTTGTAATCTCTTGATATGGCGGTTCATTCAATGTTGAATGAGGGGATGTTCGCGAACTTGCTTACGTCTTCTGTGGTAGCACGTTGGGAACATGCAGGGGGCTCATCACCGACTCGTAGGTACTTGGTCGCAAGCCCGCGACAATGTCGCGGGCTTGCGACCAAGTTTTAATTAGATCGAACGTGTTTTAATTGGATTGAACATGTTTTGACCCTCCCGATGACATATTGAATTTGTTAACGTGTCTCTTTCTTATTTCTGAGGCCCGTGCTTCACGTCGCAAATCTATGGATGTCTTCAATACAGACCAATCGCCAGAATGTAGATAATTTTTTAATTTGTCGCGAAGTTTCCTAACCGTGAGAAACGTATTTTCGTTTATTAGAATACCGAGATCTTAAGGCAAATTTAGCTATATTACGGAATGTAGAAAGTGCTAGTTGCTTTATGCCCGAAATTTTATGAATTAAATTGACCTTGGCAAACTTCGGAACGATGTTGTTTTGAAGGCAATATTTTAGAAAAGAAATATGGTAACTTTCGCTCGAGTATGTGTTAATCTTGTGAAATTTTGCACCAAGCTGTTCAAAAAATTCCCATTAATTGTGCGTATCGATAGGTTATAACTGGAGAGAAAGGAGGTGAATGAGAGAGCCAAGAAAAGTTTTAAAAATGAATTTGATAGTATGAACCAGAGCTGTAATGCTCAATACGTTCTACGTTGATATCTATATTTGTAAAATAATAAGAGAAGTTTACCTCAATATAATACGAAGAACACTTCCGTATGATACTCTCCAGCAATCAAAACGAAATAATCGAAAATCGTACATTACAGTAAAAAATAATTAAAAATCAATTGAACGCAATTAAAAATCAAATGAACACAATTAAAAATCGATCTAATGCAATTAAAAATTAAAGGCATTTAACGAAAAAATTGCAAAACGATTTTCCTTCCTGAAGCTGACAATGCTTTTCGACCCTATGTCGTGATAACAGGAACGATAATTACCGAATAGGGGTGATCATGAAACTTAAATAGGGATTAATTACCTTCACGCGCATGAGCGTAAAAGCCCACGAATCGGAGATCAGAAATGGCCGGCGAACATTAACCGAATTCTCGTGTAATTTAATTTTGAGAGTTTCTGCAAGTAATACTCTGATATAATTTAGTTCGACACTAAGTATTTTCGACTCGTTAAAAATAAAAGTATGTTTTTCGTTAACCGCATGAAAGACTGATTCTGACACTGCTGAACAAGAAGCACAAACTGAGGCCGCATGTTGATTAACACGAAAATTCTGAAGAAACCGCGTAGAACCTTGGTACAGCGAGTTTCAATCACCGCAAGAAATGTTTTACTCCAAGTCATTTATTTATGTTGTGAAAGAGGAAAGGACTGAACGAATTTTCAGATCTGATAGAAGGATCTCAGTATGTGCTCCCTACTCTCAACTTACTCGGCCTATCTTCCGGGATTCAATCCTGGTGCCACTCCTTTGTAATCTGGTGATGGACGGCTTCCTCAATCAGAATCTCAATGGGGCAGATGCACAAGCATTTGCAGACGACCTCGTCCTGATGCTGGAGGCGGACAGCCGGGCACAACTGGAAGCCACTGCAAACCGGGCAATTGACTCTTTGCAAACGTGGGCGAAACAGAACCGCCTAACAATATCACCAACCAAGACATCCTCAATACTCCTCAAGGGTTCTCTCGACACAAGAAGGCCACCACAAATCAAAATAAAAGGAACCACGATTAAACTAACTACAGAACTAAAATACCTCGGAATCGTATTGGATAAAAACTTATTCTTTACCCCACATCTCATCTATCTCCAGAGAAAGATCAAGAACTACTCAGCCCTCATAGAAAGAGTCACACGAAAAGATTGGGGACTACGGAAACGGACCCTGTCTCTCTTTTACAAGGCTTTTTTCATCCCTGCCGTCTCATACGCTGCAGGGATTTGGTACAACAAAGCAACCACGGCTGTGAACAAAAGGAAATTAGAATCAATACAGCGTAGCATCTTGCTGAGCATTACAAGAGCATGCTGCACTGTCATCTCTCATGCGATGCAGGCCCTGGCAGGATCACTCCCACTGGACCTGGAAATTGTCCGCTGTGGCATGCTCTTTCAACTGTCCAGAGGCAAAAGTGTATCCTGCATCGGCTTCACTACCGATCCAGCAAACAACAGCAACATAGAGAAAAAACGTCTTATCAACCATCTCCGGCAAACCTGGCAGTCCCGATGGGCAGAATCAACTAAAGGCGCCATAACCCGGAAATTTATCCCGGACGTTACCCAGGTCTATCCCCACCAGCCGGCCTGGTTCTTAACGGGGCTCTATACCACCTTCCTTCTAACGGGACATGGTTCCTTTAATGCCAAACTTTCGACCTTCAGAATAAAAGAATCACCACTATGCCACTGCGGTGAAAATCAGACATGGACACATCTGATGCATGAATGCCCCCTCTTTGATGATATAAGATGTCACTTTATAACAAAAATATGTTTCAACCCGAAGGATCGGGAATACGTTGTACTGTGGGAGGAGTACTATAGAGCCCTCTCGAAATTTGCGCACGAACTGTTCAGCAGACTACGAGCATTACCACAACTTCCCTAAACTCGACACTGGAACTCTGACAACTGAAACGGACAACAATGACTAGGACTTTACTGGATGAGATCTATATCCCCTTAGTGACACCATCCCACATTGAAATCCTGATTATTTGAACAGCAGTAAACAGGATCCTATCCCAACACTGACCAACTAATGGACTGTACACTGTCACGGACCTGACGAAGCCACAGCTTTGCTGCGTACGCGCCATGTTAGTGATCTGAGCCGGATCCCTTTTTCGGCCCTTTCTTCTCCCTTACCCCGGTGGGGGGAGGCGACGGCTTTCCTGTCTCCTCCCCTCCTTGCCGACCGCACTCTTCCCTCTGGTGGGGTATGGGCATGCCCCACTGATTCCACCTGTGGTCGTCTTCCCTACTGACCCCATTCTTCTGTCTTTATCCCCTCAGTCTTCATTCTCCCTACCCAACTCTATCTGTATGCAAGCGAATGCCCCACCCGCCAAAAATAACCGTGTCTAAATTATGCTATTCACCCACCATTTTGGCTTTTACTAATTCTAGCGCAATATTCCCATACAATTTTTATTTTTTAAGGTCCTAGTCACTGAAATCCCAGGAAACTAGGTGATAGGACCTGCCAGAGTGCAAATTTAAACTAGTGGTTACCTGGTCTGCCTCCACGGGGCGAAGTGCGGGCAACGTTGGGCCTCAGCTAGGGTCCAGCGGCTAAATGGCCAGAAGAACACCGGTACATAACATAACCCATTCACATGATCCACACACTTTTAAATCCCTGGCCTTCCCAGTGAACTGGTGCACTCACAATGAAAGCAACGCGGAGATGGGGGAAACCCCTGGTACCGTTAGACACTTAACCCACACACACTCTAATTTATAGTATCCGTAATGGCCTGACCACAATTTTAAATTCATTATCTTTAAAGAATCTGTTAAGCTGTTTGTGCCACTGTTCGACAAATAGGACACAAATAAAGTATTTTTTTTTTTACTATTATGATTGTTGGTTGATGTAGTATTTTGTTTCCTATCACTAGTTTGTACCCTAATTGGGTTTATTGTAGCAATGGTTCACTGTTAACCCCTGTTTAAGAATCTGCTCGTTAATATTCGTATTACTGAGCCCAAAGCAGATTCCGTCGTTTAATATTTATAAGCATTTAGAAATTGATTAAAGATAAAAGATCTCTTGTAGGAGAATTGGTGATAGCTGTTATAATGTAGAAGCATGCCAGTGTTTGTGGGTTTACAATAGATGTCAAATTGGATTTTATTCTAGTCCCGAGTAAGCGAGAAATTTAGAAAACTTAATGACTTAGTATCCATATTCTCCAATGTAAATTTGAGTCTATAATGAATATTATTGTTATTATTATTATTATTATTATTATTATTATTATTATTATTAGCCGGATGGTGCAAGGAAGCATGAGGTTTATGCTGCACCAGCCAAAAAAAAAAAAAAAAAAAAAATTCCCACGTTACCCGGAGAGAGAGAGAGAGAGAGAGAGAGAGAGAGAGAGACAGAGAAGTAGAAGGTAAGAAAGAGAAGTGTGGGGGGGTGGAAAAATGTTATTTTAGATTGTAGGGAATAGAATCTTTATTATTATATGTTATTCCTTTTATAATTAAATTATAATTATTAATTATAATTTCTGTTATTAATAAATCTCTTTAAATTTTCAGACCCACCTCTCTTAACTTTGTATTTCCCCGTTTATTTTCCCCATAATTTACACCCTCCCACATTAACACCTGACTTGTATATTGCACAGAAGATCACAGATTCTGGGGGAATAGAAGTTCGTGTATGTCTCCTCCGGACTGGCTGAGTATTCAGAATGACTCATACTACACTTGATAAACATATACGATATTGTTTATTCAAGGTATATACATTAAAAGATTAATATATCATACATCATCGTTTGGGGATTATGTTAATTAATAGCATTATATGTGTGCTAAGATGTATAGTTAATAACAATTCATATATCATGTCTCTTCGTGTCTTTCTGCCTTTTCTCCTTCTGGTTTAGGTTACATCTCATAACATTCTCTTGTCTTCTAACAATTTAAACTTCCCAACAGGGATTATAGCAGTGAGTATAACACCTATATGTGTATTTTTCTACATTTATAAATCCCCGCTATAATCTTTCTATAATTATCCCTTCCAAAATAATTACATGTGCATAGAACATAATCTCAACTTAAAACACACTAGTCTCGAGTACATACATTTAAATCTTCCTTGCTTAATAAACTTATCTTTGTGATGAAGTACATATATCTATATCTTATGAACTTTTTCCTTCCTTTTATGCTAAACAATACCAAATCTACTATCAACTAAATAAAGACATTTCCTAAAGTCCTTTCCCTCAATTCAAGCTTAAAACTATTAAATAAATAAATAAATTTTCTGTTTATACTCCGGGACGACCAAACGGTCAGAGGAGTTCACAAGATAGACAGAATACAAGAAACAGCACCATATTCAGTAGTCACGGGCTTGAACCCCGGTCACTCAAGGCACGTGTACTTATGCACCCGCGCGCCTGACCACTAGGCTACGGCGGCCTTATCTGGTACTTACATAACAGCTTAGGGGATCACGCTTTACACAACCTTTTTCTCAGCTCAGGGGCGGCCATCATCATCAATATAGGGCATCATCAGACTCCTACTGGAATTAGTCATCGTCTAAGGAACTGCTGCTCATCTACAGGAATTCTCCTTCGTTCAGGAACTCACTCTTTTCTCCATAAATGGGTTGCTCTGGCCCGCTTTGGGCGTCTGATCAGCTCGACGATATTGGGGTGCATAATAAAATTATCAAGACTCTCCTTACTGCTTTATCAAGAAGCCAGACTGTATAACTCTTCTTATCTTTCTATACCGAGACTTTTCGATCCTTATCACTCAGCTCCAGCATATATGTTTCCATCTTTCATTGGGCATCTCCTTTATAATTCTACGTTGCGGCTGACCTCTCCCAGAACTTGCCTAACGAATTGTCTCTGCGACAAACTGCTTCAATTTCCACTACCATATTCCAGCGATTCTCCCGGCACTTCTCGGGATTTCTTTCCAGCCGCACATCACTCAGGCACACCCACAGGAACTCTCAAAACTTCCAAAAACTCCCAAAAAAACTCGAACTGTCCCTCTCCTCCTGTTTCATCTTCTTTTGTTTCAGCCACCCCTTCTATTCTGATCCAATCGCAGTTCGTTCTTCATCATCTCTTTATTCTCATTCGCTCTCTCCCACTTCATCCGTTTTCATGGCCCTTCCCTTTCCTGGGGAAACATCCGAGTTCTCGAAATTTCTAGAAGTTTCGATAAACTTCCGGAAGTCTAGAAATTTCTAGATATTTCCTTGTGATCATTCCGATGCACTTACCCCCATTAGTCCATTCCGTTTTTTCTCTACCGCTCCTTGAAATCAGTAAGTGCTCAAGGAGTCGGTTTGTTTTATCCAGAAGCTAGCCATTTCCACAGGTGTATGCCGCATCCAGGGTCCCCTCCACCCTCTTAGTCTTTAAAATTCTTCCTCTCCACAAGGGGGAGTCGGTTCCCTTGTTCTTTTCTTCCAAAGAGCTGCTCACTTGCTGTTTATAGCAACTTGAACTGGCCTTACGGTGCTCCCATTGTACTTTTGTGCCATGTCCAGCTACCCCCGGTTGTTACGCTAATCCTCCCCTACTTAACTGTATGGTACAGAGTAATCGCAATCTAAGCTTAAAATCATCCTATGTAAATAATATTATTTAATATATATATATTTTTTTTTTTCTTGTTATGTTATAATATTTATTTCATAACATTCCTTAGGATAAGTGTAAGAATTTGGTTCTTACAGAAGAATGGTGATGTCCAGCTCAGGACCCTGGGTTTTCCAAGCCTATACTCACCAGATGTGAGCCCCTGAGGCAATATTATTAAACGAATGTAAAATGTCTTGGATGGTGCTACTATCGGTAATGACTAATACATCGTCTAAACACCTCCCATAGTATGTGATACGGGGTAGAAAAGGCATCAAATGTATACGTTCAATCATTGAGAAGTAAAATGCCGATATTAGGCCGCTCAGGCTTAATCCCATTGGCAAACTAAAAATATGTTTGTATACTTTGTCGGGAAAGGTGATATAGCTGGCCTCAACCAAGAGTTTAATTAAGTGAAATTTTTCTCTAATAGGAAGCTTCGTATAATTAGTAGGTATAGAATTATTATTTAAAATATTCCAATTAATATCTAATGTATATTCAACGTTTACATTCGTATAAAACGAGGTAACATCTAGTGAGAATAAATTATCATTATCGCCGAGTCTACAGTCCTTATGGTTATTAATAATGTATCGTAGTTCCATAAAGCTTTTAGGGCTAAAGTCTCAAGGTGTGAAAAAGTCTGGACTATGTATAAATTAAGTGCGATAGCATCATTAATACATAGCCAAATCTGAATTAACAGAATGTTTACAAGGCGGCATCGTTTTAAGTTATATCTCATATTGTGAATACCTTCACAACGAGTTGCCATGAAATTTCACTACTTCGAAAAAGTAACGCTTCACCTGAGGTGGTAGTATCCATAGTCTAGAAGACCAATGTTACTTATTCTCAGATGGATACCACTAACCCAGGTGAATGTGGACATGTGTTTTTGTAAAGAGCGGCTCCTAGAACGTGAGTTCATCTCCGCCTCGTATCTCTGTGAAGATCAGTATCACTACAAACGGGCCAGATGTGTGTGTGACGTAGGTTTGTGTGTCCAGGTCACCGAAGCATCAGTCACCTGAACAGATGATTCTGGCTACTCGCCCACACCACGAGAAGGTGGGCCAGTCTCAATGGAGCACGTACTGTCTCGATACGAGACTCTGAATCACCTGATGTTGCCAAAAAGGGGGGGGGGGAGATTTTTATTGGGGCCACTCCACAGAGGAAAATAAAAAAATAAAAAAATCTCGTGGTGCAAAAAAAAAATAAAAATAAATAAAAATAAAATTAAATAATAAATAAAAATAATAAAAAAGTAATAGTAATAAATAAAAATAATAAATAATAATAATAATAAAAAATAACAATAAATAAATAAATAAATTCCCTGTGATAAAAAAAAGAAAGAGAGAGCTCTTTCTTTTTTTTATCTGTCTGTCACTGTCTGGCACCAGTGACAGCCCAAATCCCAGGTGTCAGAACAGAGCCCGAGCAAAAAAAAAAAAAAAAAAAAAAAAATGAAGCTAAATAAATGAAAAATAATAATTAAAGAAATAAATAAATAATTTTAATCCCACACCCTGGCTACAGTGAAGAGGAAGATTTAAGTAGGGGTGCCAGCAGAGAGAGAGAGAGAGAGAATAAAAAAAAAAAATAGAAATGGGAGAGTGGTTATCTATCTTGCACAGAGTAAGAAAGAAGAAAAACTGAGCCAAGGCTGCTCGTAGTTCCAGGGCTGGCCCCGGAAACATTGCAGAACGCAGGTTAGAGGGGTAAAAAAAAATTGCACTGAAGTAACAGTCGAAGTAGTGCAATATCATGGCAATTCGTTGTTGTTGTTGTTATTTGGTTTTTAGGAGTATTAGCAACTAAGGCCATATTGCTCCGGGGATATGCGGTGCTCATTCCCTGACCTTTCCGCATCCTCCATATTTGGTGGCTCACGGGCTCGAACCCCGGTCTAATCAAGAAGTGTGCTACGCACTGCTGCTCTTGCAACTCGTTGTGAAAGTATTCACAATATGAGATATAACTTAAAACGATGCCGCTTTGCAAATATTCTGTTAATTCAGATTTGGCTATGCATTAATGATGCTATCCCACTTAACTTATACATAGTGTATCATAGTTCTTAATCCCAAATTGTATCGCATGTCTAAATGGTTTTATAATGCTATACACATATGTCTCCAAGGATGAATACGCCGAATTTTTGAAGGAAACAATAGGTCGAATAAGAAATCCGGTCTTATAACACAATGTCGTTGGCTTACGACCAAGTACATACAGGTTGGGTATGTACTTGGTCGTACCCACCCCCTGCAGACACACAACCTGCTACCACATAAAACGTCATCTAGTTTGCAAACGTCCCCTCGCCCAACATCGAACGATTCGACATATCAACAGGTTACAAAACTTTCCTAGTAGATGCTATCACTGGACCAGATTTCACTGTTATTCAAAGGATTAAATTATAATTTAGCCCCTCGAAAACTACCGAAAAAACAGTGAGTAATTGATAGTGAATTTGGACTCCGTAATGTTCCATAAAAAGATTTATTTATTCAATTAGTTAACCTAGTGGTGAATAACATATAAGAAACACCAGTTCCTAAATTGAATACAGAAGACAGTTCAGCTATTAGAGAAATCCTTTATGAGTTTAATGGGCAAATAAAGACCTTATTATACAGAGGACAGAGAAGGAGAAAGAGTTGTAATAATCGATAAACATGATTATATTAATAAAACACATTCAGTTGTTTCAGATACCTCCACTCATCTTGAAGTAGACCGGGCAATATTTACCAATTTGGTCAACCAATACAATAAAATGTTAACCACGTATCGAAAAAATGACTACATTACTATGGCTCAGGTAAAGGAATTGAAGGCCAGAACAAACAATATTGCTTCGCCACCCATGTGTATAGCTTTATAAAATCCTTTATATTTGGAGTTAAAAACTGCAATATATTATATAGTAACCTTAAGGACTTGGCGATAATGATAAATTATTCTCACTAGATGTTAGTTACCTGGTTATATGCGAATGTAAACGTTGATATACATTAGATATTATTTGTGATATATCATATAATAATTCTATACCGATTAATTTTGCGATTAATCTTCCTATTAGAGAAATTTTTCATTTAATTAAACTCTTAGTTGAGGCCAACTATATCACTTTTCGAGACAAAGTATAGAAACAGATTTTTTCGTTTGCCGATGGGATTGAGCGGCTTAATATCGCAGTTATATTCTCTCAACGATTGAGCGTATACACTTGACGCCTTTTCTACCCTGTATCACACATACTATGGGAGGTATTTAGACGATTTTCTTGTTATTACTGATAGCAGAACTATCCAACACATTTTACATTCATTTAATAATATTCTCTCTAGACTCAAATTTACTTTGGAAAGGGAAAGTCCGGATACAATGTCATTACATTTTCTCAATTTCGCGCTTACTCAAGATTCGAATAAAATACAATTTAACATCTATCGTAAACCTACAATCGCCGGCATGCTTATACATTATAACAGCTGTCACCTGTTCTCCTACAAGAGATTTATTATCTTTAATCAATTTCTAAATGCCCATAATTATTCAACGACGGAATCTGCTTTGGGCTCAGAAATACAAATATTAACCAGAAGATTTTTAAACCAGGGTTAACCACTTGTACAATAAACCGAATTACGGTACAAACTAGGGATAGGATACAAAATACTAAATCAACTAACAATAATATTATTAAAAATTCCCATCCGTTGAACAGTGGCGCAAAGAGTTTAATAGATTCTTTAAACATCCCGAATTTAAAATTGTGGCCAGGCCAATATGTAAACTACACACTATACTCAAAATTCGCTCAGTCGTTCTCTCGTTCGCAACGCAAATAAATGACCTGTATACAATATTTCTTACGGTGATTGCAACTCGTCATAACAAGGTTCTACTCGATTTCAGTTGAATTTTCGTGTTAATCAACACACGACCTCAGCTCGTGCTTCTCGTTCATAAGTGTCAGAATCAGCCTTCCATTCCGTTAACGAAAGACGTATTTTTTAATTTAATGAGGCGAAAATACTTGTGTTCAACCTAATTATACCAGATTATTAATTTAAGAAAGTGTCAAAATTAAATTACATGAGAATTCTGTTAATGTTCGCCGGCAATTTTTAATCTCCGATTCGTGGGCTTTTACGCGCATGCGCGAAGACATGCTCACCGGTATTCGATAATTTTCGTTCCTGTGATTAAGAAATACGGTCGAAAAGTGTTGTCAGTTTCAGGAAGGAAAACCGTTTTGCAATTTTTTCATTAAATTTCTTTAATTTTTAATTGCATTAGATTGATTTTTAATTGTGTTCAATTGATTTTTTATTTATTTTTATTGCAATTTTAAGATTTTCGATTTTTTCGGTTTAATTAATGGAGTATCATATGGAAGAGTTCTACTTATTATATTGAAGTAAACTTCTCTTATAATTTTAGATATATTGATATCAACGTAAAACCGTATTGAGCAATACAGTTCTGGTTCTTATTATCAAATTCATTTTTAAAACTCTTATTGACTACTTCATTCACTTCCCTTCTCTCCAGGGAGGTTATGATCATGGAAAATAACCTCCCATGATCACAATCATGGGAGGTTATTTTAACAGCCGGTGCAAAATTACATTAGATTTCACTAGGATACTGGGCCCATTGTTACCATATTTCTTTTCTAAAATATTGCCTTCAAAAAAATATCGTTCAGTTGTTTTCCAGGGGCAGTTTAAATTATAAACGTTCGTGCATAAAGCAACTAGCACATCGCGTAATATAGTTAAATTTGCCTTATACGCTATCACAGGACCTAATTTCAGTTTTATCCAATGGATTAAATTATAATTTACCACCCTCGAAAACTACCAAAAAAAAAAAAAAACAGCGCGTAATTGATACTGAATTTGGACTTCGTAATGTTCCACAAAAAGAATTATTTATTCAACAAGTTAACCAAATGGTGAATAACATAAAAAAACGCAACTTGGAAAATTTAATACACAAGACAGTCTTTTTTTTTTTTTTTTCTAATGTAAACCCCAAATAGAAACGTATTAGAAACTATCTATAGTACATAGTACCGTGCGTGGATTGGAGGTTGAGAAGGTGAAAGAAGATATTTATTCTCATTAGACTTGAACTTCTGTAGACTAATTTTCACGAAATACGTACGAAGGAAGATTGTTCCAGAATTTCAGTTCAATGAATAAACGAGGAAGATGAAAAGTTGGTTGTGTGACTTTAAAGCTGAACAGTAAATGGATGTTGGCTGGTGGCGGCACTTGTTCGGAATATTTTGAAAGAGGGAACGGGAATTATAGAAGCCAATTCAGAAGAACAGTGCCCATGGAAGTATCTGTAGAAAAGGTATGCAGCAGAAACAATACGTCTATGAGATAGCGAGTGGAGAGATTCTATTAGAGATGAATCATTACTTAACCTAACTGTCCTCTTCTGAATGGAATCTAGAAGCCTGAAGAGGTTTTGGGAGCACCACCCGAGATGTGGGAACAATATTCCATGGTAGGGTGATTTTGCGATTTGTACAGAGTGAACAAACTTTTTGAAGAAAATTAACGCCGAGAGCGACAGAGAAAACCAAGTTTTTTAGATGCAGAGGAAGCAAAATTTGTAATGTGCTTGTGCCAAGAGTGATTAGAATTCAGGGTATTTTCCAAAACAGATATATCATTTTGGCTAGAAATTGTGGTGTCACCAAAGATAAGCATAGGAGCAGGAGAATCCTTTTTGGGAGATATAAGACAAGACTGAGGTTTAGAAGGATTGAAACCAACTAAGTTTATTTTTGCCCCACTGGAGAATTACCTGGAGATCGGCATTTAAGGAATTGATCGCGGATGTTAGAGAAGTTGAACCTGATTGAGCAGGGAAATGTTTCTCAAAATGAAAAGTGGAATGCAATATGTTATCATTGAAAAAACTATGGATAGGATTTCAGTCAATGTAAGAAGGTCATTTGTATAAAAGAGGAAAAGAGTGGGGGAAAGCACTGAACCTTGGGGGACACCGGCATTAGTGGAAAAGTTAGAAAACAGAGAGCCATCTTCCATCACCCTCAGTGAGCGATCAGAGAGAAAACTGGATAACCAATTACAAAAAAACAGTTGACAAACCATAAGATGGAAGCTTGTTTAGGAGACATTTATGCCAAACACGATCGAAAGCCTTTGAGATGTCAAGAGCAACTGCTTGTGTTTCACAGAAATATTCCATTGAATTTGTCCATAGATGGGTAGCATAAGCCAGAATATCACCAGTGGATCGACACTGACGGAATCTATACTGGCGATCGTTGATCAGACTGAAGGTTTCTAGGTAGTTTAAGAGTTGGGGGTTAATTGATTTCTCCATTACTTTAAAAAGAGTAGAAGTAATTGCAACGGGACTATGATTCGATGGGAGGGATTTTTCACCGTTTTTAGGAAATGGCTGGATATGAGCAAATTTCCAAGGAGAAGGAAAAACAACTTTGGAATAAGAAAGTGAAAGAAAGGCGGCAAAGAACAAAGTTCAAAGTAGTAAGTTCAGGAGCATAGGTTTTGAGAAAAAAGTGGAAAAATACCATCAGGACCTGGATCTTTCTTAGCATTAAGATTCGTGAAAATCGCTCTGACATTATTTTGATGCACGACCAGAGGAGGCTTTGAATGGATTGTGTTGGGAATGGTGGGAGGTATTTTATCAAGGTCATTAATAAATGAGTTGGAAGAAACATGGGATTCTATGAGGTCAGCTTTATCCTTGGCTGAAGTGACAACGGAACCAACTGGTTTTGACAGAGCAGAGATAGGCAGAAATTGCGACCAATAGCTTTGGTAAGAGACTAGAATGTTGGGCTACCATTAGGGCAGGATGCCAAACAATACGAGGTTGTAATAGCCATGAGATATAGGCTACATTGGAGAAGAGACAATCACCAAGTTGTGATCTGAGGTGCTTAAAAGACCACTCACTTCGACCGTCTACTTAGACGGGTTGTTTGTGAGAAAACGATCAAGCGTGTTTGGATGCATGGTTAGGGTTGTCCCGTATTCTTGTAGATAAATGAACAATCTGCGCGAGGTCATTAGTAATTGCAGAAACCTCAGCATTTCGAACAGCTGGGTCGGTTTGACTAGAAAAGGTAAGCCAGCTGGAGTTGTCAACATTAAAATCACCAAGGAAAATTACATCACTGTCAGGAAAGTTGGACTGGAGAAAGTCAAGTTGCAAAGAGAGGAAGTCAAAAAGGTCCAAGTGATTATAGGAGCCGGGAGAACGGTAGAGACAACAGAACATTTTGACCCAATGAGGTAGAGAGATTTTAATCCAGAGAAGATCGAAAAGAGGAGATTCCAAATTACCAAGGAATATCACAGGGAATATCAAAACGGACAAATGCTCAAGTTTCAACTTTGAGGCGAAAGCAATCCTACAGCGAATAATTTGGGCAACTGAGATGAACAGTAGTTGAACAACCGATAACTGAGACTCTCTCAGAAAAAGTACATGTGGTTTGGCAGACTGCAAGTGGAAATGGACATCGTTAAGATTAGAATTGAGACCACGTATATTTGTGAAATGAATAAAGAAATGTTTGGGAGGTTTAGATCCTTTCGCAGATAAGCTTACTCTGTTTGTTTGACAATTCATGGTGTATTCAATAGTAAGAAAAATTGGGGGGAGGACGTGATTAAGTAATAAGATTTTCGAATATGTCGTACACACGATAGGAATATACCCAGATCCTTGACATAACTTGGCTTCCACAATGCCCCACGCATACCCACCACTCGGACTCCCTCCAGTCACTGTCTGACAGAGTAGAGGTAGCAGGATTATACACGAGCTGATCCGGAAGCCTCCTAAAAAAGTTACCAATAAGTTCGGTCCGGTGTACTAACCAGCAGCCGGCCTGCGAATACCGTTTTAGAGCTGTACCCTCGAAATATAAGGAAGATTGGATCTCTCAATGATGTTCATCATGACTTAAAAAGTCATCAGTCATACTGAATGATGGAAGAGATTGGGAAGTGTTGACCTGAACTTATCTCTGGAGACTAAACATGGGTTCCAACACTTCAAGCCTCCAATAAGCATAGTGGTGGTATTACACCGGTTGATGAGAGTCGACTACCACCTAGTATTGCATGGTAACACAGAGGGGTGGCATTCCTCCATGTGTTGTGGGCGTCACACCTCGACCTCTTGTTACGTTGATTCACACCTGGGTGATCACGCACAATGTGGAAGTTCATGGAGGTTATACCCAGGTTTATTTACCTTGGTATAACCCCCTTTACTAACCAGCCCAGTATCGTGAAGATGCAAGCAGGGATTTTGTTTGTCACAGACCATCTGGACTTCACCGAAATTGGTCCACTTGTCTTGAATATCACCCGAATATCAGTTTCATCAGTGTTTTAGACTCCCAGGTCGCAAGTACAGCTTGTCTGGCCTATCTAAGAGAATGTCTGTGAAAACCTCAAGGACCACAGGCTTTACGTGAACTTGGGGAAAATAAATACATTATTATACAAAGGGCAGATAAAGGAGATACAGTTATTATACTCGATAAATATGATTATATTAATAAGTTAGATTCAGTTATTTCAGATACCTCCACTTATCTTGAAGTAGAACCGGCAATATTTACCAATTTGTTCATTCAATACAATAAAACGTTAACAGGTATCGGAAAAATGAATACATTACAATGGCTTACATTACAATGGAATACATTACAATTCAAGGAATTGAAGGCCAGATTATACAATTTTGCTGGACTTTTCGGTCAGGTAAAATTCCATAAGACCGGATTCGGATTCCCTATTCGACCTATTGTTTCTTACAGAAAGTCGGCATTTTCATTCTTGGCCACACATATAAAACATTTTAAAACCCTTTAGACAGTCATACAATTTAGGATTATGAACAACGATACGTTATTTAATAACCTTAAGGACTTGGCGGTAATAATAATTTATTCTGACTAGACGTTACCTCGTTATTTACGAATGTAAACGTTGAATACACATTAGATATTATTTGTGATATGTCAAATTGTAACTCTATACTGATTAATTATACGAAGCTTCCTATTAAGGAAATTTTTCACTTAATTAAACTCTTAGTTGAAGCCAACTGCTCACCTTCGAGACAAAGTATAGAAACAAATTTTTGGTTTGCCAATGGGATTAATCCAGCGCGGCGTAATATCGGAGATCTACCTCTCAAAGATTGAACGTATACATTTGACGCCTTTTCTATCCCGTATCACATACTATGGGAGGTATTTAGACGATGTTCTAGGCACTATCCAAGACATTTTACATTCGTTTAATAATATTCATTCTAAACTCAAATTTACATTGGAGAAGGAGAATACGGATACTAATATTAAATTTTCTAAATCTAACACTTACTCGGGACTCGAATAAAATCCAATTTGACATCTATCGTAAACAGCTATCAGCAGTTCTCCTATAAGAGATCTATCACCTTTAATCAATTTCTAAATGTATATAAATATTCAACGACAATTAATCAGCAGATTCTTAAAGAAGGGTTATCCTCTTGCTACAATAAACCGAATTAGGGTACAAGCTAGGGATAGGATACAAAATACTATATCAACTAATAATTATTAAAAAACAAAAAATACTTTATTTCTGTCCCATATGTTGAACAGTGGCACAAACAGCTTAACAGATTGTTTAAAGTTACCGAATTTAAAATTGTGACCTTACCAATACGTAAACTACACACTATACAGAAAAATCGCTCAGTCCTTTCCTCGTTCGGAACACAAATAAGTGACCTGGTATACAACATTTATTACGGTGATTGCGCCTTGTTGTACCAAGTTTCCACGTGGTTCCGCTGAATTTTCCGAGAAGCCTCAGTTCGGGCTTCTCGTTCAGCACTGTCAGAATTAGCCTTTCATGCTGTTAACGAAAAACTTACTTTTCTTATTTAACGAGGCCAAAATACTTAGTGTCCAATGTAATTATACCAAACTATTAATTACAGAAACTCTCGAAATTAAGTTACATGAGAATTCTGTTAATGTTCGCCGGCCATTTTAATCTCCGATTCGTGGGCTTTTAATTAAGCGCGAAGACAATTAATCCCTATTTAAGTTTCATGCTCACCCCTATTTGGTAAGTTTCGTTCCCGTGATCCTGACATATGATCGAAAAGCGTTGGCAGCTTCATAATGAAAATCGTTTTGTCATTTTTTCGTTAAATTTGTTTAATTTTTAATTGCGCTAGACTGATTTTTAATCGTAATCATTTGATTTTTAATTTTTAATTATTTTTTTTACTGTAATGTAAGGTTTTCGATTTTTTCGTTTTAATTGCAGGAGAGTATCATACGGAAGCGTTCTATGTATTGTATTGAAGTAAACTTCTATTATTTTACGAATATTGATATAAACGTAGAACGTGTTGTGCGTTACAGCTGTGGTCATACTATCAAATACCGTTAGTATATATATATATATACTGTATATATATATATATATATTTGTGTGTGTGTGTGTGTGTGTGTGTGTGTGCTTATTCATTAATATGACAATAAAGTATTAACATTATCATATACTCTTTGTATAACCGCAATGTACATTTTCCATGTGTTCAAATAAAATTTTAATAATTTTATCGGCCGTTTTGATTACATGAAAAACATTTCCTTTCTGAAGTCATTATGTTAATTTTATTTTATTTTTTTGTTTATAATGTGTTATTTCTTTTATGTAAACCACTGGCTTGTAGCTGTGAAGGGAGTTGTATACAGCAATGTGCCTTTTGTATATAATAAAGAGTTCTTCTTCTATTTTTTATCGCAAACAGTTTCTGAGATATGGACTCTAACTTATTTTTTTCTGATATGTCGGGATTTTGGCTGTCGGGGTTTTCAGTGGAAACGATTCAGGATGATACCGAGGTATCTGAGCTGGTTTCCTTTTTTGATCTGTGGTGGCCAGTTTAGGTTAAGTCTTCCTCTTAGGAGGATGGAAATGGTTTCGCTTGGTGAAATTTTTAGCTGGTGCTTTTCTGTCCATTCCTGTAGCAGCTTGTATTGCACGATTTGCCATGGTTTATGGTTTTGAGCCCAGCTCTGGAATCAGCGGTTATGTTGAGTACCAAGTTATATTCATAGGCTGTGACCGAACCTCGCTCAGATCAGTGAAGAGAAACTCACCAAAATCAATGTTCCGTGGTAGTGGACCTAAGACGGATCACTGCGGGCATCCCATGTGGATGTTCCTAGTCAGTTTCTGGGGAAGCAGTGACTTAAATCTTTATGTCTGTGAGGACGTTGGGTTACTGTTGTAGAGATTTATTGGAACTACGGCTTTCCGGAGTCTTCCGAGGACGCTCAGCCACCAAATTGAGTCGAACGTCCCAGCAAACTCCACGGTAATAACCAAGAAGCACTTCATTTTTTTTTTTTTTTTTACGGAAACCCCAAACACGAAAGGTATCAAAACCTATAGTACTTAGTACCGTGCATGGGTTAAAAGAGAAGTATGTGGGGGGATGTCGGAAACTTTGCTCTAGAGACTAAACATGGGTTTCGCCACTTCAAGCCTCCAATACTATTAGCATCTTCAACGGCATCCAGGACGTTTCGTATAGCGTCTATGGTGGATTGTACTTGCTTAACGCTGTACTGTTTTGGTGAGTTCAGGTTAGCTGAAAAGTAGTTTTTTGAAATTGTGTTCTGAAGTAGCCGCTCATACAATTTACTGAAGACTGAATGCAAAGCTATAAGGTGGCATGATTCCGTAAGTTCTGGCCGCTTGGCCAGGTTCTTTAAAATTAGCTTGAGGTTAGCTGTTTTACAGCTTTCTGGGAATTTTCCCACTTGCAGGCAACAACTAAAGCGTGTAAGCAGGAGATTTTCTGTGCGTTAGACTTTTTTTACTATCTCTGGCGCGAATAAATCTGCACCAGGTATTTTTTTTGCTGATTTGTGCTGCGGCAACATGAAGCTCATCGAACGTAAAAGGAGTTTCCAGCTGCTAAGTGTTTTATTCCTTGTTTTCACGGCAGAGGCCCAGTTGCTCCATTGTGATTGGTTCAAATACATCTTGAAATGTTCTGGAAATATATTGGAAATAAATTCCTCCCATGTGGTTGTCATATTTCCAGCTGCGGTCAATGTCGAAGTTGTAACTTCCCCTCAGGGGAGTTTATATGTCGTGGCTTTGTATACCACTCCCCGGGGTTCAGTGTTCTCGGTAGTGGTTGCCAAATCTTCTTCAGTTCTCCTTTCGTTGGTTTGAATCATGTTTATGTACTCATTCCGTGCCTCCCGCGAGCTTTGGCGGAATACCTCTACCTCCTGGGCCGGCCACATTCTTTGGGCTCTTTGGAATTGCTTTCTCCTCTTGTTTACTTTGCCTCTCAGTTGCTGGAGCTCCGTAGTTCACCATGGCACAGCACCAGGTGGAGGCCTTTTCCGTTTGATGCGTTCTTTACAGACTCTTGCTATCATGCTGGTTATTTCCCGCTGATGCAGGTTCTCGTCTGCTTGCTGGTGTAGTTTTTGGCTCCAGCACCCTCACAGAGCCAACCAGCCAGTCCTTGAAGAGCTCCCAGTTGGCCGTATGGATGGCAAATCTGTTCAGAGTTTGCTTCGTGTTAACTATTCTGGTTATGGATCTTGTTATTTCATAGGTTATGACTCTGTGGTCTGAGGTTCATCTGAGTGGGTATCGCAGTGGTATTGTCACACAGTTCGAATCCCGTCGATGACGCGAGGAACTATAGTGGGTTTTTTCAAGGTTTGTTCCCCCAGAAACTGGTGTTTTTTCATCAAGCGAACAGGCAAATCGACCAGAGAACACACGCGATTTACAGACAAAATAAATATCGGTGGATGTAATCATTTACAGAGGAGGCCCATATGTCATAATTTGGTTTTTCTGGTGTGAGGGGGTCCAGGAGTCGTGACCCATTCATCCACTCATACATCCTGTAATCTTTCTTGTGGCTAGTGATACGTCGATAGTTGCCTCCCAGAGGGTGTTGCAGTATGTGGGCAGATTACAAGGTTGGTTTAGGACTGCTATTTTAGAGTTTGTTAAAGAGTGTGAGCTGTTGCAATATCACATAGAACAGACATAGTGGCATAATGTTTGGATGCGGGGCGCCTCCAGTGTTTCCCAAATCCTTGCGGTTTGCTCTGTGTGGTAATACAAACCAACCGACTAAATTATGATATTATGTCACTCGTAAACGTTTTCACCCGTTAAGTCACATCTACCCATACATTTATTTTGTACATTGGCCAATTTGCCTGTTTTACTGTAGGAAAAGCCACAGTTTCTGGGGAGAAATCCTTGCTATCTATGCTTGAGACCCACTAACTTCCACAGAGTGAAAAAAGTACACTAAAGTTCTTCGCGTCAAGGACGGGATTCGAACCCGGTGTGTTGACGATGGTGACGATACCAATGCACTACCGCCCAGACTGCGTCGTAATACTGTACACTGTAAAAGTCGATGTGTCAGTTTTTTTTTTTTAATTATTATATTAGAGTTACCCGTAATTTACTACATAAACCCGTATTTCTGTCTGTAAATTGCGTGTAGTCTATGGTCAATTTGCCTGTTTTGCTGGACGAAAAAAAACCTTGATATCTATGGCTGAGCGTGTAAGTTATGTGTTGTTTTATGCAGTGTAGCAAAGTGTGCAAAGTGTAAAATGTGTTTAGGGTTAAACGGCACCAGGGGATTCCCCCATCTCTGCATAGTTTACATTGTGGATAAACCAGTTGCCTGGAAAAGCCAGAGATTTAAAAGTGTGTGGACTCTTGTATATGTGTGATGACTTGAAGAACCTTTGTTCTTCTCGTCGGTTAGCCGCCACACCCTTACTGAGGCCCGATGTTGCCCCACTTCCGCCCCGTGGAGGCAGACCAGGTACCCACTAGTATATAGTTCACTCTGAAGGTCCTGCCATCTAATTTCCCGAGATTTCAGTGGGTAGGACTTAAAAAAAAAAAAAAAAAAAAAAAATTATGATCGCATATGCGTCGCACGAAGCGCTTGGAGAAGTCCAAAATGTTCGGCGAAATTAATTTTGATTGGTGACTTTAGATTGTGTGGGGCATGTTCACATTGCTGTCAGATAAAGTGGGGAGAAGGCTGAAGACTGAAGGGTGGGAGATAGATAGAAATATGTAGCCGAAAGGGAAGGCAACTCCAGTGGGGCATGCCTATGCTCCACCAGAGGGAAGAAATAGGGTGGAAGAGAGGGGACGGGGCAGCTTGCTGTCCCGTCCCCTCCCTGCCACCCTATTTCTTTCTGCCAGGAAGAGGAGAAACAGTGAGCCACACAAGGGAGCTGGCTCAGGTCACCAATGTGGCCTGGTGTATGGGTGGGACCAGACCAGACTGCGGTGTCAGGTCTGCACCATCCAGAAAAACTTGAGGCCCAGCAGAGGTGGACCAAAGTTGGTTTGGCTGAGTAGGTTGCGAAAAACGTCATAGTTGGGGGTCACTCATGGGACTGTTGTCCCATCTGGAGGTCAATGTTCTGGGAAGTGGAGTTTTGTCACTTCTCGGAAGAGTTCCAGTTTAGTCCTGCATGATGGATCAAGTAGTCAAACTTGACGTCTGGTTGGGGTTCTCTGGGAAAATTTGTTTGACACGTCTATTCGAGGTTTGCGGGCAGAGGAATGGTCAATCGTATGGCACACAGGTTCTGGGCAAACTCGGTGAGTGCTATATATGAGGCTTCGTCTTTCCCTAAGTAGTGTTTCTGGTTTTTGGGGTAAATGCGCACTTGGATGATTAATTGAACAAGAAGATCTTCATAAAGTTCGCAGTCATGCATATGGTGTTCCCAGGTCTCCAGAGAGCCATATGCACACATTGGGTTTTTGAGTTTCACAAGGTGTAATTTGTGGCGGATCGCTTCATGTCCTGTTAGGAGATACGTGGTGTACAATCCAGGGCAAAGCCATGCCGGATACTGTGGGTATATTTGCTGTAGATCGGGGAGGAACTTCCGCATGACTTTCACTTTTGTGGAGTTTGTCCAGCGCTGCTGCCATATTGTTCGCAAATAGATCTGGAGTCTTTTCTTCTCCACTGTCCGATTTACAGTTGGGTCTGTGGTGTCATCCTGGAAGGCAGTTGGATTTCTGCGTCCAAGTTGCTGTAACATACCTAGGTGAACCACTTCAAGATCAAGGGGGAAGGGTCCCAATGAGTATTTACAGGGCATGAGTAAATACGGTGCTGCATGCTCTGGTAAGGGTTAATAAAATTGGTCGGTGAATAATGTTGAGTAGCCGAAGATTTACTGGGGTAGGTGCCTTATGGTGCCAGACACCAGAAGCATATGCAATCGCAGGGACGATGGCTGCTTTGTAAAGTATTGCTAGGGTTCGTCTTTTCAGTCCCCAGTCGCGGCGGGTAATCCTGGCAAGCATGGCAGCATAGTTTTTCATTTTCTTCTGGATGTATTTTAAGTGGAGTGTAAATGATAAATTTCTGTCCTGGATGACTCATAGGTACTTGAGTTCTGTGGCCAACTTGATCTTTCTGGTGTAGAATTTTATCTGCGGTTGTCTGGTAGGAGTTAGATATCTCTTTAGTATTGAGTTTTGGTGGCAGAGGTATTAAGGTGACGAGTTTCAGTCCACACTCTTAGTGTAGAAAGTGCTGAATTGGCAAGGGTTTGTGTTCTTGATTCAGCAGAGAGAATTAGGGAGAAGTTATCTACATATGCGAGCGGTTGCATGCCCCCAGTTCCAGGGAGAGGAACTTATCCAGCACGTAGTTCCATAGGAGGGGACCCAGTACAGAGCCCTGAGGGCAACCCCTGCATACCTGGTACTCAACCCTGCAGTAGCACACTTCTATTGTTCAGGCAGCTCTGAATGCATCCATATAGGTTTGTTGGCAGGTTGGAAGCTCTTAGTCTTGTGAGAATGCTTTGCCAGCAGAGGGCTTTGAAAGCCCTCTGGTGGCAGAACGCAAGGTCCACAGAGATAGAAGAAGGTACTTTTGTTGGCAGTTTTAAGTGGCATTTATGATATATTCTAGTGCATCCAAAGTGGATTTCCCTGGTTTGAATCCGAATTGTTTGTCCGTTGTTAAATTTGCTGCGGTGTAATGTACTTCAAGCCTCTGTCTAATAAGTTGTTCCAGGACTTTGCTGAGTAAAGACAGGAGGGTTATAGGTTGGTAGGACTCTGGTATATGTGGGGGCTTGGATGGGTTTTTTATGATTAATTTTATGCTGGCTACCTTCCCATCCGAGGGGAACCAGACCTGACGAAGATAGTGGTTATATAAGTCTAACAGTAAGTTCGAAGGCATACTGAGGGGAACCAGACCTGACGAAGATAGTGGTTATATAAGTCTAACAGTAAGTTCGAAGGCATACTCAGCCACCTTTTTTACCAGTTCTGTTTCAAGCATGTCCAGTCCCGGAGTTCTTTTTTTTTTTTTTTTTTGTATGGCAGTTTGTTGTTGTTATTTGGTTTTTAGGAGCATTAGCAACTAAGGCCATATTGCTCCGGGATATGCGGTGGTCATTCCCTGAATGACCTTTCCGCATCCTCCGTATTCGGTGGTGACGGGCTCGAACCCCGGTCTAATCAAGAAGCGTGTGCTACGCACTGCTGCTCCTTCCCACCTGGCTACGGAGGCGCCTTGTATGGCAGTTTGTAAATCTTGCAGAGTGAATGGTTGTTCCACTCGGGCCAACTGGTAGGTTTTGTTCGCATGGAACAGCTGTTGTTGTTGAGGATTGTTGTCCTCGATGGGGTTGAAGGTGGCATTAAGAATATTGTTGACTGTGTCATGCCAGTTGTTGGTCATGGTGCCTTGTGGGGCGATAATAGAGGGTGTGACCTCTCCCCTTGGTAACGTTTTTGTGGTTATTCTCTATATGTGATGCTCCTTGGGTCTGTATTGCCTTTGTGAAAACTAGATACTCCCAGGACAGTTTCTTCCGCTGCCAGGTCATCGCAGTATAGTCATTCCTGGCCTCCCTGTATTGTTGTCTGAGGGGTTAAACCTCAGGAGGAGGCCAGTACCGTCTGGCTCTATGGAAGGCACGTCTTTTCCTGTCCTTATTTCTCCTAAGTAGGTCAATATCCTGAGACCACCACGGCACAGCGCCTGGCTGCCGGGCCCTTATCCGGATCGACTAGTCCGCTGCTTGTTATTAATCTTAGTGACAGCACGCTGGCGTTCATTGGGGATTTGGTTTTGGAGGTTACAAGAAGACAGGTTCCAGTTGGCCTTGTCAACGGCATATCTATTGAGTTTGTAGATGTTTCTTGGAGCCCAGTGAAGCGATCTGTGTATCGTAAAGGTGATAGCCCTGGGGTCTGAGGAGGTCCAGTCTTCCTGCACCATCCAATCATTTAGGTGCCCAGCAAGGGATCTGGTAGCCATTTTTGCATCCAGAGTATCCTCCCAGAGAGTGGAACTAAATATAGGAAGATTGTTTTGTCGGTTTAGAACAACGAAGCTGCCATTTTTGCATCCAGAGTATCCTCCCAGAGAGTGGAACTAAATATAGGAAGATTGTTTTGTCGGTTTAGAACAACGAAGCTGCTGTTAGTCAGGAATTCCTCCACATATTGGCCATTCCTCGTTCCTCAACGTTCAGCAGTCTCACTATGCCACAGTGGCGAACAACAGTTGAGGTCCTCAGATACGAAGATCCTGGAACCCACAAGTTCTGTTTCTACATGATTTAGGTAACAGATGTCTGCTCCTAGGCGACAGTACATTCCATTTTAGTCTCCATTAAGGCTCCATTACCCAGGCCAATAAGTCTTAATGGGTTATATTTCTAAGTGTTTAAGAATTCTGATTATTAATTAAACATATCCAATAAACAAAACGAAATTTAACTATAACGCAATTCCGCATCCGCAATTCCTCACATGAGAAAAATTCAATCTTGACATTAATCCATTGATTTTAATAATGGGTTAATTTTTAAAATGATCCCCTGCCGCTGGGAGGCGGGCCTCCATTATCCAACATTAACCTTTGCCTTCTATTAAAAACTCCCACAACATATTTATTAAGTATGAAACCAATCAATATGCAGAACCTATAGCCTCTCCCTCACCAAAGATCCAACTGATCGTTCTAATTCAGATCGTAAATATATATAATTTGGACAATCTAACATAACATTCTCAGATGTCTCTAAATCTCCACACTCACAGAACCCATTACCAAGGAAGTTGCAAGTAAACCGAATTGCAACCAAATTTTATTTCTTGAATTCACTTTTTCAACTTTTCGTAAAAAGTTATAGGTTTTCCTTACTTTTTTGCTTTGATCCCAATGTTCCTGCCATTTAATACTTATCTGTTCATAAATTCAATTCTTTTCAATTCATATTTTAAATCATTTCCCCCATATTCCTTTTCTTCATTTGGATACGACGTTATTCCCATTAACGTTTTCTTAATGTTACTTTTTGTATAGTAAAGCAAACCATATAACAATATCATAAAGTATATCGAACCAGTACCTTACCTGAGAGCACTTGTAAGGCTTCAGAGGAGACGGTTCGATATGCTCTAGTTACTCCCAACAAAGCAAATCTTTGTGCTTGTGTTAGGTACTTTTGTATTGTAACATTTTGAATTCTATGTACCCAAACTCCAGGAGCATAAGTGACTATGGGGACAACAAGCAATCATACAATAATTTAAGCCAGTGATCTCAAACTGGAGGGCCGCATCCGGCCCCCGAAGCAATTTTACACGGCCCGCGAATACATTTCAATTATGCATTTGTTATAAATACGGTGCTTATATTCACTCTCATTTTGTTAAAAAAAAATTCCGGCCCGTCAGCTTCTTTCAGATCATGCATTCGGCCCGCATGCAATTTGAGTTTCAGACCACTGAATTAAGCGATCTTCTTTTAATTCCTCAATCTGTTCTCACTACTCTCCTGAGCTTGGCATACAGAGTACGAATCTTATCTTTTAAATATTTCACATGTTCTGTGAAAAAGATTCTTTTTTTCTATTTTTTATTTCTAAATATTTTGTAACCTTGATATATTGAACAGACCATCCCTGAAGCCTCACTCTAGGGGCACGGTTCATGTTCAGCATCTGAACAGTTTTACTTTTAGAAATTTCTAATTTATATTTGTTAGACCAAATCTCTAATTAGATTAATGCTTCTTCTGCTCTTTTCTCAATTTCAGATCTTGCATTTCCCCGAACAACCAGAACCAGATCATCCGCATACACTATCTTAGTAACTTTATTAATTCCTAATTTTAAATATTCATCCAAAACCTTGCAAAGGGGCTAATCACCGAGCCCTGAGGACAACCACTTTGCACTATCTTATTAACGTGACTATATTTTGTTCGACCCACAATTTCTCTATTTGAAAAATAGTTTCTAAATGTTTTATATGATGATATTGAACATCATGTTTGTCTAATTCTACTTAGGATACCTTCCCACCATAATCTAACAAAAGCAAATATCTATAAAAATCCGCAGAGCGGACTAATTTATATATAGCGTCCTCTGTCGATTTTCATTTCTTAAAACCATATTGGCTTTCAGAGGACATATTCTTTTCACTATATTTAATCATAAGGCGGTTAATCATTAACCGTTCATAAACTTGAGCCACAACCGATAAGAGAGCAATGGGACGATACCCTCCAGTTTCAATCATTAACCTATCTGTACTCTTCACTAATAATTTCACTTGAGCCAATTTCCAGCACGGCCGGAAAGCACCCTCTTACATACGTTTATTTAATATAAAAACACATAATTCAGGTTTCAAACTAAATACTCTTTTCCTAACAACAACAACTATTTTATGCAGGCCCGGAGATTTACCGTGCTTTGCGCGGCCTACTGCCTCTACTACACATCCCATGGTTATTTTTTTTCTAATTCTAGAGAAGAATAATTTTCATTATCCTCTTCTATTTGCTTCTGATCCCGCTCGAGCTGCGCGGAGTCCTGCGGAACGAGATCGTTCAGAATCTTCACTGATTTTTGCAGTATCTTTAGTATATGTGCTCTCATCTCCCACGGTGCTTAAAATCTCAGACATATTCTTCCTATTCATTATTATCTTAAAAATCAAATTCCAAGGATCTCTGGATCCCTGCTCTCTCACAAAATTCTTCCATTTTTCTTTCTTGGTTCGCTTTAAAATTCGAACGAAGTCAATTCGAGCCTCCCTATACCAATCTTTATATAAATCACATAAATCACTATCACCATTCCTTCTAATTTTTTGAAATCCTCGCCTTTTAACAAACATATCTTTTCGTTTTACAGAATGTTCCGGAGTCCACCACAAAATAGGCTTAGTCACTCCAAAGTTTTTCTTCATACTTTTATCACATGCACTTATTATTATTTGCATAAAAGTATCAACACATTCAACAGAGGTCTTACTATTCCAATCAACTTGATTAAAAAAACTATTTTCACAGCTTCTATTAAACTCTGACCATGCCGCATTCTTAATTTTATACCTACCTGTATCAATACTTAGTCTTACATGTTCTTCACAGCTAAGCACAAAAGATATGGCAATGTGGCACTGGAAGCACAATTTTCCTTAACCTTCAATTCTTAATACCCCTTATTATAGAATGAGTTGCCATAGTTAGATCTACATGAGACTGTCCATGCACCGAACTATATGTCAGACCATGACCTGGAACATTTAATACTTCCACTCCAGAAGCAGCAAGAAAATCTTCAAGTAATACACCTCTATCATCAGATTCCCCGATGCCCCAGAGCAGAAAATTTGCATTAGAATCAGCAGCCACAACAACCCCATAGGAACCTATAACATGGTGCATCCTTTCTAAAAATCTTATGCTCGAATCCATTTCTGTAGATGGCCGACAATACAGAGGCACAAAATAGCATTTACCAATTTTGCCAATAAGTTGGCAACAAACATGTTTCTAATTACGTAATTTTGCTATTTTAGTAACTACCAAATCCCGATCTCTTATTACTATTGCAGCCATTGGATTACCTCCTTCTTTAACTATTCTATAACTCCTCGGATAACCCATAACTTGTTTCTGCACACTATAAGGTTCCTGTAAAAGTGCCACGGCCACGTCTTCTTGCTCCATATATTTATTTCAAATGCTGCAGCTTTAGCTCTTTGGGCATTTAATTTTAATACTTCAGTTTTTTTACCTATAATATATTTTCTTTTTATACACATCGAAAGCCGGCGCCTCCGTAGCCAGGTGGGAAGGAGCAGCAGCAGTGCGTAGCACACGCTTCTTGATTAGACCGGGGTTCCAGCCCGTCACCACCAAATACGTAGAATGTGGGAAGGTCAGGGAATGACCACCGCATATTCTCGGAGCAATATGACCTCAGTTGCTAATGCTCCTAAAAAAAAAAAACATCTAAAGCCTTTAAATATTCTAGGCATTTCTTATCAGTAGCAGCATGGTCAGTCTCAATACCTTTCTTCCTACAATTACAACATATTGGGCCGACCGGGTTAGCCAGGTCGGTAAAGTGCCTGCCTGGCAACCCGAAGGTCGCGGTTTCGAATCCTGCCTCGGGTTTGGATCACAGTAAAATGCAAAAACTTTGGAAGGTTCATTATGGCCATAGAAGCTGATGCGCTAACAAGAAAAAAAAAAAAAAAAAAAAACATATTGGCTTTTTCTCTTTATTTAAACAATCTTTATATGAATGCGCACACGCACAATGACCACAAAACACCTCTCTTATACAATACTTTGTGACATGATCAAATCCTAAACAATGGTAACACTGCGTAACAGTAAAAATTTCTTTAAAAATACACGCCGACCATCTCAAATATAATCTATTTTTATTACACATCACATTCCACAATTCGGGTGTAAACTGCACTATCCAATTATTCATTCGTGTTATTTTACTTCCATTGATATTCAAAACTACAACTCCTTCTTTAATTTTTTTTTTTCACTAAAACTATATTCTTTGAAGTTCTTAAGCCACATTTGCTTCCAGAACTCATCTTTCTCCATATTTTGTTTGACATCATATATCACCACCTTCGGAATTATTGTTCTTGTTATTGTTACTGTACTGCAATCCCAATTCTTGAATCTTAGAACATGACTTTATTTTTATCAGGTCATCATTTGTCTTCTACCTTACTTCATAAAGAAGTAAGGTAGTAGACACTCTTACACGAAAGTCTAGTAATCTTCAAAAGCTTACCAATCAAACTTTTTACTTTATTAAGAATGTATCTTGCGTGATTAATAAAATTTAACTTACTATCAAGCATATCGCCTAAATATTTACATGATTCTACCATTTAATGCTTTGATTTAGCAGTTTGATTTTAGGGGGATATTTGAGGGTCAAGATAGCCCTTGAAAAGGACTTGACAAGTTTTATCAATAGAGCTTTCTAATTTGTGTAAATTGCACCAGGAATTGAGGTCTTCAAGTACATCTGAAGCAAGGTTTCAAGTTCCAGCCTAGAGTTACCATTGATTAACAAGACAAAATCATCAGCATGGGTAATTTTTGTTATGCGAGGGTGAGAGATGGAGAGCCACCTGTCAAGGACCATGTTCCAGCAAATAGGGCCAAGGACGGATCCCTGAGGGCAGCCCCGAATAACCAGTCTAGACACAGAACAAGTTCCGCAAGAGCCCACAAGGCTATGATCAGAAAAATAATCAATTATTAATCGATAAATTGGAATAGTAACCTCGGCCTCCCGGAACCTCGCCAGGACACTCTGCCACCAAACGGTGTCAAAAGTCCTTTTGAAGTCCACAAAAAGACCGAGGACGTAAGAAAATTCCGAAGAAGTAATATAATTTAGGACAAGGTTTATTGCATCGACAAGCAGACCTGCTGTGAGTAAAGCCAAATTGAGAATCTGAGGAGAGATTTTTTGAATTATATTAGAGGCGAAATCTACTAACTATAAATTTTTCAGAACCTTCCCCATGACTGGAAGAAGGGCTATAGTGCAGTAAGAGGCAGGTAAATTTGGAGGTTTGTCTGGATTTTTCTGCAGGACTTTTAGATTAGCTTGTTTCCAAGCAAGAGGGAATATTCCATGAGTTAAGCAAAAATTATATAAGTTATCAAAATATTGGGACAAAGAGGCCAAAACAGCTTGACAATGGACACCTCCATTAGATCGAGTCCAGGGCATTTACCATCATTCAGAGAACTTAGAGCAAGTTCAATTTCATCAGAATTGAACTGGTCCTCAAAACGAAAAGCAGAATAGGAAAGGTGTTCTAATCGCAGGAAGGTCTGAGAAGGACTTTCAGAGAAAGAAACATCCTGCTTAATAATACCATCTAAGACAGAGTTAATAGAGTCAACCCAAGACAAGGTTTCTAGGTTATTTGGATCAATAATAGAGGAAAAAGTCTCCCCCGGATGTATTTTTTTTAAAATTAAGCTTGTAGACCAAGCCCCAGTGGTCCGATTGCGAAGAACTCTCAACTAGACGACCCCAGGCGAGGTGTGTTTCTTTGTAAATGCTATTAAAATACTGTTTACGAGAATTACGATAAATTTCATTGAATCTAGAAATCACAGACTCAGGCTGAAGGGTCATTTTAGCACGTTGCACATCTTTACGAGCTCTTTTAAGGGAGACACGTAAATCAGAAAGACCTCAGGTCCACGAAGGGACGAAGTTGGGTTTACGAGTTTTCCTCTTTAAAGAAGAATTACAAATAAAAGAGCACTGTTTCATAACCTGAGACAAGAGTAAGTTAGGGGGAAGGGAGTCAATAGAACTGAGAAAATCAGTGGAAAAAATACTTCTAACAAGGTTGTCAAATTTGGACCAATTAATATTTTTACTTTGTTATCTGGGAATGTCATGTGAGGATCTTTTTGAGGCAGTATAATAAAAATTGTTAATAGTAAAAGTAATAACACTATGGGCACTTGAGGACCAAGAAGAATGAAGTTGCCAGTTGAAAACAGAGTTTCTAAGAGAAGGAGAAGATAATGTAACATCTATATAGGATACTCCTGATGAAAATGAAAAGGTGGGATCATGGCCGGGAATATTACAGACATTTAAATTCGTAGAGAATATTAATTCTTCAAGCAGTTCGCCTCTGAGGTCAGAGTAGGGGCTGTTCCATAGCGTAGAAGAGACATTTGCATCTGTCATGATAAAATCATTTTTGCCAGCAAGTGTATTTAGGGCAGACTCTAAGAAGTTGACAAAAGGCTCTATATTCTGTTCAAGTCTTGGTGGGATTGGATACAAAGTATTCAAAGTATTATTGAAAGTTAATGGCGGCAACCAGCATTTCCCCCTATATTCGCCGTATTTTAGGCATTACGCCAAATGCCGGCACGAAAAAAAAAAAAAAAAAAAAAAAAGAAGAAAAAAAAAAAAAGAGAAGTATATAGAAAAAAAAGTTTCTCAAAAGATAGCAAAATATTGTTTAGTGTGAGTTGTATGTTGTTTGCGTTGTGTGTATGCCGGCACCTGTCTTTTGCAGCAGAGGGTTTTGAAAATATATACATTTTAGTACATAATTACAACGGTCAAACTTAGGAGAAAGGAAATTAAAACTCCTGACATAACAGGAAAAGAAGACACAGTTAAATTCACTAAGAAACCCGAATTGTAACCAAGTAAATCAAAATAATATTTACATTAATCTAACTATAAATCATTTTAAATTAACACAATGTACAATCAAGAGCTGTCTATCTACAGTATATCATAAATCCAGCAAGATTAATAAATTATTTACAATCAGGTTATGAAAGTATCAAAGAATAACAATAAGAAACAGAGAGAATAATATACAAGCCCAATGGCTCTAACCAAAGTATGTATGGCTATAACCAAGTCCTATTAGAGCACAAAAGATCAGTCATTCTAAACAGTAGCGAAAACAAACAATTAATTATATACTGTATTTACATACAATCAAGTTACCTCAAAGGCTATTATACAGGTAACTATACTAAATAAACTTTTGTACAATTCAAGTTCCAAATAGTCCAAATAACATGTTTAATAAGAATAATTTAGTAGAGAGCATAATTTGTTCTCATTTTAATAGCCTCCAGAGCAGCCAAGAAAACAGGAAATTTATTGTCCTTGAAAGAGTGCCTAGCTTCTTTCTTGCGAGCCCGGAAGTTTGGGCAAGTAAGGGGAGGTTGGGAGTGGGACACGTAGAAGCTTGATGGCCCGAAAGGCCACAGTGTCCACAGCTATGACTAGCTTGCCTACAGTACCGAGCAGAGTGCCTGTACTGCAAGCACTTGAAGCAGCGAAGAGCAACATAAAAGTCTTTGATTGTATGCACCGACCAGCCAATATAAATGCGTCCTTTCAATCCAAGAAAACTCAGTCTTAGACGAGGCGAAACCTCAAGAACATAATACAAGTTCGCTTGTTCTTTACTCCAAGTTTAAAACGAACTTTTGTCTCATTGGTGAAATCAGTGAAGGAGAGATCAGAATTCGCTCGGTTTCTCACAAAAAAGATCCTCAAACAAATCTTTTTCACATGTATCTCGAGGAATGTCATACAGTATCATGATAGGATTGAGTCTCTTCGGAAAGTCAACCTTGAGATGCAACTCTACGAATCTGTGACACTCTTTTAAATTATTCAGATCTAGTACAGAGGCCGTCTCAATGGCAACTCCTTTATCCCTAGTCGTCCTAATAGATTTAATTTTCACTTTTTAAGGTCAGATTTCAATTTCTTTGTGATGGTAGAACGAATTTCCTCGCTAGTAATCAATGAACAGTTTTCGTCCGCTTTCACCAAAAGAACATGCTTGTTCTGAGACCCAGGGTAGAGGTGAAATTTCGGCAACATTCGGACAAATCAAAGGAGAGGCGACACTGGCATAAGTAGGTGCAGAAGTCAAAGTAGGTGCAGGAGATGAGATTAATTTAGTATCCAATTCAGCAAATTGTTCTGCCAAAGAATTTAATTTAGACTGCAGTTCAACAATTTGATTTTCCTTAGTATTGAAAACATCAACCAGGTTTTCCTGCTTACTAATCAACTCTTCTAAAGAGGCTAACTTGATATTTAGTTCAATAATTTGATTACCCTTAGATTTTAGTATTTCAGTCAGGTATACATTTTCTTTGGAGAGTTCCTCCATGGAAGCGAACTCAGCATTTAATTCAATAATTTGAGTGTCTTTGGATGCAAGCAAGTTCAGCGATCAGGTTTTCACGCTCAATAAAATAGTCTTTTCCGACTAGTTTTTCCCTTAATATAAGAGATTCGGTAATCCTTTCATTTAATTTAAGTTTTCCCATTAAATTCAGGTTTGACTTTTGAGCTCAATGAGCTTTTCGTTTACTTTAGCGTTGTTTTCAATTAAATTATAGAAGATTTTTAATTTGGAAAAACATGTTTTTTATAGGATCCAACCAGGACATAGCAACAACCTTGCCTGTTACTAAAAAACTCGTAAGATTATATTCAGAATTCACAATAACTGTGAGAATTTCAGCAGAATTTGAAAAGGTGACACTGTCATCCATATTAATCTTGGAGAGTCAGATTCTTTAGGTGTATGACAGGGAGTACTGGTAGATAAGGGTTGAGGATGCAATTTGAGAACATCTTCAACCACAGGATTCAATTTAGACAGCGTCAGAACAAACAGGAGTGTTTGGCAGTAAGTCTTTACTATGAGGAGCTGGAGTTAGGTCTCCAGGCATTACAGGGGATCCGCAAGAATCAACACTATCAATTTTAACTAACTCACAAGTTGCAGAGTAAATAGTAAAATTCAAGTTTAAGAATATTTGTTTGTTTTGTCACTAGGGGACGCTGAGCATCAGAAAAAAAAATCATCCACGAAAGATGTCATCACCCAAATTTGGGCTGAATTGTTCCAATAGAACAAAAGTTATGCGGTTTTAAAAATTTGTTTTAAATTTTTCCTCCATATTTGGTGGCTCACGGGCTCGAACCCCGGTTTAATCAAGAAGCGTGTGCTACACTGCTGCTCCTGCCCACCTGGCTAAGGAGGCGCCCCTGTATCTTGAAAACTTACCAACAGAAGTCACTGTAAATTTCCATATATATATGCCAATAGTCATAAGGAGCACGTACACTAAAGTACAAAAGGTTTCGGCGACACTGTAAAGAGAAAAACACAATCAACTATTCTGTCCACCAGGGGAAGCTATAATCCTTATAGGTGGAAAGAGGGAATGATAATTAGTCTAGTGCCCCAAGAACCACATTGAAAAGGCTCATAGAAGCTGAGATATAAGCATTTATAGATAATAGCCAAAAAAAACCCAAAGATATAAGAGACATATAGTTTCCAAAGGGGTTAACAAAATACTTCAGTATCAGCCCAAATACACTTGTAGTTAGGCCAAAACATAAAACACATAGGACACAAATATTTTTAACCCTCAGTATATTCAAATTCAATCGACAATATTTTATGAAACTATAACTTTTGCAACCACTATATACAAAACTATTCAAATCAGCCAACCGCAATACTAATATCTCCAGGCATTACAGGGAATAGATATTTAATCTATTCAAAATGGCAGCCCCCATAGTGAGGAGTATTTATTTTTCTCACTAGTATACATATAGCCAGTTGAAATATACATTAAGAAACAAGGTATTGACCATAACTTTTGCAGAAAAAAAAAAATATATATATATATACACATATAAAAAAACGCTCAATTTTCTGCCTAGTATTCTGCTTAAGTTCCCTCCAAAAAATCCCACCAAGTAATCCTATTGGAGGAAATTTTGGAGAAGACAAGATGGCTAAGTGAGAAATCAAAACAACAAGTCTAACTTACTTTAAGTAGACCAAAGTAAAATTACATTATTAAACATAACCAGCCAGGTATTATATTTACATATATATTTCACAATCTGTACAAAATGGTAGCCCCCATAAGCAATTTCAAAATGGCAGCCCACACTGTAGGCAGCCATGATAATTTCCCAAAGTGCAATACTACAAGGTACAGGTACAACGATTATATCAATAAAAGGCGTCACCAACAAAATGGCAGCGCCCAAAATTAAGTTCCCTCCAAAAAATCCCACCAAGTAAACCTATTGGAGGAAATTTTGGAGAAGGCAAGATGGATAAGTGAGAAATCAAAACAACAGGTCTAACTTAATTTAAGTATACCAAAGTAAAATTACATTATTAAAGATAACCAGCCAGGTATTAAACAAAAATAAATATATCACTGCGAACCCCAGGTCAAGGGCAATAAGACTGGTATATTTATAGATGATAATCATAAGACACTTTGACACCCCAGCAGAAGGAGGTCAGAGGCCAAAGTACAGAAAAATATTCAATCAGAAAAGGTGTCAACGGTAATTGTCAGCCATTTTCCCATGTTAAATATGAGAACATAAACGCTATCGATGTCGAAAGTTTAAAACGTAGAGCAAAGCGCGACACCCTCGCTAATTGGCATAAAAAATATGTCTACAGACTCACCACAACATCTGTCTTCTGGGACATAGGAACTCAAGGGGGGGGGGCCTGGAAACACAGAAATCCAGATAAATCCACCGGACTGAAAAACGAACGTCATCACATTATGAAAGCTATCCAACTACTCAGTGGGATGGATACATTCCATTTTTTTCCATTTATTTGTACACACAATCATTTACAAATTATATACAAAACTTACAAAGAAGATATATATACAATTTTATATACATTAGCATTCTCATTATACATATATAGGATACTATATTATATATGAACACGTGTGTGTGTGTTTTACCTGTATCAAGGGTGGCTTCTTGGCCTAAGCCCATATCCACCTTGCACGCCTGTGTTGGTGCAGAAACTCTGCAAAGCTTTTGTATTGGTGTATCGCTTGTGTCAGTCCACCTCGCCACCGGAACTGGCCAGAACACTGGGCCACCAGAGGGAGTCATTATGCAGTGTAGTAAAGTGTGTTTAGGGTCAAGCGACACCAGAAAAACTTGAGGCTCAGCAGAGGCGATCCAATGTTGGTTTGGCTGAATAGGTCGTGCAAAATGTCATATTTGGGAGTCATTCATGGGACTGTTGTCCCGTCCGGTAGTCAATGGGAAGTGGAGTTTTGTCACTTCTCAGAAGAGTTCCCGTTTTGTCCTGCATGAAGGATCAAGAGTCAGACCTGACGTCTGGTTGGGGGTCTCTGAGAAGCTTTTTTTGACACGTATATTCGAAGTTTTCAGGCAGAGGCAGAGGCATGGTCAATCGTCTGGCATACAGGTTCTGGGCAAACTTGGTGAATGCTATATATGAGGCTTTGTCTTCCAGTAAGTAGTGTTCCCGGGTTTTGGGATTAAGGCGCACTTGGATGATTAAAACAAACACGAAGATCTTCATAAAGTTCGCAGTCATACATCTGGTGTCTCCAGGTCTCCACAGAGCCACATGACACATTGGGTTGTTTTCGAGTCCGAGGAAGTCTAATTTGTGGAGTATCTCTCCATGTCCTGTTAGGAGATACGTGCTGTACAATCCATGGCAAAGCCATACTGGATACTGTGGGGATATTTGTTGTAGATCGGGGAAGAACCTCCGCGTGACTTCCCCTTTTGTGGAGGTCGTCCAGCACTGCTGCCATATTGATCGCAAATAGATCTGGAGTCTTTTCTTCTCCACTCTCCGATTTCCAGTTGGTTCTGTGGTGTGATCCTGGAAGGTAGTTGGATTTCTGCATCTAAGCTGCTGTAACATGCCTAGGCGAATCACTTCAAGATCAAGGAGGAGGGTCCCAGTGAGTATTTGCAGGGAATGAGTAGATAAATTGCCGCACGCTCTGGTGAGGGTTAATAAAATCGGTCGGTGAATGATGTTGAGTAGCCGAAGATTTACCGCCGTAGAGGCCTTATGGTACCAGACACCAGAGGCATATGCAACGCAAGGATTATGGCTGCTTTGTAAAGTATTGCTAGGGTTCTTCTTTTCAGCCCTCAGTCGTGGCGGATAATTCTGGCAAGCATGGCAGCGTAGTTTTTCATTTTCCTCTGGATGCATTTTAAGTGGAGTGTAAACATTAAATTTCGGTCCAGGATTACTCCTAGGTACTTGAGTTCGGTGGCCAACTTGATCGTTCTGCTGTTGATTTTTATCTGCGGTGGTCTGTTAGGAGTTAGATATCCCTTTAGTAGGATATTTTTGGTTTTGGTGGCAGAGATATTAAGCTGATGAGTTTCAGTCCACTCTCCTAGTGTAGAAAATGTTGAGTTGCAAACTTTTCCAGTTGTGCTCTTGAATCAGCAGAGGGGATTAGGGAGAGGTCATCTGCGTATGCGAGCACTTGCCCGCCCCTCAGTTCAAGGGAGAGGAACTCATTGAACACTTAGTTCCATAGGAGGGGACCCAGTACAGAGCGCAGAGGGTAGCCCCTGTGTACTTGGCGCTCAACCTTGCAGCAGGGAGACTGCACTAGGACCCTCTATTGGTCAGGTAGCTCTGAATGCATCCATATAGGTTTGTTGGCAGGTTGGCAGCTCTTAGTCTTGCGAGGATGCTCTGCCATCAGAGGGCGTCAAACGCCCTGCAAAGTCCACAGAGATGAGAAGAAGGTACTTCCGTTGGCAGTTTGACGCAGCATTCATGATATATTCTAGTACATCCAGAGTGGATTTCCCCGTTTTGAATCCGAATTGTTTGTCTCTTGTTATATTTGCTGCGGTGTAATGTATTTCAAGCTTCTGTCTAAGAATTTGTTCCAGAACTTTGCTGAGTACAGACATGAGGGCTGTAGGTCGGTAGGACTCTGGTATTTGTGGTTGCTTTGATGGGTTTCTTATGATTTATTTTATGCTGGCTACCTTCCAATCCGAGGGGAATCAGCTCTGACGAAGCCAGTGGTTATATAAATCTAACAACAAGTTCGGGACATACTCGGCCACCTTTTTACCAGTTCTGATTCAAGCATGTGCAGTCCCGGGGTTCGTTTTTTTTTTTTTTTGTACGTGCAGTTTGTAAATCTTGCAGAGTGAATGGTTGTTCCACTCGGGGCGATTGGCAGGTTTTGTTGGCGCGGCACAGCTGTTGCTGTTGAGGTGTGTTGTCCTCTTCGATGGGTTTGAAGGTGGCATTGAGAATGTTGTTGACGGTGTCGTGCCAGTTGTTGGTCATGGTGCCTTGTGGGGGTGATGGTGGAGAGCGTGACCTCTCCCCTTGGTAACTTGTTTGTGGTTATTATATATATGATGCTCCATGGGTCTGTATTTCCCCCTGTGAAAACCAGATGCTCCCAGTACAGTTTCTTCCGATGCCTGATCATAGCGGTGTAGTCATTCCTGGCCTTTCTGTATTGTTGTCTGATGGGTTGAACCTCAGGACCTCCAGGACCGTTTAGCTATTTGGAAGGCACGTCTTTTCCTGTTCATATCTCTCCTAAGTAGGTCAAGTTCCTGCCACCACTACGGCGCAGCGCCTGGCCGGGGCGCCCTTCTCCGGATCTACTGGTACGCTGCTTGTAGGATGGCGTTAGTCACAGCAAGCTGGTACTGATCGGGGGTTTGTTTGTTGAGGTTATTGGAAGACAGGTTCTCTGTGTTCCTAATTATGGTTCTTTAAAGGTGTTCCAGTTGGCACTGTCAATGGCATATCTGTTGAGTTTGTAGCTGCTTGTTCGAGCCCGGTGAAGCGATCTCTGCATCGTGAAGGTGATAGCCCTGTGGTCTGAGGTGGTCCAGTCTTCCTGCACCGTCAAATCATTTAGGTGCCCAGCAAGAGTTCTGGTAGCCATTGTTGCATCTAGAGTAACCTGCCAGAGAGTGGAACTAAATGTGGGAAGATTGGTTTTTCGATTTAGGACAACGAAGCTGCTGTTAGCCAGGAATTACTCCACATATTGGCCAATCCTGGTTCCTCGATGTTCAGGTGTCTCACACTATGCAACAGTGGCGAACAACAGTTTAGGTCCGCAGATACGAGAATTCTGGAATACACAAGTTCTGTTTATTATTGATTTAGGTATTGGGTGGCTGGTTGGATGTCTGCTGCTGTGCGGCAGTACAGAGAGATGGTATATAGCTCTCCCAATGAAGTAACAATGTGAGCGCAGGCCGCCCACTCCGAGCACAGGTGTGTTATTCTTGTCACAGTTATGTCGGGATCCCTGACAGCCACCGCAGGGGGTTTCTAACAAACTTTTAAAGTTTTGGGCTATCCCCCACTGACAGTTGGGGGGGGACAGCCAAGTGCAAAAATACCCCTAGAAGGTCGGGATTTTTTTCTTTAGGGAGGTTCTCCTTATTCGCAAAGACGATGGTGTCATCAGATTTGCTGTAGTGTGTTTCAGAGCATTGATGGATCCTCACCAAGGAAAGTCTATGGTCGAGGGGGAGTGAGAAACACAAAAATCATTTCTTTGGTTAAAATTGCAGAGAATTTGGTAGAAAAGGTTGGTTGGGACACGTTCCCTGTCCAAAGTTACTATTGCAGCACGTTGAAGCACTTTCCTAGTCAAGGGCCAGATCGTAGCGCGGCGGCCGCGTTATACTGGAGCACTTCTCTATTCTCCCTCCTCGAGCCACATGGTGACCATGCAGGTCTCGCAAACAAATATAGAGAATAACGCTAATATCTAGCTAATTTCCCTAAAAGGAACCAAATTTTTCTCACCTAGGCACTCCTCTTCAGGTGGAGACACAATTTGGAATTTTAGCTGCAATTTAAACACATATTTTAAACACATTTTTACGGAGCGTAGTTATGTGTGTCCGAATGTAAAGGCGGCCATATTGGCTGACCTAGTAGTATTTGATATTTGGTACTTGGTATGTTGATGGTCTAACGGTTCCTGGGATTTCTCCCATCTCCGCGTAGGTTCTCTATATCGGTCAAGCCAGAGATTTAAAAGTGCGTAGGATATGTACTATGTAGTATGTTGTGCCCATTGTTCATCCGGCCTGTTAGCCGACGGGCCCCTAGTGGGGCCCGCCGTTACCAATACCAGCCACGGGGAGGTCGACCGGGTGTTACCAGTGATTGAACCAGTACTCTGGCAGGTTCTGTCACCTACTTTCCTGGGATTTCAGTGGCTAGGACCAAAATAAATAAAATAAAAATTAGAAAAATAAATAGTCGCGAGGATGTTTTATTACGAATTTGGGTTTTTGCTTTAGGAGCACCCTTTGGGGTTTTACGCTGAAGGTCTTGATAAAGCCTAATTGGGTCGAGCAAGAATTTTGGTGTGGCTTAGAATTTTGATGTAGGGCTAATCTCTGTGTGAGATGACAGATTTGGGTGGGGAGACAAAAGGCTGGGGGAGGGAAATAGGAAGCAGAGGGGTCGTTAGGGAAGGTGACCTCCCGTTTTTCAGTGGGGCATTCCCATGCCTCACCAGAGGGAAATAGGGTTGGCAAGGGGGAAGGAAGCGTGTGTCTCTCCTCCCCACCAGGGATTAGGGTTTTAAAGAAATCTCACAGGTGCGAGATTTGATAGCCAGATGGCACTCTAGTTCTGATGTCATTCCAGTTTTCATCATTTTCAGGAACTTCGTTGTGGCGCGTTTGTATCAAGTCAAAGATGATTGACTGCAGGATTCTTGCTTTGGTCTCTCCCAGTAGGAGTAGCCCTGTGCAGGTCTCTTGAGTTTCAAATGGCATGTCTATTTCTTCATGCTGAGATTTTATTCTTTTGGTCTTGCGTTAACTCTTCTGTGTCTCTCCTTTATTTTTACTTCGTCCATGACATTTGGTTTGTGATATATCTATCTGGTGCTATTGTCCTTCCGAGGATCAGGTTGGATTGAGATAATTGTTTTCCTTCTTGTGAATAATTGTATTGCGAAGTTAGTTAGTGCTGTGTACTCTTCCTGAGTGTCCAATGGTCGGGACTCTTGTTAGATTGGGTTATACTGAATTCTTATAAGACTTGCTCTTATATCTTCATAGTTGTAACAGTCATGCATGACGTGCTCCAAGTGTGTAGTTCTCCACATGGACAATTCCTGTCTTCTATTATGCCCATTGTGTTTAGTTTATCTCTGAACGGGCCATGGCCTGTTAATAAGTAGGAAGCGTTGAGGCTCGGGTATATCCATGCTGGTGCTTTTGGGTACATTTTTGTTACAAGGGGAAGAAATTTTTGGGTTATTGCCCTTTCGTGGTTTCATTCCATCTTCTCTGCCAAATGTGAGTTAGGTGTGCATCAATTCATTTTTGCTCCTGCTTCCAATCATTGGTAACATTGAGGATTAAGCCGTTAGTTGTGATTGGCATTGCCTTTTTTTGTAAAAATACATTAATCCAGTTCGTACTACCTCTAAGTCAAGGGGCAGTGCACCAGCAATAAAGCGCTGCCGTACTAGTTGTATTGCTGGCCCTAGTGATGGTTAGTAGTATTTTCCTTTGTATTGTTTCTAATATTTTCCTATTTGCTGCTGTGTTAGTCTTCGTCATCCATACAGGTGAGCCGTAGATAATTGCTGGTATAAATAAGGCTTTATAATATAAGGAGAGGGTCCTCGTGTTTAGTCCCCAGTCCTTTCGCGTTATTCTTAGTATGAGTCCTGTATATTTGCGTATTTTCTTCCTGAGGTAATTTAGATGGGGTTTAAATGAGAGATTGCTATCTATAATTGTCCCTAAGTACTTTATCTGGTTGGTTAGTCTGACAGTGGTATCTTCTATTTGATTTGTGGCGGCCTGTTTCATTTAAGTTTTCTTCTAAGAAGGACGGAGCTGGTCTTTTCCAGTGCTATTTTTAGATTGTTTATTTTGGCCCACTTCTGTAGGGTTCTTTCCAGTGTACTGGCACACCTACAATGAAAGCAACGCGGAGATGGGGGAAACCCCTGGTGCCGCTTGACACTAAATACACTCTACACTCTGTAGGGTTTGCAGTGCTTTGTTTGCTCTTGAGTCCGCTGCTGTGGATAAGATCAAATCATCAGCAAAGGCCTGTGCCTCCACATCGCCCAGGTCCTTGCAGAGAAAGTCATCTAGAACAATGTGCCACAGGAGTGGCCCTAGGACCGATTCCTGGAGGCAGCCCCTGCGGACAAGACGGGTGAGGCTAGCATAAGATGTGAGGATCTGCACTTCCCTATTCGTGAGATAGGATTTTAGGCTGTCATAAAGATTTTGTGCGAGAGATGCAGCACGGAGCCGTGCCAGGACGTCGGCCACCAGAGGGTGCCGAACGCCCCAACAAAGTCCACTGCAATCACTAGGAAATACTTGTTGGTGCATTGCGTGGCTTTGTTGAGAACATCCAGAATTACATCTGTGGTTGAAGGACCCTGTTTAAAGCCATATTGTTTTGGAGTGCTGAGTTTGCTTCTGTGTAGTAGTGTTCGATTCTCTTGTGCAATATCCTTTCGTAAATCTTGCTAACTGTCGATAACAGGGCTATCGGTCTATACGATGTTGGTAACTCCAGTGGTTTTGTTGGGCTTTTTGGTATCAATTTTAGTATAACTGTTTTCCATTGAGTTAGGAAGTGGCCTTGTGCCAAGCAGCAATTATAGAGTCGCAGAAGGAGTTGGGAAACATATTCTGCTCTCTTTTTAATCATTTCTGGTTCGATTAGATCTGAACCCGGACATCGCTTGTTTTTTATTCTGCTTGTAGCCTCTTGTATCTCTTCAAGAGTGAATGGTGGTTCTCTTTGGGTGTTTGCATATTGCGCGTTTGTTTGACTTATTTCTGTCTGCTCCAATGGCGGTTCCTGTATGACTGTTGGCGGTTCCTGTATGATTGTTGGAGGTTTCTGTATGATTGTTGGCGGTTCCTGTATGATTGTTAGCGGTTCCTGTATTATTGTTGCAAGCATATTTGTTACTGAGTCTTTCCACGTTGTGGTCATAGTGCCTTACAGGGTTTTGGTTGCCGTTGTCACTTCGCCTCTGGACAGCCTGCTGGTTGTGATTTTATACACCACCCCCCAGGGGTAAGTATTTCCTGTTGTTTGGACAAAGTTATGCCAACTTTCCCTTTTGCTCTTTTTGATTTGGTCCGTCTACTGGATTCTGAGTTGACGATATCGGTTTCTCAATTCCGCAACTTCCGCTGCCGGCCACGTTCTTCTTGCCCTTTGGAATTCTTTTCGTTTCGCTTGTACTATCTTTCTCAGTATTTGGAGCTCTGGTGTCCACCATAGTGTTGCTCTGGTGTTGGGTACCCTTCTTTTCATGGCTACTTCGGCTGCCGTGGTAATCATTTCGGTCACTTCTCTTTGCAGTGTTTCGGAGTTTTCCATCTCAGGAGCTAGATTTCCGTGCGTTTCCATGTAGAGTTGCTCCTGGTTACGGAGATTCTCTTTAAATATGTCCCAGTTAGCTTTGTGAACATTGTATCTGCTCTGCATCTTCCTTATTATCGGTGTTCTTTGTAGGTTTCTTTTTATGGAGTAGGTAATTGTCCTATGGTCAGATGTTGACCAATCACTTTGGACTGTCCAGTCTGTGATATAATTCTCTATATTTTTTGTTACCATAGTGACGTCTATGATTGCTTCCCACAGCGCGTTGCAGAATGTTGGGAGACAGAAGGGTGGTTAATAACAGTGAATATCGAGTTTGTTAGAAAGTCTTCCAACTTCTGTCTATTAGCCATTCCTCTGCAGTCGGGGGTGCGGCTGTTCCACAGTCTGCAGTTCACGTCTGCTCCAATAATTATCTTGTGTCCGGCTAAGATTGATTGTACGTTCTCTAAGTACGCTGTGGCAAAGTCAATTTCTATGCCAGGTCTACGGTAGAGAGCTATGACGTAAATGGTTCCAATCGAAGTGATTAACTGGGCACAGGTTGCACAAGGCGTGCAGAGCCGCTGGATTTTTGTAACAGTTATATCCGTATTCCTTACAATTATTGCCGCCCAAGGCGTATCCTCTGTGCAGTGCGCAATTTTGTAAGATATGGGATATCATCTCACCTGTTTTTGGTGGGTGTACAGTTCCTGTACGATTAGGAGGTCAGTGTTTTCCTCGTCCGCCTTCTTTCTGGTCTCCTCGAACACTGCCCGAGCACGCTGCGCATTAAGCTGTTGTATTTTTAGTATCGCGGAGGCGCCTCCGTAGCCAGGTGGGAGGGAGCAATAGTGCATAGCACACGCTTCTTCATTAAACCGGGGTTCGAGCCCGTGACCACCAAATACGGAGGATGCGGAAGTTCAAGGAATGACCACCGCATATCCACAGCCCGAATAAAGTGTGAGTTGGCGTCAGGAAGGGCATCCGGCCGTAACAATTGCATGCCAAAACAATAAAAAAAACGCTGACCCCAAATAATAATGGGAAAAGCGCTGATCCCCACGTTGCCCACACTATGGAGGCAGACCATGTACCCAATAATTTTAAATTTTCACTCTGGCAGGTCCAGCCACTTAATTTCCTGAGATTTCAGCGAATATGACCTTAAAAAAATGAAATAAAAATAAAAATTTTAAAAATAATAAATAAATAAAATTAAATAATAATAATAAAATAAATAAATAAATAAATAATTAAAAAAATGTGGACAAAAACACTGGCAGAGTAAGGCCGAAAGAGGTTTATATTAATGCGGTTTAATTTTGACATTGTGTGGTGTACACTGACAGTTTTATTTTTAACATATAATATACACAACAGGCATTCGCCCAGTTAAAGTGTATAACAGAGCAAAAGTTGTACAAAACGTAAAAATAAATTGTAGACTAATATACTTTGTACAATGAAAGTTAATTCAAACGGGAAAAGTCCAATTCACAAAAATAAAAAAGATATTCATGACGTCAAGTCCAGCGCTATGTAAACTCGCAGAAAGCAGTTTGCTGCAGGAGACATCATCATCACACACACACGAATAATGAGGACATCTTTAGCCCAGAACTCATCCGTCAATCGGTCAACTTACTCCAAATAGTTCTGTGAAATTGTTTCTTGCTCACAAGAAACAATTTCACCAAGTCAAACTTGTTCATGAGTGCCAATGTTCTTTTGAAGAAGGAGTTCCTGGATATCTCTAATCTGTAGTTACCGATGCGGAATGTTGTCTTCTGTCTAGTAGCCACCACTGGAGCGTGAAGGTCAATATGGCACAGAAGATCCGGCAGGTAGGTTGAACCAGCGAAGATGTGGTACAACAGTTTTAAATCAAGAACAGTTCGCCGAGTTTCTAGAGATTGAAGCTTGAAGTAGGAACAGAGATTCCGGTAGAAGATTCTATGGTAAAACATGGGGTCGTCTGGAAAGATAGTGGATAAATTTCATCTGGAGCGATTCTATTTGTTGTATCAAGTATGCATAGTGTGGGTTCGATATAGGAGAAGCAAACTCCACTATAGGGAGTATAGTTGTCTTAAAAAGGAGCACAGAGAACTGAGGATCTTGAAATCTGTACGTCTGCCGTTTAATGAAGCCAATTGTTTTTTTTTTTTTGCTTGGTTTAATATATTCCTAACATGCTTATCAAACCCACATGTAGCGGTAAAAGTAACTCCCAGATCTTTAACTTCGTCGACTCTGGAAATCGGCATCTCCTTGATGTTATATTCATTAACTAAAGTCTTAGTTTTCCTCGTAGCTGCAAAGGAAATAGAGCTGCATTTCCTAGTATTTACTTCCAAACCATTCAAAGCAATCCAATCAGCAAAAGAGTGAGCGCAGCCTGAAGGTTAGCTGCATCATCTTGACTGCTGATACGTGAATATAGTTTCACATCATCGGAAAACATTAGTGTCTTGATACCACCTCTCTCAACAAATTGCAGTAGATCGTTGATAATGATGGTGAATAAAAGAGGCCCAAGAGATGATCCCTGTGGTACTTCTCTCGATGGAAAAAATTCCCTTGAGACTTCCTGGCCGTAACAATTGCATGCCAAAACAATAAAAAAAACGCTGACCCCAAATAATAATGGGAAAAGCGCTGATCCCCACGTTGCCCACACTATGGAGGCAGACCATGTACCCAATAATTTTAAATTTTCACTCTGGCAGGTCCAGCCACTTAATTTCCTGAGATTTCAGCGAATATGACCTTAAAAAAATGAAATAAAAATAAAAATTTTAAAAATAATAAATAAATAAAATTAAATAATAATAATAAAATAAATAAATAAATAAATAATTAAAAAAATGTGGACAAAAACACTGGCAGAGTAAGGCCGAAAGAGGTTTATATTAATGCGGTTTAATTTTGACATTGTGTGGTGTACACTGACAGTTTTATTTTTAACATATAATATACACAACAGGCATTCGCCCAGTTAAAGTGTATAACAGAGCAAAAGTTGTACAAAACGTAAAAATAAATTGTAGACTAATATACTTTGTACAATGAAAGTTAATTCAAACGGGAAAAGTCCAATTCACAAAAATAAAAAAGATATTCATGACGTCAAGTCCAGCGCTATGTAAACTCGCAGAAAGCAGTTTGCTGCAGGAGACATCATCATCACACACACACGAATAATGAGGACATCTTTAGCCCAGAACTCATCCGTCAATCGGTCAACTTACTCCAAATAGTTCTGTGAAATTGTTTCTTGCTCACAAGAAACAATTTCACCAAGTCAAACTTGTTCATGAGTGCCAATGTTCTTTTGAAGAAGGAGTTCCTGGATATCTCTAATCTGTAGTTACCGATGCGGAATGTTGTCTTCTGTCTAGTAGCCACCACTGGAGCGTGAAGGTCAATATGGCACAGAAGATCCGGCAGGTAGGTTGAACCAGCGAAGATGTGGTACAACAGTTTTAAATCAAGAACAGTTCGCCGAGTTTCTAGAGATTGAAGCTTGAAGTAGGAACAGAGATTCCGGTAGAAGATTCTATGGTAAAACATGGGGTCGTCTGGAAAGATAGTGGATAAATTTCATCTGGAGCGATTCTATTTGTTGTATCAAGTATGCATAGTGTGGGTTCGATATAGGAGAAGCAAACTCCACTATAGGGAGTATAGTTGTCTTAAAAAGGAGCACAGAGAACTGAGGATCTTGAAATCTGTACGTCTGCCGTTTAATGAAGCCAATTGTTTTTTTTTTTTTTGCTTGGTTTAATATATTCCTAACATGCTTATCAAACCCACATGTAGCGGTAAAAGTAACTCCCAGATCTTTAACTTCGTCGACTCTGGAAATCGGCATCTCCTTGATGTTATATTCATTAACTAAAGTCTTAGTTTTCCTCGTAGCTGCAAAGGAAATAGAGCTGCATTTCCTAGTATTTACTTCCAAACCATTCAAAGCAATCCAATCAGCAAAAGAGTGAGCGCAGCCTGAAGGTTAGCTGCATCATCTTGACTGCTGATACGTGAATATAGTTTCACATCATCGGAAAACATTAGTGTCTTGATACCACCTCTCTCAACAAATTGCAGTAGATCGTTGATAATGATGGTGAATAAAAGAGGCCCAAGAGATGATCCCTGTGGTACTTCTCTCGATGGAAAAAATTCCCTTGAGACTTCCTGTCCGATGATCACCCTATGTTTTCTATATGAAATATAGCTCATCAACCAGGATAATAAGTGGTCAAGTATTCCATAGTGGCTTAGTTTTTGAGCAAGTTGATTATGCGGGACACTGTCGAAAGCCTTAGTAAGGTCTGTGTAGATCACATCAACCTGTCCCCCGCGGTCGACGGTGTGTAGAACCTGTTGCCAGATAGTGAGAAGATTAGTGGTAGTTGATCGGCCCCTGGTGAAGCCATGTTGGCAGTCGCAGATAAAGTGATGAAAATATTCCATTAATCGGTGGTGAATGACAGTGTCCAGAATTTTTGCCAGCGAGTTCATAAGGCAGATGGGACGGTAATTCTCTAGTGAGTGGTTTGCACTTCTCTTTGGGATAGGAATAACATTAACAGTTTTGAAGTGAGTGGGGTAGATATCAGACTTAACGGAAAGATTGAATATATGCAATATTATATATTTAAGTTGTGGAAAGCATTTCTTCCACAAGATAAGTGGAATCTTATCTGGGCCTGCAGAAAAATCTTTTGTTAGTTTCCGAAGCGCTTGAATGACATCGTCTGTGTCCACCGAGAGAATGTTCAGTGTATCATCCTTAATGACTTGAAATTGATAAGCTGAAGCCGCACTAGCTGCTGTTTTCTCTGAAAAGGAGGAGAAAAAGGTCGCAAAAAGATCTGCTTTAGTTTTGTCACAGGTTATAGGCTTGCCATCAGAATAAATGATCCTGGTTCCTGTTGAGCAGTTATTAGAATTCTTTAGCATGTTCCAGAATGGCCTTACGTCTCCATTTACTGTGAAACTGTGTTGAATTGATTTAATAAAAAAGAGCGTACTGATTTCTGATCATACTTTTAACGTTACTTCTGTGTTCCTTGAACAGTACCATATATGTTTCATCATGTGACGTCCTAAAGTGTTTTCTGCACCGTTCTTTGGCTCGTATAATCTCAATTATGTCTGTCGTGATCCAATGAGGGAATCTATTCCTGTAATTTTTACTAAGAGGTACGAACTCTTGAATGATAGAGGAGATTGTGCGATAAGATGATCGGTGACTGCGTCAAGATCATTAATCCGTGGGAAGGAGAACCAATCAATGCAATGGAGCTCACGCCCTAATAGTTGCCAGTCTGCTCTCCTAAAGTTCAGCTTGGCTGGGACAGGAGTAGTGCTTCTTCTCTTCTGTGATATGTTTATTTGACAGCTTAAAGACTTGTGGTCAGGCGGCAGAAATGAAACTGCTTCTAAAATAAGGATCTGCTTGGATGCAAAAATGAGATCCAGCATCGCCTTGCCTCTAGTACAAGTATTGTTATACTGCTTGAGACCCGGTTCAGACATGATGTCATATAGCAGCTTAGTTGTAGCGGTTGACTCCTCGATGCCTAGTGGAGAGTGTTGAGTATTGAAGTCTCCAAACAAGTACACCTCATCCGACTGGTGAAAAAAACGTTTCAAACTCCCAGAGTGCTTGCGACAGCCTCTCCATAAGAAGAAGATCGACAGGGGACGGAAGGTAGATAGCTGCAAAGAGAACAGTTTTATTATGACCCTTCAGCTGACAAAAGATTCCTTCAATGTTGTGGAAAGTCCTGTGCATTGTAACTGCAAATTGGTTTGAGATAATAATCGCGACACCACCTCCCCTAGATCCCCTGTCTCTTCTGAGGACAGTATAGCCCACTGCTGCCACTTCCGAATCCAGAATCTCATCGCGTAGCCATGTTTCTGTGAAGATATATACATCAAACTCCAGAGAGCAAAGCGAGATTCTAAATTTGTCAATTTTATTCACTAAGCTGAGTGGGGAGGGAAGACTGAAGACTGGGGAAAAAAGACAGAAGTATGGGGATGATAGAGAAGGCAACCCCAAAAAAGTCATTCATTTATTAATTACACACAAATACAGTCTAAAGATTATGTACATCAAAGTATATACAATATATATTAACATATAATTATATGCTCTGTACATATCATCATTCAACACTCGTGTATGCGTGTTCTTTAATCAGGGTAGCTCACAAGCATAAGCCCAACTCTACCTTGAGAATTTGCAAATATATAGGCTTTACAAAGCAGTCTTGGAAAAGTTGCATTATCTGGGTAATCGTTGGTATCTGGGTAAATGTTGAATTACCTGGGTCTGATTTTACTGCAGCGCAATTCACGCATGAAATGCCGCACCCACTGGAGGTAGTGCAACACCAGTGAGTGCCAGCAATCCCTCTCCCTGGGTTGTCAATACCAGGGAGTTAGCAGGAAAAAAATATATAATAAAACAACAATAATATTCAATAGTCTGGATGGCACAACTATAAACTTCAAAAATCACAGTTCGGCTGAATATTTCGTCATTTGCTGTTCTACACGCACTGGAACCTCCAAACCGAATAACGCTACTGTCCAGCGAATCTCCACCTATACGCCATGGATAATAGAACCATTAGAGCACCAGACCCGACGTAATGAATCAGGTCCAGCACCCCCAGAATCCAGAAGAGAGTATTCATGATCGCAGCAGAAAAGACAACTGACTAGAGCACCAGACCTGACACCAGGAATCAGGTCCAGCACTCCAGCTGCTAGCCAGAGGTAGAAACCAATAGTGAAAATCCATGAAGACAATCCAGTCACCAGGTTTGCCTCTCAAAGAGAGGCTCTGCGAATAGTTCGCTTGCAAAAAAAGCGATGAAAACTGCTGAAATGAATTAAAACAGTCACAATTTGCAATAAGTAGTTGTATTGTATCAAACAATAAGCCAGGAATATGTGCCATCAAAGTCTGCCTTTGGTCTTCATATTTCCAACGAAAAAAAATTACATGCATCGAAGTCTCTTGTTCGCCACATGTACAGAAAGGATTTGCCTCCAATCCTCTCTCGTATAATTTGGCCCTAAGTGAGCCATGTCCTGTTAACAGAAAAAAGTATACATAGAAGGCGCAAATCAAGATGCCACGGTTTTCGACATGACACGGTTTTTGACAATGCATGGTTCACCTGGGGAATATATTTCCTGGTTACAACTCCAATATCACCACTTTTCCTTCTGATCTGCCATAAATCCATTAAATTATTCCATATTCGTTGTTTTTCTTTTTTAATATTCTCCAAATCGATTGTTATATCCAAAAACGTTAACAACATACCCTTTTTCAATTTGTAGAAAAAATCTCTGTAGACAATAAATAAATCCAATGACATCGTACCAGTAGGGCGTTTGTAGACGCTGTTCTAGGTACTTTCAGTAAAGTGAATAACATAGAGCGCTGAAGCAATAAAAGTTTCGATCGAATCGTAGTTTTAGTTACCACAGAAAACCAAGCAACAGACGCATATGCCACTATCTGGAGAAAAATAGTCTTATAATACAATGACAACACCCTCTTATTCAAATCCCATTGCTTGCGAGAAATCCTAGCAATGGAGGCTGTAAAGTGTCTTACTTTTACATTCAAGTGTGAAACATGTAGCAAAAAGGAAAGTTTGTCATCAATGATTAATCCCAAATACTTAGTTTTAGCAACATAAGGAATTTGAACTCCACCTAAAAGAACTCTTGGAGGTCTGCCATAATCAAATTGTTTCTTAAAAACCATAAAACATGTCTTACTTGCAGAGATCCTCAATTTGTTCAATTCGGCCCGCTCCATTAAATCATCTAAAACTGACTGTATTTTTTCTTCCAATATAAGTCTGGGGCGCCCAGAAACTCCAATCACAAGGTCATCAGAATTGGCTATCTTAACAAACTCCGTACCCTACTTACGAAACCATTGATCTAAAACTGCATTCCAGAAGAGAAGTCAAAAAACCGAACCATGAGGACAACCTCTCGAGATACCGGCACTATATGACAGATGACGTGCACGCATAGTAATAAATCTGTATTGAAAGTATGACTTTATTGTGTTAAATACGTAACTATTACAGTGTGCAAGCACAAGAGATCGAAGGGCACTTTCCAACCATACCGAATCAAATGATCCTTCAAAGTCTATAAAGGCCATAAGAACATATTTGTCAGAAAAATCCTTGATGTAGCATTCGCATTAGCATTAGTATATGAGCATTAGCATTAGAGGCATATGATGCAAGAAAGCAAGCTTATGCAGCATCAGCCAAAAAAAAAAAAAACACTTCCACTTCATCCCTCCGTTCGTTCGAAAGCCTTAAATTTATTTAGGCTATGAACTTCCACAACAAGTGATGGAAGTCTGTTCCACCAACCAACTACCCGCTGGCTAAAGGCAAATTTCCGCACATCTATCCTACATCCGTCTTTCCTCAATTTGAATTTATGCCCTCTCAGGTGATTATTCTGAGCAAGAAGAACAATCCCATCAGCATTGAGCATGCTCAAACCATTCAAGGCTTTATACACCTCAATCAGATCACCTCGCAAGTGCCTAGTCTCCAGACACTCTAATTTGCAAAACTTAAGCCTTCCTTCGTAAGAACAACCCTTTGTTCTTACGAAGGAAGAGGCCTGCAGACCTGTATACAATACTCAAGGTATGGCCTGACCATTGCCTTATACAAGGCAATGGTCACCTCCTTATCCCTGCTATAAAAATTCCTGTATATCATTGGCAAGATACCATGAGCTACTCTTGCAGCCCGTCTGCACTGCTCAGAGAACTTCATATCTGCCTGCACAATTGCCCCCAGGTCCTTTTCAAGGAGCTGTTATGGCGTCCTCTGTACAGTGATCCTTCTTAAATCCATGCTGATCAGCATGGATTTAAGAAGTAGACCACAGATGGTTATCCTCTGACATTGCAGAAATTCTGGGAGCAAGTAACCTTTCATTAACCTTACATGGGTAAGGTTAATGAAAAAAAAGAGGGAAAAAAAGTCAGTGGGGCAGGTCCAGGCCCCACCTTCCTGAGCAGAGACCAAGTTTAAAAAAATAATAATAAAATAAAAATAAAAAAATAACAGTAAAATAAAAAAAAAAAAATAAAATAAATAAATAAAAAAGACAAATAATAATTTAAAAGGCAAAAAAATAATTAAAAAAAAAGACAAATAATAACAAAAAAAAAAACGATTACATAGAGTGAGGTAGTACAGGGTGTACGGAAGAAGAGGGGGAAATGAAAGTAAGAATAAAAGGATATAGGCAAAGGCAACCCCATCCAGTCAATGGACACTCAGTCCATCAGGCGAAGGCGAAGAAAGGTGAAGGAAATGGGCTCGAAAATGACTGTGCAAGGGAGCACAGATAGGATCGCCATTTGGCGCCTCTGTCAAGTCCGGGTGGGTCCAATCCAGGTATTTAAGTCAATCCAATGGTAGCTATCAAACTCCAATCGTCGGATAGTTGGCCGTTTGATGATGTGACGGTCAAGTTTTCATGACTGTCTAATCTGGATGGAAGTCGATCATGGTCTCAAATTGTCTCATTGTCTTTCTTGGGAACGTTGTGGTGCCGGTACAGGTACTGTAGGTAAGGATTTCCTTCGGCTGAAGAGCTCTTGCGCAAAACGCGTAAAAGCTGTGCATTCCTCCCTACAATAAAGCAAGTGTGTTGCTTGGTCTTTGGGTATGTAGGTCAAGGAAGTGATGAAAATGCAGCGGAGATCCTCATACAGGGGTCAGTCGTACATAAGGTGCGACCAACTCTCAGTTTCACCACAGGTGCAAGTGGGATCATCGATGATTCCCAGCGGCGTCAGTTTGCCTTTTAATGATCCATGGCCAGGTAACAGGTATATAGCATAAAGGCCAGGTGAAAACCAGGGAGAAGCCTGGGAACACCCTGTTAATGTAACGGAAGAACTTTCTAGTTATTTCATCTTTATTGGAAGGAGTCCATCTCGTTTGCCACGCCTGCTGCAGATGCATGAGGAGACGCTTCTTTTCTGCTGTTGTGTAGTTTGCAGGGTCTTTTGTGAAGTCGAGGATGGTCTTGGAATTTTCTTTGGAGAGATGGAAGAGTAGTTCACAGCGGACCAGCTCTAGGTCCAGTAGACATGGCGCCTGCCAGGATTTGCAGAGCATAGGTACTGACAGTGCAGTAGACACGGTAGTGGCAAGCAGGATGTTCTACCAGTAACAGTGATGGTTTTTGGGTACCAGATGCCTGCGGCGTACGTTATAATCGGGGTAAATACCGCTTTATAGAAAAAGGACAGAGTGTGCCTATTGAGTCCCCTGTCCCGTCTAGAGACCCTGGTAACAAGGGCGGTGTACTTGCGTATCTTTCTTCTTACGTATTTAAGATGTGGATAGAAATTTAGTTTGCTGTCAAGGTTAACTCCCAGATACTTAAGTTGAGTGGATATTTTATGGTCCTGTTGTTAATTTTTGTCTGTGGAGGTCTGGCTTTATTGAGACTTCCTTTGAGAAGAATAGAATCTGTTTTGGTGGCAGAGATGGTTTGGTAACCCAGTCCTGTAGCTTCTGTAGTGCATTATTCGCCAAAGCCTCCAGTCGTGCCCTAGAATCGCCGGTAACGGTGATAATATGATCATCTGCATAGGCCTGAGAGGTGACGTCTCTCAGGTACATGCCAAAGTACATGCCAAAGAATTCATCAAGGACAAGACTCCACAAGAATGGGTCCAGAACCGAGACCGCTGGGCATCCTCTGCAGACCTGTCTGGTGATTTTCATATATGGAGCATTGACAGTGATTGACCTGTTGGAAAGGTAGCTTTTGATTGAATTATATAGGTTTACTGGCAGCTTTGATTGGCGCAGTCTGCTCAGGACGCTCGGCAACCAAAGTGAGTCGAACGCCACAGCAAAGTCGACAGCGATGACTAGAAAGTATTTCTTTTCGGTAAGTCCTACTGCTTCAAGGAAATTGCGGAGTGCATCCACAGTGAAGTGCCCCGTTTTCAATCCAAATTGTCTGTCAGAAGCCATGTTTGCATTGTTGTAGTGTTTGAGAAGTCTGTAGTAGAGAAGCCTTTCATAGAGTTTACTAAGTACCGACAGGAGAGAGAGATAGGACGGTAGGAGTTCGCGAATTCAGGTGGTTTCGTCTGGTTCTTCTGGATTAATTTTACGTTGGCCGATTTCGAATCTATTGGGAAGTGACGATCACATAGACAAGTATTGAATGGATGAAGTATTAACTCAAGGGCACACTCTACTGTTTTCTTTATAATTTCTGGTTCCAGCAAGTCCGGTCCTGGGCATTTTCTGTCTTTGATTAGGCCACAGCAGTTTGTAGTTCTCCTAAGTCAAAGGGAGAATCTTGCTCTTCAGTGTGGTAAGTCCTATTCTCTGTACAGAGGGATTTTTGTTTCTGAGTGATTGGGTTTGTTACTGGATGTAGAATGGCGCCCAAAATGTTTGTTGTGGATTGCTGCAAGGTGGCTGCTTCCGTGTCTTGTACTGTGTTGGTTGCAGTGGTGACCTCTCCCCTGGGTAGTTTGTTTGTAGTGATCTTGTACACCACTAACAAGGCGTCGGTATTGCCAGGATTCTTGTTTTCGTTTGGGGATCAGGGCCGTGTACTGGTTTCGCACTTCCCTGTAGCACTTCTGTCTGAGCGTCTCCACTTCCCGTGACAGCCAGGTCCACCGGGCAAGCTGGAAAGTCTTTCTTCTTATAATGACTTTTCGGCGCAGCGTAGGCAGCTCTGGGCTCTACCAGGGCTTTGCGCCCGGGGCAGGATTTTTCCTTTTGATTGCAAAGTTGCAGGCGATTGTGATCAGATCACTAACTTGTCTTTGGAGGGCATCTGCGTTGTCAGGAAGTACGTGTCGTTGGGTCTCATTGGTTATGATTGTCTTGAAGACGTCCCACTTCACCTTTTCAATTGCATATCTATTTAACATGACTCGTATGGCTGGGGATCTAGCTGGTAAGAAATAACACTGTGATCAGAAGTAGTCCACGCGTCGTTGACCTTCCAGTTGAAAATGTTGCCAACAATGTTCCTTGAGGGTATAGTGATATCAACAGTGGCTTCCCATAGGGTATTTGTGAAGGTGGTAGGATTGTTCGGTTGGTTAACGACTGTCATAGTCGAGTTTGCCAGGAAGTCTTCGAGGCGTTGTCCGTTGGTAGTTCTCCGTCTGTCTGGTGTCAAACAAACTATGCCAGACCGGTGATAGGCAATATACTTCGGCTCCGATGATGATCTTTGCGTTTGGCAGAGTTCTCAGGACATCTTCCTGGTATCGGATAGCGGAGGTAAACTCTTCGACTGGTCTACAGTATAAGGAGATCACATAAAAAGATCCCGTGGAGCTGTTCAGGAGGACACACGTAACAAGGGAGGGAGGGAGGAGACAGAAACCCGTATCCTCCCCACAGCCTATGGAAGGGGGTTTTATAGGGAACTAAGTTAGGGATTTAGTTCGAATCAGTTTGACACACTAAAACTCTCAAACCACCACACTCAAATACTCGATAGGGTTTGAGTGCGTCAATTTCCTTATCTTCTGCTGTGCGTTAATGGAACTTCGATCTCAATCAAGACTCCAGTCAGTGATTCAAAGCTGCGGCGTGAGTTGTGGAGAGTATTGTGCAGTTTTCAAGTTTGTGTTCGTCGAAGCCCCCTACGTCGAGTGACCAATTCTTGAGGAAAGTGCGTGAAGGCAATGTAGTCTTGGGCGTTATCAAGGATATGATGTTGACCGTCTTTTGGAAGATAGTGGATTTTGGTGAAGAGAATACATCTTAAGTTCTCATAGAGCTCACAGTCATACATTTAGTGGCTCCAGCCTTCCGAGGACCCATAGTGGCATAGGGGGTTATCAATATATATATATATATATATATATATATATATATATTTTTTTTTTTTTTTGTAAACCCCAAACACGAGAGGTATTAGAAACTATCTACAGTACTACGTACCGTGCGTGGGTTGGAGGTTGAAAAGGTGAAAGAAGACATTTGTTGACACTGGATTTGAACTTCTGTAGACTGTAATTATTAGGAAATACGTATGAAGGAAGGTTGTTCCAGAAAACGGCAGTTCAATGAATAAACGAGGAAGATCAAAAGTTGGTTCTGCGAGTTTGAAGTTGGACAATAAATGGTTGTTGGCTGGTGGCGCCATTTGTTCGGACTGTTTTGAAAGAGAGAGCGGGAATTATAGAAGCCAATTCAGAACAGTGCCCATGGAACTATCTGTAAAAGAGGCATGCAGCAGAAACAGTACGTCTATGAGACAGCGAGTGGAGAGGCTCTGTTAGAGATGAATCATTAATTAACCTAACTGCCCTCTTCTGAATGGAATTAAGAAGCCAGAGAGACGTTTTGGGGACACCATCCCAGATGTGGGAACAATATTCCATGGCAGGGCGGATTTGTGATTTATACAGAGTGAACAGCTGTAAGGAAGAAAAGTAACGCCGAGGGTGAAAGAGAAAACCAAGGTTTTAGATGCAGAGGAAGCAATATTTGTAATGTGCTTGTGCCAAGAGAGATTAGAAGTCAGGGTAATCCCCAAAAGAGATATATCAATTTGCCTAGAAATCGGAGGGTCACTGATGATAAGCTTAGGAGCAGAAGAATCCTTTTTGCGCGATATAAGATAAGACTGGGTTTTAGAAGGGTTGAAATAAACTAAGTTGTCTTTGCCTCACTGGCGAATTACCTGAAGATCGGCATTTAAGGAATTGGTAGCAGATTTTCGAGAAGTTCAAGCTGATTGAGCAGGAGAAGGTTTCTCAAAATGGAAAGTGGAATGCAATGTGCTATCATCTGCAAAACTATGGATAGGGTTTCCATTCAATGGAAGAAGGTCATTAATATACAAGAGGAAAACAGTGGGGTAAAGAACTGAATCTTTGGGGACACCTGCATTAGTGGAGATTTTAGAAGACAGAGATCCATCTACCATCACTCTCAGTGAGCGATCAGAGAGAAAACTAGATAACCAATTACTAAAAACAGTTGGCAAACCATAAGAAGGAAGCTTGTTTAGAAGACCTTTATGCCAAACACGATAAAAAGCCTTTGAAATGTCAAGAGCAACTACTTGTGTTTCCCCGAACTTTTCCATTGAATTAGTCCATAAATGGGTAACATAAGCCAGAATATCCCCAGTAGATCGAAACTGACTGAATCTATTCTGGTGATCGTTGATCAGACAGAAGGTTGATGGCGATTTAAGCGTTGGCGGTTAATTGATTTCTCCATTACTTTAGAAAGAGTAGAAGTAATTGCAATGGGACGACAATTGGATGGGAGGGATTTGTTACTCTTTTTAGGAACTGGCTGGATATCAGCAATAATGCCTAGTGCTTGTAATTTCCTTTTGATGGGCCCACCCATGGCCAATTAAGAAGAACTTGGCATGGAGGCCGGGGGAGAACCATTTCGGCATTTCCAGATAAATCCTAGTAGTGTCGGGAATTAACTTTCTCGTAATCTCTCCTTTTGAGGAGTTGGTCCACCTGGATTGCTAGGTTTGTTGTAGATAGTGCGATAGGCGTTTTATCTCTCTGCTTTAGTTGTGTTAGCTGGGTCTGTTGTGTAATCCATGATTGATAGTGCTTTGCCCTTAGACAGGTGATATAGCAACCTGCATCTGACGAGCTCACGTTCCACGGGTAGAACACCGGCCAGCACCTGAATGGCGTGGGTGCTGACAGTGCACACCGCCCTGATGATGGTCAGTATCATTGCTCGCTGTATTGTTTCAAGCTTTCTGCAGTTGACTGTTGTTATGGCCTTCGTGTACCAGATTTCTGCTGCGTATGTCATAATTTGGTTTTGGTTTGCGTATGTGATTATTGGTACGAAGATGGCTCTGTTGTATATAGAAAGTGTTCGTTTCTTCAATCCCCAGTCGCGGCGAGAGACTGTTTACTAATGAGGTGTAATTACGGATCTTTTTACGTAGATAAGTTAGATAAGGGGTAAATGATAGGTTCTTGTGAAGGATTATGCCTAGAAATTTGATTTCGATAAGCTTGACAGTTCTGCCCTGTAATTTTAGTTGTGGAGGTCTCCAGATATCCATCGTTCCTTTAAGAAGTATGGGGCAGGTTTTGTCCTGTGAGATCTGGAGGTTGTCCTCATTAGCCCAGTTCGGTAAGGTAGCAAATGCTCTGTTTCCTATATCTTCATGCTGTTCTCTGTTATCGGCTTCCAGGTTAAGGAGCAGGTGATCTGCATATGCTTGAGTATTGACGTTTGCTAGGTTGGTAGAGAGGAATTCGTCTAGGACGATGTTCCAGAAGAGGGATCCCAGCATGGACCCTTGTGGGCAGCCCCTATAGATCGGTTGGGTGATCTGGTTGTATGGTGATCTGACAGTTATGCTGCGGTTCGAGCGATAGCTATGGATGCAGAGATATTTCAACACCTTGTTCGGCGAAGCACGGGCTTTAGGAAACCCGACCTCATCAAGAAAAATGTAGCTACCTACTCCACTCTAATCCCCAAAAAAGAAGACGACTGCTGGAAAATTGAACTTTCAAATTTTATTTTACTGTATCACAGTCATTCCTGTTGTCATGTTGTTTCATATGCAGTACGTTGTTTGGCTATAAATATTTCTGTTTATGTAAATATGGTGAAACTCCCACTTGTGTGTGTTTAAGCAGAAGGTATGCTTCAGTTGTCACGGTATTATGTTCTTACCAGTTTAAAGTAGTTAAGTAGTAAAAGCCTTTGCGAGTAATTAATAACACAAATATTTTATATTCCAGATAAAATGTACTTATAAATCAGATATTATGTATTTCATGTATTTTATAATTGTATTACATTTTGTAACATAGTTGTATATGTATGATCACCCCCTAGCCAGTGGCTGTTATCGGGTGTTCTCCTAAGAGAAATAAACTGATGATAATAATAAAAATAATAATAATATAGGTTTTGGTGCAGGTTTGTGGCTTGAAGTTCACCAAGTACGCTTAACCTCCAGAGTGGGTCAAACGCCCCGGCGAAATCGATTGAGATTGCAAGGAAATATTTCTTCCTAGAGCTTTTGGCGGTTGTGACGATGTTATCCAGGGCGTCCACAGTTGACCGTCCTTTCCTGAAGCCATACTGGTTTTGTGACTTTGACATTGACACAGTGAGTTCTCATTCTACTTTGTAGGAGATGTTCAAAAAGTTTGAAGGCAGGAGAGAGAGAAGAGCAATTGGGCGGTAGGAGTCTGGTCTATGTGGCAGCGTGTTTGGATTATTTTAGGATCAAGCGTACACTTGCTACCTTCCACGCACTTGAGAAATATCCTACTTGGAGAGAGTGGTTGAATAGGTCCAAGATAGGGTGTGGGGTATATTCAATTAGTTTCTTAACAATTTCTGGCTCGAGTTTGTCCAGACCAGGTGATTTACTTGTTCTAATTCTTGCTGCTGCTAAATTAAGTTCCTCCAAAGTAAATGGTGGTTCCGTTGTTTCCGTGCTGTATTCATCACTTGCTCTCTGCATAGCAAGAGCTGCTGTGGGGTTTTTACCATTGCTGGCTGCTTAAAGATTGTATCAAGAATATTATTTATCGAGCTGGTCCAGGCGTTTGTCATACTTCCCGTTGGTATTATGGTTGACGGGGTAACTTCTTCTCTGGGGAATTTGTCGGTGGTAACCTTATATACCACCCCCGGGAGTTTTGATTTCCGAATGAGGTGACAAGATCTTCCCGTGATTTTTTTTTTTTTTTCTAATTAGAGCAGTGCAGAGGAGGATTAAGGTCGGTTGAGGCTCCGGGCGCAGAAGAAAATATAGGTTCCCTTAAAAAAAGAGAGAGACAGGGAAAATAAAAATACATGTTAACTATTTTTTTAAAATAAATAAAAAAATATGTACTATTAATGTGTTATTCCCAATAAAATTTGAATATAATATATGTATAATATGATTAATAATAGAATAATAATAATCACAAAGTTTTGAACTAATAGTTGAACATATGTAAAAGTATAATTATAATTAATGATAGTATACGTAAAGAGGAGTAACAATCAGAAATTTGAACAAAAAAATCATAGAATTTAACTTGAAATTAAAATTACAAATGTGAAAATATTTAAATATTTTTTTTCTTGCTTTTTGTTTTGCAAACCTATTAACTATCTCATCACAATTAATAATTATAAGTAAATCGCTCTCTATATATGAAATAGGCATATTATTTAGTCTTTCCTCTGAAATTGAATTTCTTAGATAATTTTTTTACTCTTCTTAGACAAGGAAATGATCGTTCTTCCGATGCGTTTGAAATCGGCATGGTTAACAAAATTTTCAAAATAATTTCCACATTTGGAAAAGTTGCTTTCATAGCTAATGCTTTTTTGTATATATTATTAATTGATCGCTTGTCTTCTAAAAAGATTAAAAACTGTTCCAACTCATCTTTAAAATTACTTGAATCAAGGTCATCTTTATACATTTCTATTAAATTATTAACGCATTTTTTCTTTTCTTCTACACAGGAAAAAAACTCGCGTCTGTTTAGTTCTGCTGTTAAATGATCGCATATTACGTAGAGTACATTATGTAAAAAAAAAATTAATTTCGATTTTCTGTACATGTTCGCTCGCGATCATCTTCAAATGTTTTATCTGTTAGTGCTTTAACTTCTGATTCGATTTCGTTGAAATTATGTCTTATGTTTTCATTAATAAAAATTTCTAGACTTTTTAATAATGACGCACCTTTAATTAACAATTGTGCAGTCAATAGATTGTAAAGATTTACTTGTTGCATTGATTCTTTGCAAAATTTTATTCCATAGGACTGTCATTACAGCAGTTTCATAATCATTCATTTCTTTAAGTAATGATTTTTCTTCAATAACAACTTTTTTGTTTTCTTTTGTGGAATGGTATATCTCATCTAATGCCTCTTTTATATTTTTGTAGCCACATTTTTACGCTAAAACTCCATCAGCCCTGGCAGACCACCTTGTACCTGACAATTTCTTTAATGTATAAGAACCTTTATCCAATTTATTGCATAACATGTTCCATCGAAACGTTGATGCAGAGAAAAAAACAAACACATTTTGCACGAATAAAAAATATCTGGAAGCATTACTACAACTCTCTGCAGCAACATAACCAACTAAATTAAGTGACTGGAGCACGGAATAAACGTTGCCGATGGAGCATGTTGTGTCTTATTCTTGTTTGCAGACCATTGTACTTGCCCGACATATTTGCTGCATTGTCGTACGATTGCCCACGGCAATATTTTATATCTACTGCAAACTTTGCAAGGTAGATAAAACTGTCTCTTCTAGATACTCCGCATCATGTCTTTCTCTAGGGAAGAACTTTAAAAATCTTTCTTTAACATCCCCATTTGCTGACAAATAGCGCACTACAAAAGTAAGATGATCCACATGCACAACATCGGGTGTAGAATCTAAAATAATACTATAAAATTTGGCGCATTTTATTTCCTCCACAATGTGTGCCATAAGATAATCGGCAATTATTTGCAAAAGTTCATCACACGTCTGATGCGATAAGTAATTTACACGTCCGCTACCTTGATTTCCATACTTTTGTAAGTGCAACTTTAAAAAATCGTCATATTCGCTAAAATACAGTAGACCGCTCAGTAGCCAAATAATTGCCTTTTCTCGAAGAGGTTGCACTCTCATTATGGCCTCTAAAAGCAATGCCCAAACTTGCGAGGGGACAGCACCTGGTCTACGATTTTTCTTCTTCATTGCTGTGTCATACGCACTGGTAAAGAGGTTGGTGACAGTTTGCAGATGTAGGTTTTGGTCATTGTGTACAAAGGCGGAGTATAGAGTAGAGAGTATACAGTATAGAGTATTTTCGGGTCTAACAGCACCAGGCATTTACCCCATCTCCGTGGGTGTATCGAGGATATTATTCTGTCAAATCCAGAGATTTAAAATGTGTGGATCATGTGTTTTGTAATATGTTGTGCCCATTGTTCTTCTGGCTTGTTGGCCGCCAGGACCCTAATAGGACCCAAGGTTACCATACTGTGCCCCGGGGAGGCCAGCCAGGTGTATCCATTTATTCATTTGTTCCTCTGGCAGATCCTACCAGATCCTACTTTCCAGAGATTTCAGTGGCTAGGACGTTAAAAAAAAAAAAAATTTATACAGTACATCGCGGTTCAGTTTTGCCTAATTAATTTATTTTAAGAACGAAAGTTGGGTTTGTATGCTGAAAGGGTAATATTGCCAGAAAATTTGGGCTAAATTTTTGATGTTTATAGATTTTGACGTGTGGAACTACGCTCTGTGAAAGAGAAAAGTAAGGGGGAAAGGGAGACTGAAGATCGGGGGGCTGAAATAGAAATAAGGGGTCAATAGGGAGAATGGCCCTTTGTAATCAGTGGGACATTCCCATATCTCACTAGAAAGAAAAGAGGGGTCGCGAGGGGGAGAGGAGGCAGTCAAAGCAACTTCTTCCTTCCCCCTGGAAATGGATGTAAAGCTCCATGCAAGGGAGCAGGAGGATGGGGGCCATGTGACTGTCCCATTCATAAATATCATGATGGTCGCTCCAGATTAAATCACGTACAGGAAGTAGGCCTTCAGGAATTCGGAGAGAATCCAGGCCAGTGTTTCACAGTTGCGGTAAAACCATCCTAGGGATAGATGGAATACAGTGGCTTAACCTTCGCAGTTTGGGTTTTCTTCAGCGATTCAAGTGTAGATGAAGGATCAAGGGCTTGGCAGTTTCAGTCCACGTTCCCAGCTGCTTCGTTCAATTGTTGCCTGGTTGGATTTCACGGTTATCATTGTCGGGTCAATCTTGGACCTGTTGAGGTGCTGGTGGTGGCGGTGGCGGCGGCAGGGATTTCCTCCTTGTGAACAAACCTTGAGCGAAGCTAGATTGCAGGATGTAGGAGTCACTGTCCTCAAGCAGGTATTGCTCCCTTCCCCTTTGGGGGGAAATGCAGCTGAGTTATAAGTGTAGATCTTAGATCCTCGTATATCAGGCAGTCATGTATCAGGTGGTCTTAGGTCTCCTGGGCACCACAGGCAAATAGTGGGTTGTCAGAGATCCCAAGGAGATTCAGCTTGCTGCTGAGCTTGAGGAGGTAGGTCATTAGAAAGCCTGGAGAGAACAAAGGGGAAATTTCGGGTATGTCTTATTAATGTTCGGAAGAAATTTCCGGGTGATGGCTCCCTTAGTGGATTCCGACCACCTTGTCTGCCATATTTGTTGGAGATAGTTATTGAGCCTGGCTTTTTCCAGGGATCGTGCGTTGACTGGGTGAAAGTGAAGCCACGGGAGGTGGTGGAACATCCTTTTCCAAGCAGATATAGAATTCCAGCTAGAGCGACCTCGAGGTCCAGGGGTAGGAATCCAGTAAGTACCTGCTGGGCATGGGTACTAGTGGTGGTGCAGCATGCCCTGGAGACCATTTGAACGATCGGCTGCCGAATGATGTTCAGTTTCCTGTGAAACCAGAGACTGGAGCCATTCGTACAAACACTGCTTTATAGTACAAAGCCAGGGTATGCTTCTTTAATCCCCACTCTCAACGAGTTACCCTATCAACCATAGCCGTGTAGTTTTTTATATTTTCTGGACTTAATTTAGATGTGGGATTAAGGAGAGCTTCCTGTCTATGACAACCCCAAGGAGCTTCAGTTCAGACACCAGTTTGATTGTTGTGCCATTAATTTTGAATTGTGGTGGGCTCCAGGGATCCAGGTGTCCATGAGCGGGATGGACTGCGTCTTTGTGCCTGAGATTTTGAGATGATATTTCTGTACCCAACTCTGCAGGGTAGTGATTGCCCTGTTGCCTAATCGCTCCAGCTCTGCTTGGGAGTCAGTAGCAAAGATAAGGGTATATAAGCAAGGGTATATAAGCAAAGGGTATATATAAGGGCTTATATAAGGGTATATAAACAAAGGTAAACCGCGTAGGCTACGGTCTGTACCCTGGCTAGATCTGGATGAGGGATTTATCTAAGACACAATTCCAGAATATGGGTCAAAGAATAGAGCCCTGCGGGCAGGTCCTATAGACTTGTCATTCGACTTTGGAGAATGGTGCCTGAATCACCACCTACCGATTTGTAAGGTAACTGGCTATGCATCTGTACAAGTTTCCTGGCAGTCTTGCCGCCCTCATCCGGCCAAGGACGATCGGCCTCCAAAGGGTGTCGAACGTCCCGGCAAAGTCGACTGAAATGACAAGGAGATATTTGCCCTTGCAGTTGTTGGCAGAATTTGTAATTACTTCCAGTGCGTCAACCGTGCACATACCCGACCGGAAACCAAACTGATTTAGTGCTGATAGGTTTGCTGTTCTATAGTGATCATCCAGTCTCTGCCTGAGCAGCTGCTCCAGCACTTTACTCAGCACAGTGAAAAGAGCAATGGGTCGATAGGATGCATATAATTCTGAGGCTTGGTTGGGTTCTTGAAGATGAGCCTAATAGCGCCAGTTCGCCAGTCAATTGGAAAATGTCCCTCCTCAAGGCAGTGATTGTATAATGTTAACAGAATTTGTAGGTTGTATTCCGCTCTTTCTTTATTATTTCAGGTTCGGGCATGTCCAGGGCAGGGGATTTGTTGTTCCTGACTCTAGCAATAGCCTTGGAAAGTTCCGTTTCAATGAAATGCTCCTACAGTTGCTGACAGTAGTAGTTGTCGTTATCCCTGCACAGTTGTTGATACTCAGTGAAGATTTGGTCCGGCAATGTTTTTTTAGATATGGTTCCAGTTTGTAGTTTTGTGGTTCTTGTGGTTTTGTGTCCTTGTGGGGTTGTGGTGGTGGTTGAGCGGACGACCTCTCTTCTGGGGAGTTTATTGGTAAGTATCTTGAAAACCATGCCCAGGGATCCTTGTTACCAGTGGTGGAGACCAGATGCTCCCAGGACAGTTTTTGTGCGCTGTCCGATCATTGCATTGTAGTCGTTTCGCACCTCTCTGTATTCGTTCGGTAAGAAATCAGTTTCAGCAGGGGGCCACGTTCTTCTGGCACGTTAGAACGCTCTTCTCTTTTGCTGAACGTGGCACCGCAGGGTATGAAGTTCTGGCGACCACTCCTAAGAGGGTGGTCGCCAGAATTTCAGCGTCACCAGAGAGGTCTACTATTCGCCAGTCGGGGGACCGCTCCCGAGATGAGGACCTTGCGCTAGATGGATGCATTAGCAGCTTTTGCAGTTGCCTCTCTAACTAATCGCTGATGGGTGTCAGGATCCGTTGTCTTCATGATATTAGTTGGAATATGTTGGGCTGATTTAATAAAGGCATCCTTAAACAGGTTCCACTCCGCTTTCTTTACAGCATATCTTTGTTGCATGTACCGGCCTGATGGCGCTAGTGATAATGCCCTGCAAATGTTGAACGTTATTGCACGGTGATCAGAGGTAAACCATCCGTCTCTCAACGTCTCACCTGCGATGTGCCGAAGTCTGAGATCTCGTGGATATGATAATGTCTATGGTGGACTCCCATAATGTACTCTACAACGTTGGTAGGTGATTGGGTCTATTTACCACGTCCAGCCCACTGTTTGCCAGAAACACCTCCATCCTTGCCCCATTTCCAGCATCCCTGTGCTCCGGCGTCTCACTGAACCAACAGGCTGAGCGGCAGTTGAGAACGGCTGATATGACAATCCTTGCTCCGTCAAGCTCCCTCAGCGCGTGTTGAAGATACTGAATTGCTGGCAGGATGTCCTCCCTGGGCGCCGACCGGGCTAGCCAGGTGGGTAAAGTGCCTGCCTGGCAAACCAAAGGTCGCGGGTTCGATTCCCGCCTCGGGCTTGGATCAAAGTATTGCAAAAACCTTGGGAGGTGCACTATGGCCACAGAAGCCGATGCGCCAACACCTACCAAACCAGTCCTCCCTGGGCCTGCAATAAAGGATATCGCATAGAGCTCACCCAGAAAGAGGATGTGGGGGCAAGCAGCCAATGGGGAGCAGAGATGTGAAATCTGTGTCACTGTGAAATCTGTGTCACTGTGTCTCTGGCTATAACCGTTGCCCAGGGTGCGGCGCGAGGGGCCTGAACAATTTTATACGTCAGGGGATAACCCCTAGCTTTGTTCAGATAGGTGTAGGGCTCTTGAATTAGTAAGGCATCGATGTTATCCTCTTCCGCCATCTTTGTAAGTTGGGCAGCAACAGCTCCAGCCCGTTTAGCGTTGATCTGCAGGAATTTTAGTTTGTCTACGTTATATTTTTTAGGGAGAGTACCCATAATTGATATGTTGTTGGTACATACCTTCCATTTTAATATAAACAGGGCATTTGTTGTCTCTTATTGAGTGTGTGTGTGACGAAGCTTCCGGCTCCTGCAGTTAACACAGATGAGTTGGCTGGTCTTGTTAGGGCAGGACTCAAAGCCATATCGCTTCTCGGCACAAAGTCCACATATTTGCTCCTTCTGGGTGAGCTGCGGGTCGTATGACCGAGTTTACAACAGCGGAAGCACATTGGCACCGTTACGTGCTCCCTGAAGGTGTGAGCGTCAGTGTATATATATACGATTTTGGTGTGTCAGCACTTGCCAGGCTGTTCAAGTGAGTTCCATCACAAAGTTGGCAGAGTGGCACGATCTGGACGTAGTTTGCAACTTGGGAGTTATGATCTCTGTTGGGTCAGTATCCGGAAACGCACGTTGCCGTTGCGCCTGTGAATCGCTTACGGAGATAGGATCCAGATCTTTCTGCACATCGAAGATTATGATCGATGGTCCTCTCTTTCGGGAGGGGGGGGGGCGGCTCAGCAAGTAAGCCTATGGTAAGTATTTTGGCGTTTGTTATGATTTTTTCTGCATCCTCTTTTGTATCAGTTTCAATTATTATTCCAGTGTTGCGGATCTTTCTTATTGATTTGATTCTGGTATGCTTCAGGTCATCTACAAGAGTGGCCATTACCGTCCTCTTTATTTCTTCACTTGATTTGGGTGCCTCAGCTGTTGCAGGCTTGAGTGTCACTAGATTTGGAGTGGGCAGCAGAGTCTTCCATCGCTGTGGCTGTAGTGTCTTAGGGCTTGGTTTGGTCATCTTCAGCGCGTAAGTAAAAGATGGCGTGCGCTGTGGCATTTTATTTATCCCATCAAAATTTAGGGCCTCAATTGTTGCGACCGCTTTCTGGTGCTGGATGTGAGTTTGGAGAAGTATGGTCTCTAGTTTTGACCAGAGACTTACGATGTCAGCTTTCAGATTTTAGTGACTCTATTATTTGAGTCCTTCATTAAGTTTTCTAGAGCTGTGTGCAAGGTAAGGACTACTTCATTAGGTTTTGCCTGTTGTTCTATCTTGTCCTGCCCCGTAGCTGGTAGCTCCTGTAGGACCTTGCCTTCACTGACACTCCTAATGCTCCTGTCAGATCTAGGAACAGATAATTTACCTTTCCTCTTACTCGTGGAGGTGAGTTCCTGATCCCCGGTCGATCCTTTATTTGTCACGTCCATCCTTTGATCACACTGCGTGACTTCCATTTGATCTTTTGTTTCAGTTGTAGTAGGTTCTGGATCAGTAGTTTCCAATTCCGACATATTCGGTTTATCGGCGTTATCCCCAAGTTGTGATAAATCTCTCACACTTAGGGAATTTAAGAAGGATCGGTGTTTGCCACAAGTCCGTAGCACAATTGCACGTCACTAAAAACACTATCAAAGTTTGGGCTCTCCTCCACTAAATTCAGGTGGGGAGCAATACAACGTGCGTCCGCGCTAGAAAGTTTGGGCTATCCTACACTGGGAATGGAGGGGGGGAAAGCAATAAAACGTGCATCCGCGCTGGAAAGCAGCCATCTTGGCCTCCTATAATTTACCGTAATGATCATTAATTGTTATAAACTTATAAAATTATAAGATATTGGATGTGTAACGATGGCCTCTACCACCAATCCGGCGCGCTGCTACTGTCACGTGATCAAAACAACAATAAACAGAGGCCTTTGTTCGCCTTGCTGGGGAAGAAGCAATAGCAGCTAGTTACCAACGTAATTAATACACAACATCGATTCACAATATAACTAAGGCAAGTCGGAAACCTCAAGGAATATTCGAAAATTTTTAAAAATTATACTATTCTTCTGTACTACTAGTCTAGAATCTAAGTCTATCATATGTAGTGGCATAGTATTCAGGGTTAGGCGCCACCTGTGATTGCCCACATCTGCGCCGTATTTACTCTGTGTTAGATTACAGAACTTCTGCTTAAGCCAGTCAAAAGTGTAGTGTCTGGTTTATGCAGTATTATGTTATGTTCTGCTGTTGTGTCTCTGGCAACTTGGCCGAAGGGCCCCTAGTGCAACCCTACGTTGCCCGCTACCACCACTGGGAGATGAGCCAGGTTGCTTGGATACTCTGGCTGATCTCTGCCAGGGTTGCCTGAGCTTTCTGAACGGGGATCAAACAAAAAAGTAGAAGTGGTGGAGTCAAAGTAGGCAAAAGAAGGAAGGTGAGAAAAAAAGGCATCTTCCAGCGGAAAGAAGAGGTGGGAAGGGAGAAGTAGGAATTATCCCTGGTCTGGGAGCCCACCGAAGGCCAAGGAAAGGAAGACAGCTTGCAGGTCAATCATATATATTTCTGTTCCATTTTTAACAATATAAACACTAGATAAATTTGAAACAATGTATCTCTATGCAATCCTGACTACCAGCGGAGCACGCCAGTATCGGTAAAACTAAAAATGGTCATGAATTTCCATTACCGTTGCCGATTTTCAGACCTTTAACATGAAATGACTCTATTCTGTTATCGGAACATAGTAGACACAAATTTAATCCAATCTGAGAACTTCGGAGCACCAAACGTTTTCAAAAAGGGAGCACCAAGAATACGTGCGTCTAACCAGAAGCTAGTCAGCACCCTCCCCTGTACAAAGGCAGAGAAAAGTGTAAAGTGTATAGATGTCTAACGGCACCGGAGGTTTCCCTCATCTCCGCGTTGCTTTCCTTGTAGGTGTACCAGTTCACTGGGTAGGCCAGAGATTTAAAAGTGTATGGATTTTGTATATGTGTAGTGTTGTATCGTTGTTCATCTGTCCGTTTAGCCGCTGGACCCTAATGAGGCCCAACGTTGCCCACACTTGGCCTCGTGGAGGCAGACCAGGTACACAGAATGAAATTTTACTCTGGGAGGCTCTGCCACCTAGTTTCCTGAGATTTCCTATACAAAGCCAGAGTTGAACTTTCCTTCATGTGCCGTCCTACATAAGATACTATACATACATACATGGGCAGTTGGCTCGACCATATAACCATGTTCGTCGCTCAGCCAGAATCCACTACCCCAATTGATGGGGTCCTGTCCGGAATCTTGTTCTCGTGCCGTTTTTGAAGGGCCGAACTGATATCATCATCTTTGCTGATGACATGAAACTGTATACTCCCATCAGCCCTGGAGACACAACTGAATACATCAATGCCTTAATCCTTCAGAAAATCTGGAACCTTGAGGCCTTCCTCTCTGGTTTTTGGACTTCACATCAATCCTGAGAAGTCAAAACAGTTGACTTTCTCTCTCAAATGGAACTCAAGAATAGTGCCATTTCATGAGAATAGAAACCATTTTATGAGGATCCGCGATTTCTATTGTCCAACAACATACAGATCTGGGCAATATTTTTGATCAAAAGCTCTCCTTTTTACAGCACAATCACCGCCTGCAAATAAAGTTCTGTCGACTCCAGTGGATGCTTAAACAACAAGTTATGCAAGTTCAGGACCAAGCTGTTGGGTCCAGATATATTAATAAATGTGTTTTTCCGGTCTTAATCTATGGCATCCATCTTATATATCCATCTTAGATGGAATTTTGCGGGGGAATTCTGGCTATTGAAGTGGACCATATGGAAATATCGGTTTCCTCTTGCACCAAAGAGCACCTAGATGGCGGCAGTTCTCAACATCAGACGTTTTTCTGCCATCACTCACTAGAGAAAATTCGTCTTTGCCGTCAAAATAATGGTCGGCGTTATTTCAATACCAGATTTCTGGGCTAATTGCAGAGAGGGGATCCCGATCCCGAGTCTAGTCCAATCCTTCAGGCCATTCTAAAGTTATCTGATGGTTCCTACCCGTTCAAATGCTGCAGGACTGCACTCCTTGGACGGCGACCTGTAAAATTTCGCAGTCAATAAGAAATATAGGCAGAAAGTACTCGGTCGAATTCTTTTCCAGGACCACGTCACAGGACATTACAAGCTGCGTCTGAGGACCTGTCCATCACTGGCATGGATCCATCACTTCAGTGTTCAAACCTTTCTCGAGTCCTGATGATGTTTTTTTTTTTTTTTTAATCTTTGTTTATTATGTTGTGTAATTTCTTTCAGGTAAATCCCTGGCCTTTAGCCGTGAAGGCAGTTGTATACAGCAATGTGCCGCCTGTATATAATAAAGACCCCAAGCTTAGGCCACCTACGTATCTGTTTCAATTTTGTAACGTCAGGCAATAGCTCGAACGTCACTCTGCCCTTTGAGGTCGTCGCCCCACGCTTTTGCCAGAGCCGATGGATCTCTAGCGATATACGCTTGCTCTCAACCTTCAAGTCAGGTCTGCCGTACGTTCTTCCAGCATCGGGGCAACAACGGACACCCATCAGCTCCGTGGGTAAATTGTGCTTGGTTCGGAATCTTAGTAGTCGCTCGAGAACTACCAGGTCAACTGGCACTGCACCAGCAATAATCTGCAGGGCTTCTATGGAGACAGAGCGGCAGGCTCTGGTCACGCTAAGCAGCGCAAATTGCTGAGCTGCCATCAAGTGTCGCTTCACAACACAACTGCCTGACACAAGGCTCCTCGGACATAGGTAATAATGGGGATAAAGAGACACTTATACAGGAGGTCTAAGTTCCTTCCTTTGATACCCCACTCAGTTCGAGTAATTCTCCTCAGTTTTCCATACAGCTTTTTTTTATCTTATCCCTCATGAGGAATAAAACTCAGTCTGTGATCAAGATTGACTCCCAGATACTTAATCACTGGCGCAAAGCCTAAGGAGCCCACCTAGGCCTACCGTGGGATGTCTGTTCGGACTAAGAAGTCCTTTAAGCATCATGCACTGCGACTTCGTCCGCGATATCATTAGCTTGTGAACCTAGGCCCAAGTCTGTATCCAGCTCAATACCCAACTAGCTTTTTGTTCCGGTTCTAATCGGGTATTACCACACACCAGTACGGCAACGTCGTCTGCGTAAGCTACGATCTCCACACCATTCCCGATTTGGTTTAATAACTCGTCCAAGATGAAGTTCCACATGAAAGGACAAATAATGGACCCCTGCCGAACTCCTTTGGAGACCATGTAACGTACTTTCTCGAAGCGGTTATAGACCACCACTCTCCCATCGTGAAAGTAGCAACGCATGAGACGGTTGATATCACTTGGACAGTCCAAAGCCTCAATAGACATAGAATGCTTTCCCACCATAAGCGGTCAAAAGCCCCCTTGAAGTCAAGAAAAATGCCCAGGACATACTTGCGCTCAGAGCCACGAACCAGCAAGAGCAGTCTCACCACGGCGTCCACTGGTGAATGGTCCAGTCTGAAGCCAAACTGCCGGTCGGAATCCTGGTGTTGGTCTCTTTATACTTTATTTAAGTGATAAATAATGAGCCTTTCAAACGTCTTTCCGAGAACAGATAGCAGGGCAATGGGTCTGTATGAAGACGTGTCAGTCCTCTCACGATCGTCTCCCTTCAGAAGAACAATGAGTCTGGCTTCTTTCCTACTCTGTGGAAACGTGCTCTCTTCGAGGCATTGATTGTAAAGCGACAACAATAAGTCAGGATATTGCAGGAAAAATTCCTTTAAGACCTCCGCAAAAACGTTATCAGTGCCGGGGGTCCTACGATTTCTCATGCGCTTAACAGTCCACTCAAGTTCAGCAAGGGTAAACATCTCGCTGGATGCACCAGAACGACCATCCTGGTTAGTTAAACGAATAGCAGTCTGCACAGCCGTCTCACCATCCACGTCGTCAAAGGGGAAAAAGCGCACGGAGTACCGTTTGCATCGTATCGTTCCAGGTCTGAGTCTCGCTCAATCCCCCGAAAACCGAATGCTGGACCTGGTCAAGTTAACCTTATCCATGACCAACCGGCTCGGCAGTCCCCAAGGATTCGAGTTACCTCTGTCGGAGACAAAGTCCTGCCAAGTATTCCGATTGCAGTCACGAATCATCTTGGTATAGTTTCTCCTTGCCGCAGCATATCACTCCCGGTAGTCGTCCAGATTCCGGTAGACTGACCGTCTGGCTCGCTGAAACTTCCTGCGAGTCTTGTTGATAATGTGGCTAAGTCTGCTTAACTGCCAGCACTACCAGGGAACATAGTGTGCATAGTGTGCATAGTGTTAGGGTCGGGCGCCACCTGTGGTATCCCACATCTGCGCCATATGTACACTGTGAAGAAATACAGAACACTGTAAATGACAGGAAAAGTATAGTGTGTTGAATGTGTAGTATTGTGTTGGGTTCTGTTGTGTGTCCTGGCATTTGGCTGCGGAATTCCTGATGGGACCCCACGTTGCCCGCACCCACCACTAGGAGGTAGCCAGGCTGCCCATTATTCCCTGGCAGGTCTCCGACAGGGTCGCCTGAGCTTCCTGAATGGAGACCAATTAAAAAAATAATAAATAAATAAAAAAAAAAAAATAATAATAAAAAGTATATATAATGAAATTAAAAATAATAATGAAATAAAATAAAATAGAAATAAATTAAATAATAAAATAAAAATAAAAATATATAAAATAATAAAAATATAATAATAAAAATGATAATAAAAATAAAATAAAGGAGAATAAAAAAATAATAATAATAAATAAAATAAAAAAATAAGTAAATAAAATAAATAAAAAATAAATAAATAAAATAATAATAACAATAATAATAACAATAATAATAACAATAATAATAAAAATATATAATAATAAATAAATAAATAAATAAATAAATAATAAAAATATATAATAATAAATAAATAAATAAATAAATAATAAAAATATATAATAATAAATAAATAAATAAATAATAAAAATAATAAAAATAAATAAAAAATAAGGTAGAGTGCAGCAGTACAAGGTGTACGGAAGAAGATGGGGGATGAAAGTAAGAATTAAGGGGATGTAAGTGAGGGCATCCCCTTAATTGACATTGGAGAGAATGCTCCACCAGGATGAAAGGGGGAGAGGGGATAACTCTAGAAGGGTAGAAAATTCACTCAGCGAGAGTGCTGGGTGTGACTTATATTTTGCGGTGGAGTGCTCAAGACCACTGGAGTCTACCCAACCATGTCGAAAGTTAGCAGGTAATCGTACCCTGGATGTTCCAAGGTTAGCAAGTCGATTCTGGTAAAATGGTCAAGTGCAGATTTGTTATTTCAAGTTTGAGCAAGTCCCTTACAGGTTTGTATCCCTAGCTTGAGTTGGTTGTAGAGTCCTGCGTCTAGAAAAGAGGTTCTGTGCATACTCCGTGAATAAATTGTAGTACTGTTCATCAGAAATTAACAGGTGCTCCTATCCTTGAGGTATGTGTTGGAGTGTGGTGAACATTGTCCCTCGAAGATCATCATAAATTGGGCAGTTATAAAGAAGATTGTTCCAATCATCAATTTCTCCCCATGTACAGAAGGGGTTATTGATGATTCCCAAGGTAGTCAACTTATGATTTATAGAGCCGTGTCCAGTTATAATATACGTACAGTACAGGCCAGGAGAGAACCAATGCGGCGACTTTGGATAAACGAGTTTGACATCCGGGATGAATTTCTTAGTTATTAGGCCCTTGTCCGTCTCCTTCCATCTTGTCTGCCAGATTTTTAGTAGCATGGCAGCTAGTTTCTTCTTTTCTTGCTTACAGTCAGAGCGGGTGTCGATGTTATGTCCAAAGATGGTAACTGGGTTTCCCCGCGACAAGCAGTAGTGCAATCCTCGACAGATAACCACCAAGTCAAGGGGGAGGACACCTGCAATAACCTGGAGGGCCGGAGAACTTACTGTGCAACAAGCCCTGGTAATGGCAAGCAATATAGTCCGCTGAATTGTTTCTAGTTTGCGTTTATTGCGAACAATTATTGCTCTATGGTACCAAATCGCGGATCCGTATGTAATAACAGGGAGGAATATAGCTTTATACAGGAGTTTGAGTGTTCTCCGGTTCATACCCCAATCACACCTGCTTACTCGAATGATTAGGGCTGCATAATTTCTAATTTTTTCTTAAAGGTGCGGGAAGAAGGAGAGCTTCGAATTCAGGATGATACCCAGGTGTTTTAGAGAAGTTACCAGCTTGATGGTTTTTCCTTGTACCTTGATCTGAGGAGGCCTTGATATTTGTAAGGTACCTTTGAGAAGTATGGATTGTGTCTTCTGTGGGGAAATCCGGAGCTTGTGTAGAGTCGCCCAGTCCTGTGAGATTTGTAGTGCTTAATTTCCAGTGGCCTCCAGAGCTGCTCTGTTGTCCGCTGCGATGGAGAATGGTAATATCATCTGCGAATGCTTGGATAGTAACAGGGCCCAGATTCAGGCCAAGTTACTCATCAAGGACGATGTTCCAGAGGAACGGGACGAGGACCGAACCCTGTGGGCAGCTTCTGTAGATAGATTTGGTGAGCTTCTGATATGGTGAGGAGATGGTGATCTTCCTGTTGGAAAGATAACTTTGTATACACTTGTATAAGTTGGTTGGTATGCATGCCAGCCTTAGCCTGCGAAGAATGCTTGGCCACCAGAGCATGTCAAAGGCCCCGGCAAAGTCAACGGTTATGAGGAGGAAGTACGTGTAATTAGTGATGGCTGCAGCTTGGGTTATTTGGTAGAGAGCTTCCTCTGTGCAGCGTCCTGGGCGAAATCCATACTGTGAATTGGATTGTAGACCAGCTTCTGCGCAGTGTGTTAGGAGTCTTGTATGGAGGAGGCGTTCAAGTAGTTTGCTCAATGCGGACAAGAGTGAAATGGGTCAGTATGAGTTAGGCTGTTCTGGAGGCTTCGATGGGTTTTTGAGTATTAACTTTAGGTCAGCTATTTTCCAGCTTTCTGAGAAGGATCCTCAGGCTAGCCATTTATTCAATAGGTTAAGCAGAAAATTGTGGATTTACCTGAGCTACCTTTTTTAGTATTTCTGGTTCAATGCGATCCAGTCCTGGGGATTTTTTATCCTTCATTTTGCCAAGGGCTTGCTGCAGTTCTTCAGTGTTAAATTCTTCCTCCACAGAGTCAATGTGGTAATTGTCATTATCTAGGCAAATTTGCTGCTGTTGTTGTTGTGTTGTGAGATGATCGGAGTCGCTGATAAAGAAAGTATGCAAGATACCCATCATGGATTGCTCCGATGACGTTATCATGATTCCTCTTGGTGTTATTGTGGAGTGAACTACTTCTCCTCTAGGCAGTTTGTTGTTAATAATTCGGTACACCACTCCCCAAGGGTCCGAGTTACCAGTGGTGGTAATCAGCCGCTCCCATGTAGTTCTTTTTCGCTGCCTGATTATGGAAGTGTATTGGTTCCTGGTCCTCTTGTAGCTTTCACGAAGGGCTTCCACATCAGTATCTGGCTAAGAGGTGCATTTTCTCTGAAAAGCTTTCCTCTTGTTATGAACGGTCCAGAGTAGGCGTTCGGGTTCATGAGACCACAATGGTACAACACTTGGAAGAGGTTTTTTCTTGGGCATAGATTGATTGCAGGAGAGGGTGATGATGTTAGTGACAAGCTTATGATGCTGCTCAGGATTCAGGGAGAGGATATCAGAAAGGTGATCCATGATTGTTGACTGGAGAGAGGTGGTGAACAGCTCTCATTTACCTACAAGAATACCGGACAATCCTAATCATACAGCCAATACGTTTGATGTTTTTCTCACAAACAACCCTTACAAGTACACGGTCGAAGTGAAAGGTCCTTTAGGCACTTCAGATCACAACTTGGTGATGACGTTTTCTCCAATAGAACCTTTTACTCATGACCATTCCCAACGTCGTGTTGTTTGGCATTACAAGAATGCAAAATGGGATGACCTGCGAGACTTCTTTTACTTTTTTTCCTTGGTCAGTTTATGGTTTCAAAACTTCTGATGTCAAAACGTTTGCTCAGATCGTGTCAGTTAAATTATTCTTGCAGAAATGGATACCTTTATTACACACTCCAATTTAAAATCTCGTCCTATAGCTAAAGTTTCGTTTTCCAAAATGTGCTAAGGCTTTTCAAGAGAAAAAAGTACATCGTAATTGGCTTGTTTCTAATTCTTCATTTTCTGCCGACCCAAAAGCTCGCAACAATTGTAAAGCAGTTATTAAGCAGTCCAAACTAGAGTTTCAACAGGCTAACACTAGAAAACTTGCTTCTTGCTCTAATGGCAGCCGAGCATTCTGGACTCTTGCCAAAGCTATTGGCGGCAACTTTTTCCCACCTCTGTCCAAATCAGATGGTTCTGTTATTTCACTTCAGCCAAGGATAAAGCTCACCTATAGCATCCCATTTTTATTCCAACCCATGTATTAATTATCTTGGTAAAAAACCTCCCACTATTCCCAACACTCTCCATTCAATGCCTCCTGTGGTCTTCCGTCAAAAGAATTTCAGAAGGATTTTGACGAATCTCGATGCTAAGAAAACTCCAGGTTCCGATGGTATTTCCCCACTTGTTCTCAAAACTTGTGCTCTTTAACTTACTCCTATTATTTGCCACCTTTTTTCACTTTCTTATTCCAAAGGTGGTTTTCTTTCTGCTTGGAAATTTGCTCATATCTCGCCAGTTCCTAAAAAGGGTGACAAATCCCTCCCATTCAATTATCGTCCCATTGCAATTACTAGTACTCTTTCTAAAGTAATGGAGAAATCAATTAACCACCAACACTTAAACTACCTAGAAACCTTCCAGCTGATCAACGATCGCCAGAATGGATTCCGTCAGTGTCGATCCACTGGTGATATTCTGGCATATGCTACCCATTTATGGACTAATTCAATGGAAAGGTTCGGTGAAAGACAAGTAGTTGCTCTTGACATCTCAAAGGCTTTCGATTATGTTTGGCATAAAGGTCTTCTAAACAAGTTTCCATCTTATGGTTTGCCAACTGTTTTTAGTAATTGGTTATCCAGTTTTCCCTCTGATCGCTCACTGAGGGTGATGGTAGATGGCTCTCTGTCTTCTAACTTCTCCACTAAAGCCGGTGTCCCCCAAGGTTCAGTTCTTTCCCCAACTCTTTTCCTCTTGTATATTAATGACCATCTTCCATTGACTGAAATCCTATCCATAGTTTTGCCAATGATAACACATTGCATTCTAGTTTCCAGTTTGAGAAACCTTGTCCTGCTCAATCAGCTTCAACTTCTCGAAAATCCGCTGCCAATTCCTTAAATGCCGATCTTCACGTAATTCTCCAGTGGGGCAAAGACAACTTACTTGATTTCGATCCTTATAAAACTGAGTCTTGACTTAAATTTCGCAAAAAGGATTCTTCTCCTCCTATGCTTATCTTTGGTGACATTCCGATTTCTAGGCAAAATGATATATCTCTTTTGGGGATTATCCTGATTTCTAATCTCTCTTGGCACAATCACAATACAAATTTTTCTTCCTCTGCATCTAAAAAAACTCGGTTTTCTCTTTCGTTCTCGGCGTTACTTTTCTTCCAAACAGCTGCTCAATCTGTATTAATCGCAAATACGCTCTGCCATGGAATATTGTTCCCACATCTGAGGTGGTGCCCCCGAAACCTCTATCAGGCTTCTTGATTCCATTCAGAAGAGGGAAGTTAGGTTAATTTATGATTCATCTCTAACAGAGCCTCTCCACTCGCTGTCTCATATACGTACTGTTTCTGCGGCATGCCTCCTCTACAGATACTATCCTGGGCTATGTTCTTCTGAATTGGCTTCTATAATTCCAGCTCTCTCTTTCAAAACAGTCCGAACACGTGCCTCCACCAGCCAACATCCATTTACTGTCCAACTTCAAACTGTCAGAACAAACTTTTCATCTTCCTCGTTTATTCATTCAACTGCCGTTTTCTGGAACAACCTTCCTTCATAAGTATTTCCTGAAAATTATAGTCTACAGAAGTTCAAGTCCAATGCCAACAAATATCTTCTTTCGTCTTCTCAACCTCCAACCCAAGCATGGTACTAAGTACTATTGGTTCTAATACCTCTCGTTTTTGGGGTTTAAATGAAAAAAAAAAAAAAAAAAAAAAAAAAAAAAAATTGAAGTTCCGCTCGTACATCTCAGGCAGGAAATTTTCGTTTTCGTCATCAGCATCTACATCGTAGATGATGATACGTTTGCCGGGCTTCTTGGGGACCTCAATGTTCAAACCCTTTGCTTTTATCGTTCCACAGTTTAGTACCCTTTCGGCGTCCTCTTTGCTGGCACTTCCAGCACGACTCCTGTGTCCTTGATAGTTCTCATTCGACGAACATTTACGCTCTTCAGAACAGGCTACAAAGACTGCAAATCGATCTGTTTCACGGCCTCACTGGTCTTTAGAGTCTCCGAGTCAGGCTTTTTCAGAACGGCCTGCACTGCCGTCTTCTTAAGAACTAAGCTCTTCTGGCTTCGCACGACATCCGCGTACGACGTGGGCGCAACGTTGACAGAGGGCTGACTCTTCTTCAACATCGCCTTTAGCGGCTGGTTCTCGGCATATACGTCTATAGCCTTGGCTTCCAGCTGGTCCCACATTCCTAGAATGGCGTAAATATCCGCTCTCTTGACTTTGTTCGAGTCGATGAACATGTACTTGTGGAGTGGGTGATGCACAACTTTCATATCTTTGAAGTTTTCGTGGGGATCTCCTTCGTCATCGGAGGACTCCTGTCTGAGCCGCTTCACAGCAGTTCTGTGGGTTGACTCGACAACCGTCTAACCATTGGATAAGTCACCTTCCATGTCGGTTTACCTGGAGACACTCACCTTCGCGAAGGTCTCCAGGCACACGGTCGAGCACTAGTTGAGTTGTTACTGGACCTGAGCCTCCAACGCTGCCGTCCGCAATACCAGAAACACCAGGATCAACAACATCCATCGTCTCACCGTCCGATGTCTTCAAACCTAGCTGGGCTCTTGGCTGAACAGACATTGTCAATTCCTTAAAGTAAAATACAGACAATTTGCAACAGTATTTTGAAAAGTATATATAGTTATATATGGTTTATAGGCTTATGGAAACAGAATGTTCGATTCCAAGAGAGTCCTCCACTACACTAGTCACTTTTTTACCGACATCCGTCGATCAAGGCCTACTTACCCAACCAGGAGTCGCCTGGTCACCCACTCCGAACTGCGTGGAAGTGAGGCCAACCAGTCAAAAAAAAAAAAAAAATCAAATTACTATATTAGGGTTACCCGTAAATGATTACATTAACCCGTATTCGTGTCTGTAAATTGCGTGTGTTGTCTGGTCGATTTGCCTGTTTTGCTGGACGAAAAAACCCCGGTTTCTGAGGGGAAAAAACCTTGCTATCTACGCCTGAGACCGACTAACTCAGCCATGGAGTGAAAAAAGCCTACTAAAGTTCCTCGCGTCATCGACGGGATTCGAACACAGGCCTTTTCCACCCGGTGTGGGGAGGACGGTGACGATACCACTGTGCTACCCACGCAGACAGTCACCAGCACTCAGAAGAAGAAGAAGAAGAACAATAAGAAGTCTCTTATGGGAAAGGCACTGAGAGCACTATAATAAACACTGTGCACCCAGACCGTCAAAATGGTGCCGGGGCGGTCGATAGGGTATCATCATCATATGTTCACTCATCTGGTGCGTTTCCTGGAGCAGGGGGCGCAACAACGCAATTTAGCTATTAATTGCGACCTATTTAGCCTTCCCTACTGAGCTTCACCAGGAAAGTTTACCATCCCTAGCCCCGTGGAGGCAGGTCGCTACTGGCCTTTCATTTTTCAACTAGATATACAATTTTATAGAGATCTGATTGCCCTGATCTTAACCACAATAAAAAATTCTAAATCAATTTAGAAGTCAATTATTATTTTACAATTGATCTACTACACCATATTTACAACTAAATTTATATACACAACTAATTGCACCATATTGACAACAGTGTTTATATATACTTAACTGCATATATTTATATATGCAACGACAAGCAGTTGCTACTCAATATTAACTTCCGCAACAAGCGGGAATAAACTTTTATTTACAGTAGTGAGCCAAGCAATACCTACTTATGTACAACTGCACAATATTTACATACTTAAAACTGAGACTAAGAACTGCAAAAGCAGTTCTTAGTCTCAGTTGTCCATGGAGAACAACAGTCAAAAGGAACCCAACACTGTCTGCTGAGCTGCAGGAGAGACTGACTTAGAGAAAACTGTATCCAGAGTAGGTGACTAGGAGATGGTCCATAGATAACCTTGCTTTTGATCACCTCTAAGTAATTTTGTAGATTGGGCATTCCCTACTACGTACTGAGTGTAAAGTGTAAAGTGTGTTTAGTGCCAAGCGGCACCAGGGATTGCCCCCATCTCCGCGTTGCTTGCGTTGTGATGAGTGTGCCAGTTTACTGGAAATGCCAGAGATTCAAAAGTGTATGGATATTCTACATGTGTAGTGTCATGTGCCGTTGTTCATCTGGTCAGTTAGCCGCTGGACCCCTAATGAGGCCCAACGTTTCCCCACGTTCGCCCCGTGGAGGAAGACCAGGAAACACCAGTAGACTAAGATTTACTCTGGCAGGTCCTGCCACCTAATTTCCTGAGATTTCTGTAGGTAGGACCTTAAAAAAAATATATATATATAGATAGATAAATACCCTTAATGCGCTCACGTGGAAGGGAGGCGCTAGGAATGAGATGCCGAAAGTAGTGGGCGAAGGTGATTTTAGATAGTTTAATTTAGATTGTGTGGGGCATTCACTTGCATGCAGATAGAGTGGAGGAGTGGATTGAAGACTTGGGGGAAAGGCAGAGACATGGAGCCGATAGAGAAGACAGCTCCAGTTTACAGTGGGGCATGCCCATGTCCCACCATAGAGTAAGAATGGGGGTGGCGCGTGGGGGGGACTGTGGCATCGTCACACTCCCCCACTCACTGGGGAGGGGTGGAAAAGGTGAGCCAGTGAGCCAGACAAGAGAGCTGGCTCAGGTCGTCAATACGGCGCTGCGTGCATAGACTGCGATTTGTCCGTGTGGCATTTGGTATACACCAGTAAGATTGAGACTCTTCTAGGACTTAAATCCTCTTCTCTGATGTCTGTGTGCGCTAAGTTTTGCCGCCAATTTGGAGGTCGCTCATTGGAATCTGGACCCATCCAGTTAAATCATATGTATACATATACAGAGCTGCTTGCCGTTTTTGGTGCATACTCCGTCTGAAGGTCAGGATTGAGTATTCTAGAAGCCAGTCCAGGTCCATTTGATGCTGGAAATGTAGGATCAATAAGTCCAAGTCAAAACAGTGCAGTCAATGCAGCAATTTGTTGAATAGTCGCTCGTGGGAACCATGTCCCATCCATGGATATTTGGAAGAGTAAGATTTATTCGCCATTAGGGTGGATTCCGTTGTTGTTTGGGAGAATGGAGCTGTCAAGCAGAATGCAATTCCGGATGGTATATTGTGCACTCAGGCTGGACTTGCTCTTTTCTTTGGAGGTTATCCTTGGGAGCCATGTCCCGTCCATGAGTCAATTTGCGGCGGAAAGTAATTGAGTATAGTTGAGGTGAGTTCCAGTTCTGCCATGATATCCAACGTTATCAACGGGGATAGAACTGAGAGGTTCTCCCTCATACTCTTCCTGTGATACGTGTTCCGTTTGATTATAATTGATGATGAGTTGGGATATTTAATGGTCCTACCCCAGTAATCTGGTATTGATGGAATTATAAGTTTCCACCTGATCATGGAGCTTGCAGGTTCGTGGTGCGTGGAATACTAAATTTGTCCTTGTTGTTCGTGGTTTACAGGCAGTGGAAGGGTTAGTCGTCTAGCGTATAGGCTCTGAGCAAATTCAGTTAAGGCTTTGTAGGTTGTCCCATCCTCCAGCAGGTGGTGCTCCTGGTCTTTAAGGTTGCAACGCACTTGCGTGATCAGCTGGGCACTTAGGTCATCATTCAATTCACACTCATGCATCTGGTGATCCTAGGTCTCGGGGGAGCCACAAGCACATGCAGGGTCGTCTCTGATTCCAAGGAGATGAAACTTGTGACGGATCGCTCCATGTCCTGTAAGGAGGTAGGTGACATGCAGTCCTGGCAAAACCATGTCGGAAATTTAGGGTACACTTGCTCCAGATTTGGAAGGAACTTTCGCGTGACTTCCCCTTTGTCAGAGTTTGTCCAGCGCTGTTGCCAGATTGATCGCAGGTAGATTTGAAGCTTGTTCTTCTCGACTTTCCAATTGCTTGTCGGATCTGTTGTGTCGTCAAGATATGTTGTAACCTTTCCCCGTCCAAGCTGCTGCAGCATGCCTGTTCGGGTGACCTCATGGTCGAGGGGGAGAGCCCCTGTAATCACTAGCAGTGCGTGGATCGACACTGTGTTGCATGCTCGGGTGAGGGTCAATAAGATGGGTCTACGTATAATTTCGAGCGTCTGCAATTTACCACGGTTGAGACCTTGTGGAACCATGCGCCAGACGCATATGTGAATACTGGGATGATAGCTGATTTATAGAGGATCGTCAGGTGCGCCGTTTGAGCCCCCAGTCTCGGCGTGTAACTCTGGCGAGCATGGCTGCATTATTTTTAATCTTATTCTTCATGTACTGGTGTGGAGTGAACGACCAGTTCCGATCCAAGATAACTCCCAAGTATTTCAATTCAGTAACTAGCTTGATGGTTCTGTCTAGGATGGATTTAGTTTTGGTGGGTGAAATTTTGAGACGGTGCCTTTCTGTCCATTCTCGGAGTTTGGTTAGCGCTGTGTTTGCACGAATTTCCAATTGAGCTCCCCAGTCTGCGGTTAGGACTAAGGAAAGGTCGCCAGCGTACGTCAGTCCTTGTACATCCCCTAGGTCGAGGTGGAGAAACTCGTCCAACACAGTTCCACAGGAGGGGACCCAATACAGAGCCCTGCCGGAATCCCCGGTGTACTTGGCGCTCGACCTTGCAGTAGGGGGCCTGAACCAAGCCCCTTTTTCCGCTTAGGTAGCTTTTTATGCAGCTGTAAAGATTTATCGGCAGATGAGCTGCCCTGAGTCTTGCGAGGACGCTCGACCACCAAAGGGCATCGAACGCCTCCTCAAAGTCGATACAGATGAGAAATAGATATTTTTGTGGACAGTTTTCTGCCATGTTCAGGATGCGCTCCAGTGGATCCAGAGTGAGTGGATTTTCCTGACTTGAAGCCATATTGCCCGTTTGCAGGAAGATTTGCTATAGAGTAGTGTATTTCGATTCTCTGTTTGAGCAGTTGTTCTAGCACATTACTTAGCACAGAGAGGAGTGCAATTGGTCGATAGGATTCTGGTATGTGTGGCTGTTTAGTTGGATTTTTGAGGATTAATTTTAGGCTAGCAACTTTCCAATCCGAGGGGAACGTGCCAGAGTGGAGAGAGTGATTGTACAGTTCCAAGAGCAGGTCTGGGGTAAATTTGGCCACCTTCTTGACCAGTTCTGGCTCAAGTATGTCGAGTCCAGGGGTTCTTTTGTTTCTAATTGTGTTTATGGCAGTTTGGAGTTCTAGGTGAGTAAATGGATCCTCTACCAGCGGGTACTGGTAGGCGTCATTGGACTGGCATATTTGTTGTTGTTCGTGGGTCTTGTCTCTTTCTACAGGTTTGAAATTGGCATTTAAAATATTATTGATGATGTCCTGCCAGTTGTCGGTCATGGCGCCTTGGGGGGTGATGGTGGAGGGTACCACCTCTCCCCTGGGCAGCTTATTTGTAGTTATTCGGTAAATGATGCTCCATGGGCCAGAGTTGCCCACAGTGGAGAACAGATTCTCCCAGGAGAGCTTTTTTCTCTTCCTGATCATTGCAGTGTATGTGTTATTAGCCTTCCTGTACTGATATCTGAGGAACTCTACCTCATGGGGGGGCCAAGTTCGTCTGGCTCTTTGGAAGGCACGCCTCTTCTGATTCATGGTTCTTCTGAGCAGGTCCAGTTCTTGTGACCACCATGGGACAGCACCTGGCATCGGAATCCTCTTCTTGATTGTTTGATTGGCTGCACTCACAATGGCATTTGTGACGGCACGTTGGTGTTGATCCAGGGTTTGGTTCTGTAGCTGGTCGGCTACTAGATTGTGTGCATTGTTCATGATGGCGACTTTGACTGCATCCTAGTTTGCTTTGTTAACTGCGTATCTGTTCTGTTTGAGGCTGTTTATTGGAGCTCGGTAGAGTGATCTTTGTACGGTAAGGGTGATGGCCCTATGTTCAGAGCTGGACCAGTCCTCCTGCACCATCCAGTCTGTCAAGTGGCCGGCAAGGATTCTGGTAGTCATGGTGGCATCGAGAGTGGCCTCCCATAGGGTTGAGCTGAATGTGGGAAGGTTGTTAGGACGATTAATAACAACAAAGCTGCTGTTTGGCAAGAACTCCTCCATATGCTGGCCGTTTATAGAACCTCTACGCTCCAGCGTCTCGCTATGCCACAGGGGCGAGCGGCAGTTGAGGTCAGCAGAGACAAGAAGTTTTGCTCCCGAAAGTTCGGTTTGGACTTGTTGTAAGTACTGAATTGCTGGAAGGATGTCCTTCCCTGGATGGAAGTATAGTGAAATCGCATAGAGTTCCCCTAGGGAGGAGACGATGTGTGCACAGGAGACCCAGTCGAAGCAAAGGTGCGAGATCCTAGTGACCGTTATATCCGGATTCCTGACTACCACCGCAGCCCAAGGGGTTGCGCCATCCACCTGGACGATCTTGTAGTTAGGCAGATATCCCCGGACGGCACCCGCACAGTTGTAGGGTTCCTGTAGCAGGAGGATGTCGAGGTTTTCTTCCTCAGCTTTCTGTCTGATCTGTCCAGCTACAGCAATTGCTCGCTGTGCGTGAAGTTGTAGGAATTTAACGCAACTAGTGTTATGTCTTTTAGGCAGAGTCCCCATAATGGATTCTTAGTTGTTCGGCACTTCTTGCTTTGATATAAACAGGGCATTTGTTATCTCTGGTTGAATGTGTGTGGGGAAGCTTTTGCCACTTGCAATTTGCATGAATCATTTTCTCTGTTGAGGCAGTTTCCAAAGTTGTGCCCTTTCTCAGCACAGTGTCCGCAGGTTGCCTCCCGTTGAGTACATGTGTGGGTGATATGGCCAAATCGGCAACACCATAAGCACTTTGGCACGGGATTCTTAGTGGTTGAGCACTTCTTGTTTTAATATAAACAGGACATTTGTTCTCTAGTTGAATGTGTGTGGGGAAGCTTTTGCCACTTGCAATTTGCACTGACTGGATCATTTTCTATGTTCGGGCAGTTTCCAAAGTTGTGCCCTTTCTCGGCACAGTGTCCGCAGGTTGCCTCCCGTTGAGCACATGTGTGGGTGGTATGGTCAAATCGGCAACATCGGAAGTACTTTGACACAGCAATGTGCTCCCTGATTTATGTATATTCTCTCTTGTTTTGTTATGAGTTTCCATGCATCGGGGGCCAATCCGACCACCCAGTTTGTCAGGTTGTCATTCCTTCTCTTGGTTTGGTACTTGGGCATTAGTAGGGTAGTATGGTCTCTATCGGGTAAGTCTTGCTGGAGGTTGCGTATATATATATCTCCTTACATATGGCAGTAGGAGTCAGGTCTTTGTCGATATCAAATATGACAATGGAGGGGCCTTTTTCTCTGGGCAGCTCAGAAGAGAGTCCAAGCGTCGGAATCTTGGAGTTATTGATGATGAGATTTGCATCACTTTTGTTTTCTGTCTCAATTATGACCCCTGTGTTTCGTGTCTTCCTAATGGCTCTGATTTTAGCCGTTCTAAACTCATGAGTTAGGGAGTCAATGACCTTTTTCTTGACCTCTTCACTAGTTTTAAGAGGGTCAGTGGTTGTAGGTTTGAGAACCACGAAGTGTGAAGAAGGGAGCAGTGTCTTTCTGGGTGCCAGATTGGTGGTGGTGACAGTAGTAAAGTGTAAAGTGTGAAGTGTGTTTAGGGTCAAACGGCACCAGGGGTTCTTCCCATTTCCGCGTAATTTACATTGTGGGTCAGAGATTTAAAAGTGTATGGACTTTGTATATGTGTGATGCCTTGTACCGTTGTTCATTTGGTCATTTAGCCGCTGGGCCCTACTGAGGCCCAACGTTGTTCCACTTACTCCCCGTGGAGGCAGACCAAAAACCCAGTAGTCTGTTTCACTCCGGCAGGTCCTGCCACTTAATTTACTGAGATTTCATAACTAGGACCTAAAAACAAAAAAAAAAAAAAAAGAAAAGAAAGAAACGCGTCGACATAGGGGTAGAATCGCTTAGTTTTGCTAGGCCAAGTTATGGGCGTAAGGTAATTTAGTCATGTTAAGTTTTTAGTATGTAGGGCTTTCGCTAGCATATAGATAGAGAGGGGGAGGCAGAAGGAGGCTGGGGGGGAGAAAGACAGAAATATGGGGCCAATAGAGTAGGTAGCCCCAGTTTTCAGTGGGACATGCCCATGTCCCACCAGAGTAGAAGATATAGGGTGGAGAGGAGGGGAGGACGAAAATGTCCCCCCACCTCCAAGGAAGTAGGTATAAAGGTGAAGGGGCTAGAGTGCCCTCTTCAGATCGCCATATGGCTATTGGCAGCTATTGCTGCATTTCTGTTTTCAAGTTTCTTTACTCATGGGGCAAGCTCCGTCCTTGTGCTTGTGTCCCTCATCTTTAGTTATTGGCAGGTTTGGTCCTCAGCGCTTCAGATGTCGGGGCGCGCTGTGGCATTTGTCTTGTCCCGCATTCCATGTAGGTATGTAGCCGGGTGATGGCTCTCTCATTTTCTGCATGTGTGTCATGCAGAATTGTCTCCATCTTGTGAAAGATTGTGACAATCTGCGATCTCAAGCCAGACGATACCTTACTGCGATTCTCCTTAAAAATGGTTTCGAGGGCAGTTTTCAGAAACAGAGTTTTCTCATATACGAAGCCCTCTACTATGGTATGGTATGGTCCAGAGATGGTTCTTGTTGTTTTTCATTTTTTTTTTCTTTTTGCGATGCAGTGGCATCGCAAAAAGATCCGCGATCGTGTTTCCCGTTTCGATTCGGAAACCACTCACCTGCGGGTTTTCCGTTTGGTTGAGGGGGTCTCAGGTCTAGTGTCCTCTAAATCCTTCAGTTGATCAATAATGACGGGGTCATCATTTTGTGTCTCAGTCAGGGGATCTTTGTGCTTGTCTAATTTCTCCTCCATATCTGTCGATTCCGGATTACCGGAACTGTTCGGTTAATCGGACTCACAATGTTGAGATCAGATAGTTTGTTAAAAATGATGGCGATTGATGCCAACCATAAGTTCTTGTGTGTATTTGGAGGCACACAGTGGACTGTGAAAATTTTGGGGGGTATCCCCACAGCATTTTGAGGGGGGGGAACGCCAGATATAGAAATGCCCCTAGAAGGAAGGGACTACTTTCCCACCGGGATGTGGTAGTGATTCACTAATATCAACGGACTCAATAACTGGTGTTAAAATGAGCATTTGCTATCAGCATTTAAGCAGTAGCAAGGAGCGAACACCCTAAGCCTAATCTCTATGTTTACGATGCAACAACACGTGACATAACGTATTAGCATACGGTCAGCAGAATGTTAAGCCTAATGAGATAAACTTTATAATGTGTAAAGAAAATACCTGATAAAATAGAGAATAATTGCACAGGAAGTTAGATAGTGTCCACCTGGCTATAGGAAAAGCCTTCTCTCAGTTTATAACGCAAACGTTACCTTAAAATAAAAACTAAAACATAAGCATCAAAATTTCTACGTACTGAGTGGTCAGTAGCGACTTCGCGCTTCAAACAGTTCGCACAGGTAGGCTTCTCGGCCTTTTTAGGGCAATCCTTCTGAAAGTGGTCGCACAGTGGCTGCACACAGCCTCCACCCCCAAACTTCTACTCTGGTGGGGCATGGGCATGCCCCACTGAAAACTGGGGCTATCTACTCTATTGGCCCCATATTTCTGTCTTTTCTTCCCAGTCTTCGGTCTCCCTCCCCTCTATACCTTCATCATAGCGAAAGCCCCACACGTCAAAATCTTAAAATGATAAAATTACCTTACGCCCAAAACTCGGCCTAGCAAGCCAAAGCGATATTACCCCTACGATAGCGAAGATTTTTCACTTATTCATATTTTTTCTTTATTTATTTATTTTATTTTTATATTTTTATTTATTTATTTTTTATTTATTTATTTATTTATTTTATTATTTTTTTATTTTATTTTATTTTATTTTATTTTTTTTTAATTTTATTTATTTGTTTTTATTTTTATTTTATTTATTTGTTTTTATTTTTATTTTATTTATTTGTTTTTATTTTTATTTTATTTATTTGTTTTTATTATTTTTTATTTTATTTTATTTTATTATTATTATTTTATTTTATTTTATTATTATTATTTTATTTTATTATTTATTTATTATTTTTTTATTTATTTTATATTATTTTTTATTTTTTATTTATTTTTTATATTTTTTTTATTTTTTATTTATTTTTATATTTTTATATATATATATATATATATATATTTTTTTTTTTAAGGTCCTAGCCGCCGAAATCCCAGGAAATTAAGCGGCAGGACCTGCCAGAATGAATCTACAGCTACTGGGTTCCTGGTATGCCTCCACGGGGCGTAAGTGGGACAACGTTGGGCCTCAATAGGGGTCCAACGGCTAAATGACCAGATGAACAACGGTACAGAACACAACACATGAACAATTCCCACACACTTTTAAATCTCTGGCATTTCCCAGTGAACTGGTTCACCCCAATGAAAGCAATGCGGAGATGGGGGAAACCCCTGGTGCCGTAAGACAACAACACACACTTACACTTACACTTACTACACAGCTTTGACTTTACAACTTCTTGCTTGATGCCCGAAGGAAAACACTTAAAATACTTGACAGTGAGAAAAATGTCGCGAACCATATACGACGACCAGTGCAGGAACACACTCTGCCATTCTCGATCAGGATGTTCCGCAACTCTGTGGGAATCTCAATGATCCAGTGTTTGGTATCTTTGTTTGTAACCTTTGCAATTGACCAGACGACAACACTTGCTTGGAATTGAGCCCTATGAATCCCACGAGAACTGAAGTTCCGTTCGAACATCTCAGACAGGAAATAAGCTTTTTCGACATCAGGATCTACGTCATATATTACAAGGCGTTTGCCTGGCTTCTTAGGGACTTCAGTTTTCATTCCCTTTTCTTAGACTGTATCACAAATTAGAATCTTTTGGGGTCTTCATTACTGGCTACTTCCAGCACAACTCCTGTGTCCTTGAGGACCTCAGATGTTAGCTATACACACACATCAACTCCTTGCTAAGGAACGGCGAAGAAATAATATTGTAAGAAGTTAATTATCGGGCCTTCACAGCCTTTATCCGCGAACTCTTTGAATGACAAAGATCCCTTCTATATCATCACTAACCTATGAAAACACAGACGTGACTACCTGAAATGACTGCAAAACTCTGAAACAGTGACCACCTGAAGTAGATACAACACATGAACGTGATGAACAGGACTTGACTTCTGGACTTGGACCTCCACCGGACTAACGCAAAGATAAAGATTGAAACTTGGACTCGGACCTCCACTGGTCTAAGAAAAAGGTGAAGATTGCATCTTATGATGCCATAGAGCCATATGGCACCCTGGCTAGACACTGCCTAACCTGCGTTTTACTCCTCTTTCCCTGGAGGGTCCGGCCTGCTCTCTCCTCCCACTCCTGCCACCCCTCTTTCTCCTTGGGGGGACATGGGCATGCCCACTATTTCAACAGGAGACATCTTCCCTATCGACGACCCCTTACTTCGAATTTCCGACTCCCCAGTCTTCCGCCTCCCTTCCCAATCTTTCCTCTTACCCAGCATCTGCCCCACACGTTCAATTTGAAAACACCAAAATTCATGCCAGAAATATTAGGAAATCTTATCGCTTACAGCGCATATAGCCTATATAGCCCCTCGAAACAGCGTATAATATACAATCGCAACTGTGCCTAAAAGAAAAGAAGAATTTTTTTTTTAGGACCTAGGCACTGAAATCTCAGGAAAGTAAATGGCAAGACCTGCCAGAGCAAACTTTAAGGAAAGACCTGATTGGCCTGCATGTGGCGGAGTACGTAAACTTAAGGTCCCATCAGGGGGCCGGCAGCTAACAAGCCAGATGAACAAGTAGCAAAACATATCACAGAACACATGAGCAACACATTTTTAAACCTCTGGCCTTGACAGCGTACTGTCCTCGATACTAAGGTTCGACTTGAACAGGTCCAGCACACAGTTCTGGGAGGGCTGAGCGAACCTCAGACATCGAATGATACGATGCTTACGGTTTTCAGCACGCTTTTTCCCGTCGACGATGTTGATGGGGAGACGGCAGACCAGACTGCTCTACGTTTAGCTAACCAGCACTACTGTAGCTCTGGTGCACCCATTGAGGTGTTTTCAATGGCTGAACTTGAGCAGGCCGTGAGAAGTATGCAAAATCGTAGGGCCCCTGGCACTGATAACTTTTCTGCTGAGATTCTGAAGGAATTCTTCAGACACTTTCCTGACTTATTACTGTGGCTGTACAACCAGTGCTTCGAAGAGTGCACCTTTCCACAGAGTTGGAAAGAAGCCAGACTTGTCGTACTCCTGAAAGGAGACGATCGTGAGAGGACGGATCCGTCATTTTTTGGCCCATTGCCTTGCTATCTGTCTTGGGAAAAACGTTTAAGAGACTTATAATGAGTAGCTTGAATGCAGTGTATAGAGAAAAGGACCAGGAATCCGATCGGCAGTTTGGCTTCAGACAAGGCCGTTCTGCTGAGGATGCCGTGGTGAGACTGCTCTCTCTGGTTCGTAGCTCTGAGAGCAAATACGTCCTGGGCATTTTCCTTGATTTTAAGGGAGCTTTAGACCGCCTCTGGTGGGAGAGCATCATGCCGATTGAGACTTGTGGACTGTCCGAGTGATATCTATCGTCTTATGCGTAGCTACTTTCAAGATCAGAGAGTGGTGGTCTATAACCGCTTCGAGAATGTTTGTCACACGGTCTCCAGAGGAGTTCAGCAGGGCTGCATTATAGGCCCTTTTATGTGGAACTTCGTCTTGGACGAGTTATTGAACCAAGACTGGAATTGTGTGGCGATTATAGCTTACGCAGACGATGTTGCCGTACTTGTGTGCGGTGACGCCGGATTAGAAATGGAGCAAAAAGCCAGTTGGGTATTAGACAGGATACAGACCTCAGTTTTTTCCTGTCTAATACCCAAGGTTAACAATTTAATGATATCGCCTACGAAGTCGCAGTGCATGATGCTGAAAGAACTTTTCAGTCCTAATAGACATCCCACAATAGGCCTTGGTGGGCTTTCCTTGGGTTTTGTGCCAGTGATAGAGTATCTGGGAGTGAATCTGGATCAGAGACTGAGCTTTATTCCTCATGCGAAGTTCATGAGGGTTAAAATTAAGAAGCTGTATGGGAAGCTTAGGAGAATCACCCGAGCTGACTGGGGTATCAAAGGAAGGAACTTGGACATGCTTTATAAGTGCCTCTTTGTCCCTGTAATTACCTATGCCTGTGGAGCCTGGGGACAGACTATAGACAGCTGCTTAGTGAGGCGCCACTTGATGGCTGCTCAGCGGTTTGCATTGTTAAGTGTGACCAGAGCTTGCCGCACTGTCTCCACAGAAGCCCTACAGATTCTTGCAAGTGCGGAGCCAGTTGACTTACTGATTCTGGAAAAACTCCTACGATATCGAACCAAGAACAACTTACCTTTGGAGTTGTCCGTTGTTGCCCCGATGCGGGAAGAGTCTATGGCAGACCCGACTTGAAGGTTGAGAGCAAGAGAATTTCGCTGGAAGTCCATCGACTTTGGCAGGAGCGTTGGACGACGTCCTCTAAGGGCAGAGTGACGTATGAGATGATGCCTGAACACATCTCACGATTAGAACAGATACGCAGGTGGCCTAAGCTTGGAGTGTTCCAGGCTATGGTTGTCACTGGACACGGACTTCGGTTGCGGCTTCATCAACTGGGCCTTGCGGACAGTGATTGCTGTCGTTGCGGGCAGATTGAGGATAGCCAGCATGTAATTTTTCAATGTCAATTATATGACGTGCCAAGGCAAAGGCTGCTTGGCCAGTTAGGGGTATCCTCTCCTCATGAGATGCAGAAGCTCTTTGAAAATGAAAGTATATATAAAGTTTTTATAACGTATCTTAAAAATGTAAATGTCATACGTAGTGCTCAGGGCACTACTTGAACTATTAGGTTCATTTATTCCCGCATTCTTGCATGTTAGCTTTATATTGCAACTGCTTGTCGTTGCTGAATTGTATATTATGTACATGGTACTTTTGATCTCAAAATTGAAATGTAAACTTTTGATTTTAAATTCATATAGATTTTGATTGTGGTTCTGATCAAAGCAATAAGAATTCTACTCTCTTAGAGAGTTGTAAATATGGTGAAAATAATAAGGGTAGTAGCGACCTGCCTGCACGGGGCTAGGGATGGTAAACTTCCGAGTAGTAGGGCGAGTCCTTGCGGCTTGGAAGGCTAAATAGGTGTAAATAGTTAAATTGCGTTGTTGAGCTTTTGCTCGGGGAACGCTCCAATGAGTGTAAATATGATGATGATGATGTCCTCGATACTGCCCCGGTACCATTTTGGCGGTCTGGGTGCACAGTGTTCTTATTGTTTTGATCTAGCGTTTATTATAGTGATCTTAGTTCTTTCCAACAGAGACTTGTTATACTGTGCAGTGACTACTGGTAACTGGTAGGCCTTACTTCCACGCAGTCCGGGGTGTGCGGCCAGGCGAGTCCTTGTCGGTTAAGTAGGCCTTGATCGGCGGACTTTGTCTGTCAAAAGTGATCAATGTAGTGTGGGACTATCTTGGAATCGAACATTGTGTTCCAAACCATACATTACCATATACCTTGTATTAAGTACTGTTGCAAAAATGTCTGTATTATCATTGACCATGTCTGTGCCATCTAGAGCCAAGCTAGGCCCGAAGATATCGGACTCTGAGACGACTGCGGTCGTTGATCTTGGTGCTTCTATCACTGCGGACGGCAGCGCTGGAGGTGCAGATCCAGTAACGACGCAAGTAGTGCTTGAACAATTTCCTGGAGATCTCCTTGAGTTATACATGGATGACTCCTCCAACGATTCGGCGGCTGTTGAATCGATCCAGCGGACTGCTGTAAAATGACTCAGACCGGACTCCTCCGATGATGAGGAAAGCCCGATGAATAACTTGAAGGACTTGAAGGCGGTGCGTCAAAGTCTTGATGACTTTATGTTCAACGATTCGAACAAGGTCAAGAGATCAGCCATGCGCACTATTCTAGGAATGTGGGACGAACTGGAACTTCGGGCTATCGAAGTATACGCCGAAAGCCAGTCTTTAAAGGCAGCACTGAAGAGGAGCCAGCCCTCCATCAGCGTTGCGCCTGCATTGTACGCCAATGTCGTACAGAGCCAGAAGCGCTCAACTCCTAAGAAACCCGAAGTACATGCTGTTCTTATAAAATCTGACTCTGAGACTCTTAGAACCAGTGAGGCTGTAAAGCAAGTGGTACTACAGTCTGTAAAGCCTGCGTTAAAGAGTGTTAATGTTCGAAGAATGCGAACCATAAAGGATACTGGTGTGGTGCTGGAGGTGGAGAGCACGGAAGACGCGCAACCCATTCTTAACTGCGAGACGGTAAAAGCCAAGGGTCTAAGGACGGAGGTCCCCAAGAAACCTGGGAAACGTCTCATTATCTACGATGTAGATGCAGAAGTCGGAAAATAAGATTTCTGTCAGAATTATATGAGCGTAACTTCAGTTCAAGCGGTGTAACAAGAGCTCAGTTCCAGAAGGATACCTTGATCAGGTCAGTGGCGAAAGTTGCCAATAAGGATACTAAAACTGGATCATCGAGGTCTCTGCCGAGCTGCGGTACATCCTCGTCGAGAAAGGAAGAGTATTCATGCACTGGTCGTCCTATAAAGTCCGTGACATATATTTCACGGTAAAGTGTTTTAAATGTCTGGTCTTCGGGCATATAGCAAAGAACTGTAAGTCGAAGACTGTGTGTGGTCACTGTGCGGGAGATGGCCACCTTTACAAAGAGTGCCCTAAAAAAGGCTGAGAAGCCAAAATGTGTTAACTGTGCTAGGCGAGGGAAGACCTCCGACCATTCTGTTAGAAGTAGAGACTGTCCTATCTACAAGAGCTACTTAGAACTAATCAAGAGTAAAGTCGTGTATGGATAGTACATCCATTACGACTTCCAACGATGTGTTCCGAGTCATACAGATCAACGGTCAGAGATCGTACCCTGTCGCTCTACAGTTGGCAGAGCGCTCTAGGAGAGAGAAAAGTGTGACTGTATCCTCTTGCAGGAGCCGTACATAGCGAACGATAAAGTTCGTGGCTGTCCCCTAGATTATAGGGTTGTTCAGTCTCGTCAGGGTTGTCAGGATGCGATAATTGTCTGTAACAGAGATTTGGTGGTTACCCAGTTACAGAAGCTTGCTCCACGCACTATGTTTGTGCCGAGATTATTGGTTCATTTGGTAGAGTGTACTTGGTTAGTATTTGCGCCCAGTATCGGGACGAACCACAGGCCTATCTCCGATATGTCGATGAACTTTGTACTGAGTTAATGGGTAAGAAATTACTCATAGGTATCGATGCCAAGGCCAAGTCGGTGAGTTGGGGTAGTACAACCTCGGACTATAGAGGGGTACTTTTTGAAGACTGTATCTTGGCTAATAGTCTGGAAATCTTAAATATCCCTAACCAACCTTGACCTTCTCTACACTGCAAGTCGAGTCAAACATTGACATTACTCTTTCCACTGGTACCTTAGTTAATGAGATCACTAAGTGGTCCGTGGAGACCGATTGGTCGACTAGTGATCACAGGGTTTACGATGCGAGATCCGTCCTTTTGAACGCAGTACTGAAAATTGTAACGTGGATAGGTTTCTGACGAGTACTGCTAACCGGAAAAAGTTTAAGTCAGTCCTAGACAGTGTAACTGCCAATGAATCATGGAGACAGCAGTGGAGTCGTAGACTGGCGGCCCAAAGAGTTTCTTTAGTGAATAATTTGCTTCAAAGGACTTGCAATGCATCTATGAGGAGAGGTAGGAATAGGACGACGTCTGTTCCCTAGTGGCTTCACTCCGTGGCTGAGTTAGTCGGTCTCAGGCGTAGATAGCAAGGTTTTTTTCCCTCAGAAACTGAGGTTTTTTCGTCCAGCAAAACAGGCAAATCGACCAGAGAACACACGCAATTTGCAGACACGAATGCGGGTTAATGTAATTTCATTTACGGGTAACCCTAATATAGTAATTTGTTCCCTGGTGGTGCGGGGTGTTGAGCAGACCTAGACGCCTTGTCAACCAGACTCACAGAAAGTTTCAGAGAGCCAGAAGTTCGGATTACTTAAACCTTGCCAGCTACCGCGAGCGTTATGCTATGGCAAAACGTAACTATGTCAAGGTGATTCGAGACTGAAAGGCAAGGCTTGGCAGGATTTTGTCTCCGAGAGAGGCAACTCGAACCCTTGGGGATTGCCATACTGGTTAGTGATGGAAAAGATTCGACTTGAACAGGTCCAGCACACAGTTCTGTGAGGGCTGAGCGAGACTCAGACCTGGAATGACACGATGCTTACGGTTCTCAGCACGCTTTTTCCCGTCGACGACGTTGATGGGGAGACGGCAGACCAGATTGTTCTACGTTTAGCTAACCAGAACTACTGTAGTTCTGGTGCATCCATTGAGGTGTTTTCTATGGCTGAACTTGAGCAGGCCGTGAGAAGTATGTGAAATCGTATGGCCCCTGGGACTGATAACTTTTCTGTTGTGATTCTGAAGGAATTCTTCAGACACGTTCCTGACTTATTACTGTCGCTGTACAACCAGTGCCTCGAAGAGTGCACCTTTGTACATAGTTAGAAAGAAGCCAGACTTCTCGTACTCCTGAAAGGAGACGATCGTGAGAGGACGGATCCGTCTTTTGTATAGGCCGATTGCCTTGCTATCTGTCTTGGGAAAAACGTTTGAGTGACTCATAATGAGTCGCTTGAACGCAGTGTATAGAGACAAGCACCAGGAATCCGATCGGCAGTTCGGCTTCAGACATGGCCGTTCTGCTGAGGATGCCGTGGTGAGACTGCTCTCGCTGGTTCGTAGCTCTGAGAGCAAATACGTCCTGGGCTTTTTCCTTGATTTTAAGGGATCTTTTGACCGCCTCTGGTGGGAAAGCATCTTATGCCGATTGAGACTTGTGGACTGTCCGAGTGATATCTATCGTCTCATGCTTAGGTACTTTCAAGATCGGAGAGTGGTGGTCTATAACCGCTTCGAGAAAGTTTGTCACATGGTCTCCAGAGGAGTTCGGCAGGGATGCCTATTAAGACTTTTCAGTCCTAATAGGCATCCCACAGTAGGCCTTGGTGGGTTTTTCTTGGGTTTTGTGCCAGTGATAAAGTATCTGGGAGTCAATCTGGATCAGAGACTGAGCTTTATTCCTCATGCGAAGTTCATGAGGGATAAAATTAAGAAGCTGTATTGGAAGCTTAGGAGAATCATCCGAGCTGACTGGGGTATCAAAGGAAGGAACTTGGACATGCTTTATAAGTGCCTCTTTTTCCCTATAATTACCTATGCCTGTGGAGCCTGGGGACAGGCTATAGACAGATGCTTAGTGAGGCGCCACTTGATGACTGCTCAGCGGTTTGCATTGTTAAGTGTGACCAGAGCTTGCCGCACTGTCTCCACAGAAGCCCTACAGATTCTTGCAAGTGCAGAGACAGTTGACTTACTGATTATGGAGAAACTCCTACGATATCGAACCAAGAACAACTTACCTTTGGAGTTGATGGGTGTCCGTTGTTGCCCCGAAGCGGAAGAGTCTACGGCATACCCAACTTGAAGGTTGAGAGCAAGAGAATTTCGCTGGAAGTCCATCGACTCTGGCAGGAGCGTTGGACGACGTCCTCCAAGGGCAGAATGACGAATGAGATTATGCCTGAACACATCTCACGATTAGAACAGATACGCAGGTGGCCTGAGCTTGGAGTTTTCCAGGCTATGGTTGTCACTGGACTCGGACTTCGGTTGCGGTTTCATCAACTAGGCCTTGCGGACAGTGATTGCTGTAGTTGCGGGCGGATTGAGGATAGCCAGCATGTAATTTTTCAATGTCAATTATATGACGTGCCAAGACAAAGGCTGCTTGGCCAGTTAGGAGTATCTTCTCCCCATGAGATGCAGAAGCTCTTTGAAAACGAAAGTATATATAAAGTTTTTGTAACGTATCTTAAAAATGTAAATGTCATACGTAGTGCTCAGGGCACTACTTGAACTTTTAGGTTCATTTATTCCCGCATTCTTGCGGATGTTAGTTTTATATTGCAACTGCTTCTCTTTGCTGAATTGTATATTATGTACATGGTACTTTTGATCTCAAAATTGAAATGTAAACTTTTGATTTTTAAATTCATATAGATTTTTGATTGTGCTTCTGATCAAAGCAATGAGAATTCTACTCTCTTAGAGAGTTGTAAATATGGTGCAAATAATAAGGGTAGTAGCGACCTGCCTGCACGGGGCTAGGGATGGTAAACTTCCGAGTAGTAGGGCGAGTCCTTGCGGCTTGGAAGGCTAAATAGGTGTAAATAGTTAAATTGCGTTGTTGAGCTTTTGCTCGGGGAACGCTCCAATGAGTGTAAATATGATGATGATGATGTCCTCGATACTGCGCCCCGGTACCATTTTGGCGGTCTGGGTGCACAGTGTGCTTTTTGCTTTGGTCTAGCGTTTATTAGAGTGATCTTAGTTATTACCAAAAGAGCTTTCTTGTAATACTGTGCACTGATTACTGCTAACTGGTGGGCCTTACTTCCATGCAGTCCGGGGTGGGCGGCCAGGCGAGTCCTGGTCTGCTAAACGGGCCCTGATCGATGGCCTTTGTCGATCGAAAGTGTAGTGTAGAGCGGGACTCTCTTGGGAACATTGTGTTCTTGACCATATAATCATAAAGATATATATACTTTCTATAAAGTACTGTTTCATTATTTTGTGAAAGGAACTGACCATGTCAATTCAGCCAAGAGCCAAGATAAGTCTTAGGACAAGGGACAGTGAGACGATGGATATCGTCGTTCCTTGTGCTTTTAGCTCTACGGACGGTAGTGCTGGAGGCCCAGATCAAACATCGACACAAGTACTGCTCGATCGTTTGCCTGGAGACCTTGTTGAGGTCTTTATGGATAGTGACTCCTCTAACGATTCGACGGTTGTCGAATCAACCCTGAGAATTGCCGTGAAACTTCTCAGACCGGACTCCTCCGATGATGAGGACGATCCAATGGAAAACGTCAAAGAAAAGAAGGTTATGCGTCAAACACTCCACGACTACATGTTCAATGACTCGAACAAGGTGAACAAAGGGGCTATGTACGCCATTGTGTGAATGTGGGACCAGCTGGAGGCCAAGGCTATCGAAGTATATGCTGAGAACCAGTCGTTTAAATCGATGTTGAAGAAGAGTCAAATTATTGTTATTATTATTATTTTAGGGTTGCCCGTTATTAAATACATTAACCCGTATTTGTGTCTGTAAATTGCATACGTTCTATGGTCGATTTGCCTGTTTTGCTGGACGAAAAAACCCCAGTTACTGGGGAGAGAAACCTTGCTATCTACGCCTGAGACCGACTAACTCAGCCACGGAGTGAAAAAAGCCCATTAAAGTTCCTCGTGTCATCGACGGGATTCGAACCCAGGCCTTTTCCACCCGGTGTGGGGAGGACGGTGACGATACCACTGTGCTACCCGCGCAGAGTTTAAGAAGAGTTCTCTCTCAACGTCGCGCCCACCTCGTATGCGGATGTCGTGCGCAGCCCGAAGAGTAGTCCTTCCAAGAAGAAGGAAGTGCCGTTCTGATTAAATCCGATGCAGACTCTCTCAAGACCAGTGAGGCGGTAAAACAATCGTTTTACAGTCTGTAAAGCCTGTGCTGAAGAGCGTAAATGTTCGACGCATGAGAACTATTAAAGACACAGGAGTAATGCTGGAAGTTGCCAGCAAAGAGTACGCCCGAAGGATAATAAACTATGAGACGATAAAAGCAAGAGGCTAAAAACCGAGATCCCGAAGAAGCCCGGTAAATGTCTCATCGTCTACGGTGTAGATTCCGATGTCGAGAAAGAAGATTTCCTTTCTGAGCTGTATGAGCAAAACATCAGTTCATGCGGTGTTAGTAAAGTTCATTTCCAGCAGAGTACTTTAATTCGGGCTGTGGCGAAGGTCACGAATAAGTACACAAAGAACTGGATCATAGAGGTTCCCACAGACTTGAGGAATATCTTGATAGAGAAGGGTAGAGTGTTCCTGCATTGGTCGTCCTACAAAGTCCGAGATATATACTTCACAGTGAAGTGTTTCAAGTGTCTTCCCTTCGGGCGCTTAGCAAGGAACTGTAAGTTCAAGGCTCTTTATGCAAACTGTGCCGGAGAAGGCCACTTTTTCATGGAGTGCCCCTAGAAAGTCAAGAAGCCGACTTGTGTTAACTGTAAAAAGCGTGGTAACGTTTCTGACCATTCTGTTCGCAGTAGAGATTGTCCCATCTACAAGAGCTATTTAGAATAGATAAAGAGTAAAGTTGTTTATGGGTAGTACACCTATAATAGCTATTAACAAAGGGTTCAGCGTAATTCAGATCAACGGTCAGAGATCGTATCCGGTGGCTCTGCAGTTGGTCGAACGCTCCAGAAAAGAAAAATGTTACTGTATCCTTTTACAGGAGCCGTATACAGCGAATGATAAGGTTCGCGGTTATGCCCTAGATTATAGGGTTGTACAAACTCTTCAGGGTTGTCAGGCAGCGATAGTTGTCTGCAACAAAGGGCTGGTGGTTACCCAGTTGCAGAAGTTGTGCTCCACGCACTATGTTTGTGCCGAGATTATTGGCTCATTCGGCAGAGTGTACTTGGTTAGTATTTACGCCCAGTATCGGGAAGAGCCACAGGCCTATCTGCGGTATATAGATGAATTGTGTATTGTGTTAGCAGGTAAAAAAATACTTATAGGTATAGATGCCAATGCCAAGTCAGTAATTTTGGGTACTGTTAATTCCGGCTAAAGAGGACTACTCTTCGAAGATTGTATACTGACTAATAGACTCGAGATTCTAAATGTCCCTAATCAACCTTGTACCTTTTCTACACGGCAAGGTGAGTCTAACATCGATGTCACTCTATGCACTGGTGATCTAGTTAATGAAGTTACGGAGTGGTACGTGGAGACCGATTGGTCGACTAGTGATCATCGGGTCTTACGATGTGAGATCCGTCCGTTGGAACGTAGAAATGTTAATAATGACGTGGATAGGTTTGTGGTGAGTACTGCTAACTGGAGAAGGTTTAAATCTGTTTTAACCGATGTAACTGCCAATGAAGCCTGGAGACAACGTTGGAGTTGCAGCCTGGCAGCCCAAAGAGTTTCCTTAATTACCGGGCTTCTTCGGAAGGCTTGTGTGGCTTCTATGAGAAGAGGAAGGAATAGGATAACGTCTGTTCCCTGGTGGTGTAGGGAGCTAAACAGACTTAGACGCCTTGCCAACCAGACTCGCAGAAAGTTTCAGCGAGCCAGACGGTCAGCTTACCGAAACTTAGACGACTACCGAGAGCGATTTGCTACGGCTAAGAGAAATTACGTCAAGGTGATTCGCGACTGCAAGCGGAAGGCTTGGCAGGATTTTGTCTTAGACAGAGGCAACTCGAAACCTTGGGGTCTGCCGTACCGGTTAGTTTTGGATAAGGTTAAACTTGACCAAGTCCAAAATTAGGTTTTCGGGGGATTAAGCGAGTCTCAGACCTGGAATAACACAATGCTTACGGTTCTCCGTGCGCTTTTTCCCGTTGACGATGTCGATAGTGAAACAGCTGAGCAAACTGCTATTCGTTTAGCTAACCAGAGCGGTAGTTGTGGTGCATCCACCGAGATGTTTACCCTGGCTTAACTTAAATGGGCGAGTTAAACGCACACGAAATCGTAAGGCTCGTGGCACTGATAAGATTTCAGCGGAAGTTTTTGTAGGGGAAATTTTGAGCTTATTTAGATTGGCCCAGTTGGATAAATCATCCAATATTGTTTGGATCTTTTGTTCTAAGAACCGCCAAGTCGTCTGCATATGCAATTTTTTGCAATCTCCATTTTTCTTTGTCAGCCATTGATCTAAGACTGCATTCCAGAGGAGAGGCCCCAGGACTGAACCCTGCGGGCACCCTCTGGAAGCAGTCGTGCTGTAAGTCAGGTGTTTGGCACAAACCATGATCTGTCTGTCTTGAAAGTATGATCTCATAATTTGGTAGATATGATTATCACACATGGCTGAATGTAGCGACCCGAGGGCGCTCTCCCACCAGAGGGAGTCGAATGCGCCCTCGAAGTCCACGAACACCACCAAGAGATACTTGCTGTGAGAATACTGGATGTATTTCAGAAGAGAAATTATAGCATCTTCGGTCGAGTGACCCTTTTTGAATCCGTGTTGATGATCTGAGCACAATTGCTAGTCCGATAACATGCTTGCAATTCTGGGAGAAATTAATCTCTCAAAAAGTTTCCCTAAGTTAGCCGGGAGGGATATTGGTCTGTACGCCATTGGGTTTGTTTTGAATTTTCCAGAGTTATATAAAATTTTCAGTAGAGCTAGTTTCCAGGGTTTGGGAAAAAGTCCTTCGAGGAAGAATTTATTGTACATATTCAGTAGGATATTGGGAAACAGTTTAAAAAATTTCACAATTACCAAATTCTCTAGCAAGTCAATGCCAGGGCATTTTTTCTTATTGAGTTTAGCAGTAGCAGCTCCTAGTTCCACGAGAGTGAAAAGGCAAACATCGGTAGATCCAACATAATTCTGGTTTTTCCTCCTGATCGCTGCCTGTTCTGGAATATCACAGTGAGGTAGATCCTTTGGAAACAAATTATCTACGATCGTTCCAACAGTAGAGTGCCAGTCTGTTGTTTTTAAGTTATTACTAATTACAGTCTGATAGATATCTCCACTTATCAGTTTATTCCTCATTATTTTATATATGATCCCCCAGGGGTTGGTATTCCCAACATCTTTGACCAAGTTTTGCCAGCAGGTCCTCTTACTTTCAGATATGGCTCGATGGAATAATTTTCTTTTCTCTCTATAACTGTTTTTCAGCCTTTCAACGTCCTCGTTAGAAAGATGTCTACTACGCTGATATAAGCGTCTGGCTTGTTGAGTTTTAAGCCTCAAATCAGAAAGCTGAGCATTCCACCATGGCACTGAAGGCTTTCTTATATGTTTCCTTTTACTTGAGTTTGACATAGCTATATATAGATGTTGCCGAACAGTGTCTACATATTCTGAAGCCGATAGTTGGTTTAATGCTTCGCATCCTCCCCATTAAATACTGTACGCAGATAATCCTCGAATTTTTTTTCAGTTGACTTTACGGTATCTTCTTAGGTCATGGACAGTCAAGTCCTTGTGTTGGGAGTTCTTTGATATGTTGAACGTGATAGCCCTGTGATCGCTGTTCACCAAGGAGGGTTTCACGTCCCAGTTTCCAGTTTTGTCATCCATCCTTATGGAAGTAAGTGTGACGTCAATGTTTGATTCTCCGTTGGTAGTGGAGAAAGTAAATGGTTTATTTTGTACATTTTTAATACAAAGGCTGTGAGCCATAATTAAATTTTCAAATTGGGCTCCTCGAGGATCAGTGAAGCCACTGTTCCAGAATGTCGATTTGGCGTTCAGGTCCCCGCCACCACCAAGTTATTATTTGCGAATTTATCACAGATCTTGTCCAGTAGGTGCAATGCCATATGCACATCTTCTGAGGGGGGACAGTATAGTGAAGTTAGGTAGAAAGAGATGGAACTAGAGGATACGAGGATACAGGTAGCATTCGCTGAGCATTCTCCTGTAATCGCAGTAATAACTAGTTCGTTATTAAACACAATAATTGCAGTTTTGGGTGGAGGATCAAAGTTGCTATGATTCTAGTGGAATTGGGGTAGCCCATGATTTTATGCGCTGTTCCACCTACTTGGGATGAATAATATGGTTCCTGTAGACAGACAATGTCATAATTATGTTCTATGGCTACGTTTCTGATCTCATCAGCTGCGGCTCGAGAGCGCTGTGCGTTTATCTGTAAAATTCTAATTGTGTCTGTATTTTGAGAGTAGCCAAAGTTATTTCTGCTTGTAGTTGTATTATCCATCAACGATACGCTTATTTGCTAGTTCCATCGCTTTTAAAAACTCGGGGCACTTTCCATCCCTGACTGAGTGATTGGAGTCCTTGTTCTTGCGGTTACAGTTTATGCATTTTGGTGATTCTTCTCTGTTGGGGCACTCTGCGAAGATGTGACCCCCATTGGCACAGTGACTACATGACAGGGTTTTATGAGAGCAATTTTGTGCAGAGTGCCCGTAGGCCAGGCACCTGAAACATTTGTTAACTACGGTGAATTTTCTGAACTTATGCGATGTAAAGCCTAAATATATTCGATCGTTTTGAAGTAAACAGTGGAGAAGTTGAGGATTGAATCCAATCACCCAGTTAGTAATACTGTTTCCGAACCTGAGCTGAACCTAAATGTTGTACCCTCGTTTACCTCCTGTTGTGAGAAGGAATAATCTTTTAAATTTTTATGATACAGGTCGTCCAAGATATATAATCTTTTGGAACTCCATAGAGTGGAATTGTTGGGTTTGACATTTTTGGCTTTTCTATTGAAAGTCCTGCATTCTTGAGTGCAGGCAAGGTACAGATTTTGGTGGCATCAGATGAGTTTGTAGTTTCTACTAACAAACCCTTGTTCTGGAGGAGTCTGATGTTCTTAACTTTCATTTCTTTATACTCGGTTTTGAGTGTGTTTGTCACCGCATTCCTAATGTCTTGACTGGACTGTATCACTGAGTCAGCAGTGGGTCTTAGGATTAGTATATTGCGTGGATCACCAGGTCGAGAAATCCAGGGGGTTTTGGCAGGCTCTGAATGGGCCACCATCTGTGGTTCATTTGACATTTCTGTTGATAGTTGTCTAGGCTTTTCGCCCCGTCTTCCGGAATTAACTTTCTCCAACGGATGGGATCGCTCAGGATCAAATCGGCCCCAATTTGATTTTGCAGCCTCTGCAAAGGTCATTTTCATCAACGATTGATTTCCTCCATGGGAACCTCCTGGGGAGAGAATATGTTGATCAAAAATATCTGCCCGACATTCTGTGCTGGTCGTCTTGGCCTTCAGCCTCTCATTATCTATTATTAGAGACATTGTTAGGGCCTCCATGCCAGCCCAAAGGCTGTGAATGAAATTTGATGCAATTTTCGTAACCATACTGGTATCTGCTGACATAAAATCTCCGAGCGCCTTCTTTATTTTTATAACTGTGGCGTGTACAATAGTTGGATCCAAAGAAGCTCCAAGATCCAAGGTATCGGTGAAAGACGTGTTTGGAACCCCTGTTGTCTGGGAGGGGCTAATATTTTCAGTATTTTCTGGATTTGTTGGTTCAGTTTTGTCATCAACTGTGCCAGTATCTTTCTGTACTGTATTTTTAGACTTTGAATCTTCCGGATTAGTGTGTACGTTTTGGTGTGTACTTCCATTTTCGTGGTCTGTTCGCTCTCCTTGAACTGAAACAGCTCCAGCGCGGCCGTGTTGATCAAGTTGGGTGAAATACACCTGGCTGTCACTGGCGTACCGCCTTCTACAATGCTGCAGTGGGCAGGGCGACGCCAGGTGGGAGTCGAGCAGCAATTTCGGGGGGGAATCCGGTATTGATTGGAAAGGGCTTACTTTTCCATTCGTTGGCGTTTTCCGACAGCAGTAAGCAGTGAATTTCGCGCGGGCTGCGCTTGATAATTTTTTCAGGCTTATCCTGGACAGACCTGAGCAGCTTTGGCAAATTTGGCATTTGCACTTCGAACATTTGATGTAGACTCCTTTGCAGTCTTTATTAACCTCTTTTTTGCATAATTTGCAGTTGTCTGCATTTTTCGGTCGAGTCTCCCCTTCCATAGAGAACGGTATGAAAAAGAGTGGGAACTACGTACAGTATATCACCCGCGCTCTCAACATAATCCCGTTTGTCACTGCTGCAAAAACGAGGCTCTCCCCAAATGTGAAAGGGACCTCCTGCTGTACAGTGATTGCCGCAGGCAGGGAGGTGACACGGAGAGAGCGAGAGCGAGGGAAAACACTGTTGGTCAGTTGTGCTAGTGTCCACTAACTGCCATCGAGCTATATAAGAAATGACAAGATATCGTCCATCTTGGAAAAATTCATTGTCGCAGGCCAAAATAGGGAAAATTATAAAATACTTATCTTTGGCTGGAGCAACGCAGCCGAAATTTCATGCACCAGTAGAGAGGCACTCACTGATGACCTCTGTATCACTTGAACGGTCGAGCATTCACTGTAATTCACATAAATCACCTTTAATTATGAGCCAGATAATATGTACCATGAAATTTATGAAGAAGGCGAAGAGTGCGATTTTACATTGGATAAAGTATATGAGGCAATTAATCGAGCAAAAAATAAAAAGACGCCGTACCTTGATGGAATTGAAGTTGCTGTGATGAAAAAAAGCATTTGAATTGACTCCGGAGGTATTTGTAAAAACGTATAATAAATGTATAAAGGAGGGTGTCTTTCCTAGGGCCTGGAAGGATGCACACGTGAAGTTGATAATAAAAGGAACTGGCAGATTACTAAATGAGACTGGCGCATACCGACCCATTGCTCTCCTTCCGGTGTTGGGCAAAGTATATGAAAGACTTTGCATAAGTCGCTTAATGATTAGTTACGAAAGTAAGTCTATGTCCTCTGAACTTCAGTTTGGATTTAAAACGGAGAAAAGCACAGAGGATGCTATATATAGACTAGCCACACTGTTAAGGGAAGCAATGAGAGGTATGTTCTGGCCGTTTTTGTTGACTTCCGTGGTGCTTTTGACAGGCTCTGGTGGGAGAGCATCCTTTCTAGGATAAGAGAATCTGGCTGTTCCAAAAACTTATACCAAGTCTCTAAAAATTATTTTAAAGCCAGAAAAGTGATTATAAGAAATAATTACAGAGAAATTATAAAGCCTATGTATCGGGGATGTCCACAAGGCTCGGTAATTGGTCCATACGTATGGAACATGGTGCTCGATACTTTTTTACAAAAAATATTTGATGGGGAAGTATGATAGCGTACGCGGACGATTTAGTGATGTTAATCCGTGCCAATTACCGCTCTCAATTGGAAACCAGAGCAGATAATGCACTGAGTTCGTTGAGTGAATGGTCGAAGCTGAATAAATTAGAGGTATCAATGGGGAAAACTGTTCAGATGCTAATGAAAGGCAAACTGAGTATGAACAGGCACCCTACCGTAAAATTGGATGGTGAGCCAATACGCTATGTCAAGACAACAAAATACTTGGGTGTGCAATTGGAGGAGCGGTTGTTTTTTACCGAGCACGTATGATATATTAAAGATAAAACAAGATTGCTGTATGCTAATATCTGGAGGGCAATAAGGATAGACTGGGGCATAAAAGGACGCTCCTTAAATATGTTATATCAATGTTTATTTGTCCCAATACTTACGCCAATAATTACGCCTTCGGAGCATGGGTCCACCGTATAGACAAATTTAAGATACAAAAGCATCTTGTTCAGGTGCAGAGATTTGTCCTATTAGGGATCACACGCGCATGCCGCACTGTCTCCTCTGATGCACTCCAGGTATTGGCAGGAAGGAAACCCGCCTATTTTGAAGTATTAGCGAAAGGATTAATATACTTCACTAAAAATAATATAAGAAGATCTATTTTGGGTGTGACTTCTTGTCCCAATTAAGGACCTGAATATTCAAGAATGGACGTTCGAGATGAGAAGAAAAGAATAAATACTGAGATTTTTGATCTATGGCAAGAAAGTTGGGTAAACAGTGAAAATGGTAGGCAAACATATATGTTCTTGCCTGATGTCAGAATAGTTGAGAATAGATCTAAACCCTAGCTACAGTTTGGGCTACGAGCGGGTTTTTTACTAACAGGACACGGTTTGAAATACAGTACAAGTTATTTCAGCTCGAATTACATTACTCGGGATTATGTTTTTGTGGAGAAAATGAAACATCAAAGCACTTGAATCTTGATTGTAATGTATACTTGGATATACGGAGGAGGTTAGAGATTTCATTGGGAGAGTTGGATGTGGATGGTCTAAGGGTCCTGTTCACAGATCCTTACAACTTTCTATGTTTAATGAGTTTGTTAATGATGTATTTAAAAACAGAACATTGATAGATAGTAACGACCCACCTCCCCGTGGCAGGGACGGGAACTATGCTGATTAGGATACATAGATTCTGGTCTAAATGTATTGCTCCTCAGAATAGGCTAAGTGGTCTTAATGTTTTTGAGTTAGAATTTCAGTTTTTAAATTTTTAATTACATTATTAATTTGCTACCATTGATTCAGATGCCAAGAAATTAAGATCCTAGCCATGGATGTGCTACAGCACTGGTAATGGTAGGATTACGTATTTCAAATGTAATGTGCAAGTGACTGGTCTGCGCGGGTAGCACAGTGGTATCGTCACCGTCCTCCCCACACTGGTTGGAAAAGGCCTGGATTCGAATCCCGTCGATGACGCGAAGAACTTTAATGGGCTGCTTTCACTCCGTGACTGAGTTAGTTGGTTTCAGGCGTAGATAGCAAGGTTTTTCTCCCCAGTAACTGGGGTTTTTTCGTCCAGCAAAACAGGCAAATCAACCATAGAACATATGCAATTTACAGACACTAATACGGGTTAATGTAATCATTTACGGGTAACTCTAATATAGTAATTTAATTTGTGCAAGTGTCCCAGGGCTAATCTTGGGAAAAAATTGTGAACGTAATTGTATTTGGCCGACTTATATAGTAAGAAAGTTAGTTGTTAATTTTTTGAAATTTATGTTGTGTGCTATTTGCATTTATTGTTTGTTGCATGAGTTGCAAAGTCCTGCGATTAGTGGCCCTACGTCCACGTTGTCTGGGGCCGGCGGTACGGGGTAAATCCCCTTCCGGCTTTGATAATTAGGTGCAAAGGGTTTTGGGAAAAAAAATAAAGTGAGCATTTCCGTGCCCTTTTTAGGTAGTCCTATGCTCTGGGACACCAGTCTGTTTCACTTGGACTGGGGAAAAATTTTTAAGTTCTGTTTTCAAATAGATTTTTGGAGCAGTAATTCTGTGTTTAAGTTGTGTTGCGTATTATTGACATAACTGTGTTAGTTGTTGTTAAATTTATAATTTCATTTAGAATTGAATCTTGGATTAACGGCTCCTTGCTCTTTAACATTGTAAATTTGTATACAGTTACCATTTACCAATCTTGGTATCTGGTTTTTATTGTGAATAGGATATTTTATATTATACAATGTCGAGCTCAGATAGAAGTGAATCTCAGCCAATGGCTTAAGCTTTGTGAATAGCCTCGGAATTCACAGAAGAAGAACAAGAAAACAACAACGAAGTTTTCTCTAATGTAAAAGGAATAACTGATAGTCAGGCTTTTCTAGGTCGCACACTAGCCAGAACGCTAGTAAAGTGCTGATCATCATCTGTTCCTGACCCCATACAAATAACTCAAAAAGAAATAACTTCCTCTAAAGACGTACAAGTACTAAGTTCAAAGGCAAAGAAAAGACCAAAAAATTATGAATCTGATTTTTGTCTATCCAAAAAGTCTAAGAAAAAGGAAAAGCAAAATAAGGATGACAGGTCTAGTTCTAAATCAGTGTATGAAGGATTTGAATATGTCCAAGAACAAAGAAATCGATTACAGAACTTCTTGTGGGATGAATGTAGTAAAGTTCCTTCTCCTTCAATTCGAACAATTCTCGATATATGGGATCAATTAGAAAGAAGACTTTTGATGTTTCCATTGAAAACATTTTATTAAAGGAAAAATTAAAGAAAAAAGAAGATAGATGTAGGAAAGATTCTTATGCCAGTACAGTTAAAAAGTATATTGAGTATCAAGAAGGTACAACAAAAATTATTATTTTGAAAACAATTACTCAGAAACATAAAACTAGTAAAGAAGAAATTAAGGAAGATGTTCTAAAAGAAATTCGTCCTATTTTAAAAGAAGTTAAAGTCAAGAACATCAGGGCTATAAGAGATAGGGGAGTTATTGTTGAGGCGGCAACAGATGATGATATTGCTAAGATCAAAGGTTGTTCTAGGCTAGATGCCCTGGGAATAAAGAGCTCAATTCCAAGATCAGTGTTGCCAAAAGTTGTAATCTATGATGTGGAAAAAGGAACTAATAAAGATGACTTTTTCCAAGAATTATGGATTAAAAATCTTAAAGAAGTGGGTGTTAGTGAGAAGAAATGCCAAGATGACATACGAGTATTACCTATTAATAAAACAAAGAATCAGGATACAGAAAACTGGATTGTGCAATTTAGCTCTGATATTTGGAATAAAGTAAAGTGTAGATCTAGGCTATTAATAGGCTGGTCAGCTAGTAGGTTTAAGGAAATCTTCCCAGTAACACAATGTTATAAATGTTTGATATATGGCCATGTGGCAAAATATTGTAAGAAAGAATCAAATTGTGGCCACCGTGGTGACACTCCTTTAAAGATTGTCCCAATAAAAGCAAACAACCAAGATGTTGTAACTGTAAAAGGAATCAAGTGGAGCATCAACATGTAGCTGTGAGCAAAGATTATCCTGAGTACAAAAAGGCTTTGGAAATTTACAAAAAGGAAATAAATTATGACTAAAAGTAATTAAATTATTCAGTTAAACGCTCAAAGAGCCAAAGGTGTGGCTAGCTAAGTAAATTTCCTAATGGAAAGAGTTGACGTGGCGGTGGCGCTCTTATAGGAGCCATATGCTGTTAAGGATCAAGTGGGGTGTTATCCCAAAAGATATCGAGTGATATCAGAGGGTAGTCTTCTAAATGCTGCAATAATAGTGCGATCTCATGAGCTAGTTATCACGAAGTGCTAACCTTATGTAATAGAAATGCTGTATGTGTCGAAATTATTGGGGACATTGGGAGGATCTATCTGGTAACACTCTACTGCCAACATGCAGACAACTTAGAACCGAGTTTGATTTATCTTGAGAAATTAAACAGGTTACTTGGTTCTGAAACAGTTGTCATCGCCATTGATTCAAATTCCAAATCTCCACTCTGGGGTGGAGAGTTGGAAGATTCCTCTGATGACAGAGGAATCTTACTGAAAGAGTATATAGCTACTACTGGAATGGAAGTATTAAATGTCTCAGGACATCCGCCAACTTATAGCACAGTACATGGTTCCTCATATATAGATATTACACTTGCTACTGGGGCTATCAGGAATAAAGTTTTGAATTGGAGAGTGGTTGAACATTATACTACGAGTGAACACAATGCGATTCTATTTAATATAGAATCGCATTGTGCTCACTTGACTATACATAGTCAAGATGAATTTCGTGTGTGGAACGTTATTCAGTTAAAAGTGCTGCATGGCCTAGATTTCAAGAAAAATATCTTGAATTAATTAATATAGTTAACTGGGAAGATTTAAATAGCAATGAATATGTCCAAGATCTTACTAATATAATATTGCAAACTTGTAAAAATAGAATGAAGTTAAAATGTATAGCTGATAGGCCGGTCTTTTGGTAGACTAGAGATTTGACAAATCTAAGGAAAAGTGTAAATAAGTTAAGGCCTAAATGTCAAAGGCATAGGCAAATTGTAACATTGATTTAGTTAGGAATTATGTATTATTATATAAAAGGAAAAGATGTGAATATGTAAAGGCTATAAATGCTTCTAAAATAAATCACTGGAAACTGTACGTTGAAGAGCAAGGATCCAGAGATCCGTGGGAAATTTTTAAATTATTAAATTGTAAAAAGAAATTTGCTGACAATACAACAACTATCGGAGTAGAGGGTGATGAAACATTGAATTGGAATGATTCTGTGAACAGAGTACTGGGTGACCTTTTTCTAAGTTTAGAAAATGAATTATCGCAAGAACAGAACCAAATTGTATTAGCAAATATGCATATTCTACCTCAAGACGAAGATAGCGAATTTATATTATTTGAAGTAAGCGATGCTATTGAACGGGCAAAGAATGGGAAGTCGCCGGGCCTTGGCCCGGCGACTTCCCATTCTTTCCATTCTTGATGGTATTGAAGTTGAGGTCTTAAAAAAGGCATTTGAACTGACCCCGCAAATAATAGTCAAAATGTATAACTTGTGTTTAAGTGAGGGTGTTTTCCCCGGAGTCTGGAAGGAAGCACATATAAAATTGATTATTAAAGGAACTGATAGAATGCTAAACGAAACTGGTGCATACCGACCCATTGCTCTCCTTCCGGTTATGGGCAAAATATATGAACAACTATGTCGTTTAATGATTAGATATGATAATAAGTCTATGTCCTCAATAAATCAGTACAGATTCAAGAAAGGAAACATTACTCAGGACGCAATTTATAGACTAGTCCGTACCGTGGAGGGGAGTGATGCTAAGTAATCAATAAAGTCAATAAAGACTAGCAGGCTTTATTGACTTTCGTGGCGCCTTCGACAGACTCTGGTGGGGAAGTATTCTTTCAAGAATACGATTGACAAACTGCTCGAAAAATCTTTATGAAGTATACAAGGACTATTTTAAAGATAGGAAAGTAATTATTAAAAATCGCTATGAGCGAATTACTAAGATAATGTGTAGGGGATGCCCTCAGGGTTCGGTGACAGGACCATATGCTTGGAACATAGTATTGGATTCCTTTTTAGAAAGCCAAGAGGTGGATATGATAGCATATGCTGATGACTTGGTAATATTGATCGAAGGCAGTTCACGGTCTCAGCTGGAAGCAAGAGCGGAAATTGCTCTTAGCTCAATGAACAGATGGTCCGTAAAAAATAAGTTGGAAATATCAGTAAGTAAGACGGTCCAAATGCTTGTTAAAGAAAGACTAAGTATGAATAGACCTCTTACCTTAAGCCTGAATGGTGAGGCACTAAGATATGTAAAGACAACCAAGTATCTAGGGGTACAACTTGAAGAACAGTTGTTCTTTACAGAACACGTCAAGTACCTGAAGAATGAAACAAAACAGTTATATGCCAAGCTCCGAAGAGTGGTACGAACAGACTGGGGTATAAAAGGACTTGCCCTGAATTTATTGTATCCATGTCTGTTCGTCCCTAAAATAACATATGCCTCTGGAGCATGGGCTCATCGAGCGAAAACTGTTATTATACAAAAATATCTTATTCAGGCACAAGGATTTGCCCTATTGGGGATAACTAGGGCATGCAGAACTGTCTCATCAGATGCCCTTCAGGTATTGGCAGGTAGGATGCCAGCTCATTAAGAAGTAATCGTAAAAGGTATGTTATATTATACCAAGAACAATATAAAGAGAACTATTTTAGGCATAACAACTTTTCCTAATGAAGATCATCTTCATTAGAGCAGATATAAAAAAAGTAAAGAAAAGAATAACTGAAGAAATAATAAAGTTATGGCAAGGAAAATGGTTAACTTCGGAAAAGGGCAGACAAACGTTTATGTTCTTCCAGGATGTTAGGATGGTTGAACCAAGAAGGAAACCCTGCTTCAATTTGGACTTAACACAACTTTTGTAATAACTGGACATGGCTTGAACATGAAATACAAGTTGTATGAACTGGGGCTGCACGAAACAGGGCTGGGTTCTTGTGATAGAAGTGAAACTTCCAAGCATTTAATGCTGGAATGTAACATATATCTTGAAATTAAAACAAGATTAGAAACCCGATTGGGTATGATATTGGAGGAAGGTCTACTTGGTGCTCTGTTTACAGATAAAAGGAATTTTTCATATTTTAATTAATTTATTACTAAAATATTTTATTAACGGCCCATGCTTGATAGTAGAAACCCGCCTCCCTGAGGCAGGGGCAGTAACTACTCTGACTAGGTTGTGTGGATACGAAATCAAAATATAACTCTTTTCAGGAAGGCTAAGTGGTTTTATTGTTTGTTTTAATGTTGAGTTGTATTTTAATAATTAATTAAACTAACTTAAATTTCTCTAAGATTCCGAAATTAAGATAAAGAGACCTTAACCACGGATGTGCTACGGCACACGTAGTGGTGAGTTCAGAAACTCTAAAATGGAAAGTGCAAGTGATTACTGCTGACTGGTTGGCCTCACTTTCGCGCATGCCGGGATGGGCGACCAGGGGACGCCTGGTCGATGGACTATTGTCGGTCAAACATGAAAAGTGTAGTGCGGGACTCTCTTGGAATCGAACATTGTGTTTCCATATAAGTCATTAACTCATAAAAAGTACTGTTGCACAAATTATATAGACTGATTATGCTTGTTCAACCAAAAACCAAGCTAAGCTTGAAATCTACGGACATGGAATGCTGGGATAAGTCATGGAATACTGGGATAAGATGACGGAAGTTGTGCAGTCTTTGGCGCTTCAGAATCAGTTTCTTGAGGCAAAGTTGGACACCTTAAAACAAGAAAACGTATCCACCCAAAGAACGTATGCAGAAGCTGTTGGTTCCCAGGAAGTACAGACCAAGAATAAAACTATTATATTGAAGGCGAAATCGGATAAATACTGGACAAGTGATCAAGGCCGAATTGCCCCTGTTTTAACTAATGTGAAGATCGTGTCAGTACGTCCAATAATAGATAAGCGTGTGATAATTGAGGCTTCATCGGAATCCAATGCTAACAAGATTAAAGTATGTCCGGAGGTCCATAATCTTGGGTTGGAGGTAGAGAGGACCCTTCGACGTTTTCAGAGATTTGTGATTTTCGATGTGGATTCGGAAGTAAGTCAAGATGTCTAAAAAACGAACTTTGGGGAAAGAACTTGGCTGATGGATTTTTCAGCAAAGACCAAATACTTTCAGAAATAAAGGTTGTAGCAAGGAACAAAGCAAGAAACTCTACAGGGTACAGTTATGTGGTGAAGGTGTCCCCACGTATTAGAAGACAATTGATAAATTGTTCAAGAGTATTCTTGAAATACAGCTCGCATAGTGTTCGGGAACTGTGGATCCCAACACAATGTTTTAAATGTATGGCGTATGGCCATGTGGCCCGGCACTGTAAGGCGGACGAGTTTTGTGGTCACTGTGCCGGGAGAGGCCATACATTTAAATCTTGCAGTAAACATTCAGACGCCCCGCAATGTGTTAATTGTCTGAAAAGGAAGGTGCCCTCTGCGCATGCTGCGAATGATCAGGTATGTCCTGATTATCTGCGTGCAGTCGATATTTTGAAACGTCGTACTGAAACCTAATGAAAGCAGCGTGGAGATGTCTTTCCTGATGACAAAATGAGTGGCTTCTCCCGGTGGTGATCGGGGTCGTTGGTTACAGATAACGCTGATGTCTGGGGTTCACAGGAATTGGACCGATGTGATCAAGTTCCTTGTAGATAAAAGAATGGTGGAGTTGTTCATTGAACTGTTATGTTTTGAAAAAGAATAAAGATCAATTTTATTATTATTCGTTTGGCAGATGCCAAATGTGGTTTCCTGAATAGGGCAACCTACCTCCTCGAGGTGGGGACGGAGATGCCGTCTCCACCGCGAGACTAAAGGTTGTACTATCTAGTTTTAGGTTTTGTTTAGTAAAATTAGAGTTTTGTAATTGTTATTTGAAATATTTACTAAATAAGGCTTGGAATAAAAATAATAATTATGATGTACGTGGCAGATGAGCTACGGCTCAGGGGGTCTCTAGGTATAGTTTTATTAAATGAAATGAAAATGTGCAGTGACTACTGCTGACTGGTTGGCCTCACCTCCATGCAATCCGGGGTGGGCGACCAGGTGACGCCTGGTCGGCAAAGTAGACCCTGATCGGCGGACAACTGTCAGTCAAACGTGAAAAATGTAGTGCGGGACATTCGTGAAATCGAATATTGTGTTTCCATATAAGTCGTTCACTCATAAAAAGAACTGTTGCACAGATTATATAGACTGCTTATGCCTGTTCAACCAAAAACCAACCTAAGCTTGAAATCTACGGACAGTGAGATGATGGATGTTGTTGATCTTGGTGCTTCTACTTCTGCAGACTGCAGCTTTGGAGGCTCAGGTCCAGTAACAACTCAAGTAGTGCTTGACCGCTTGCTTAGTGATCTTCTTGAGGTATACATGGAAAGTGACTTATCTAATTATTCGACGGTCGTCGAGTCAACCCAGGGAACTGCTGTGAAGCGGCTCAGGCCGGACTCCTCTGATGACGAGGGTGATCCGCAAGAAAACTTTAGAGACATGAAAATTGGGCGCCAGCGACTGCACGACTACATGTTCAACGACTCGAACAAAGTCAGTAGTGCGGCAATGTACGCCATTCTAGGAATGTGGGACCAGCTGGAAGCCAAGGCTATCGAGATATATGCAGAGACCCAGTCGCTAAAGGCGATGTTGAAGAAGAGTCAGTCCTCTGTCAACGTTGCGCCCACGTCGTACGCCGATGTTGTGCGAAGCCAGAAGAGCTTAGTTCTTAAGAAGACGGAAGTGCACGCCGTTTTGATAAAGTCTGATTCAGAGACTCTAAAGACCAGTGAGGCCGTGAAACAGATCCTTTTGCACTCTGTGAAGCCTGTTGCAAATTGCGTTAACGTTCGTCGAATGAGAACTATAAAGGACACAGGAGTCGTGGCGGAAGTGGCCAGCAAGGATGATGCTGAACGAGTACTTACCTGTGAGGCGATAAAAGCTAAAGGCTTGAAGACTGAGGTCCCCAAGAAGCCTGGCGAACGTCTTATCATCTACGATGTAGACCCAGATGTCGAGAAAGCAGGTTTCCTGTCGGAGCTGTATGAGCGGAACTTCAGTTCTTAGGGTGTCAGTAGAGAACATTTCCAGAAGAGTATTTTGATTCGGTCCGTGGCAAAGGTCACGAATAAGGCACAATGAACTTGATCATCGAGGTTCCCACAGAATTGCGGAATTTCGTGATCGAGAAGGGAAGAGTGTTCTTGCACTGATCCACAGCCAACTGGAGATTGTAATTGTTGAGAGCTTCCTAAGGGAGGGAGGATGCGGCTTCGAGACGTCGTGGTGGATCAATGCATTTTTGGAATGTTATTTCTTTTTTTCATTTTTGGGCCTTCAATATTGAAGTTAGGTGCGGCTAAGTGCAGCAATAGGTTCGTGATTGGATTGAAAGAGATTGTGAGGGTTGTCTTCGAGGTCACATTGTGCTTTGGAGAATACCAAATCGAAGAGATTGGATCCTCTTGTGGGGTGGCAGTTGAGAAAGCTGATACCTAGTGAATCCTTACTGCTAACGAGTGTCCTATTAAGATGTGCGAGAGTAGGTGGAAGATTGAAATCTCCACAAACAATGTGCTTAGCAGAGGCATGGAGGTGATTCACTAGCCAATGGATTACATCTTCAGTGATATCACTGTTTGGGCCTGGTGGAATATATACTGTTGCTATGTCTATCCAGTAGGTGTTAAGCTTCAGGTACACCATGGCAGCTTCAAATGCAAGGGACACTTGAACAGAATGTACCAATGAAAAGAGTGTTGTATTGTAGAGTATTGCGACTCCTCCTCCTCTACAATCCACTCTAGAGGAGCGGAGCAACTGGTAACTAGCTGAGGTGCACAGGCAACGGAATCCTGCCCATTCCCAAGCTACGTTTCAGCGATACAGAGGACATCTAGGATTTTCGAGAGTAGAAGCTGTTCGACAGTGTCTAGCTTGTTACAGATACTTCTTACATTGTGAAAGACAATTCGAATGGTGGTAGCCTTAGCAATCGGAGTTCGTACGGTTGACAAGTCTCTTTTTGGGGTCGCATTGGGCTACTGTGCGTTGTGATATGTACAGGGATATTAGAGACAGGTTTGCAGCCTTGGGGATTGACATCATAAACGTCTGGTAGTTGGATTGATTGATATGTGGACACTGTTTCCTATAGTAGTTTTGTTCTCAGTAGATTCATTTGAATTCTTTAGTGTTTCTTTGGCTTGGTAGCTTGGTAGTTTTAATTGCTCTTGCATTTGTTTATGATTTTTGTGGTTTATCGCGGTTCTTGGTGTCTGGTCTAAGAAAGGTTTGTCAAGCGTTCCAGGGGGCATTAGCCTTGGATCCAGCACGAAGCTCATCATCTCTGGGTGGCAAGTAAGGATGAAAGATGCGTAAGTTGGGTACCTAGTTCTTCTCTGTCTCACATCAATATTTATTCGGTGAAGTTCTGCAAACATGGCCTTAATGCTGCCTGGTTTAGTAGATGGTTCCAGTCGAGAAACAAAGATTTCCCCACGAGTCTGGACCGCTGTGATGTTTACGAATATGAGTGATTCCCCTTAGTGGATTGTTGTGTGCCACCTGTTTTTCCCGTTTGTCTTCCACGTTCCATTTTCTGATAGGTTGAATATATGATCCCGGTTTGTTTTGAGTGAACCTGTTGATCGGTGGGAAGAGACATGGGCAGGGAGTGCATGCAGTTTCTAAGCCTTACTGGTGGGATCTTTTGGATTTTATGATAGTCTTTTTGGCTGGTGACTACTTCTGCAAATGTGGGTATTAATGGACTCTTTCCAGCTTGGATTGTCTGCTCTAACATTTTAGGTTTGGTATTATTTAAGGTCGATACTGTAGAGGGGGGCCAGCTGAGAGGTCTTTGAGCGGCTATCTCCGGTGATGTTAGATACAGGTTTGGTAGAGTTATCTTCACTGAAATCTGCATCTTTGCTATTGAGCTGATTAGTGGATTATTCTCTTTTGTTATTTTGAAGGTTGGGTTCTATGGTAGAAGGCTGGTTCACTACATTGAATTTATTTACAACTACTTGTTCCTTGAGTTGTTGTATTTCTTCAAGAAGGCTTGAGTTTTGGGCTTTGATTTGCTTAATCTCATTAATAAGCATATTCTGCTGCGTGTTTATGAGCATCACATAATTATCACTTATCTGCAGGCAGTTTTCCCTGTGCATCAAAATTGTTACCGTTTGGCAGCACTTTGTGGCCGAGGTAGCTATAACATATATGACTCCTCCAGGGCGGCGTGGAATGGCTGTGTGTTGCAACAGAGACGTGGAGGTAGCGCTGTAATCTGTGGGGGAATGATTGTTGCTATTGGCGATATGTACCTGCTGGTCGGAAGTTTCCGGTGTGGTGCTTCCGCTGGGGTGTGGTAAGATGACTTTATTTTTATGTGCAGATGACGCAGTTTCAGTTGATGTGCACGGTATCTCACTACGTTCGGGAGGTGCCCTTGATGTACTGTTGAGGAACTCACTGTCAGGTATTTCCTTGCATGAACCACATCAAAAATTGCGTCTCCGTTGCTTGTTCATCTTTTTAAAATAAATTTTGAGGCATGATCCACAAAACGTAGCGAGGCACGTAACACAGATAACGCATAGGTCAGTGTTTAATTTGCATAATTTACATTTGGCTATGATGAAGACTTCATTTAACTCGGTCATATTTGGATGTCTGATGGTAAATTCTCGTGTTTGAAGGTTTAACCGGTGCTATCTGATAGGAAACCAGTCTGTGGTCGGACGTTTTCCACGAATCTGGAAGAAGCCACTCCTTTATATAACCTGCGATGTTCCTAGTGACGTCGATAGTAGCCTCAGTGTGTTACAGAACATGGGCAGTTGGTGCGGCCTATTTAGCACCACAATCGAAGAGTTGGAAAGGTATTCGTCAAGTATTTGCCTATTCCGAGTTCCGCTTCTGTCCGGGGTCAAGCTGTGCCAGGTGGGGGATCGGCAATTGATATCACCCCTATGAATATTTTCTCGTCCGGCCGGGAGCATGTCCACCAAAGCTTGAAGTTATTGTGTAGCTGGGGTAATGTCCTCACCCGGTCTACAGTACAGTGCTACTAGGTAGAACTGGCCTAGAGGAGTCAATACTTGGGCACAAGCCGCCCATGACGAGCACAGTTGTTTAACTTTCTTGATTGTGTAATCTGGGTTGCGTACAATTACCGCTGCCCAAGAGGTATCTTCCTTTTCGTGTACTATCTTATATGTTGTTAGGTATCTGCGCTGTTATTGACAGCATCTGTGCACCGTTAGCAGAGATTGTTTTTGGTAGTCGGTCGTCGTTGGTATTCGTGAACTGCCCTTTGAATGCTCGCTGCTAAGTCGCCGAGATTCTGGAACCTGTTGCACTCCCTTTTTGACTGGAGTGCCTAACGCAATTTTTAAGCAGGACAGCACATACCGAAGGTAGTTCTTCTGAGTGTCTTCGTGGTTTGGTCGTAATATCTTGGCCAGCCCTGGATTTCACTCCATCTTTCACGTGTCGTTCATGATTGTATGCTATCTACAAGCCGCCGGTAACCAGCAGAGACCACGGCGCAAGATCCTTGGTGAGAAGTACTGAAGTCTATTCGACACCTCAATGTCGAGACGCTTCGCTCATTGTTTCCGCTACTGTGGTTTCTTGTCCTGGATGAGTTCTCGGGATGTACCTTGGTGGTGTTCTTCTCTCTGCTTACGCCGACGGTCTTGTTCTCGTCATTCAGTCCGACACCAGAGCTTTGGAATTAAGGCCAATGAAGCTTTGGGACATCTCCAGTGCTGGGCTAAAACACATCAACTTACCATCTCCAGTGAGAGAAGGAAATCTATCTTATTTAAAGGGAAACACTAGCTACGCATTAAAATGAATAATATTTAAATTCGTCTCTAAGAGGAACTTCAATACCTAGGACTCTACACCAAGCAAACCTTTCATCCTCACTTGAAATACCGAACAATCAAAATACGGAAATGTGCAGCTATGATTAGAAGTATCAGTGGAGCGGATATGGGCCTAATGCACAAAGCCCTTTCACTAACTTACAAAGCAGTTTTTGTTCTGATTATCAGTTACAGTACTTCAGTCTGGTGCATCTAAATTGCACTGGAGTGCAACTTCGGTGCACCAGACTGGACCTGACAAGCAACCACAAACAGGAGGAAAACAGACAAATCTCAAATCAGTTGCAGCGTCTCTGGCATTAATCCTGGAATGAATTCAACCCACAAAGGAGAAATAGCAAAAAAGTTCTTCCCTCAGTCAGCTTCACGTTTCCCAAACCTCACCGGTGTACTCACCTGGATTGCAAGCAATCTTTTTATTAACAGGACACGGATCATTCCATCAAAACCTGAATTCTATGGTTATCGAGTCAAATCCAAACTGCCATTATGGAGATGAGGAGTCCTGGGTCCACATTATCTATGAGCGCCTCTCCCATGAGTGCTTCTCCCACTGTTACAACTGTTTACAGTAATCCGAGGAACTACTCGCAATCAGGAGCAAGATCTACTAAATGACAAGGAAACATAAATTTCATTCACTCGATTTGCCAAGGCTGTCCTCACCACAAAGTGTGTCAAACTCACCACAGCTAGGTCAGTAAAGAATACTCCCCATTCCTAATCCCTTCGGGAGTAGGATAAATGTAAATACATGCAAGGGAAACTATACAGCAAACCCTTTATGGATAGGAAACATGCTGGCTCTCACTTTTGGGTGCGGATTCCAATCAACTGGGTGAGGGTAGAACACAAAGAGAGCTTGGCCAAAGTCGTTCACTCAGGGGCACCTGCTCGTGAGACTTTTAATCCCCTTTCCTACCCCCACTTCGCCTAAACCCATTATGGGCTTGCCTTCACTCTTAGTCCACCATTAGTCCACCATTCTTTCACCACACAGTCTGACCTCCTCTTCTTTTATTCACTGTGAACTCTCTTCAAAAAATGTTTTTTTTTTTGTTTTGTATTTTTTTATTATGGCCTCTGCAAGGAAGCTCAGGTGACACTGGCAGAGGCCAGCCAGAGTATGATTGGCAGCCTGGTTTACCTTCCAGTGGTGGTAGCGGGCAACGTAGTGTCCCTTTAGGGACCCTGCAGCTAAGCAGCCAGAGAAACAACAGAACACAACAGAAGACTGTACACATGAAGGGTAACGCGCCTTACTATAAACGGTCTGCCTCTTTGTATCGGTAACCATTGTGGATTTGCATCATATCGATGTGTCTATTGTAAACATAATTTTGTGTCCCTAAATGTCATTATGCCATTAAATGTACACATTATCGTCTGCAGCTTTTATCATTGTTCTAACTCATTGGCTGCCATTACTCTAAATATATACAAATATATCTATATAGTAACGAATAATGGTATTAAGAAGCTAATTAAAATATATGGGGGGAAATGCCTGTACGAAAAAGGTAATAATAATAATAATAATAATAGTAATATAGCTTATGGATCAGGGACACTGCATTTGCAAAACCTATCCTACAGCCATAATGTGTATATATATATATATATAATATTGTAAATAGAACGCGTGAAGGAGATTTTATTGGTTTAAGTCTAATAAAAATACGGTATACACTGGGAGCGATATATGGAATGAAAAGAGGAAGAAATGGACTGGAAATTAAAATAAAGATAAGTGAAAAAGCGACCAAAATGGAATAACATTACGGTGTCCTTCACAATTTTAGTGTCATCATCAGAGGTCATCCCCCAAAATGATGAAAAAAAAACAGCAGTTTTCTTGTTTCTGTTTCCGACATGATCTGTATGCTATGGTGCGCGTGCGCAGTTGCCACGTGCTGCGAAAGCAAATTTTGATATGAATTTTGCATTATTAAAATAAAAGTGATTATATTACGTAGTGCATACAGATCATGGATGACCTTACAGAAGCAAGTGAAAAGAATTGAAAAAACTGGATAAACTATAGTAAGGAATATCGGAAGAAAGGGACTTACCCCACATAAATATACCGGCGGGGTACCGGTATATTTATGTGGGGGAACGCTAGCGACCTCCTAGCGTTAGGTGTAAAAAAAATATATATTATGGTGTCTGTATAGATTGAAATGATATGTTATAATTTAAAATTAAATACAGGGTGGTCACTGAAAGACTGAAGGGTTTGAAAAAGTCATAACTTGTTCATTTTTAATCTTTTTTATTTTATTTTTTTACAGGTTATAGAGCATCCCTTGGAGATTAAAATGGCTACGTACGATGTCCAGCAACGAGTAAAACTCGTTGGATTTTTCTATTCCAGTGAAAGATCAATTATGGAAACTCAGACAAAATACCGGCAACATTTTAAAGTCCTCCTAGCGATAACATGATTCGGAACCTAATTGCCCGGTTTGAAAGAACTGGATCAGTCGACGATCTTCCGGGAAGAGGTCCTGTGCGCACTGACGGTGGAAGCTGTACGGCAGAGTGTTCTTGAGGATCCATCTGCCTCTACCCGTCATCGCTCTGCTCAACTAGGCATCGCCAGAACATCGCTTCAGAAGATTCTGAAAGGGGGGGTCAGTCTTTCAGTGGCCACATTTAATCTCCAAGGGATGCTGTATAACCCGTAAAAAAAGAAAATAAAAAAGATTAAAAATGAACAAGTTATGACTTTTTCAAACCCTTCAGTCTTTCAGTGGCCACGCTATATGATTACAATATATACATTAAATTTAATACACTGTATTAGGCCAATTGGTGGGTACACGTTTTCTAGACTGTAAGACACTAGTGCTTTCAGTATACTGTGTTTCGTGATGGAAAGTAAGTTATGTATATATTGTACATCTATGCTATTTTTGTCCCAGTCTTTAAGGGTTGCATCAAAATTGCCTAAAATCGGCTTATGTTTACAGTTAGCATTATTAGATTTTTTAGAACGTTTGTGTGGTTTGCTGTGGAATTTAATTATATTGAATTTGTCATATATACAACAGTCTGCTATGTTATTAGTAATAATTTTATGGTTGAATTTATTATTGAGCCCATATGGGTATAAGGGTTTTAATTTTAACATAAATAGTTCTTGTTTAGTGTTCTAATGTCGGTGTTATTGATGTGCGCTAGTATGGATATGTATATATTGGCGAAGCTGTGTGTTTGAAAGTGCATATATTCTATTTCTAATGTCTTACAGTCTAGAAAACTTGTACCCATCAATTGGCCTAATAGAGTGCATTAAACATGTATATATTCTAATCATATTTAATCTTAACTTATTTCATATCATTTCTATCTAAACAGACACCATACTATAACATAATTTTTTTTACACCTAAAGCTAGGAGTCGCTAGCGTTCCCCCACAATATACCGGCACCCTGCCATCTTGTTCTTTGGTCAGTTTTACACAGTAACGGTAAATCCCTTTCTTCCGGCCTATACTGATATTCCTTACTATAGTTTATCCAGTTTTTTCACTTGCTTCTGTAAAGTCATCCATGATCTGTATGCACTACGTATTATAACCACTTTTATTGGTACATCCCCTATAAACTTAATAATGCAAAATTCATATCAAAATTTGCTTTCGCAGCACGTGGCAACTACGCACGTGCACCATAGCATACGGATCATGTCGGAAACAGAAGCAAGAACATTGCTGTCGTTTTCATAATTTTGGTGGATGAACTCTGATGATGACACTAAAATTGTGAAGGACACCGCAATGTTATTTCATTTTGGTTGCTTTATCACTTATCGTTATTTTAATTTCCAGTCCATTTCTTCCTCTTTTTCATTCCATATATCGCTCCCAGTGTATACCGTATTTTCATTAGACTTAAACCAATAAAATCTCCTTCACGCGTTCTACTTACAATATTATATATATATATATGTACTGGTGTGCAAAATTTAAGGACCAGTCAGGTTTTCACCTGTACCTTCTCATAGGAGTGTCCTGGATATGGGAAAAACATACCAAACGAATCTCGTGAGGTACAGAAATGATGAAGGAAACATTACTGACACAACGACGGAAACTAGACAGTAAAGAGGGACTTTATTAAAAAATGGCAACATAGCACTGGCTGCCATGATACAGATGCATCACTGCCAAAGTTGTAACAAAGGGAAGAGGTGGTCCTCAGTAGGAAATATGGCCACCCTTAATGTTGATGCAGGCTTTGCACCGCCTTTCCATACTTTGTACAATGTTGCTGTTCTTGCGGTAACGTCGTCCATTGCTCTGTCAGCGCCATCTTCAATTGGTGAACATTTTCTGGTGTGTGTGGACGTGCCGTTAGGCGTCTCCCCAGAGCGTCGCATATGTGTTCGATGCTTCTGTCCCAAATGGCTGATGTCATCTGCATGTCTGAAACCTGGCTGGAACCACAACAAGAATCAATTGCCTCCGCCCAAGCTGCTGGTTACAAATCTTTCTTCACCTCCCGCTCTCATACCTGTGGTGGCGGCGTTGCTGTTATCATAAATGCCAGTAGACTTGAGTTCGTACATGCAGTCTCCAGCAAATCCAATCTATTCGAAGCATTGATAGTAACGGTCAAGATCAACTCTTGCTTATTAGATCTCGGTGCAATATATACACCCCCAACCCCCGATGCTCAGACAATCAATGATATTGCATCCTGGCTAATAAATACGCTTCACACATCTGCTATCCACCTCATCTGTGGAGATTTTAACTTACCACCAAATCTCCAACATCTTCATGAGTCACTTATGGCTAAGATTGCACCTAGTGGCCTCAGGATCATAAATGAAGGCCCAACTAGAGGTCTTCATCGCCTGGATCTCATATTATCGTCTGGTTCCTGTAGCGTCGACATTAAACCCGAAACTCACTTTGAATCCGATCATGAACCCATCGTAGTCCTATTGCAGCTCCCAACGCCCAACTTTAATGTTTCCCACTACGTCAAAAGGAAGATCATCATCTCTCCCGCCTTCCTACAACCGAACAGATGCCTTTATGCAACAAGATTAATTCCCTGGGAAGTTCTCGAATCAGGAGATCCGGAACTGGCTCTAGACATATTAACTAGATGGTTGCACACTGTTACTATGTTCTCAGCAGCTAAACAGGTCAGTATCTCCGCTAGAACTAATGCTTGGTGGTCTTCGGAGCTAAATTACAGTTTCAAGCGCAAACAGTCCCTCCATAAACAATGGAAACAGTCTGGTACAGCATATGACCGAACTCAGTACTCCAAAGCTAGAGCACTGTTTAACAGACTGAAATCGCAAGCCATTAAAGAATATACTGACAAGACCTTATCCAAAGGCAAAGTGCCATATACCCGTAACTCTGAACCAGATTGCAATTTCAATCCAGTTGAATGGATCAACTATGTAGCCAGATTCCAAGACAACATTACACAACCATATGATTACAAACCAGACCCCATTTCTAGTCCACATGATGAGCTGTTTTCCATTCAAATCGATCGACAGCAGCTTCGTCAAGCCATCAACTCGCTGCGTCCGTCATGCACCGCTGGCATCGATAAAGTCCCGCATTTCATCGTAAAGTGCCTCAGTCCATATATCCTTGATCCTCTGCTCTACTTGTTCAACTCCATCCTCTCTCATAGAGTGTTTCCTGCATCCTGGAGCAAATACAGTCTTGCCCCACTACCTAAAGTTCAACTACCAAGCCAGCCGAAGCACTATAGACCGATTTCCACTTCATCCACGCTCCTAAAGCTACTGGAAAAAGTCCTTCTTCCGCATATAACACGCCATCTTCTTCCACAATCATCAAAACAACTCCATTATGTTCTCCCTAATAGATCAACTGTCTCCAACCTTCTGGCAGTCCAAACGGAAATTTTAAATGCATTTGAGGCCAAATCAGAAATGGCGGTTGTTTATGCCGATATTGAAGCTGCTTTTGATAGCCTCAACATCTCAGCCCTTCTGAATCTCCTAACCAATTTCTTTCGGATCAAAGGTGACGTTTTCGCTTTTCTGCACTCGCTCCTCCGGAATAGAACAGTGTACCTCACTCATCATAAGCTCTGCTATACCCGATCCATCAATGCTGGTGTGCCGCAAGGTGGCGTTTTATCGGGGTTACTTTTTACCGCCCTCCTTATTCCATTTGTGTGTAACAGAGATGATGTCATTACCTACGCCGACGATATAAAGTTCCTAACGGAAATACCACCATCAGCCGACAGGGGAGTGATCACATCGGAAATCTGTAATAAGATCACAGCTTTCTCTAACCACCTCATCCATTTCGGTCTCAAACTGAACCCCCAAAAATCCGTTATTATGGTTTTTTCTCTGAAGAAGTGTCCCACATCCATACAACCCTCACTGCAGGGTGCAGTTATTCCAAGTGTTACTAAACACAAAGATCTCGGTGTAACCTTCGACCCAAACCTTAGGTTCAACTGTCACATCGAATGTGTTCTACGCAAGATCAACCGAATGCGCTGGATTGCCCGTCAACATCTTCTTCATAACACAGACGCAAGAACCACAATCAGATATCTGGAAACCATTGTGTATCCTACCTTTCTGTATGCCTCTGAAATATGGGCATCCGCAGTACCTTCTCTCATGAAGCCCATCTTCGCCAGTGAATACTGGATGTTGAAGTGGGCAACCCACAAACATCGACTCCCCCCTCAGCAGAGGACCACCAGCATGGCCGACCAACTCCAAATCCCGCGGCTGCCTCAAATAATCAGCATGAGGAGAACTGCGACCACAGTCAAAATGCTGGTTGGAAAAATCAACTCCCCTGACTTCTGGGATATATGCCAGTGGCATGTTCCACTTCCTTCCTTACGAGCCACCCCTCTTCTTCAGCTACAACGGAACAGGCTGAAGATCAGTGACAGATTCCTACCTGGACAAGTACTTCCTACAGTACAAGCCCTGCTAATGATCGGAGTTGACCTGCAGAAATTCGCTTCTGATCGCAATTACAGGCGCTCGTTGGCCGAACTTGTTCCCCTTTTGTTTGGCCCCTGATGTCGACTCATACTGAAAACTCCATCTACTATCTCCTATGAGGCGCATAACGGCACGTCGCAGGCAAATCGACGAACTGTCTCACAAGAAAAGACGATACCGAACATCAATTTGGCACTGTGAAAAATTCTGACTCGTGTGAATATGCTTAAATATGTGCTTAAATATTATGCACATACCTTGGTGTACTGTCTGCCTCACAACTATACATACTCGTATCTATTGAATGGCTAATGCTACGTTTTTAATTGTTATGTAATCTTTTATACTGCAAATTCTTATACTGTACATATTTTTATATTACCCTATATCATTGTCAAGCCCCTGGCCTCCTGGCTGTGGCGGGCACATTATTGTATCTGTATCTTTACTGTACAATAAAGATTTTCTTCTTCTTCTTCTTCGATGTGATTTAGATATGGAACGGCAGGCCAATCCATACGTACAATGTCCTCACTTTCCAAAAGCATATCAACAGCTTCAGTGCGATGGAGTGTTGCGTTATCATCCATAAACACGAACTCGGAGGGAATGGTACCTCGGAACAGACGCACATGGGGAAGGATTACCTCAGTACAGTACTGCCTTGCAGTATCTGGAGTTGTATAAGTCCATCCAAGATAACGCCTCCCCAGAGGAGAACACCTCGGCCGCCATATGGATCCCTTTCAGTGATGTTTGTGGAATGATACCGTGTGTCAAACTCTCGCCAGATTAGCTGATGTCCAGAATCGCTGCTGAGACTGAATCTACTCTCATCAATAAAGAGTACCTTAAGTAAAGATTTTGAGGTTGTAACCTTTAGAAATAGTGATGGTCCTTAAGTTTTGCACGCCAGTGTATAATCTTTATTGTACGCAAAAGTGGTATATACAATATATACACAGAGCAGCGATGTCAGGGGTTTTATATTAGCTGGTGGACTGGTATAATAGCCTTGGGGGGGGGGGGGGCGGCCCACATCGATGTTCGGTCTTATCCCTCAAAGCCAATAATACAATCAGTGTCAGATTATTCACTGAATATTATGCTTTTGACGGTATTTACAATGTATTAATAAATATATTTATATTTATATTCACATTTATATTCATACTTATATTCATATTTATATCTATATTTACATTATATTATATTATATTATATCATATTATATTAATATTTATATTCATAAAGATTCTTATATTCTTAATTTTATTCACAACACATTCATAAAAACATCGTACTTTGATCATTATTATTTGATTGTAATGATCAAATAATTTGATCATATTTGAACCAATTGCCATACTCCTGCTAAGTGCAGGAGTATGGCAATTGGTTCGTGATCGGATTAAAATAGGTCGTGAGGGCTGTCTTCGCGGTCGCACGGTACTGAAGAGAATATCAAATTCAAGGGATTAGATCCTGTCGTGGGGTGGCTGTTAAGTAGACTGATACCCAATGAATCCATACTGCTAATGAGTTTCCTACAAAGATGTGTTAGAGTAGGTGGAAGATTGAATGATATCCTCTCTGTATTCCTAGTCCTTTGGGGTGCTGCAATTTCAATGCCTCAGAGTACATTCAAGAGGAGAATGTCCGGATTGCAATTTTTCAGGTTTCTATTGATTAATAGTTCTGCACGAAGTGTTCATCAATAGAAACCTGAAAGTTGAAGAGTTATGGACCTCTGTTTCTGGTGGATTTTAAAATGTTAAAATTCTTTATGGAAATTGTAACGGTTAAACAATATCAGGTGATATATGAGCGCCAAAGGATTTTGAAAACAATGTTCTGTCTACATAAGAGGATATAATACGTTGCTATTTCTTTGTTATGCAGGACATAAGACAAAAGAATGATGAAAAGGAAATAAATAAATATATTTTCTGTTTTTATTCCATGACGACCACATAAGATAAGAGTAGTTTACACGAAGAGGCATATGGGCATATACAGGATGTGGGCGTTTTTCACTCTGTAGCTGAATTATTCGGTCACAGGCGAGGGTACCATGGAATTTTTCTCCCAGAAACTCTGGTGGTTTTTATTACAGCAAACAGCAAATCGACCACAGAACACAGGCAATTCACAGATATCATATACGGTGACACATGATCTAGGTTGCTGATGCGCCTGGAATTCTAAAAAAAAAAAAAAAAAAAAAGTCGTATTGCCTTCTGCTTTTTGAAACTGGGTAATCAGTTTTCTCTCTGGCCGCTTACTACCTTTATTTCTATGTGGCTATGTATCCTTTGATTTCTTAACTAACTCAGGAGATCCCTGAGGTGTTGCTTCGCCAATTATTTCCCTCTTGTACACTTATTGCCAAAAATTAGAAACCTTTATTCAGTATCTAGTACGTACGGATTATATCCAGTGCATGTCGTGTCGTGGATTGCACAAAGTTCCGACGGAATTATTGTCAGATTTGATTATTCATACATCGTGATATTTATCAGCTGCTTTATTGTGATCGGGAGAGGACTACGGAACCGAAATGTCCTTTCTCAATTGGATCAGATTATCTCGAGAAATTAGGCATATAGAGTAGCTGTTGGAAATATGAGGAATGCCGCTTGATGTATTCAGATGTAACAGTTAGCACGGTGTATATTTGTCTAGAAAATATCCGTCGCTATACTGAAGAATTACAGAGTTAAATTGATCCCATAGGTAGTAACGTGACCTGACGATAAGAGCGGACAAAGTCCGTACCAACAGAACATACTTCATACATGGTACCACCGTCAACCACTTGAGTGGTGGGCACCAGCAGCATGGATGCAGGACTTCGTGGGGCTCAGGCCGCATAATTGGCGCAAAATATTGTAAATCAAGACCTGTCAGGCCACGTGATCTTTGAAACACTTTGCAGTCCAATCAGTATTGGTAGCCCCACTCCAGTCTATTCTTTGGATTTTTTTACAGAAAGAAATGGCTTTCACACGACTACAATATAACAGATTCTTCCACTCCCTACACATAGTTTGGTTGAAACTGGGTTTTTATTTGCCTAAACTGAAATTTTCAATCATTTGGTACATACTGGATCTTCTATTCTGACGCAAAATTCTCTTTAAATTTTTGCGCTTTTATTTTTGGAGTACCGATATTTTTTGCGCATTTTTTTCCTTTTGGAGCTACGTTTAGAGCTGCTTTTGTCTTCCATTCACTGTATACTTTTCAGATGGTCGACTTTGACCCATCAGTGATTTACTTTGATGTTCTTAATCGAATCACTATTTTCAAAAAAAGGCATCAATCAAGAGATGAACGTTTTTCTCGAAAAAAAAAATTTTTTCTTCTTTATATTCCGGTACGACCACGAGGTCAGTGAAGTTTACAATAAATCACCAAAACAAAGTAAGTCGTAGTTATCAGTTATGGGGTTGGACTCCTGTCCACTCGAAGAACGCATGCTATTGCATTCGCGTTTCTGACCACTCGGCCTGAGTAATACAAAAATTCACAAGTTCTGATAGTATGCAACTCTTTTTCTCTTTTCGTATTAATCATTTCTCACTAAAAACTGAGCTTTACTAATTATTAATTGAATTTTGAAAGTTGTGGACTGGTTCTTTTAAAAAATATCGGATTTTTTCACTTGTATTTATTTTTTTTATTATTTATAAAATGCATAAAATACTGTATATTTATCATTTTTAATTACTCTCTGATACATAACGAGGCAAGAAACTGGATACATTTAACATATAAAAATTATTTGAAAGTAATTTTTGGATACAAAACTACCAAATGTGAAATAATAAAAAAGAAAAAAATATAATTATTGATCAGCTCTCTCTCTCAAGTAAATTACTTTTTGATACGTTAGGAGGCAACAAGCTGGATATATTTAACCTATAAAAATTTATTTTAAAGTAATTTATTAAAAGTATTTATTCTCTTCAGAAATATACGCAGTCATCTTAATCAAGTCTTTAATTTTTGCCTCTTTTATGGGCACTTTTCCTAATGGAGAGTTGTTTGGTAAATCTCCAACTTCACTTTTATTTTTTTATGAAGTTGTGAGCCCATTCATGAAATTTGAAACTGTGATGTTCCCTTCTTCATCGATAAGATACATAAAATGAAAGAATGCAATTTATTCCAAATCTTAATTTTTCATCTTGTTTGAATCCTAATCCCTGAAATAAAAATACTTCCTATAATGAAATATCATTCCCACATCTGAGGTGATGCTTTCAGAACCTCTTTTAATCTTCAAGCCCTCAGGCAGTCAATTATCTAATAGCCAATTTTCATGTTCTGTTTGATCAACAAAAAAATGCGATAATTAGCGAATCGAAAGAAGTGAAGTAATTTTGCTAGAAAAGCAAGTATGATCCATTGAAAAGAGAAAGCGGTAATTAAATGAGATATTATCATTAGATAGGCTGAAAAGAATATCTATAATGTATATTCCCACCTTAAAGTTTGGAATCGCAACAGTTTTCGTTAATATATATAGAGTGGATTCCGGTTATTTGGGCCACCGGTTAATCGGGGCAGCCGTTTATTTGGGGCAAATCTTAAAAAACAAAAACCAATCGAGAAAATAGCCAGGGTTTACTTCGCTTAATTGGGACAAAATGCCGTTTAATCGGGGCAGGAGACCTCAGCACTGGAGATTACCCTACGATTGTCTCCGACCGTACAATGTAATTCGGTCGGATTTCTGGAGGTCACAACCATAAAACAATAAAAACAATTAGCAGTCACCTGTTTATTGGGCTTTTGTGTTAGTGCAATCTATCATAAACGGACAGTAAACTCGATCTTACTGAATTTGCGGTAATACCGACAGCTGGAATTCTGTGGGTTATTATGGTAAAATGTGTTTACACTTCCATAAACTCTTCAATCAAATAAAAAAATTAATTTTCAGATCTTCTCTTCATTCCTATATTTAAAGCTTCGTAATTTGTTACTCCGTTCTCACTTGCGCGTGTTGTGTTACTTGCAATTTGTGTGTGCCGTGTTCTTTGTTATTGATTGCTTATCTTTTTACTGTTTTAAATTTTAACCCCCACCCACAAATGTCAGTGAACAGAAATGTCAACTAGTTAGTATGTACATATTACAGTACGTATTAATTATTCCGATTATCACGTACTGTATATTCTTCTGATTTTCACGTATCATTTAATTTTTTTAATTAGTAAAAGGTAATAAAGAGTAAATTTGTGCTTAATATATCTTTACTTTTATAGCCTGTGAATAATATTCCTCCTATTTTCGCTAATTAGAATCGCTGTTTAATACACATCGTATAATGAACGGTGGTTCGTCGTAACGTGATTTGATTGTACAGTGAACTAATTGTAAAGGGGGGGGGGGATAAATTGTATTTTTAACTATTTACGTCAAACTTCGGATAATTGGGGCAGCCGCTTAATCGGGCCAAAATGCACTAGTCCCGATGTGTCCCAAATAACCGGAATCGACTGTATATATATATAATTATTCTTTTGTATTATGATGGTTCAATTCGCATTTTATTTTTAATATTCTATTATAGTAGTTTTATTTAATTTCTTTCTAGCTTTTTCTGTTGTCCCAGTAGCTGTTTTAGTAATGCATGGGTACGAACAGAGTACCTATTATTATTCTTTTGTATTATCGTTCTATTGTGGTTTAATTCGTCTTTGTTCATCATTAATGTCATTGTTTTACGCCATGATGGCTAATTAAACATTATCCGTGCCGGTGTTTTTTACCTATAGATATTATAGTTAATACATTACTGGTCTTTAAGCTAGCCTATTCTCGGTTATCTTAATTTCCCGTGGCCTATACATTTAGGATTTTGCAACTTGTTGCGTATTGCTAAAGAAATTGTCATAACACTTATTGATGAAAAACTGTAGCAATAGGCAAAATATCAATACTATTTTATAACTATATAATATAATTTATACATTTTTATACATTTTTGTATTACATCACACGGACGTCAATCCTCTACTTCATCGGGGGCTTTGAGTGGATTGACGGCCCATTCGATGTAATGCATTTTTTACTTACCCGTTTCTGTTTGCATCTATCACAGCTTTGCTATTTAATTAATTCTAAATTAACTATAATATCTATAGGTAAAAAACACCGGCACGGATAATGTTTAATTAGCCATCATGGCGTAAAACAATGACATTAATGATGAACAAAGACGAATTAAACCACAATAGAATGATAATACAAAAGAATAATATATATATATATATATATATATTTTTTTTTTAATTAGCTATGACAACTGTATGGTTTAATATAAAAAAGAACACATTACAAAGTATTTTTTTTTTCTTATTAAGTTTTTTTATTATTTTTTCTTTATTCTTTATTAACAAAAAAAAAAAAAAAACGACAAGCGGCCCCTTGCCAGAAACTGGCAAATCCGCTATGTACATACATAAATATATATATACAAAGTATAACTACTAGATATGACAGAGAAAATATCAGTTAGGTAAATCGGAAGCAGTTTTGGGTGAGATATGGTGCAATATGTGGACACCATGTGCGTCAAACACCCAGGTAACGTACTTATGCCAACGCCGGCACCATGGTAAAACCAGAGATACAATATATAATATTGTGTATCTAGCTTTTGAAGTTCGCATAATAGACTCATTGACTTCAAATCCAAATTAATCAACAATGGATTTCCACACCACTTCATATCACGCAACATACATAAAGCTATATTGATAGCCATCAACAAAAAACATAATAATAACCTCAACCCATTTATTATTGCAGACCAAGTTCTAGCAACATATACACCTGCACTGAGTGTTCGATAGTGTTGGCTCATGCACCTTCGCGGGGCTTGTACATATGTACATAGTAGGCACTACCCATGGGGCATACTACCACATAGCTTACACTCATTAAAAAAGACGTACCTATATTTGCCCCATGGACAGGAATAAATTTCTTTATATCCTTATATTATCTTTCATTTCTTTATATTACCTTTTATTCGTGATACCGCCCTATATTCCTATTGGCCTTTTGCCGCATGCTCTTTCCTCCAGAGATCCATCTACCGTTCTGCTTATACACCACAGCTTATCACATAAAATTAATACACGTAAATTACCAACATGTCCATCTAGATTACAGAGGGCGCTACCGTTTATTGGCATCGTTTCTGCGGGCTTGGTTTCCGATTTCACCAACCCCCAAACCCAGAAGGCGCCTACGTCCACTAGATTCGAATAAATAGCACACGTGCTCCACTTCTCGGTCTTTTTCTTTCTTCACATTCACCGGTGGTAAGCATACCTACTTATATTTTTATATGTTTTTGTTCACCAGAATTTTGTTCCTTATATATATATCACCCATATTGTATCCTAATAATATCAACGGCTTCCTATTTTCTATTACAGTATATCGCCTACATCATATTCGATGTAATACCTATAATCATATACCAGGATCCCTTTCTTTAAGGGATGGGAAGTTACGCTCCCTGTATCTTCCCACGTAAAATTGTTTTTCCTCTTGTTCTATACTTGCGACTATAAACTATATAACACTATTTTCCTTCATACCTCATGAACTATTAGAGCAATTCGAGGGGGATTGAGGTACTATTGCTATTCTACATCCTACTTTCGTTCTCCTTCCTTTAGCCCGAGCAGCCTATTCAACAAAAAGATATACAACTACAATGGATGGAACTCTTACTCTAGTATATTTATTTGTATCTTTCATGCGACTATCCTATCTGTCGGGCTAACAGTCATCTCGCCAGCAAACCACTTATCAAATACATGCTTGTTACCAGCATTTGGATCATATCTTATTGCTTCTAAATTCATAACCTAACCTACACCAATAACGGCGTAATACCAGCTTTCGGCATATTATCATTACCTTTTTACCTTCCTACTTATATCCTTACCTAGAGTTGCTGGCTGTTGACTACAGAAACAGATAGCGACGTTAATTATGGGATGATACATTGAGAGGGTTAGCCCTAGACAAAGTCCCTTTTAATGTATCTACCTACCCATAATTGACCCACTTTTTTATAATTTTTTATAATTTACCGCATTGCTTTATAAGTTGCCTCTGTATTATTATACAATTTTGCCTCACTAGCTTATATATTTTGCTCTATCTTATAGTTTGCTCTATCATATATTACTTCCATTACTGCTTTCACCATTTTGCTCTACGCTTTATCTTTTGTTTTACGCTCACCTTTTAATTATATATTGTATCATATATTATATATTGTATCTCTAGGTTTTGCCATGGTGCCGGCGTTGGCATATGTACGTTACCTGGGTATTTAACGCACTTGGCGTCCACATATTGCACCGTATCTGGCCCAAAACTGCTACCGCTTTACCTAACTGACATTTTGTCTACCATATCTAGTACTTATCAATACAGACCGATGTAATGCATAATTTTACTCTTAGATGGCATTAATCGGTACTGATCTCAATAAACGATCTATAATCAATATATATATCTATATTGATTATAGATCGATCAATATATATATATATATATATATATATGATACATATAATAATACAATATATATGATACATATAATAATACGATATATAATGATACAATATATAATGGTACATACAATTATATATACATATAATCGTGTTAATTACAATGTTTTAAGTGTAATGACATGTAACATGTTCACACAGCAAATCACATCACGCAACTGATCAGAAGTATAAATTGTGGCACAGGAACTACAAGACAGCGGTCTTTTTCTGTCCTAGGAAGAACGAAAACTGCACCCACTGGAGGTAGTGCTATACCAGTGGGTGTTAGCTAATCCTGTGTCCACAGCTGCCCAAACTGGGATACCAGCTTAAAAAAAAAAAAAAAAATGTAGATCGCAGGCGATATCAGTTTTAAGAGATATCGACAGACATTGTAGTTTGGTTCCATGTTGTTGATACGTTGATAAACTTGAGAAGAGTTGCTTTCCTTCGGTGAAAACAGCAGCGCAGAATTGTTGTAGAGGTGTGAACGATTTGAGGATTTATTGTCGTAGTACAGGTTGCAGCGATACAGAATGTACGTCCAGGTTTCCTCAACACCACACAAGCAGAGATTGGTGTCAGATAAGCCAAATTGAAATAGTTTGGAGTTGATGGAGCTGTGCCCAGTAAGTATATACGATGTTGTTATGCTGGGAGAAAACCATTGGCGGACGTTCTTGTTGAGAGAAAAGGTAACTGCAGGAACAAAAGAGCGGGTGACTTGACCAGTAGTACAGGAATCCAATATTGATTGCCACACACTGATAAGTTCATTCCAGATTCTCCGTTTCTCGTCTTTGATGTTAGCAGTTAAGTTGCATGGGATACCGAGAATCTCGCCGGGAACTCCGTGTTTAGACGATGGAATAGTCCTTTGAAGATGACATGCAGGTCTAGTGGTAAGACACCAGCAAGGATTTGTAGACCAGCAGAGGACACTGTCCTGCAGGCCCGGAGCAAGACAAGCAGCATAATCCGTTGAATGGAGATGAGCTTGGAAAGGAGTTTAACATTAACGGCTCTATGAAATCAGACTCCCGAAGCATATGTTGTTATTGGTACGAATACTGCTGTATAATATAGTAAGAGAGTCTTCCTATTTAGTCCCCAGTCCAATTTGGAAATTTGGATAATTGCTTCAGTGACCTTCTTAATCTTCGCAGCGAGGTGATTAATATGAGAGGAGAAGGTTAACCTGTCATCTAAAATTACGCCAAGATGTCATGTTTTAATTGAGGAACAAAAGGGATTTGCTTTCAGTCTATCTTTATATTTGGAGGTCTTCTGCAATCTAACTTGCCTTTAAAAACCATCAGTTTTGATTTTGTGGCAGATATTCGCAATTTATGTATGCTTGACCACTTTATTAGCTCAGAAAGAGTTAAATTAGCTGATTGTTCTAGTTGAAGACGCGATCGACTTGGAATTAGAAGAACCAAATCGGCGTAGGCGAAGGCAGAGATATCGTCAGGTTTTTGCGTGAGCCAGCTGTCCAAAATTGTGTTCCAGAAGAGGGGTCCCAGAACTGATCCCTGGGGGCATCCTCTTGAGATGGTTCTTGAGAGAGACTGCTGTTTCGAGATTATTTGGATGAGTCTATTTTGGAAGTAGCTTCTAATAACTTGGAACAGTTGCTGAGAGCACTTGGCTTTGGTAAGACGATTGAGAGCGCTCTCCCACCAGAGGGAATCGAAACTCCCTCGAAGTCAACGAATATGGCTATTTCATATTTAGCCCTCGAAGCTGATATGCGGTTAACTAAAGAGACCAAGGCGTCTTCACAGGATTTTCCCTTCTTGAAGCCAAATTGGGATGGAGACATTAAGTTTTGACCTTCAATTAAATCTGCTACTCTGGGTGCTAAGAATCTTTCAAAAAGTTTGCCAAGGTTTGCCAAAAGAGAGATGGGTCTATATGCTTTGGGATCAGATTTATTTTTGTTCGGCTTGTGAATAGTTTTGATCAAAGCTACCTTCCAGAGATTAGGAAATATCCCCTCAGTCAGACATTTGTTGTACATAGAAGTATTTCTGGAGTATTTAGGCAAATTTGATAATTACAGCATTTTTTACAAGATCTAAACCTGGACATTTATGGATATTTATTTTGCTTAGGGCCAGCTTTAACTCGGGAAGAGTGAAGAGATCCATTTCATATGAGGAGTGGTAGATTGAGTTGCTATTCCTGATAGAGTTCTGGAGTTTCAGCGGAGATCGTCCAGGGGAATTAAGCGATCCAGGATGGCGTTAACTGAGTCATTCCAGTTAGTGATTTCTGTGTCGTTGTTCACTACAATGTTGTACACTTCATGAGAGTGATACTTGTTTTTGCTAATTTTATATAATAGACCCCAGGGATCAAAATTTCCCGTGGAGTGAACTAAGTGTTGCCAGGAGGCAAGTTTTTGTTTTTCAGTTGTATTTACGTATTCTTTCCGCTGGCCTTTATAGATATTTTTTTAGTCTGTTTGCCTTCCGGTTCAGGCCATTACCTTCTCCGTTGAAAGTCTCTGCGTGCATTGTGTACTTTTTTGCGCAGAGTGGAAAGTTCAGCTGTCCAGCATGGAACTGTAGTATGCTTGCTAGTTTTCTTCTTAGCGGAGCGTTCTGTAGCACGAAGTAAGGCAGCCTGTACATAGAATGCATATCCTGAGGCATTGAACTGCTTCAAAGACCGGCGTGTCAACGTTAAAATCTTGGTGAACTGAAGACATAAATAAAGGCTATTTGATGGTTTTGATAGAAAATCTAAGATCTTTTGGAGGAGAAGGAGGGGGACCTGTAGTATTTGTAAGGAGAGATACCTTAAAAGTGATTGCTCGGTGGTCACTGTTTGGGTAGTCAGTAGTTATGGTCCAATCAAAGATCCTCGAGGACATGGCGGACGTTGAAATGGTTAAATCCATGTTTGATTCTCCCTGGACGTTTGAGAAGTTGTGCAGATTTAAATTGTAAGTGAATAAAAATTCCTCGAAAATTAAAGGTGCCTTTGACACCCTATGGTGGCAAAGTGTGCTGCCGAGGTTTCGAGAGGCAGAGGTTTCAATTCCGATTTATCGTCTAATTACAGACTACTTCTCAAACAGGCACCTCGTGGTCTCAAGCGGAGCATGCTCCGTAACAAGTCCAGTGACCCGCGGCTGCCCACAGGGATCTGTTCTTGGCCCAGTCTGCTGGAACACGGTCCTTGATGAGTGGCTCGCAAAAGATCTCCCCGAAATAGAGAAAATAGCTTACGCAGACGATCTTGTTCTGATCCTACAGGGTAACTCAAGGCGCGAGCTGGAATCCAGAGCAAAGAGGCCCTGGAAGATCTAATGTCCTGGTGCACAATAAATAAACTGGAAATATCAGCAGAAAAAACAAAACAAGTCCTATTCAAGGGAAAGCTCAATAGAAATAGACCTCCATTAATTAAAATCAATGAACAGAGCATAGGCAGGGAATCCAAATACAAGTATCTAGGAATAATATTAGATGAAAATTTAACTTTCATAGAGCATGCAAAATACTTAAAGAAAAAAAAAACTCAAAAATTAACCGGAAAATTACTAAGAATTGCAAGGAAAAAATGGAATATAAAACCATCCACACTGGCATTGTATTATACAAGCCTCTTCCTCCCCATTATATGCTATGGAGCGGGTGCCTGGGTACCTGGCATCAAACGCAGCCTAGTAAACAAATACCTATTACAGGCACAAAGAATCTTTCTTTTGGCCACCTCCAGAGCATGTCGAACATCTCAACTTCAGCCCTCCAGATAATATGTGGAAAGCTACCCATAAAATATGAAATCATACAAGCATATCTAAATTACTACAGGAGACAAAGAATCCCACATGCCTTTGAAGAATATGCAATAAATCTTAATGGAACAGACAAAGAAGATCAAAGAAGACTAAGAGAAATGTTTACTACACAATGGCAAAGAGAATGGAGGGAAGAGACCAAGGGGAGGACAACGTATCAGTTTTTCCCCCTTGCACAAGAAATAAGCAAGACAAACAAACCTTGGCTGCAACCAGGATTATACACTACTTTCCTCATGTCGGGCCACGGAAGCTTAAACTCAAGACTACATGCTCTGAGGCTGGCCAATTCTCCTGACTGCAAATGCGGGTCGCACGAAACAGTGCAACACATAATACTGGACTGCATTAACTACACGGACCTGAGGCAACCGTTCCAACTAATAACAGAGGTGTACCACACGGAGGATTTCTTCAAAGTGACGGAATCACTGGAAACCTTCCAAGCACTGGCGAACTTTGCAGAGAGAGCATTCCAGAGAAGAAGGACTCTCCTAGGCCTGCCAGACTAGCAGGTAACCGTGTCCTGTGACAACACTACACTGTGAAGGTAACGCGTGTTGTATTGTCAATAATTACCAAGTGAAAGGAAGAAGGGCAGGACAAGGAAAACACAGTCTGCCATGGACCTATGGCTTGAAAAGTAAGACAGTATACCTGCTGACCACATGAAAAGGTCAGGGAACACACAAACTTGTATGTGACACACAAAAACTCACCTAGCACATAAGAAAACAACAGTGATTATAAGAGACTGATTGACTTTTATGCCTATGTAAATGATAAAGAATTGAAATGGATATAAAATAACCTAGAATGCCTGATTGACTTTTATGCCTATGTAAGGCTGACTGACTATATGCCTATGTAAATGATAAAGAATTGAAATAGATATAAAATAACCTAGAATGCCGGGCTTCTCCACAAGGACAGGATTGGGCCCTGCGTGTGCAGGGGTCCGGCTACTAAAAACATCCTAAAACGCCCGCCCTAGGTCAGGACTGAGCCCTGCGAGAGCCAGGGTACTACCAAAATATTGTTTAATAAGGAAATGATTAAGAGTGCAAGAGAAACTGGCTGCCTCCACGTGGCAAGTGACGGGAGCCGGGGGTCGGGACACTACAAGTCCGCGACTCCCTGCTGCTAAATGCCAGTTGCCAGCCACAAACAACGAGAACAACACACTACATACACTAAAATACAAATTAAAGGGTAAAATATTTTTTTTTTTTATATATAACATAAGCATAACTAGACCTAAGTAAATATATATATATATAGATACTTTTTTTTTTTTTTTTTTTAGTCAAAATTCAAAATTGTATACGTTATCATCAGAGAAGTTAAAAAATTTTATGCTGGCAAAGATAAATGCTTAAACAACGGCGGATATAGGGGAAACCCTGGATACCGCTAGTAACCTACCAAAACACTATGTCACTATGTCCTCGAAAATCCTACCTCTGTTGTCCAAGACACTGCTGAATCATAAAGATTTTGAGTTTGAATCAGTTGTAATTATTAAATATGTGGGATTTAAAAAAGCAAACACCTGTTCTAGATATCTTTGTGATAAATTAATATCTGCTGATGGTGGATAATATAGTGACAGTAAGTAGAAGGAGAAAGTTGATTTAGAGGCTAAAATACAGGTGGAATTTTGATTACACAGGCCAGAGATAACAGTGATATCCAGCTTGTTGTTGAATATGATGATGGCAGATTTAGGATATGTTGCAGAGGACTGGATGATTCTTGTATTCATGGGATATCCCATAACTTTGGAAGATTGCCCATAAATGTACATAGACACATAGGGTTCCTGAATGCATATAATATCAAATAAAATTTCCGTTACAATGAGCCTGTTTTCATCAGCAACGCATCTAGAGTGTTGTGCATTGATCTGGATGATTGTAAGTTGGAAGGGACAATCTGGTTCGCTACCTAGATAGGCAGAGAGAGCACACCGCTCGTCTCTGGTCTCGAGATCGCTTGTGCCGCTGGTTGTTCATTATGATTGCCGAACGATGTACCAAGAGCCCTGCGGGCCAGATATCTGTGTTTAGATATCATTCTATATTGGGACCTTTGATCTTAATCCGGAAAGAGGAATAGGATGGATGCCTGGTGTGGACCTTTATGTGGGTACCGGGTATGTTGAGCTGTTTAGAAGGGTTTCAATTTCTTCTACTGTTGTTTCCGGGCATAGTGAATTATAAAAATGCTGGAGGGCCTTGCCCTCCTTCCTCTACGCTGCACCGTTTTAATACTCAGTGTTTTAGGGTTAGAGCCAATAACTGCATCAAAATTCTGAGCTGCTTGTTTGAAGAAAGTCTCCTTGTCTTGCTTGGAAGTAATTTTACTGCAGATAGATGCTGATTTTATCCTCCATGCTCTTGGTTCAACTGTCTTCTTGGAGCTACTTTCAAACTGCATGTTGTGACCATCAGATGTATATGTTGCCTTACTGTTCGTTCTTGGTCGGAAGTAATGCTATTGTATTAAGTATTTGGTATTTGGTACGTTGAGGGTCTTGCGGCTCATGGGATTTCTCCCATCTCCGCGGTGTTCTCTGTATCGCGTGACAATACTCTGTTAAGCCAGAGATTTAAAGTGTGTGGATCGTGTATAGTGTAGTCTGTTGTGCCCATTGTTCATCTGGCTTATTGGCCGTCGGACCCATGTTGGGACCCGACGTTGCCCATACCGCGCCACATGGAGGCTAGCCAGGTGTTACCAGTAAGGAATCAGTACTCTGGCAGGTCCTGCCACCTACTTTCCTCAGATTTCAATGGCTAGGACCTATAAAAAAAAAGACATTGCTTTAATCGCTGTTGGTGCTTTGTTTGGTCATAGAGATTTGCCTTAAGAGCGAGAATGGATTGTACGCTGGATGAGTTTTATTTTTGGCTGAAAAGGGTCGGGCAAGCAGTTTTGGTGTAGTTACAATTTTGACATGTGGGGCTGTGCGCTGTGAAGGTAGACGGATTTGGGTGGGGAGAAGGAAGGCCGCAGGGTAGAAAACGAAGAAAGGGACCAGTAGAGAAGGTGGCCCCCAAATGTTCAGTGGGCATGCCCATGCCACCCAGAGGGAAAGTGCGTTTTGCAGAGAGAGGAGAAAACAGCGGTGTCCCCCCGCCGGGAAAAGGAGATAAAACAGGCCCGGAAAGGTGTCGTTCACTTTGACTTTCCAGGTGGTGGACTTAGTCTCGGCAGAGGCCAGGATGCCTCACTTGCACGTGACAGGCCAACTACATCTATGTCCCAGTGTTTGGTCGCACCCAGTTAGGACTCCGTTGTCTTTCAGTTGCTGTAGGTTGTCCCCACCACTCGTGTTCAAGTGCTGTAGTCATTCAACTGGTCGTCAATGGCCAGTTGTGTTCTTTCTGTCCATCGGTGGGTCCAAAGTCTGAAGTTGGTTTCAGGGTGGTGGAAGTGCTCTTTGCCTCGCGAAGAGATTTTGAGCGAAAAGCGTGAAAGCCTTATAGTTTTCTTCTTCCTGCAGCACTATGTCCTCCTGATTTCTAAGGATGGAGCGTAGTTTGGTAAACAGCAGGCCACGGAGGTCTTCATATATATTACATTCGTAGAGCAGGTGCTCCCAAGTTTCTTCTTGTCCGCATCTACAGTGCGCTATGTCCGAGATTCCAAAATCGTGTAGCTTCTTCCTGAAGGAGCCATGCCTTGTCAGCAGGTAAGTGGTATGAAGTCCAGGAGAGTACCAGGTCGGGGAAATAGGCTAAACACGTCCAATGTCTGATATGAAGCTTCTAGTTATGCGGCCTTTAGTGAGCCATTCCACCGTTTCTGCATCAGTGTTCTCATGTGGTCTGTAAGACGTCTTTTTTCCTGTGGTCTGTACGACGTCTTTTTTCCTGTGGTCTGTACGACGTCTTTTTTCCTATGGTCTGTACGACGCCTTTTTTCCTGTGGTCTAGTCATATTTGGGTCCGTAGTGTATCCCAAATATGTGATTACCCTTCCTTTGGCGTGTTGGTGCAGCAGCCCACGGCCGACAATCTCCAAGTCCAGAGGGAGACATCCCGCAAGGACCTGGAAAGCGTGGGTGCTCACCGTGCAGCATGGTCTGGTTGTTGTGAGGAGAATTATTCGATGGATGGTTTCCAATTTCCTTCTGTTAACAGCAGTAATTGCCTTAGCGTACCAAGCTCCCGCTCCATAAGCCAGTGCCGGGATGAAGAATGCGCCCTCTTCTTCAGACCCCAGTCTCTGCATGTAACTCTAGCGAATAGGCCGGAATATTTCTTGAATTTTACTCTGAGGTAATTAAGATGTGGTGTGAAGTTGAGGCGTCTATCGAGGATAACGCCAAGATACTTGACTTCTGCTTGGAGTTTAATGGTTGTTCCATTTATCTTGATCTGGGGAGGCCTCCTGGGATCAAGGGAGCCCTTGAGGAGTATTGAATGTGTTTTTTCCGGTGAGATGTTCAGTAGGTTACCATTTGCCCATCCTTGCAGAGAAGAAATGGCCTGATTTGCATGGATCTCTAGCTGTGTCTTGCTATTAGCCTGCAGCATCAGTACAAGATCATCGGCGTATGCCTGCATTCTTATATTAGGGATTTCCATATTGAGGAACTCATTCAGCACAAGAGTCCACAGAAGGGGCCCCAGAACTGATCCCTGGGGGCAGCCCCTGTGGACCTACCTGGAGAGAGTGGCAAAGGGAGCAGTCTCTGTAATCCTTCTGTCATCCAAGTATGATCTAAGGCAGCAGAACAGGACGCCTGGAATTTGGGCGCGCCAAAGTCTGGCCAGGATTCCGGGCCACCAGAGAGAGAGAGAATGAAAATCGCCAGCAAAGTCTATTGATATGAATAGAAAATACTTCATGTCGCAGTTTTTTGCTGCCTCAATTATGTTTTCCAAAGCGTCTGCCGTTGAGTGTCCTCTTCTGAAGCCGAACTGGTTCGGCGACATCATGTTAGCTTCCTGGAAGTGAGTCTCTAATCTATGGTATAGAAGCCGGTCAAAAAGTTTGCTTAAGGTAGAAAGCAAAGCTATGGGTCTCTACGATGTTGGCTTATCCTGGGGTTTGGTTGGATTCTTAAGTATAAGTCTTATTCTTGCAGTTTTCCACTTATTAGGGTAATAGCCTTCTGAAAGACAGCGATTGAAGAGATTTAGAATGATGTCTGGTATCTTCTCTACTGCCTTTTTGAGCATCTCTGGTTCAATCCTGTCGTCACCAGGGGCTTTCCTGTTTTTAACGTTTGCTGCTGCTATGCTCAGCTCCATGATTGTAAAGGGGGGAGTCAACTGCCGTGGTACAATAAGAGGAGTTTTCTTCATAGAGATTTCTTTGTTCCTCAGTCTGGGGTTCAGTTTGAGGTAGGAAGATGTGGTCTAATATGTTGTCAATTGATGATTTCCAGGTTCTGATATAACTTCCCGGTGCAGTTTCGGTGGCTGTAACCACTTCCCCTCTTGGGAGCTTGTTAGTGACAACTCTATAAACAATTCCCCATGGATCAGCATTGCCATTTCCACTGACCAGAGTTTCCCATGTTTCCTATTTCTTCTGCTTAATCTTGGCCGTGTAGTTATTTCTTGCCTCGCGATACCTCTGCCTTAGCTCGTCCACATCCGCCTGTGGCCAGGTTCTGCGTGCTCGTTGGAATGCTTTTCGGGCTCTGTTTGCTCTGTGTCTGAGGTCAGTTAGTTCTGGTGACCACCAGGGAACAGCTCTGGGGGCCAGGTATTTCTTTTTTATGGCTATGTCCACTGCATCCGTGATTAATTTTGTCGCCTGCTGCTGGAGGTCATTTAAGTTTTGGCCTTCAGTACGGATGTTTTCTGCTCCCATCATCAGCGTCCGTTGGAAGAGATCCCAGTCGGCTTTGGGAATGGCATACCTTGGCGAGAGAAATCTGACGATCTGTCTTGGAATTAGGGTTCGGTGCAGACTGAGAGTTATAACCCTATGATCAGATGTGGACCAATGGTCCTGTGCCTCCCAGGGGGTGAAGTGTCCTGCTATTGTGCGGCTTGCAAGGGTAAGATCAATGTTTGCTTCCCCCATTGTACTTGAAAACGTGGGAAGTTGATTTGGTAGGTTCAGGATAGTAAAGTTACTGCTTGCTATGCACTCCTCCAGTCGCTGTCCATTGTGCGTACCGCTCCTATCTGTCGTCTCACTATGCCAGGCTGGGGACCTGCAATATGCATCCATTCCAATAATAATTTTGGCACTCGGAAGCTGGCGCTGTAGGGTTTGCAGATACGTTGTGATGGGGAGAATGTCCTCTCCTGGTCTGGCATAGACCGAAGAGACGTAAAATTCCCCCAGTGATGAGGCAATTTGGGCACATACTGCCCAGTTTGTGCAAAGGTCGGTTATTTTTGTAACCGTGAGGTCTGGGTTACAAACCATGACAGCCGCCCAAGGAGTGTCTCCTTCCACTTGGACAATCTTGAACTTTAGGGGGTAACCTCTCACTCCTTTATATATGTATACGGCTCCTGGAATATGAGGACGTCCAGGTTTTTTTCATTAGATTTCTTAACTAGCTGAGCAGCAACTGCCTTAGAACGCTGTGCATTATGTTGTGCAATTTTTATCCCGAAGTGATTGTATTGTTTTGGATTACTCCCCATAATTTATCCGTAGCTGTTGTGTACTCCTTGCTTTATTGTATGTTGGGCAGGCGCTATCCCTTATAGAGTGGTCATGTGACAGCTTCAGGGCCTTGCAGTTGATGCAAACCGGGGCTTCAGCTTTGTTTGGACAGTCTTTATGTTCGTGGCCATCTTTGGCACAGTGGCCACATGTAGAGTGCGTTTGCCTGCAGGTGTGTGTCGTGTGGCCAAAACGACAACATCTGAAGGCATTTGGGGACAGCCACATACTCCCTGTAGCGGAGCGGTGACTGCCCCAATTTACATATACCCTTGTCTGTTGCTTTATGGATTTCCAAGCAACTGTGGACAGCTCCAAGACCCAGTTGACAGCACCTCCAGTCCTGGCCCTGGTCTTGAACCTCGGTGTGATGTTCTGCTCTGGTGTTCCGTCCCGTTGCAATTCATTGAGATTTTTCCTGTAGATTTCATGGACTAACTCTTCAGTGGTGATATCATTATCTAGGTAACGTATCATTATGCAGGGCCCTTTTTCCCTAGGCGGTTCGGCAAGCAGCGCCAGCGAGGATATTTTGTAGTTTTTTAGTATCCCCTGCATGTCTTGTTCCGTTTCAGTTTGAATGATCACGCCAACATTTCTCGTTTTCCTGATGGATCTTATTTTTGTGTGTTTAAAGTCGTCCTTCAGATTGTCCATGACGGTCTGTTTAACTGCTTCACTGGACTTATGTGTTTCCGGTGCTGCTGGTTTCAAAACTACCAGGTGGGGGTCTGGTTAGCAGGGTTTACTTCTGCCCCATTTTGGGGCATCCTGTGTCCGTATTCACACTTGTGATATTTATGTTGTTCCTCAGCGCCTGTGAGTATGTGGGAACGCGCTGTGGTTTTTGGTTCGTTCCACTGATTTGGAGGACCTCTAGCTTGGCTTGGGCAATCTCCTTTTCAAGTTACGTCTGGACTAATATCGTCTCCATCTTCATCCAGATGGAGACTATCTCTGCCCTAAGGACCGCTGAAACCCTGTTTGTTTGTTCCTTGAATAAGCTCTCTAGTGCCATTCGCAGGGCAAGGGACTGTTCCCGGCGGCAGTGTCGGGTCTAACGAGGTGCCCTGCGATTTGTCCGAGGGGTTTCTCCCCGAGGTTGTCTGCCTGTATCACAGGTTGTTTAGCAGGATCCTTATTCTCTCTTTTAGAGCGAGTTACTCTTTCCATATTTGGTGTCACATATTTTTTGTGTTTTCCTTTGGCTGTAATGCAGCCAGATTGTGCGAAGTCAATGTCCTAACTTTCTATAATTTCAAAGTTTTCGTTGTTTGCCATCTGTGGCTGCGATGCTCTTGATTTTCCTGCTTTGTCATCCGTTTCCGTTGTCTTCGGACTAACGAGGTTGGAACGATTTATGGAATTCATTTTCTTTGGTCTAAATGTAACGGTAGTCTTTTAATTTCGCCAGAATAAGTGGAGCCACACTATAGCTTTTTTGCCTGGAGGATTTTACTTTCTACTTTTCAGGAAGGTGAGTCGTTTCCTATTTTGCCACAGGTCAAGCTGCAGGCAGGGATTAACTCGAAGAGTGCCTGAACTTTTGACTGAGCGAGCACTTCCAGGAAAGCGTTGAGGGTGGGGAGATTACCCACAACTTAGTGACCTCGGGCAATGAATGGTGTTGTTTGTATTAAGCATATTTGTAATTTTTTTTATTTATTAACACACAACTGTATATACATTCTCAAGATATATTAATCAATTTATATACATACTCTTATATATACTGTAGTCTTTCTGTACATTGATTGTGTGTGTCCCGATATGAAGGGTGGCTCCTAGACATAAGCCCATCTCCACCTTTTACTCCTGTGAAAGCTCAGAACGTCTGAAAAACAGGCCTGAAAAAAGAGCGTTATGTCAGGCCATTTCGCCACCAGGGATTAACCAACACCTGGATCAACCATTCTCTATGTGTGCTGTAATGCACAAATTTTGCACCTACCCGAAGTAGTGCTATACTGGTAGGTGCCAGCAATCCCGGCCCCAAGGCTACCCAAACTTGGAGGCCAGCGAAAAAATAAAAAATAATAAAAAAAAAAAATAAATAATAATAATAATAAAAAAAAAATTCCAACTAAAAACAATGCATACTTGTTGAAACAAAAGCAACATTATACAATTATTTACATGTAAATAGCAAATACATACACTTAGAATGACATTAACGTAACATTAACACTTAGATTAACATTATCTCCACTTAGAGTCCACCCACAAATGCAAGCCTGCATTTGGATATCCAGGAACAGAAGATCATCTCGCACTGTAAACAAGAAACATCCTATAAAGATGACTTTACACGAAATGTTCTGTCGTCAAATGTGCAGCACTTCCCTTAATTGGTATCCTGCAATAGATTTCTTAACTCCTGTCTTCTTTTAAAAACTTTGGCCGAGAATTCCTGAACCAAAGCAAAGATGTCCCACCTCTGAACCAAGAGAGGTAAATTATTCTCCGTGAGGTTTGGTAACCTATTTAGTAATTCCTGCCTGTCTGAAGTATACAGTCCGCATTCAAGGATGACATGTCTCCAAGATTCAACCTCACCGCACGAACAGTAGGGGTCAGGTTCTAATCCCCTTTCAAATAGTTTGGCCCTTAAGCCATGTCCAGTGATTAAGTAACTCGTGGTCATGGTGGGAGCAAACCAAGAAGACACCCTCCTGTCCATTGCAAAGCTTACGGCTGGAATGAAGCCTCTTGTAATGGTTCCATACTCACTCAAATCCCAACGTTGCTGCCAGCAATTCACAAGCTCACCCCAGATTCTACGTTTTTCCTCCTTTACCTTGTTATTTGGATTAGAGGTGATATTCAATATTTGTAACGCCCTTCCCTTCTTTAAGTTATATACAATACCTCGGAAAATAATGTGTAAATCCAAGGGGATGGTACCTGCAATAACCTGTAAGGCATTTGTCGACACTGTCCTTGGAGCGCGTATAACTGTAAGCAGCATTGTACGTTGCAGGGACAGAAGCTTGGCTTTAGTTGTAACCTTGGTAGCAGCCGCAAACCAAATACCAGCACCATAAACTACAATAGGAAGAAATATCGTCTTGTAGTACAATACCAGAGTTTTTTTGGATAAACCCCATTCCTTGCTGGAAATACCACAAAATTATTTAAATGATTAATAATAACAACTATACTGATTTTCATCAAAATATCCTCCACGAGATTTGATCGCTGCCTTGCGCAGAAATGGCATTCTGTTGATTCATTTTACTATAGTATCTTGAGTAATATTATTCCAAGCGAGCTGCAAGGTTCCATACGTTTTGTGAGGATGAGCGGACTTCACGGCCTTGACTGTCTACATGATCCCATAAACAAGCTGTATTGGCTTTAATTTAGGCAATTGGAGTGGCCTCACAATAATTTGCCATACCTCTCCTATTGTTTAGTAGCCAGAAAATCCCTGCACAACTTATATCTGTGCTTCGGGTCATTATTTTGTTGTAATATAATATTTCTTTCTCAAAGTCGAAGCCCACAGGATATTGCAGTATATTCAAAAATGCTTTTATAGCCTTCTTTTCTTAAAATTCATTCAATTCGGACGATGTCACCACTCCAGAGAAACAGAAGCAACTCCAGTTCATGATAGAACCACCTGCGTGCTTGACTGTAGACGCCAAAGCAATGGTGGCACCATTTTTATTTCAGTTGATACGCCTGAATCCAAAAATTTCAAGTTTAGATTCAGCCATCCACAGTAAGGTTTTCCACTCCAGTTGAACAATGTTGATGGCTGTCAATGCCAACCGTTTCTTTCGATTTTCTGCTGTTATTAAGGGTTTTCGACCGCTACACAACCACGAAGTTCAGTTCGTTTAAGAGGAAATTTTACAGTGCATGCAGACGAGGGTCTTTCTCTGTTCCTAATTAAACTCATCTTGGATTCCAGGCGCAGTAAGTCCTCGATTGCGTTTAGAAATCAGTGTTAAAGAACAAACCACGATCAGTATTTTCCTGATCGTGGTTTGTTCTTTAAACTTCCAGTCTCCTTGAATCGTCAAATGGTCCTTTGCACTCTTTCAAAAGAAACTAGCAAAAGTTTCAAACTAGAAAAGAGCAATTCGCAAAAAAACCTAGTTTTTTTGCGAATACTTCTCGTAGAGGAACTTTCTTTATATCGAATTATAATAGTATTTCTTCTTTTAGCACTTAGTTCCTTATTTCTTGTCATGCTTATCAAGAAACCAAAACGTACACGAATTCTCTTTCTGAATGATGAGTGTATAAGTTACAGCTCTTATTCCTGAATTTATGAAAAAACACTGTAGAATCATTTACAATTTTTTATAATATTTAAGAAATGCTTCCACTTTCTAGAATATTCTAGAATCATACAGAACGTTCTACAAGAACTCCTTTCTGGAACAGTCTCGAATATTCAAAAAATGTCTTAAATATTATTTATATATTTTGATTTGTGTACATAATAGAAAACATTTTAAATAAAAGTTAGTAAACAAGTTCTATTTTAACAATGTATTCCAAACTTTACAGGTGGGAGTAGAATACACATGATAATGCATTTTCCGATGAATCGCAGGATTTTATCATGCACTCCATGAAAAAAAAAAAAAAAAAAAAAAAAAGTATTTTTCTAGATTTTAATTTTTTTAAGTAGATCGAACAAAATATTCCGAGAAAGGTTGACCGGGAAGTTTTTCTGAATTAAGATATAAGTCAAGTCGCCCTTTGTCTTTAGGAGTTGCGGAAATTTTGAAATATAAATTTCAATTATTACAGATTTCTCGGATCTGGTCAATTGTACTTACAACGAAAAATCCAATTTTGTACTCTTACTTTTTTGTACTGTTTTGTGCCTTTCCAAATGTATTGATTACCATACCAAAAATCTTGGCTCTTCTGTTGATGTTCTTCCGGCTCTGGTTCGTTTAGTAAAATTGCCGATCTCGGAGTTCGGTGATATTTCAGTGAAATGTTTAGGTTAAATTACGTATTTAACCTAAACAAGGATGACATGTCTCCAAGATTCAACCTCACCGCACGAACGTGTGTAAGCGCCAAAACAACTAAAGCCGAAAAAAAGGCATCGCTGCTAGGTCTTCTGTGATTGCGTCTATGCTGTTTGTGGAGAACAAGCTCGCGTTTCCTAGATAATAATAAATAAATAAATAAAGACATGTAATTTTCACTTGAGACTGACTTATTCAGCCACGTTGTGAAAAAAACCCGGTCCAGTTCTGTGGTCGAGTCCCATCAATCGCAGCACTCCAGCGCAGCAGTTTTTTCATCCCGCGTGGGAGGAAGTAGTTGTTGTTGTAGTAGGGTTTAAGTTTTAAGTGCATCAGCAACTTAGTCCACATTGCGCGGCATATAATATGTCTGTAAATTGAATGTGGTCGATTTCCTATTTTCTTGACGAAATAACGAGTTTTCAAGAGAAAAAACTATGCTATGACTGACTGAGTTAGTTAGTCGCAAGCGACTGACTACCTCAGCTACATTGCGAAAAAAGGTCCTTAAAAATTCATCGCGTCGATGACAGAATTCGAGCTCATGTCTTTTCCACCCCGTATTGGGAGGATGATGATAGCCATTGTACTACTCACGTGGTGGCGGGTGGGAACGGTGATGATATCCGCAATCCTTCCTGAGAGATTAAAATAGTAGATATAATATTAAGTAACATAAGTAGCATAGTGAATGTAATATTATTAAGTTACATAAATAGAGTAGTGATAATATTAAGAAGCATAAGTAGCATAGTGTATATTATATTATGTAAAATAGTAGATATATATTAAGTAGCATAAGTCGAAACGTGGATGATAAGTGTATATTCAGCAATTAACTGTGCCCAAGATCACAGATCCTGAGATATTCTGAGTCTTTACAGTCTCAGCCGTAGAATTTCAACCACCGCAGGGTACCATTCGTGTTTCGGGATTTCATAAAAAAATACACACTTTTCAAAAAATACGAACCTTTGCATTAAGATAGACACAGGCAAAAAAATCAAACTATTAATTTTTAAGCCACCCGAATATTTAAATTCATCTGCCGTGCTGTGTGTCTTGTCTGTTAATTGCGTGTGTTCTATGGTCGATTTGTCTGTTTTGCTGGACGAAAAACCCCAGTTTCTGGGGGAAAAGCCTTGCCATCCACGCCTGAGACCGACAAACTCAGCCACAGAGCGAAAAAGGCTCATTAAAGTTCCTCGCGTCATCCACGGGATTCTAACCGCGGCCATTTCCACCCGGTGTGGAGAGGAAGATGACGATACCGCTGTGCTACACGCACAGACACACGCAGAAGAAATTCACTAAATGCGAAGGTTTATAATGAGTGGAAAGCAAGAGTTTTTTTAACGAGTCAGAAAAACAATAACTTCAAGCGTGAAGGCGTCGTACTCCAAGGAGGATGTACGGGAAAATGGGACATCCAGTGTGCAACAATTAAACCTAGACCCTAATTCCCTATTTCAGCTTATAATGTGTCAGAGAATTAAAGAAATCGGGTTTTGACAGTTGCCTGCGTATTCCGAAGCCTCTTCTTTCAGAGAAAAACAGAAAAATTCGCTTCTATTAGTGCCCAGAACGTGATTAGACAGTGGAACAATGGAAGAAGGTCATGTGGTGAGACGAATCATGATGCCCTTTGTTGTGCACTGATGGTAGGAAAAGAGTGTAGCGAGAACTTCACTAAGCGATGGATCCTGCTTGTACGTTAAGACAACTCGAGCATCTGGAGGTGGTATCGTACTGTGAGGAATATTTTGTTAGTACAGACTGGGTACGTCGATACCGGTGGAAGGTCGAATGTCATCCAGGGAGTACCTGAATTTTGTATTAGATCTACTGCACTAGATCAACGCAATGTTACTTTTTTACATTTTTATGGATGACAATGCAGCAGCGCATCTTGCCAGAATGGTTCAAAGAACATTACACGGATTTCCACTATCTTGCCTGTCCCCCATATTCATCTAATCATAATCCTATTGAAATCTTCAACTTTCTTCAATTTTATCACAGTTGCGCGACATTTTGTTGGAAGAAAGATTCCGATTAGGTCAAAACGCATTGAAACACCTTACAGAATTCATGCCGCGCTGCACACGATCTGTTATTAGAAACAAAGTTAGCTCGATTCGATACTAAATACAGTACATATTCATATTTTTTGGCCAGCGTGTGTATCTGAATCAACACAAATTGGGCTTACAGTATTCCATGATCTGTTGATGGCACTATTGATACAGTGTTTTTTTTTTTTTTTTTTTTATTTGTGGTCGTTTTATTATGTCCTTAGAAAGAGGAAAGGGAAGGTGAAGCTGGCTGGGCCTCCTGATAGTAGCGAATTTCGTAGATGAACTCTGACAACATTCAATTTGAAAGGCGATACTTCAATATTGATTAGGTGTATTTAGTGTCAGCCGGCACCAGGGGTTTCCCCCATCTCCGTGTTGCTTTCATTGTGGGTGTGCCAGTTCACTGGGAAATGCCAGAGATTTAAAAGTGTGTGGGCTTTGTATCTGTATGATGTCGTGTACCGTCGTTCATCTGGTCGTTTAGCTGCTGGACCTCTGCTAAGGCCCAACGTTGCCCCACCTTCGCCCCGTGGAGGCAGACCAGGAACCCAGTAGTTTTAGTTTTACTCTGGCAGGTCCTACCACCTAATTTCCTGAGATTTCAGGGGCTAGAACCTAAAAAAAAAAAAACGCGCGCGCTCTTTTATATGCACGTACGTACAGACAGATACATATATCCATTATCGTCGGTTTGATGATCGTTAGGTGAGGAGGATAATGCTTGCACAATAATAGCCGAAAGAATGGGCGAACGGGAATTTTGACATAATTAAGTTTTTGTGTGCGGGACATTCGCTAGCATAAAGATAGAGTGGTGGGAGACTGAAGGCTGGGGGGGGGTTAAGGCAGAAATATGGGGATGATAGAGTAGGCAACCCCAGAAGTCAGTGAGGCATGCCCATGCCTCACCAGGAGAAAGTAGGGGGCGCCGGGGGGACCGTCCCACCACCGGTGCAGGGGAGGGGCTGGAAAGGCACCAGGCAAGGGAACCCAGTGAGCTGAAAAACAGATGTTCTTTGGTTATAATGGCAGTGGGTTGTGGGCTGCGGCCATTTGGTTTCTCCTCGTCCTCCTCCTCGTGAACAGTGCGTGTGCGTAATCCGAGAACGCTTGATACTCCTCCTTCGTGTCTGGGAGGTGATGTTCTTGTCCCTGTGGTAAGTAGTGGATTGTGGTGAGTAAAACACCACGTAGGTCTTCATAGAGCCTGCAGTCATACATTAGATGCTGCCAGCTCTCCATATGATTATTGTTAAGGCACAAAAGCTGCAAAGCGAAAAAGAAAAGTTATGCAGAGTGACGATCCGAATCCTTAACCACAGAGCGGCATGGACGCCGATATGGCCGCCGTTGTGTTCGGACGTACGATATATCGCTCCGTGATTTTTGTGTAAAAAATGTGTTTAGCCTACAGTTTCAGTGCGTTTTGACATAAACATGTGCTAGAGTTCTCTCAAGAATATATACAGTACAGGAGTCCCTTGGTGAAAATTGTTTTGCATTCGGTTTAGATCACAGCATCATTTATCTGCTTCCTTTGTTGCCAGACCGCGCTGGTCATCATGTGGCTGACAGCAGGGAAATAGAGAGCCCACCAATATAACGTGGCTGGCACACTGGTATTTTGCCATTGACTGGGGAGGTTGTCATCATAGAGATTGTCCCTTGTGTTAACTTGGGCAGAAACAAAGTTCCAATATTCATGGACTGTGTTTAAAGCGATATTATAGAGGAAATCATTACTTTGTGCTTTCCCCCTCTTCCATAAACACGCGTCATGGTGACGCATGAATATTGGAACAAAGACAATGTTACCATTGTCTTTGTTCCAATATTCATGCAACACATGGAAATCCTGATGTTACCATTGTCTTTGGTATTCTCCGAAAACATCACAGGGAACTAATCCCATCGCTCTAGATGCATTTCAGCACTTGGCTTTTTCCTCCGCCACCACTTGACCAAGTGGAGAATAAACTTGCGAATAACAGTTGCAAGACACCTAATTAACCTCCGGACTTCTGGTTAGTGTCCAACGACAGCTCTTGGAACCCTACTTTCAACAGGCACGGCCAAAATCCGATAATACGGAAAACCTCTTTAATCCGGAGTACCAACAAAATGGAGGGAAAATCGGACAGAACTACCGTCGCCGCGGAACAAGATCAAAATAATGACTCGATATTGATCCTCCCGCTCGACCAAAGGAAAACAGAAAATGACCGTTCCAAAATCAGAAAGGAAAACACGCTCGCAATCCGAGCAAAAGGAGACAAATGAAGTAGCTGCCACACAGAATGACACTACAGAGGACAAACGGGATGCCAACAACGCACCCAAAAATGTGGAGTTCCCCCCATGGACCCTACACTACCCGAGGGTCCTGTTCTGGACCAGATGCTGGCCCTCCGGGTGCAGCTCGAAAGGTACAAGCTCAAGGAACCCTCTAGCAGAATAAACACTGCCCTCAGAGGAGAAATTGTGACCATCTGGACCAAGTTGGAAACAGTTCTACAGAAGGACCACGTAGAAGCGGTAACAAATAAGGCCAAATTGGAGGCCTATGTGGCATTTGGGGCAAAACAAATGCCACAGCAGGCATCTACTTACGCAGAAACGCTGAGGAAAGCTACAAATGTACAGGCCAAAAGTCAACCGGTCCAAAGACTAACCCTTCTGCACACACCCAACATAGTGGTTGTACGACTAGTAGGAATGAAAAATACACCAGTGAGGAAATAAAGAAGAAAGTCACAGAGAACTTGAAAGAAGACTTCGGCGCAACTAGAATCAAAGCTATCCGAAAAACCAGGAATCCCGGAATAGTTATTGAAGCAGAGCAGACAATAACAAAACCCAAAAGAAAAGGGCCATCTGTAATCATTTTTGATACTGACCAGGACATGACATTTGAAAGTCTAAGGGGAGAGATATACAGGAAAAACCTCTGAAACGAATTACCTGACAAGGATGAAAAACGGCTGATTATACCCAAGTACAGAACAAAATCTAGGAATAGTAGAAACTGCAATTGGATGGAAGAACTGGCGCCCGAAGCATGGCAGATCCTACGAATGCAAAACACCATGTACATAGAGTGGAGAAGTCATAGATTTAGAGAACGTGTGGATGTACCAAGATGCTTCCGATGCTGCAAGTACGGCCACACAAAACACACCAGCGCCCAAAAGAAGGAACATGTGGCCACTGCTCTAAAATGGACCACAGTTACAACAGCTGCCCAAATACAGAAAAAGATCCCAAATGCACCAATTGCAAATCCCTGAGGTTAGATTGTATCCATTTCACACACGACACAAACTGCCCAACCTACAAGAAAGCTAAGAGTTAATACCAGTCACAAATCAATTATGGGGATACACCATAAGAAATTTAATAACGGAATCCTAGTGGTGCACCAAATAAACGCGCAGCCGGCTAGAGCAGTGGCCGACCAAATACGGCAAAACACTGATGAGGCTAACGCAGATGTTATCCTGATAAAGGAGCCTTACATTCACAGAGCAAGTCAGGGGCTACCCGCTCCGATATAAAATTGTACAATGCAACGAAGACACTTGGAGGGCGGCGGTGGTAGCACGGAACCTGGAAACCACGACAAAAAGATCACAACTCTACACGCCATGGGCAGCATGTTCCCATATTATTGGCTCTGTTGGCAGCCTGTATATGATCTTGCTGTACTTCAGACCAGAAATAGAAATAGATTTCCCTATCACTTACCTACAAACGATGCAAGAAACACTAGCAGGACAAAGAGTCGTAATCGGCGCCGATGTAAACTGCCGCTCCACTGTCTGTCACAGCATACACCCGACCGACGAGGTACCAGAATGGACAGAGGCTCGAGGGGTTCCTAGCAAATTCTGTCTTCACTGTAAAGAATCAAGTGTTCAATCTACCGACATACTCCAACACCCTATGGAAACCAACCATAGATATTACTCTATCTACAAGAAACATAGAAGCTCATGTGACCGATTAGACTGTGCAAAACGCCTGGTCCACATCGGATCACCGCACAATCACCTTCAGTATGAAGAGAACGATGCCAAGACCAACAAATAGTAAATACATGGCGAGTAGGTTCGCCATCAAAAAGATAAACTGGGAGCTCTTTCGAGAACAATTGATCCGCAAGGCACAAGCACAAGCACAAGCACAAGAGAAAGTGACCAGACTGTTGACTTTGCTGGAGCCTTTGATTCACTATGGTGGCCACGTGTCCTGGCAAGGTTGAAGGAGGTTGAGGTGCCTCTTAACCTCTACAAAGTAATTGAAAGCTATTTAGCGTAAAGAATAATGGAAGTCAACGTACACTATCAAAAAATAACAAGAGAGGTGTACAGAGGATGCCCGCAGGAGTCAGTGCTCGGGCCGATCCTGTGGACAATGGTCCTCGAAGAATTCCGGACGACGGACCTGGATTTTGTGGCAGCACACCCCTTCGCGAACCACTTGACATTGACTGTACAGGCAGACTCCAGGGCCCAACTGCAGACGCTGGCAAATCAGGCACTGCAGCGGCTGCATCAATGGGCATCAAAGAACCAGCTGAAAATATCTAACAAGATCTCATCGATCCTCCTAAAGGAGACTCGACTACTACGACGACCCCCGCAAATTAAAATCAACAATGTAGCAATCAAATTTGTGAGCCAACTGGAGTATCGGGGTGTTTGTTATCCTAGATAAAAACCTGACGTTCCAGCAGCACCTGAAATACATAAGAAGAAAAATCAGAGGATACTCAGGACTGGTAACCAGAATCAAGGAAAGATTGGGGACTCAAGAAAAAAACACTGATGCTTTACTATAAAACAACCATCCTGCCAGCAATCACCTACGCAGCAGCGGTGTGGTACCCAAAAAACGACACTGGTAGTCAACAAAAGAACACAAGAAATGACTCAAAGGACCATACTGGTATCAACAACGCGCGCTTGCAGCGCGGTAAGTACCCCAACATTGCAGGTACTGGCTGGAGCTCTCCCTCTTCACCTGGAGGCAGTTCGAGTGGGGGCTACTGTTTTTGCTGGCCAGGGCAATGGCCGCTACCCACCAAGGTTACACGACTGGCCCGGCAGGCAACCTAAAAAACGAAACAAATTAGGCTACAGACCCACCTCCTAGATCTTTGGCAGAGAAGGTGGACAGAGACTACAAAAGGCAAAGTACCAAAAAGATTTCTACCAGACCTCTGGAAAATATACCCAAAGCAGCCACCGTGGTACTTCCCAGGGTACCATATGATAACACTATTAAACGGGCACGGACCCTACAAGGAGAAGCTGTTTGGCTTCGGGCTCGTTGAGGACTCAAACTGTGTATGTCGGGAAAGCAAAAGTTGAAGCCATATAGTCTATGATTGTCAACACTATGAAGACCTCAGAAGGCTAATAATAACAAGGTTGAGATACCTCACAAAAGGACTGGAGCACCACTTCTTGGACACTGAGGATGAATATAGGGCGGTCTCCCAGGATGCGCAAGACCTATTCACCAGAAGTAAAACACTAATAGTTATCTACAGCATCGTACATAGAGATTGACAAAATTCGCGGCCAAATGTGACAGAAAACTGAAACCCCGCAGGGGACCAGTACTTGGACAAGAAGGGTGCTGATCACATGGAAAAGAAAAGCAAGGACGGGGCTCACCCCATGTGTGACAAAACAGAACAGAATGCAGCACAGAGAGTAGAGAACAGACTAAACGCAGCACAGCTGCAAACAGCCTGATCTGAAGAGGGCACCCTAGCAGCGCGATCTGAAGAGGGCACCCTAGCCCTGTTCACCTATTATTCTCACTTCCTTGGGGGAGGGGGACGTTTTATGTTCCCTCTCCTCCACCCCCAAACTTCTACTGTGGTGGAGCATGGACATGCCCCACTGAAAACTGGGGCTATCTACTCTATTGGCCCCATATTTCCGTCTTTTTTCCCCAATCTTTGGTTCCCTCCCCTCTGTACCTTCATCATAGCGAAAAAGCCCAACACATCAAAAACTTAATATGATAAAATTACCTTACGCCCAAAACTCGGCCTAGCAAACGAAAGTGATATTACCCCTACGATAGCGCAGATTTTTATTTATATATTTATTTTTATTTATATATTTATTTTATTTTTATATATTTTTTATTTTTTATTTTATTTATTTATTTATTTATTTTATTTTTATATATTTTTTATTTTTTATTTTATTTATTTATTTAAAATTTTATTATTTATTTATTTATTTTCCTAGCCGCCGAAATCCCAGGAAATTAAGTGTCAGGCCCTGCCAGAGTGAAATTACAGCTACTGGGTTCATGGTGTTCGTCCTCGGGGTGTAACGTTGGGCCTCAATAGGGGTCCAACGGCTAAATGACCAGATGAACAACGGTACAGAACACAACACATGAACAATTCCTACACACTTTAAATCTCTGGCATTTCCGAGTGAACTCGTTCACCACGATGAAAGCAATGCAGAGATAGGGGAAACCCATGGTGCCATATAACAACAACGCACCCTTACACTTACACTTACTTACAGACGCAAGACACTTACTTACAGTCTGCATGAGTAGCATAGTGGTATCGTCACCGTCCTCCCCACAACAGTTCGAATCTCGTCGATGACGCGAGGAACTGTTATGGGCTTTTTTCACTCCATGGCTGAGGTAGTCGGTTTCAGGCGTAGATAGCAAGTTTTTCTCCCAGGATCTGGGGATTTTCGTCCAGCAAAACAGACAAATCGGCCATAGAATACTCGTAATTAACAAACATATGACACACAGCATGGTAGATGAATTTAATTATTTTGGTGGCCTAAAAATAATAGTTTGGATGGGATGTAAAACGTGGACAGGATCCAGGAGAAAGTCACCCACATTGTAACCACTGCAGCAGAAATGGCAATGAAAAGGAAGACACCCACCGTGGGGGCCATGCCGTGGTGGACCCCAGAGTTGCAAAGACAACGAAAGCAAGACGAATTAAAGAGAAAAGAATACCAGAAGGCGCAGAGAACCTGGCCACTGGCAGAGGTAGCCTATCTGAGACATCAAACCAACAACTATGCAATGCCTATTCTGAAAAAAATAAAGAAAATAAGAGAGCCTCCTGGAAGAGACTAGTCTCTGTGACCGAAAATAATGGCCCCCTGGGGTGGTTAAAAAATAACCACAAATAAGATCCCCAGGGGGAAAATAACAACGGCAACAAAAACGCCTCAAGGATTCCTCACTACAACATGGGATGATTGAATTAATAACATTCTAAATACAATCATTCTAGAAACCCCAGACATTCCTCAGTGACAAGCAGGAAGAAATCTCCCAAGCGAACGAGGCATACACATCTCAACAAATGGAGCCGCCCTTCGCCATGGAGGAACTTTAAAATAATGCGGCACAGATGCGAAATAGGAAATGCCCAGGACCAGATCTCCTGAAACCGGAGCTGATGAAAAATGCTGTGGAATACATACCTGGCCTCCTGCTCATCCTATTAAACTGCTTCCTGCAAGTGGGGAATTTCCAACCTCCTGAAAACTGCAAATCTAAAACTCATCCTGAAGAACCCTAACAAGCCACCAGAACAATCAGATTCCTAACGTTAGATAGCTTTACTGACTACCCTGAGTAAACTATACGAAACGCAGTGACACAAAAGAATTATGAGCCACTACAATTCCGCAAACCTAGAATCATTAAAACAATATGGATTCAAACCGGGATTATCAACCATATAAGCAGTCCAAAACCTTATATTCAAAGCAACCCAATGCGACAGGAAGTACTCCCTAGTCATCGACAGGAAGTACTCCCCAGTGCACTTCGCCAGGGCGTTCGACACCCTGTAGTGGCTGAGTGTCCTCGGCCAGCTCTGGGAATCAGTGCTCCTAACAAACCTCTACAACTGTAAAAAGGATTACCTAACTGCCAAAGAATTGTGGTGGTAACACCTTTTCGAAAAGTGGCTCGATGAGTCCGCAGGAGCTTCCCCCAGGGCTTGGTCCTGGGGCCGCTCCTGTGGAACATTGTCTTTGACGATTTCCTAGCTCAGGACCTGGGCGAAGTGAACTGCCAGGCCTTTGCTGACGATTTGGTCCTGATGATGGTGGAGGCAGACTCCAGACCGAGCCTTGAGACTCGTGCAAAGAGACAATACAGGTGTTAGGATTGGGCAAAGCTACACATGGTGAAGATCTCACCCACGAAGACGAACTCTGTTCTACTGAAAGGGGTGCTCGACATCTACAGACCAGCGCACATAAAGATAGCAGGAGCAACCATCAAACTTACAAAACAAATACGATACTTAGGAATTACAATCGACAGTAATTTATCCTTAACCTCCACATCATCCACCTGAAAGAAAAACTAAGGAAATACGCAGCATTAATAGCAAGAGTCTCATGCAGGGACGGATTAAACAGAAAAACCTTTTCCCTGTACTACAAAGCAATTTTCATCCCAGCCATTACCTACGGATCCCCAATATGGTAGAAAAATGCAGGAACAGCAGCAAATAAAAGACACCTGGACACAACCAGCGTATCATTATGCTCATCATCTCTCGTGCATGCAGAACAGTGAACACGCACGCCCTCGAGGACCTGACAGGGGTCCTCCCACTGGATCTGGAGATGACTCGCTGTGGGCTGCTGTATCACCTGTCTAAGGAACACCCGCTATAATCTATGGGCTCACCCTATAACCAAATATCAACTGCAAAGCAGAAAAGCATAGAATCGTGACTCATCTGCTATAGCTGTGGCAGGACAGATGAACAGCATCAAACAAAGGCGAAATGATGAAGAGATTCATACCAAAGGTTGCCAATATGTATACAAAAGTCCCCTCGCTCCCGTGGTTTAATCCAGGATTAAATGCAACCTAATTACTAACGGGCCATGGCCCATTCAAGGCAAAATTGAACATTCTGGGTATAATGGAGGAGCTAACTTGCACCTGTGGTGAGCCTGAAACATGGCATCATATTATGCACGACTATGAGAAACACAGACGCGTGCTAATAACTAAAATACAATACATGCCAAAAAACCAAGAACACCATCTGTGGACACAGAAGACAACTTTGCGGCTTTCAGACAGTTTTCACGAGAATTTCCATCCATAATGAATAAAAAGAAATTGCATACTCGAAGAAAATAGACCACCCCACAAGACTGCAAAGAGCAAGAGAAAATCAAAATAAGCATGGAAGAAGACAACCTCGACCGAACTGAGAGTACAAACGGATTAAAGGACCCAATAAAAATCAAAGAAAATAGCAAAGTGACAAGGAATATGGTTAAACACAGCCACAGGAACTACTCGATGAAGATGATTTCATGCAAACAAAGCAAGTGACAAAAAACCCGGACTGGATATAACTGCAGGAACTACAAGCGGTACGCCATCTGTCGGTCTGAATAGGACTCTCTAGTCCTATTCATCTTTAATTCCCAATCCCCTGGCAGGGGCAACTACTCTATTGTCCGCATACTTCTGACTTTCCAACCAGTCTTCAGTCTCTCCCCTACTCTGGCTCTGCACCAGCGCATGTCCCAAACAATGTGAAAAACTAAAACAGGTCCAAATTCAAACCCCGCACGCAAAACCCTTTCGGCTTAAACCTTTTCAGCGATTATTCCCCCACAATCTTTCTTTTCTTTTTTTTTTTTTATAGGCCCTCCTAGCCACTGAAATCTCAGAAAAGTAGGTGGCAGGGCCTGCCAGAGTAAAATATCAACTACTGAGTACCTGATATGCCACCATGAGGTTACGTGTGGGCAACGTTGGGCTCCAGGTGGGGCCTAGCGGCTAAAATGGCCAGAAGAACAATACTTTCAAATACAATATACAATACTTACAAATACAATATACAATACTTTCAAATACAATATACAATACTTACAAATACAATATACAATACTTACAAATACAATATACAATACTTTCAAATACAATATACAATACTTACAAATACAATATACAATACTTACAAATACAATATACAATACTTTCAAATACAATATACAATACTTACAAATACAATATACAATACTTACAAATACAATATACAATACTTTCAAATACAATATACAATACTTACAAATACAATATACAATACTTACAAATACAATATACAATACTTTCAAATACAATATACAATACTTACAATACAATACTTACAAATACAATATACAATACTTACAAATACAATACTTACAAATACAATATACAATACTTACAATACAATACTTGCAAATACAATATACAATACTTACAATACAATACTTACAAATACAATATACAATACTTACAATACAATACTTGTAAATACAATATACAATACTTACAAATACAATATACAATACTTACAATACAATATACAATACTTGCAAATACAATATGCAATACTTACAATACAATACTTACAAATACTATATACAATACTTACAAATACAATATACAATACTTACAAATACTATATACAATACTTACAAATACAATATACAATACTTACAAATACTATATACAATACTTACAAATACAATATACAATACTTACAAATACTATATACAATACTTACAAATACAATATACAATACTTACAATACAATACTTACAATACAATATACAATACTTACAAAATCCATTCACGTTTAAATTTCTGGCCTTTTGCAGTGAACTGTTACAACCACAATGAAAGCAACGCGGAGATGGGGGAAACCCCTGGTGCCGCTAGTACGAATACACTTTGCACTTTACACTTTTTTACCACAGAACAGGACTGCCAGAAAAAAAGGAATTTCATTAGTTAATAAGCAGTATGAGCAGCAGCAATATCAACAATTGAGGTTGTCACAGACATTCTCTCAGATATGCCAGACAAGCTGTACTTGCTACCTGGAGTCTAAAACGCTGATGGAACTGATATTCGAGTGACACTCAAGTCAAGTGGACCCAATTTCGGCGATGTCCAGACGGTGTGACAGCCAAATCCTCTGCTTGCACCTTCAAGATGGTGGGACTGTTAGTAATCCTGGGTATAACCCCCATGCACAAGTACATGGTGGGTGACCACCCAGGTGTGAATCGACATAAGCAGGGGTCGAGGTGTGGCGCCTACACTGCATGGAAGAACGCCGCCCCTCTATGTTACCAGGCAGTACTAGGTGGAAGATGACTCTCATCAACCGGTGAAATACCACCACTTTGCTTATTGGAGGCTTGAAGTGGTGGAACCCATGTTTACTCTCTAGAGCTAAGTTCCGGTCAACCCTTCCCTATCTCTTCCATCATGCAGTATGATTGATGACTTTTGAGGTTATGATGAACGTCGTGGCGAGATCCAATATTCCTTACATTTCGAGGGTACAGCTCTAAAACGGTTTTCGCAGGCCGGCCGCTAGTTAGTACACCGGACCGGACCTATTGGTAACTCTCTAGGAAGCTTCCGGGTCAGCTAGTGTATAATCATGCTACCTCTACTCTGCCAGATAGTGACTGGAGGGAGTCCGAGTAGTGTGTATGCGGGGAGCATTGTTGAGGCCACGTTATGTCAAGGATCTGGGTATATTCTTACCACATGTAGGCCATATCCAAAAATTTCATTACTTCATAGAGCATGTCCCACCCACTTTTTCTTACTATTGAATATAACATGAATTTTCAAACTAATAGAGTAAGCTTATCTGCGAAAAGATCTAAACCTCCCAAGGACTTCCTAATTCATTTCACAAATATACGTGGTCTCAATTCTAATCTCAACGATGTCCATTTCCACTTGCAGTCTGCCAAACCTCGTGTAATTTTTCTGAGAGAATCTCAGTTATCGGTTGATTCAACTACTGCTCATCTCAGTTGCCCAAATTATTCGCTGTTTGATTCCTTTCGCCTCAAAGGTGGTACTTGTGCATATGTCCGTTCTGATATTCCCTGTCAGGGACTTAGCAATTTGGAATCTCTTCTCTTTGATCTTCTCTGGCTTAAAATCTCTCTACCTCATTGTGTCAAATTCATCTGTTGTCTCTACCGTTCTCCCAACACGACTAATCACTTGGAGCTCTTTGACTTCCTCTCGTTACAACTTGACTTTCTCCAGTCCAACTCTCCTAAGAGTGAGGTAATTTTCCTTGGATATTTTAATGTTCACAACCCCAGCTGGCTTCCGTTTTCTAATCACACCGACCCAGCAGGTCGAGTTGCTGAGGCTTTCGCAATTACTAATGACCTAGCACAGATTGTTCATTTACCTACAAGAATACCGGACAATCCTAATCATACAGCCGATACGCTTGATCTTTTTCTCACAAACAACCCTTCTAAGTACACGGTCGAAGTGAGAGCTCCTTTAGGCACTTTAGATCACAACTTGGTGATTGTCTCTTCTCCAATGGAACCTTTATCTCATGGCTATTCCCAACCTCGTGTTGTTTGGCATTACAAGAATGCAAAATGGGATGACCTGCGAGACTTATTTTCTTCTTTTCCTTTGTCGGATTACTGTTTCAAAACTTCTGATGTCAACGTTTGCTCAGATCATGTCAGTGAAAATCCAAACACCTGACAATCTAAAGGCACTCCAATCCTATGCATCCGAAGTCTTTAAGCGCAGGAAGCAGAGCTACATAGTTGTTACTGCACCTAACAATACCTCTTCAGTGATATAAAGAGTTCTATATTCGCATGCCACCATCTTCTTAATTTTTTTTTTTTTTTCTTAATTTTATTTATTTATTTATTATTTTTTTTTCTTTTCCACGTGCTGTCTGGAGTTCCCACACTAGTGCAGCCAGTTTATTTATTCATTCATTTTCATTTCATTTCATTCAATTATTTATTTATTTTATTTATTTATTTTTTTTCTTCTTTATTTCCTAAATCAAACTATTCTTTTCTTTATTCTTATTAAATTATCATTTTTCTTATTTATTTAATTTGTTCTTCACGCGCTCTGCCTTGAGATCCCACTCTAGCGCAGCCAATTTATTTACTTATTTTATATCTATTTTTATTATTTTTTATTTTTTCACGCGCTCTGCTTCGAGTTCCCACTCTAGTGCAGCCAATTTATTTATTTTATTTTATTTTATTATTTTTATTTCTATTTTATTTTTTTTTTTTTTATTTTTATTCCTTTTTTTATTATTATTATATATATGTATCTTTTTTAATTAATTTTCTTTTTCACGCGCTCTGCCTTGAGTTCCCACTCTGGTGCAGCCAATTTAATTAAATTGCTTTTTTCTTCTTCTTCTTATTTCTTTATTTTTTATTATTATTTTTTATCATTATTATTTAATATATATTTTTTATTAAGTAATTTATTATTATTTTACTCTTTTTTTTTTTTTTTTTTCTTTTCCCCTAACTGCACCACGGGTGGTTTTTTTATTTATTTATTTATTTATTTTTTTTATTTTTTTTGGGCTCTTCTGTCTTTATCTCCTCCCTCTGGAATGGGCCCTCAGAGGAATCTGTTCCACCTTCTGGCAACACTAGGTGGGTAAGAGTCTCTCTTGAGACAGTACGTGTTTTTCTGGGACTGGCCCACCTTCCCGTGGTGTGGACGAGTACCCAGAATCATCGACTGATGATTCTGGGTACTCGTGCTTCTGGGTAGCCAAGTGGCCAGAACATAAGAACAGAACACACACATGATACACACAAACGTACGTCACACACACACATCTGGCCCATTTGTAGTGATACTGTTCTTCACAGAGACACGAGGCGGAGTTGAACAAACGTTCTAGGTGCCGCCCTTACATATACACATGTCCACATGTCCATATTCTTGCAGGAATGGAATTCTTTATCCCACACTCCACTTTAAAATCTCGTCCTTTATCTAAACCTTGGTTTTCCAATAAATGTGCTAAGGCTGTCCAAGAGAAGAATGTTGCATATCGTAATTGGCTTGTTTCTAATTCTTCAGTTTCATTTTCTGCCTACACCAAAGCTCGCAACAATTGTAAAGCAGTTATTAATCAGTACAAAATAGAGTTTGAACAGGCTAAGAGTAGAAAACTTGCTTCTTGCCCTAACGATAGCCGAGCATTCTGGTCTCTTGCCAAAGCTATTGGCCGCAACTTTTGCCCATCTCTGCTCCCACCTCTGTCCAAACCAGATGGTTCTGTTGTCACTTCAGCCAAGGATAAAGCTGACCTGTTAGCATGCAATGTTTCTTCCAGCTCATTATTATTATTATTATTATTATCTGTTTATTTCCATAAGGAAACCACCCCGGGACGGCAAGTGCCAGGAGGGTGCTAAGTACATATCAGGGTACGAGATACTACGAGCAGTGGGTTACATATACTGAACACGTAGTCTCGTCCCGAAATATTATATACACATTTTATGTTTAATTTATACAGTATTTACACATTAATGATTCTGTACATACATTATACAACTCATATATTTACAATTCACTGATAATTCCACATATAACTTACATAACTGTTACAGAAGGTATATTTTGCTGGTCAACAAATTATTATTGTTCTTAAAGTAGAAAGTTTCTCTTTTACTCACAATTCTTTGGTACTTTGCAGCCGATTCATATTTCGGTAAGTCTGTATGAATCCTGGAAGATCTCTTTCCGGTAGGCTGCATCCTCACACAGTTTTTCGGCATCTATGTGTAGTGAGTTAAATATTTTCGCTGCATTTGATGGGAAAAATCTTTGCAGGCTACTAAGATTGTTCAGGACTGGACGCAGTGGATTATTTACTTCTCCGCAACGTCTTGCAGTGGCACGCGGTTTGACTAGAATATTATCCAGGACTGGAGCATCTACTCTGCCTGTGAGCATTTGTGCGAGAGTGTGTATGTTCCTGTTAATTGTCCGCTGCATCCAAGGTGTGATGTTAAGGTTTGAGTAGAGAATGGCCCTTGAGATAGTAAAAGGGTGGCCAGCAGCTCTATTAAGCCATCGCAAGAACCAGTACTCGATCCCAAGGACGGACTTATAATGTGAATATGGAGCGGAAGACCAGATTTGCGAGGCATACATTGCAATTGGCAGGACACAGATTAAAATGTACTTGGTCGCTAGCCGAGGATCCCTAATTCCTACCAGTTCCTGTCTAGTAGCCCATAAAGCGGCGAATATTTTTGTCTTCATATGGGCGAAGTGTTGAGCAAAGGTGAGTCTGTCATCCCACTTAAGACCCAGGTCCAGGTGAGAGTGCACTTTTTCCACACTAGACCCGTTCACAGAGATCGAGATGTCATTTTTATTCTGCTTGTAAGTTATGGTCATTTGGGCAGACTTCTGTGCATTAATACGGAGCCCGATGCAATCCAGGTAGCTCTCAAATTCTCGGATTGTGCTATTTGCCATCTGGCAAATATCTTCTGCTGATTCATGGTCTTTGGAAGTGATGAAGAATTTTACATCGTCAGCATATGTTATAAAATTGTAGTACCGTGCAAGAAACGGCTCCAGGGCGGCCGCGAAGAGAGTAGCCGAAAGAACTCCCCCTTGTGGCACTCCTCGCGAGATGGTAAAGCAAGATTGTAGCTTTTGGTGCTTAACAGTAAGTTTTCTATGTTCTAGCAGGCTGGTTATTATAGTTAACAAATTTCCTCTTACATTAAAATAATTCCTTAAAATCGCAATGAGCGCTGGAATTGAGACGTTGTCGTAGGCTGCAGAGATATCCAAAAAAATAATATCAATTTGCTTTTTCTCATTTAGTGCTTTCTGCACGCGAAAAAGGGTTTCCAGTAAGTTTGTTATTGTTGATCTACCAGAAATGACTGAGTGCAAATGCGGTGGTCTATGGCTGAAGCAGTGTTGATTGATGGTGGGAAGCAGTGCTTTTTCGAATACCTTCTGTAGGGTGCAACTAACAGAAATTGGTCTGTAATCCTTAGCCAATTTTGGGTGTTTAATCTTTGGTATTGGGGTTACAATGTAATTTTTCCAAGCTTGCGGGAAAGCTCCTGACCTGATGATTTCCTGATAGATGTGCAGTAATAGATCTATTATAAATGGACTACTTATTTTAAGGATGAACATTGGAAATTTGTCTGGTCCAACAGTGGCCTTATTGGGCAGATCGTTGATAAGCCTGATTGTACTTCTGTAGATATTAAGAGATTAAACAAAACTAGAAAACGCAAGTTTGAATGTGACGCGTGTAGGCAACAAACAGGGAAAAATAATGAAGAATTACCTAATGAAGTCATTTGTGAAGATTCCTGCGATGAACAGATTAACGACCTTGAACAAGTAACAAGAGTAATCCTCTCGCAGACTGACCTTGGAAATGGCATCTTGGGCCATCCTGAAGGATCAATTTTTGAAACCTTGGGATGCGATATTTGCCCGGAAGACTGCGAGCACTCTGAAGGGGCTTCCGCTAGACAGAGGAGCAATCATAGCCCGAATGAAAGGCAGGAAGAGAACCGTAAACAATATGTCTCGCGTACGGAATTAAAGGATATCCTTGCAGACTGCATCAGCCCCTTTTCGATGCAGGCTGCGGAATACGCTGAAAACCTCGCGAGCAATTTCATCCCTGTACATAAAATGCTACAGGAACTGCAGGAAGAGAATTTTCTTCTCAAAGAACAAAACAGTAGAATATTGCACACCCTTAAACGACTGGAGGAAAAGATAGGATGCTTTGAATCAGTCCTCGTTGCACAAGGTGGCTCAGCGGCCCCCGTAACCGACGAAGCTTGCTATGCAAGGCAGAGCTACCCAAAGAAAAGAGGTGATATGCATAGACTGCACAGGAGGATAGAAAGCATAGCAAATCACAAACAGAAGACAAGGAACGAATTGCATTCGGGGGAAAACATATCAGAACGAATTGCAAAACTACAAGACAGCCAAATAATATGTGAATTTCAAGCCCAGCCGCGAACTGTCTGTTTGCAGCAGGATCTCGCAAGCAATAGTATCAAACCCAGTGAAACTTTAAGGGCAGCACAAGGAAATGGCTCAACACATTCCACTAGGAAAAGTCGAAACCAAAATAAAGAAGTCTCAGAAATATTAGGACAACAAGAATCCACTGAAATGATTGAGGCATGCATGTATTCCAAGAGTACGAACGCCAGAGTTACATCTTCCCCCTCAGATCATGTTCCTGCAAACCCACTCACTTATGCACACATCACTATGCTACCTAAAAAGCATAACACTTTTGTGGGTAGAAAAACCCGCTCATCCCAAAATTTCATGCCTACTCTCGCCGAGGACGGCCGACGACGTAATCCAGTACACAGAGAAAGTATTAACGTGTCTTCCTGTAACACACCTGAAACAAACAAACGGTTTTCTGAAATCTACAACATTACTTCCGTTGCAACCAGAGAGCAAATTTTTGTATCAAGGCTGGGGCCCACAACACAGCCCAGAAACATTAAAGCCATGTGTGAGGGCGAACATGGGATAACTGTGGAAGTAAAGCAAGTGAAAACACGACACCCAGCTTACTCCTCCTTCATAATCTCTTGTCCACCAGATAAAGCAACTCGCCTACAAGACGTAAACGCCTGGCCAGAGACAGATGGGCCAGACCACTGGATAAAAATGATGCAAGGAATCGGGCTCAATAGCAACCAAAAAAACTACCACCCCCAGCTGGGGAGGCAGAACATCACATCCATTTGTTTGCACAAAACGTGAGGAGCATCTCAAATAAGCTCCACACCTTACAAACGATGATGATGTACGAGGACCTGGATTTCATTTGCCTAATCGAAACTTGGTTGGGAAATGGAAAACAGTTAGATCGGCTAACTGCGGCAGCAAACTGCAAATGTGTGGGAACCGGAAGAACAGATAGGCGAGGAGGAGGAGTTATAATTTGCTATCAAAATAAATACCAGCCTATAAGAGAACGAAAAACCAATTCAAATAATTTTGAAGGGATTTGTGTTACCTTTTCAAAAGAGCACGTCAAAATACAGTTATGCATCGTATACCTCCCACCTGAGCACACAAAGGAGACAAGAAACGAACTCTATGCGTGGCTTGCTGCAAATCTAAAGCCATCAGTCGACACAATAACAGCGGGAGATTTTAATTTGCCTCTTCCGAAACACGGAGGCCAAGAAAGAGCTGGATGCGACATTGGGTGCATTGCACTTAACGCAGCTTCCGACACCAGTGACAAGGGGAATGCAGCAACTTGACCTGTTGTATCATAGTTCCTTAGACGTAAGGCTAGCGCAAAACTGCATAAAATTTAAGTCGGACCACAATCCCATTGAAATAGAAGCAGCACTGAAGATACACAAATACACGCAGGGTAAACACACGAACTGGGAAAAGCAAAGTAAGTATCTTTTCTCCGTGAAGTATATTAATGCAGAAGTCATTCTCAGTCACCTGACTAGTTACAACTGGAATGATCTGCAAGAAAAGCCAGTAGACGAAGCTTTAGAAATGATCACTAAAAAGCTATACCAAACAGCATTGGAAGGAGCAGCAAAAGAAATCAAAATATCTGAGAGAACAAAAGAATGGTTTAACCCACAACTGAAAGCAAGTTTCCTCAGGAAGCAAAAACTGTATAGAAAATGGCAAAGAACGGGTCATCCTGCCGATCACATTCGTTATAAGAAAGAAAGAGCACATGTATTAATGATCTTCGTAAAACACCTCCCACCATTCCCAACACTCTCCATTCAATGCCTCCTGTGGTCTTCCGTCAAAAGGATATAAGGATTTTGATGAATCTGGATGCTACGAAAGCTCCAGGTCCTGATGGTATTTCTCCACTTGTTCTCGAAAACTGTGCTCCTGAACTTACTCCTATTCTTTGCCGCCTTTTTTTACTTTCTTATTCTAAAGGTGTTTTTCCTTCTGCTTGGAAATTTGCTCATATCCAGCCAGTTCCTAAAAAGGGTGACAAATCCCTCCCATCCAATTATCGTCCCATTGCAATTACTTTTATTCTTTCTAAAGTAATGGAGAAATCAATTAACCGCCAACTCTTAAACTACCTAGAAACCTTCCGTCTGATCAACGATCACCAGTGTGGATTCCGTCAGTGTCGATCCACTGGTGATATTCTGGCTTATGTTACCCATTTATGGACTAATTCAATGGAAAGGTTCGGTGAAACACTAGTAGTTGCTCTTGACATCTCAAAGGCTTTTGATCGTGTTTGGCATAAAGGTCTTCTAAACAAGCTTCCATCTTATGGTTTGCCAACTGTTTTTAGTAATTGGTTATCCAGTTTTCTCTCTGATCGCTCACTGAGGGTGATGGTTGATGGCTCTCTGTCTTCTAACTTCTTCACTAATGCCGGTGTCCCCCAAGGTTCAGTTCTTTCCCCCACTCTTTTCCTCTTCTTTATCTATGACCTTCTTCCATTGACTGGAAATCATATTCATAGTTTTGCTGATGATAGCACATTGCATTCAACTTTCCATTTTGAGAAACCTTGTCCTGCTCAATCAGCTTCAACTTCTCGAAAATCTGGTACCAATTCCTTAAATGCCGATCTTTAGGTAATTCTCCAGTGGGGCAAAGACAACTTAGTTGATTTCAACCCTTCTAAAACTCAGTCTTGTCTTATATCTCGCAAAAAGGATTCTTCTGCTCCTATGCTTATCTTTAGTGACATTCCAATTTCTAGGCAAAAGGATATATCTCTTTTGGGGATTACCCTGTCTTCTAATCTCTCTTGGCTCAAGCATATTACAAATATTGCTTTCTCTGCATCTAAAAAACTTGGTTTTCTCTTTCGCTCTCGGCGTTACTTTTCTTCCAAACAGCTGCTCACTCTGTATAAATCGCAAATCCGCCCTGCCATGGAATATTGTTCCCACATCTGGGGTGGTGCCCCCAAAACTTCTCTCAGGCTTCTTGATTCCATTCAGAAGAGGGCAGTTAGGTTAATTAATGATTCATCTCTAACAGAATCTCTCCACTCGCTGTCTCATAGACGCACTGTTTCTGCTGCATGCCTCTTCTACAGATACTTCCATGGGCACTGTTCTTCTGAATTAGCTTCTATAATTCCCGCTCTCTCTTTCAAAACAGTCCGAACACGTGCCGCCACCACCAACATCCATTTACTGTCCAACTTCAAACTCACAGAACGAAATTTTCATCTTTCTCGTTTATTCATTCAAATGCGGTTTTTTGGAACAACCTTCCTTCATACGTATTTCCTGAAAATTACAATCTACAGAAGTTCAAGTCCAATGTCAAGAAATATCTTCTTTCGTCTTCTCAGTCTCCAACCCAAGCACGGTACTAAGTACTATAGGTTCTAATACCTCTCGTGTTTGGGGTTCACATAAAAAAAAAAAAAACAATAAAGTAATACACGTATTACCATATTCTTTTCATGGTTACACTATTTATACATTGTTTTGATCAATTAATCACTCATTCACACAATATCATAAAAATAATTGTTTCTTTCAAAATTAAAACTACAAATAAAATTGAATATTGAAAATTTTGTTAGCGATACTTCATTTAATTTTTTTTTTCCAAAGATAAATTATCACTTAATCTGAAAAAAGGGTAAGTGAGGGAAAATTACTGCAAAATTTCAAATTTTCGATTGATGAAAACGAAGCTTCTTAGTCTTTTGAATTAAATTGGAATTTTTTACTTTTAAAGGATATGAATTATAAACCTAGATTTCAATAACATATATATATCTGATTTGAATTTTTGTTCAAGTATGACCATACTTGGTCACTTTATCACATAACTTTCCATTGACTAATGCAATTTATTTTTATACGAAATCTTTATACAAAGGTGGAGACTATCGGTGATGCTTATATGGTTGTTTCGGGACTTCCGGTACGTAACGGTAATCTTCACGCAAGAGAAGTAGCCAGGATGTCTCTAGCATTACTCAACGCTGTAATGTCTTTCACAATACGTCATCGACCACAAGAACAGCTGAAACTAAGGATAGGTTTGCACACAGGTATGCCTTAGAATTGCGAACTGCCGTTCTCTCCATAAAAGTTAATGCGTTCAGGGCTTTGTGTTTAATTAAACACAAAGCCAATGAACTTTTTTAATTAAACAAAGCCAATGAAACATTGGCTTTGTTTAATTAAACTGGCATTTAACCGACACGTTAGTATTACATTTAATGAAATTAAATGGGTCAGTGAAAGAGAAATTTAAAATAAAATAACCTTTGTGATCACTGACCAAGTTAGTGAATGAATAAACATAGTCATGGTCGAATGTTTCTAGAGAAAGTTCTCATAATAGTGAAATAACTAAGGTGACCGCAAAATTAAAACTATTGATATATGGTATCCAGATCTCAATTGAGCTGCAGACGAAATTATCACTGTATCAAAATTCCATTCATAATTTATAAATGGAACTTTATCCTGAAGAGTTTTCAGAGACTGCAGTGAGTCATTGCGGTACAAGTTAACACATGGGTTGTGTTAGGGTAGCTAAAAATAGGAACAGGTGCACGTATACTGTGTGTACACCAATGCTAGGAGTTTGGTAAATAAATTTGATGAATTTGAGGTATTGCTCAAAACATCAAAGGCAGATATTGTTGGGATATCAGAGACGTGGTGTCACATAGATATAAGGAATGCAGAACTGGAATTTGGGGAGTACAAGGATAGACAGGATAGGAAGGGAGGAGGGGTTATGCTATTAATTAAGAAACATAAAATCCAAGGACGTGTAGCCAGTCGACATCGTTGGACAGTGCAGTGTCGAGTCAGTTTGGTGTGACATGAGCACTGAGAGATCAAAATTGAGAGTAGGAGTGTGCTATAGGCCTAATGACTCTGATGAGTATAATAAGGAACTGTACAGGGAAATAGAGTGGGCCTGTAAATCAGAGAGTCTTATAATGGGAGATTTTAATTTCCCAGATATTGACTGTAATTTGTGGGTTGGTCACTCACACACTAGCAAGGCTTTTGTGGATTTATTTGATGATTGTTTTGTACATCAGCATGTTCGAGAGGCATCTAGAGGGTGTAATACTCTTGATCTGATTATCAGTAGTGATTATTCATGCATTAAGAATCTGCAGATAAAGGAACCACTAGGTGGCAGTGATCACAGTGTGCTGAAGTGGGATTTACTGAAAGAGGTAGCTACCATCAGGGGTAAAGGGAAGGGTTTTTTCTTTCGTAAAGGCGACTACGATGGTTTGAGACAGTATTTAAATTCTATACAGTGGGACCAACTGATGATGTTACCAACAGCAAATTCAAAATGGGAAGCATTCAAAGAACTTATCATGGAAGCTACTAGGCTTTACATACCAACTAAGAAATATTGTTCAAGGTTTAGGCCTAAATGGATGTCAGGTGAACTAATGAGACATACGGCAGAGAAGAAAAATGCATGGGATACATATAAATTAATGGGTGAGATGGAAGCCTATGATAGATATAAGCTGGTCTGTAACCAAGTCACAAAGGAGTTTAAGCAGACAAAAGCAGATTATGAGAAATCGTTGGCAAAGGATGCAAAGAAAAACAGAAAAGAGTTCTTTACCTATGTAAACTCTGGAAGGAAAGGGATGAATCAGATTGGTCCACTGGATGAGGGTTCAACGGTTGAGGATCCTGCTCAGGTGGCTAACAAACTAAACGAGTATTTTGCATCTACATTCACACATGAGGAGTTATTCAGGAAGGGGAATTCCAGAGGTGAAGTAAACTCTGGCAGTGAACTAGATAATTTTGTAATAACTGAGAGGATAGTGGAGGAGAAATTATTGAGAATAAACATAAAAAAGGCACCCGGGGTGGATGGGATCAATCCAGTTATATTAAAGAAGGCAGCAAAGGAAGTAAGCAAACCCTTAGCCATAATTATTGAGAGCTTCTTTAGACTCATGGGAGGTACCCATAGACTGGAGATGTGGAAATGTGACCCCAATTCACAAAGGAGGATCAAAGGTGACACAAGTAATTATAGACCTGTGAGTTTAACTTCTGTTCCAGAAAATTAAAGGTGGCACTGATTAAAGAAGCAATGCAGGATCATCTAGACAAGACTTCAGTTATAGCTCGGACACAGCATGGTTTTGTAAAGGGAAAGTCTTGCCTGACCAATTTAATTGGATACTATGATGCAGTCACAAAAGAACTGGATGCAGGGAAAAACTTTGATATATATTTGGATCTTAGAAAGGCCTTTGATACTGTTGCACATGGAAGACTGCTGCACAAATTGGAGCAGTGTGGCATTGGAGGCAAATTGCTGCTATAGATAAAGGGATGGTTGAGGGAGAGAAGACAGAGAGCGGTAATCAATGGACAGTGCTCATCGTGGACTAATGCTATTAGTGGAGTCGCTCAGGGTTCAGTGTTTTGTCCATTATTGTTTTCTGTATTTACAAATGATATTGATAATGGTATATGAAGCTTAATGTCCAAGTTTTCAGACGATATAAAGGTTGGCAAGGTTGTTAAGGACACTACTGACGCTATGCTGCTGCAACAGGATCTGGAAAGGTTGAGCAGATGGGCTGAGAGGTGGCAAATGAAGTTTAACATTAACAAATGTAAAGTACTACATATGGGAAACAGTAACCCCAGAGCAACGTATCATCTCTGTTGTACTACACTGACAGTGGTAGAGAATGAAAAGGACCTGGGAGTAATTGTGCAGGCAGATATGACGTTCTCTGAGCAGTGCAGACGGTCTGCAAGAGTAGCTCATGGTGTCTTGTCAATGATATACAGGAATTTTTCTAGCAGGGATAAGGATGTTATTATTCCCTTGTATAAGGTAATGGTCAGGCCACACCTTGAGTATAGTATACAAGTCTGGAGGCCTCATTTCAAGAAGGATGTAGAGCTGCTGGAACGAGTACAGAGAAGAGCAATAAGATTAGTGAATGGAACAAAGGGTTGCGCTTACGAAGAAAGCATTACGTTTTTCAAATTACAGTTTCTGGAGACTAGGCACCTGCGAGGTGATCTGATAGAGGCGTATAAAGCCTTGAATGGTTTGAGCATGCTCAATGCCGATGGGATTCTTCCTCTTGCTCAGAATAATCACCTGAGAGGGCATAAATTCGAATTGAGGAAAGACAGATGTAGGATAGATGTGCGGAAATTAGCCTTTAGACAGCGGGTAGTTTGTCGGTGGACCAGACTTCTATCCCTTGCTGTGGAAGTTGATAGACTAAATAACGCAGCTGGACAGGTATTTCGAACGAACGGAGGGGTGAAATGGGAGTGGGTTTTTTTTTGTTTTTTTTTGGCTGATGCTGCATAAGCTTGCTTTCTTGCATCATATGCCTCTACTAATGCTAATGGTAATGCTTACGCTGAGAGTCAAGACAGCTTACCAATCTAAAATATAGCCTGGAGAGATAGGAAAACCTATTAATCTTGTAGTTAATTAGTTGAAATAGGGATGATGCATAGAATTTTTTTTTTTCATAGAACTCTGGTAGCACAGTTGGCAGAATCACCATACTCGCCATAGAAAAGGTAGAAAAGATCTGAATTCGAATTCTTTTCAATAACGCGAGCAATTTCTATGGGCGTTTTTCGCCACGTCGCTGAGTTAGTCGGTCTAAGGAGAGTTAACATGGATTTTTTCTCTCGGAAACTCGTGATTTTTTCCAGCAAACAGCAAATCGACCATAAAAAACATGCAGTTTTGAGAAATATATTTATGCCGCGCAAAGTGGTATAAATTGGTGAAACGCCCTAAACTCTACAACAAACATAACCAGACGTCTCAACAGAATTACAGTAACATAAAACTAATTCAACATTTATTGTATTAGATTGAAATTGTCCACCTCAATACATAATCTTAACACACTTCAGCAGAATTTCGAAACTCAACTTAACTTTCATAGAAAAAAAATTCTTAACTCTGATTATAGAATGAAGCAAAAATAGCGAAATGGTATAGCGAAAATTTTTGATATCATTTAACAAGTTGGCGTTCAGCTTGCTGCTGTATGTCTACAGAAACTAGGGTATCAGAATTCCCTGCATTCTGAAGAGAGATCAGTGGCATCCTTACAAATCGCAAATTCTTGAAGCAGCGCTAAGTGAAGATTATTTTGTTCGAAAATTTTCCTCCTGATCGATAATTATCGTGATTGAAATTTACTCTAGATGACCCATAGTGCTCCGTGGATGCAGAATCGGCTGAAGAAAATCTTAATTTTTCGTGATAACGGTAATTTTTATGTGTCATATGAAGTTAATCGGAAAATGTGCGTTACTGATTCAAAGACAACTTTTAGTAGATTACCTATCTAAGAAATAAGCCGTGTTATGGAGTGATGTGGTCCGGGAAGTACCAACGTCGTCCATTCATTTTCCAAGCCACATGCAGGAGAAATGTATATAAAAGAGTGATGTTTTTCCAAACATTACGAATTATCAAATCAAATATTTTAAATGGCTCCAGCATGATACTTTGCCTTTTAATTAGCTGTGCTGTCAGCGAATGACTGGATGAACAGTTCGCTCAATATTGGATTAATAAGGCAAAGACTAGTGAAATTGCCGAAAAAAACACTCTGTGCTTATATCTACGGACGTTACTGGCCATCTGAAAGCCAAGGTTCTCTAAACAGATACGTTCTGGAGCATTTTTAAGAACGAATTGTCACTGCATACATGGAGATCACACTTCAAATAAATTCATCCACTTTTCCGTTGGGGGAACAATCTAAGTAAACTGTTTGCGTTATTAATCATCTGCTCCATGATTCTCTCTAAGTGAATAGCTGGAGGAAAGTCAGAGTAATTTGCCTTATTCAGTTAATCAATTGCGTTAACCAATTAGCGTATTTAGGTAATCAATTTTTAACTAATCAGAAGGTTCCTCTTGAAGCTTGGTTACCCACTCTTTGAGAATTTTTTGTCATTGAGCTCCAGTTCTAATCTATGATTTTGGAACTTTCTTGTTTGTTTTTTGAAATTCAAATTTAATTGCTCCTAAAAAATTAAAAAATATAAAAATTTTAATTACGTATTTTGCCAGTTTTGGAGCTCCTCATAAAAATTTCTGTAAACGAATTAACTTTCAATGTTAATTGCCTTTTAAACAGAAAGAGAAAACACAAGAATTACAATAGATCATTAAAAATGATCACTAAACATTTTTATTAAATTTCATAGGTCCGTGTGCAGCTGGGGTTGTCGGACTCAAAATGCCTCGATACTGTTTGTTTGGTGACACAGTAAATACAGCTTCCAGGATGGAATCTACTGGACATCGTAAGTAAATGATTATAGCTATCATTTAATTAAAATAATTAATGGGGTGCAATTCCTCCGTGATATTGTAAGGACCACCAAGGGTACACTTTGAGGTGTATTGAACATCATATTGAGGAACATAAACTTTTGGAGGTTCAAAATAATTTGCGTAAAACCGTATTTTTCATTATCTTTTGATTGTAACATAACTAAATTATAAAATAGGAACAGGACTTTATGAAAACCCTGCATACGTTTGTTACTGTCTTCCACAGACATCATGCCTTCTCCCCCAAAACACAGTTTTTTTGGCTGGAAGTAGCTTATTTTTGGAAAGAATTCTCAATAGTAAGATGCCATTTTGTGTTAAATTGGTAATGCAAGGGGCTGAACTACTGACTAGAAAACGGAGTAAAACGTTTAAAAAATAATTAGATAATGTATATATTTATTCGATAGGGTTCCCAAAGAATAAACAATGTGTTAATAGGCCGCTTTATCGCCCTTCGCAACATTTCTTTGAATTTTATTTGCGTTGTTACGTTATTTGCAAAATAGCATTGAAGTCCCATTTTTGCTAGTTTTTGAATAAATTTCCTTGTGTATCGCCTTAATCACCTCTCCGATTAATGTAAAAATAATTTCTTTGTAAACTACGACAAATTTGTTCAATTATCAATATTTTTCTACTCATCGTCTTCTATCTTCAGTAATTAAAGTAATTGTACAAAAGTGCTCAAAACTGATCTTATTACAATTGAGCGTGCTTTGATAACATTGGCCAAAAATTGTAGGTTGTGGCATCTTATAATCTGTGCATAATTTTAATATGTTTTTGTTTCCCGGACCATTTTCGTCTATGCACCGTCTACTGGACGTTTCTTGAAGCTTGCACGCCTCTTGATGGACATTTTCCCTCATTCATCAGCAACTTCATAAAATTGGTCTGACAAGATTTCCCCTTAACAAACCCATGTTGTCTGAAGCATAATTGCAGACTTGTCTAGATGATCCTGCATTACTTCTTTAACCAGCGACTCCATTATTTTCCTAGGAACAGAAGTTAAACTAGCAGGTCAGCAATTTCTTTTTTCACCCTTTGTGAATTTGGGTTACATTTTCACAAATCCAGTTCGCGGCAGACCTCCAGGTTCCTCTCTTATGTAAACTTCAACAGTTTCTATTCTACTTTTCTCTAAGTTAAATCAAATTATTTAGCTCCCTGTTAGAGTGTGATAAACTTCTGGTATCCACTTCCCTAAGGAATTTCTTATCTGTGAATGTGGATGCAAAATACTCATTCAGTTTGTCAGCAACGTGAGCAGGATCATCAACAATTGAACCATCAGTATGAAGTGGACCAATTTGATCCGTTCTCTTCCTTTTTGTGGTTATATAAGTAAATATAACTGCTGTTTTCCTTTGCCAAAGATTATGCGTAATTTGCTTTTGCTTGCCTAAAGTTCTTTATGATTTGGTAACTGGCTGGGCTTCTGTGTCGTCTGTTCATTTAAGCGCATCTCATGCATTTTTCTTCTGTGAAATAAACTAATGAGTCTTATTAGTTAATTTTACCTCCACATAGAACGAATATACCTTGACGAGTATTTCTTACTTAGTACGACAAGTCTAATAGTTTCTACGATTAATTTCTTCGATGCTTCCCATTTAGAATTTGCTGATGGTATCATAATCAGTTGCCCCCCCCCCCGCTCTGTATAGAATTTAAAAACTGTCTACCTACACTTAGTCACCTTTACCAAAGAAAGCCCTTTCCTTTACCCTTCATGGTAGTTACATCTATAATCAAATCTGACATCAACAAACTGTGAGCATTGCCACGTAGTATTTCTTTTATTTCCAGATTCATAATTAATGAATTATCACTGCTGATAATTAGATCAAGGATATTACTCCCTCTGGTTGCCGTTTCTAACATGCTACTGTAGAAAACAGTCATCCAATAATTTCTCAAAAGTCTTGTCAGTGTACAATTACCAACAACAAGCTGCAGACAATATCTCTAAAGTTAAAAATTAAAATTATAAGACATTCTCATTTACTGGTCCGCTCTATTTCTCTGTAGAGTTGTTCATTATGCTCATCAGAGTCATTAACACACTCCTACTCTTATTTGTTCTTTCCTGTTGCTTATGTTACACCAAACTGACTCAACATTGCACTGGGCACCCATGTTAACTGGATGCACTGCATAAGATTTTATGTAGAGTATAATGCAGAGTATTGTATGTACCATCCCCATCTCTTATCGTATCTAGCCTCTCTGTACACATTATTATTCCCCATATTAATATTCTGCATCCCTTATTTCTGAGTATCACCTTTCGATCCCCCATTATGAATTGCAAATAAATTTGCACTTCCCCAGTTCATAGGGATCTCCCCTGAATTCAAGGATGCCATAATTAATTGTAAGAATTTGCTTACCTCCTTTGCTGCGTCCCTTAATATGATTTAATAGATTCCATCAACCTCAAGTGCCTGTTTTTATGTTCAGCTTCAACAATTTCTATTACACTTTCCTTTCAGTTATTACAAAGTCATTTAGCTGTCACTTAAAGTTTGATAAACTTCTCTCTCATACTTCCCCGAAAGAATTCCTCATGTATCAATGTAGATGAAAAATACCTATTCAATTTGTCTGCAACTTGAGCAGGTCATCAACAGTTATCCCATTGACAAGTGGTCCAATGTGATTCAGTCCCTTCCTTATAAAGTTAATATACTCATAGAAACCTTTGCTCTTTTTCTCTGCATTCATTGCCAGATACTTTACATAATCTTCCTTAGCTTGCCTAACTTCCTTTGTGACTTGATTACGACAGATTTATATATTCCATAAGCTTCTTTATCATATGATAGTTTATAGGCGGAGACGTGCTCTGGTTCATTCAGACAATGCTTGAGAATAGGACTATTATTGTTTGCGATGCCAATCGGCGCTACACCAGAACTATTACAGCTGGAGTCCCACAAGGTGGGGGTCCTCTCTTGTATTTTGTTCTCAGCTGTTCTTCTGCCTTTCGTGACGGGCCGAACTGATATTATCACTTTCGCTGATGATATAAAGCTGTTCACTGCTATCAATCCCGGAGACACTGCTGACTACACAAATGTCTTAATCGTAGAGAAAATCCAGAACCTCGAGGCCTTCCTCTCCGGTTTCGGCCTTCACATCAATCCTGAAAAGTTGAAACAGTTGACTTTCTCGCTCAAACGGAACCCAAAGATGGTGCAACCCAATACAAGAGGATCCGCGATTTCTGTTGTTCAGCAACACACCGACCTGGGCGTTATTTTTGACCAGAAGCTCTCCTTTCTACTTCACATAGACCACATGGAGAAAAAATTCTGTCGACTCCGGTGGATGTTTAAGCAACAATTTATGCATGTCCATGACAGGCCGTTGGGTGCAGGTATATTAAATAAATAATAAATAACTAAATTTTCATTTATTGCAACTACAGCAAGCCCATCACAGCAGTAGGCTAGGGGCATAAATTCAGTACAAAGGAGACAAATATATATATATATATATATATATATATATATACCGCATATAAAAGTACATAGGATATTCTATATATACATTAACAACGAATATGAATTATAATGATCAAAAATATATATTGCAGAACATCACATTTGGCTCTCGGATGTAGTTACTGGGTTGCAGGCAGGCAGTTGTTTGTATTTCTCATAATTTGTTTGGAAATGAGACTCCTGTAGGCTTCACAGTTGAGCAACCTCTTACAATCAATGTTATGATAATTTATAAGGTGAAGGGATGCATTAGGGAACATCCTGTCCATTTGTTTTAGTCTGGAGAGCTTGGATTTGAATTGTTGTTGGTTTCTTGAGTTTTCTCTGTTGGTGGGAGCTAGTATGTTGATTAGGTTTGGTGAACTGGATGCAGAAGTAATTAACTTTGCAAGAAGCATGACTCCAGACTCGTTGATCATCTGTTGCAGACGCTTTGTTTTTAAGTTTTTATAAAGCTGTTGCCTGGATATTGTACAGGGAAAACGAAGTTTATTGTTCAGCCATCTAAGAACCCAATACTCTAGCGCAAGGAATTTTTTTACTGTAACTTGAGGAGCACCAGACGAGATTTCGGAGGCATAGGACAGAATGGGAAAAATGCATCTCTGAATATGGTTAATGACTGTTTTTCTATCTTGAATCGCCGCTGTTTCTTGCTTGATCAGCCATCTTGATTTTTGAATTTTTTTAGCAACATATACATAGTGATAATTAAATGAAAGATATTTGTCAAAAACAACTCCTAGGTCTTTGTGAGCAAATACGTTGGGAATTGAAACATTTTCAATTTTAATTTCTATGTGGTTTGGTTGTTTCTGTAAGGAATAAGTTATTTGAGCAGATTTGTTTGTATTTATAGTCAGATTGAGATTCTTCAGATACTTGATGATTCCACACATCTGCAAATTCGCATCATGGCTAACCTTGGATACGTCATCACAAGATTTGGAAAAAATAAACAATTTTAAAACATCAGCATAAGCCAGCAGATTTGGATTTTCTTGTAGGAGTGGTTGTAGAGATGCTAAAAATATAACACTGGAGAGAACACCTCCTTGAGGAACGCCTGTTGCGGTTGTGACGAGAATATTATCAGTATTAGTGGGGAAGACGAGATTTCTATGATTTAGGCTGTACTCAAGATAGGATATAACCATTGTGTCAATGAGGAAATGATTTTTCAGTATTTCGATGGCTTTCTTGTGATCAATGTTGTCGAAAGCACCTTTGATGTCTAAGTAAAAGACATCGCATTGTGCTTTATCCTGAAACGCAGTTTGGATACGCACGATGGTGTCAGCTAAGCTTGTTGTTGTTGTAGAGCGCCCTGTAGGACCAAAAACGCATGTTGTCGGGTGCATTAGCGAAGATCGCATCCCGAAGATATGGCAGCATGATCTTATCAATAATCTTAGCGATTATTGACGATAGCTTATATGGTTATTATTACTAGCCTGTTTTGGAATCAGGGTAATTCTAAAAGTCTGCCATAATCTTGGAAGGAATGGCTGGGAGATGCAACTGGAAATAATATGAACTAGAGAATCAATGATGAATGCACTGGACAATTTAATAATAAAACTAGAGATGCCGTCAGGGCCTTCACTACTATCAATTTGTAGTTTGTTAATAATTTTCTGAACTGTATTCTTGTTTACAAGTTAGTTGATTAGCAGGGCTTGATTAGGATGCATTTCATGTTGAACGCTATTTGCGTGTTTATAAGAATTGAATCCTTTAAATTTGTTTTGCATATCTTCATTGCAGATGTCAAAATTGCATGTTTCCATATTTAATTTTATCCATTCCAAAGTCTGGTCATGCTGCAAGGTAGCTCTTGTTTTTGAAGAAAGTGCTCTTTTATTATGCTTGAGCCTGAATGTTAAGTAATTTTTGTACGCCTGAATTTTTTTGAGCTGAAACAGTGCTCTGCTCTTTTTATACTTTACGTATGTTGATGAAGTGCCGTACTTCTTCCACTGCCTGTGCCATTTTTGTTTTCTTTTAAAGTATGGTTTTAGATGAGATTTGAACCCCGGTTTGGATTGAGAAGAAAGTCTTACAAATTTGGATGCCGACTCTGTTTTTAATTGATTTAACCATTTTATTAGTAGAAACGTGGCGTCCTGAACAGGTATATTTTTAAGAGAATCCCATGATTAGTATTATAAGAGTTGCAAAAACTTTTCTTGCTGAAGAAATTTAATTCATCAATTTCTCAAAAAAGAATATCATCAATTAAATTCTGAAGGAATTTAATTGATGATATTCTTTTAGTGCTTTCTAGAGGGAGGCGAGGATTCCCACAGCAAATTGTTGCTTGCAATTCCATACTTTTGTGGTCAGATCTAAATGTAATGTTGCTACTACGCTTTTCTTGAAGTTGAAGATTGGAGTAAACTAGATCAAGCGCTTGATTACCTCTTGTAGCCGGGACGTTGATACTTTTAGCTCCTAGAATTAATAAGGAGTCGGATAGCAATTTCCTTTGTGAATTATATTTGGGCAGGGGGAGATTAAAGTCGCCCATTATAATTATGTTAGATTGAGACTTATGAACAGTGATGATCCAGGTTAATACTTCGTTGATAATATCATCAGTAGGTCCAGGCGGACTATAAATATTATATATTTGAAATAGTGAATCTTTAATTTGGATCAGAAGAGAAATTCCCTCAAAGTTGTACGAACAGGTGTTGTAGGTGTTAATAACTTTAATGTTGGATTTTAAAATAATTGCTGATCCTCCACCTCTTCGATTAATCCTAGATGTCATGTATGGAGTGTAGTTTAAATTTTTCGGCAGTAGAAAAACATCCTGAAGAGGCTCCTGCATCCGTGTTTCAACTAAACATATTATAGCATGAGTTTCTTCAAACAAAAGTGCTATAAGCGTAGACAGTTTATTTTTTACGCTTCTTACATTCTGAAGAAAAATGTTGAGATTAATATAGGTGTTAGAAGGATGTTCGCAAGCATTAGAAGGAAGGACAAATGATGGACTATGATGCGGACCCGGACTGGTATACTCTAGCTACGCAGACAGCTCAACAGATTGAGAGTTAGACGTTAACTCCACACTGAAGTTGTTGACAGAACCTAGAACAGTTCCATAAAACGGCATGACTAGTAGACTATTCGGCCAGGTATCAGGATTTAGATACTTTTGAAGGTCACAATCCTTAAGTTCAATTCTGAAGGAAGCGTAAGTTGGATGTTTGGTTTTTATCTTGAAAGCACTACCCGGAATTTCCAGCTCCAATAGTAGCTGATCTATCTGCTGGGAGGTAGTATTGGGATCTAGTCTGCTAACAAAAATATTATTACTTTTAAACATCGGACGATTTCTAATTTTAATACAAGACTGCGTATTTTTTGTTCATATTATGCTACTATATTTGTTTCTTCTGCGGGGAACCTTGAAATTTGAGGAGTTTGAAGGCAAGCTATTATGGGTAGGCACTTCAGGATTAGGATTAGATGGATAATTTTGACAGTGCACATACATACTGCCAGGTTTCTGTTGATTTCTAATTGTGGTCGGTATCAGTTGCATGCTTGTGTCAACAATACGTTGCGAAGATACACGATTCTGTCCTCGGAGAGAATGAGAGATGGAACTAGATCTGATAGATGGCGCTGCTGTTGTTTCTGGAACAAATTCTTCAGCATCTGGACTGAGGACTGGATCTGCAACAACCTGATGAACATAAGAAGGGCGAGGTATTGGAGAGCTCTCAATTGGAGGCCTTTAGCTCAAGAAGCATGTGGTAGAATTTTCATTGTTGGTCTTCTATTCGGAAAAGATGCTGCTTAATATCATCATTCTCTCTAAGTTGTTTTCTCAACATTTCTTCCAGTGTGACAAATGAGATATCTTTGTTCGGGGATATTGTAGGCGGGGGGGGGTAAGAAATGTCCTCAGTTTTTGTGGTGGCATCTAAGCTTGACTTCCTTGTATGATGAAAGGGTTTCGGAGATGGTAATACATTGACAAAAGGAGATGAAAGATTTTTAGAGCTGCATGGGAGAACGGCATTTGTTGGGGTATTCTGACAGTCTAGCTTATGTTGACTAGAAGGAGACTGGAAATTCGAACTTCCATTGTTGGCTTTTTTACAGGAAGGACATCTCCAATTATTTTTTAAATCACTTGATGACTTCGAATAATTTTTAATCAATGAACATAAATCACAGTAAATGATACTGCAACTTTTACAGATAACCCAATTACGAACTGTTTTTTGACATCCGTTGCATGAAACTGCTTCCTTAGGTGCCATGCTGAAGATTTAAAAAAAAAATGACTGAGTACCTGTAAATAGAAATACAAACAAACAGGTGGTCCGTTATCGACACAGCAGGGTACCGTAGCGAAGAGTTAGAATGTCTGAGTAGCTGGACTACAGGTGAGATCGACGTAGGTGTGGGTAACGGAAAAACTGCTGGAAGGCTACAGGACTTGACCCAAAGCAGGGACAATGCCAAGGTCACAAACGGTTTTATGACAAAGAAGGCACTACTTTCAAAGGTCAACCAGCGTTTCTGTATGTAGCTACGCTAAGCAAAGACTAGCGATAACGTTGCACACTATAAGCTTAAAACTGAAATAAACAGTACTTATCTTTACGAAGACTTCATAAAAAACATCCAAGCTGCCCAATATTCATCTAAGGAACATGTCAGTGCACCACTTTACAAAAATTCCATTTAAAAAGCACTTATAAATTATTATAAAGCAGGAGCTAATTACAGATGGCTAACACCTAGGCCACCTAGCGGAGAAGACATGTGTCTATCCGGTCATTTTTTATGGAGCATAAGTCTGGACCTCAACTGCCGCAACTCATCTAAGACGGATTTTTGCAGGCGAATTTTGGCTATTGAAGTGGGCCATATGGAAATTCCGGCTTCCCCCTGCACGAAGGGCCACCCAGATGGAGCATCTCTAAACACTAGACGTCTTCCTGCCATTATCCATGAGAGAAGACTCGTCTTTTCTGTAAAAATGATGGTTGGCATTATTTCGGACCCAGATTTCTGGGCTAACTGCTGTTGGAGGATCCCAGTCCCAAGCCTTCGGGCCAATGCAGTCCTTCAGGTAACCCCAAACCGGTTAAAGTTATCCGATCGGTTCTTACCCGTGCAAATGCTGCAGTACGTATACTCCTTGGATGGCGACCTCTACAATTTCGCATTGGATAAAAAATACAGGCAGAACTTACTCCATCCACTTCATTCTCAGGACCACGTCACAGGGCATTAGAACCTGCTCCCAAGGACCTGTCCATCACTACCATGGATCCCACAGTACATTGTTCCAACTTTCTTCTCCTGCTTAGAGACTCCAACAACTCTGCTCCAAAAGGACTGCTCCCTGGAGAATAATTTAACATGATAACATGCTTTGTATATATATGTTCATATGTAAATTTTTCATTTGCTTTCCTACACTTGTATAATTAGTAAAAATATTATTTTGTCTCCTATCTCATCCTTGTTTATTACATTGTATTAGCCTTTACTGTAATATTGTATTAGCCTTTGTAACCTTGTATTAGACTTTGTAATCTTGTATTAGCCTTTACTGTAAATCCCTGGCTTGTAGCCGTGAAGGGTATTGTGTAGGGCATGTGCGTTCTGTATGCAATAAAGAGTTCTTCTTCTTCTTCTTCTTCCTCTAAGAGGAAAGGGTTCATGGGAAAATGCTGCGTAAATACTAAACAGACAGGAGCTTCAAAACCCTCCAATCAGAAGCCCGATTCCCCCTGTAGGGAGAAAGAAATGCGCCGACCGAATAATGCAAATCATCGGAAGAAGTGGCTACGCTGACCTCTCACCCCACGAGTCACTGTGCTATGCTGATGCACAACGCAGTGACTCGGGAAACAATGGAAGAAGTAATAATTTAGAAAATAATAAAGAAGACGAGAAAGCTCACGAAAATTATGGCCATGAACGAACAAATGACTGTCTAAAGGATGTTAATGGGAAACACACCAGCGGAGAACTCGATTCTGACATTTTAAACGTCCTTGGTTGTGATATTTGACTGTCTTCATGCAATTCCCCCTATCAGCCCACAGGCGAACCCACCTAAGGCAATGTCTAATCAGGCGAACACTGCCTTTTTCAGTGGCATGAAACATATGCTCAAAAGCGTAATAGATGAAGTATTTGGGGAATTTCTTAAACCTGTTGCAATCCAGTCCGAAGAATACATGCATAATCAAAAAAAAAATTTTCCCCGAATTTTCGAGTGCTTGTCCACCCTACTCATTATCATCCAAGAACTCCGAGCACAGAACGATAAAATAAAACAGGAAATTTACTCACTAAGAGGCCAGATCACACTTGATCACACCAGATCATACCTGAAAAGCTTTATGATGCTATGGGGTAAGCCAGATTACCAAACAATACCGCGAGTGCCTGAACGTGAAGAGGATGGCGCTATATTCCATAGAAGCGGACAGGATGCCCAAGCTCATGCCCCCATCTCGACTAATAATGCTGAACCATTAGTGGGACATAGACCAAAAGATACCATATTAAATATCCCTCCCGCCACTTCCTATCGGCGAAAGAGAGAAACTAAAGGACTTATCGAGCAACCACCGGTGATAGATAATCATGAGCAACAGCACCTGGTAGAATATATGCAACAAGGATCTAGGGCCCTTACCGGAGTCTCCCATCTCCCTTACCACAGGGCCTATCTAGCTCTTATTCTCCGGCCATATGTGAGGCAGATAGAGTGTGCTCTGAAAAGTATCCCAAGCTGACATATGCGGAAATAACATCAAACGGGAATACCAGGAAAACCTTATCTCAGAAGACTTATGGGAGAGAGCAGAATCAGAGTATATTGAAGGCTGCCAACCGAAGAGCAACTTCCATAACAAATGTACAAAATAGCCAAATCGGGAATAATAACTCTTATCTCTCTACACAATCTCCGAAATACAATTTTAATGTAGATACAGCGCAGGAAAACCTCCCTACAGATCGCCAATTGGCAAGGAGGTTCAATATTACAGCCGTCAAAACCCGAGAGAACGTCTTTGTTACTAGGCTTTCCCCGAACACGCACGAGAATGATATAAAGGCCATATTTGCTCAAGGATTCGGAGTCCACACAGAAGTAAGACAGTTGAAAACAAGGCGTCCTTCTTACGCGTCATTTTTGCTCACATGCTCCCCTGATGACCGAAATCTAATCCTTGAAGGCAACAACTGGCCAGTGGGTGCACTAGTTAAAAGACAACGAGAAAAGAACACCGCATACGTGCAGAGAATCAGTAGCTTCTAAATCTGTGGCTTTGACAGGGTACTGTCACCGGTACATAGAACGTTAGCAGAGATGGGAGAAATCCCAGAAGCCGCTAGACCCTCAATATACCTCATACCACCTGGTACACCTAATGTACAGATGTGAATGTTATATGCTCTTCTGTTATATGAAGAACTTAGATGCCAACTAATAACAAAAACATAGTACCTATAGATAGACCAGGAACATCACATCATGAGTGATGAAAGGCGCTACAATGCCTTCAACATATTTGCCCATGATCTCTTCGAGAGACGAAAAGCCTTCCCGCTCAACTAAGACATAATTCTGACGTCTAATGTCCTTCCAACAATATCCAAGGTATACATCTACCCACGACCAAACCAATCCTTGCAACAAAACTGATAGTACAACCTAGACGCGACCTGTGTGCCAGGAACGATGTCTTCACCGGATACAACACATCTGATCTGGACACTGCACCGACCTTGAAAACCTGTAGCTCTGCTACCAACGCGAAGCAAGGGAGCATATTACGCTCCCTTGCATGGTAATTGTAACCCATCACTCCTAGTGGGTCTGTCTCCTCTCCTTTCCTCCCCCTCTCCCTCACTTCTTCCTCTGCTGAGGCATGGGCCTGCCTCACTGACTGATTGGGGTCGCCTACCCTAACGTCCCCATACTTCTGTCTTTTCCCCCGAGTCTTAAGTCTACCTCTCCATTTTATCTATATTCAAGTGAATTCCCTACTCGTCTAAATTTAGCATATCAAATTAACCGCGATCTCCAGTTTTTGGCTTTTCCAAATTCAGCGTTCCCCTACGTTTTTTTTTTGTTTTGTTTTTTTTTTTAGGTTCTTGACACTAAAATCTCAGAAGATTAGGTGGCAATACCTTCCAGAGTAAATAACTATAATAATGGTGTACCTGGTTTGCTTCCACAGGGCCAAGTGGGGCAACGTTGGATACCATTTGTGACCCAGCAGCCAAATTACCAGAGGAACAATGGTACCCGACACTACGGATATATAAAATCCACACAACTGTAAACCTCTGGCATTGACAGTGTTCTGTTTCCCACCCACAAAGTATACTATGGGGAGATGGGGGAAACCCCTGGTGTCGTTTGACACTAAACACTCTACACTCTTGGCACCCCGGCGGTAGACGTCAGAGTGCCCGGCACATAGATGACTGGACCCAGAGTACCCCAGCAGAAAGCATGATGACACCGCCACCGGCTTATATTCCTCCAGTGGTGAATCGAGGCGCCATCGCTTCTCCAGGTAGACGACGCACACGTACCCAGCCGTCCACATGTGTAACAGGAAACGCGATTCATCAGAATAGACGACCTTTTTCCAATTACTCAAGGTCCAGTTTCGATGTTTACGTGCCCATTGTAGGCGCTGTGGCCGGTGAACCGTATTTAGCATGGACACTCGGAGCGGCCTGCGGCTACGCAGCCCTAATTTCAGCGGGGTTCGATGTACTGTGTGTTGTGACACATTACTCCCGTCACCAGCATTCCAATTACCGGCGAGTTGCGCCACAGTCGGTCTTCTCTTGACACGTACCATCCGGGAGAACCTTCGGTACCTCGAGCATCGATGAACCGTGGTCCTCCAACACCTCGCCGGCGGTTCGAGGGTTTTACCTCCTCAGACCACTTTCGGTAGGTACTAACCACGGTTGACCCTGAGCATCCCACCAGCTGTGCCATGCCGTTTCGGATATGCTCTGACCCAGTCTTCTGGCCATTACAATTTGTCCTTTGTGAAACCTGCTGAATTTCGCTGTCTTTCCCATCTGAAGAACAAACGTAACACTGATGAACGGACTCAGTATCAGATGTTTTTTTATACCGTGTGCCGCCCCGCGCACGTTCTTTTATTAACCTGCAGTTGCTTCGATTTGCATAATGACTCGCTGGTTGAGGGCAAACGGGCCTGTTGTACTGGGATCCATGGTGAAATAATTAAAATAATTAAGCTTTTATCAGTAAATATAATTACAAATGGATACTGAGATCTTTGATTACAAATAGATACTGAGATCTTTGTTTATAAATAAATACTGTAGCTTTCGCTGGTTATAATGTTTTGGCTCATCGGTGTATTTACAATAAGGTTTACAAAATGCAATTATTGGCAAGATTATAGTTGACGTAAACTGCGCGCATCAGAGATGCTCTTCTCTCTATACTTCTTGCTTTTGGAGTATTTCACAGGGTCTATTGCCAATGAATTGAAAAGATTGACTGCGTTGTGTGGGAAGAAATTCTTCCGACAGTACAGGTTGGACGTTATAGAGCAGTGGTTTTCAACCTTTTTTTAATAACGGCACCTAATTTATTTTATTTTGCGGCACCCCTACTCAATTTTCTGCCTGTTAGATCCGATTCTGTGTGTGTGTGTGTATATATACAAATTTTTATATATATATATGATATTTATTACAATAATATAAAAAAAAATTACGTTTCATAATACAAATATACAGTTGGTATATACAGTATATAATTTTATTCTTTGTACAGAGATACTAAGTAAACATCAATTATAGATCACCACAAAATTAAAAAAGATACTATGCACCTTTTTATAATGAAATAAACATATAAATTAAAAATAATAATAAGTTTAAGTAACTTAAACCCAAATTACGAGGCACCCCTGGAATGTTGTTGCGGCACCCCGTTTGAAAACCACTGGTATAGAGTGTAACGGTAGGTACGGATTGTCATTACTGCGTCCAGCACGTGGAAGATAGATAAGTCCTCGAAGAGTGGGGGCGTTAATGACACGGGTAAGCATCTGAGAAAGAAGAAGAATATTCCTGGATGCTATGTCAGCTCTCCAGGAGCGATATTTAAGTTGGTATATAAAACAGCGCTGGAGATGGTGAATGCTTTGACTGTGACCCCGTTCATCCACTGCATTACCCAGTGCTCGACTGGGAGGAATCTGTTTATGAATGACGTCGGGTCACATGACCAGATTGCATATGCATATGTTGTTGTTGTTGTTGTTGTTTTGTTTTTAGGAGCATAGCAACTAGGGCCATATTGCTCCGGAGATATGCGGTGGTCATTCTCTGACCTTTCCACATCTTCCATATTTGGTGGCTAACGGGCTCGAACCCCGGTCTAATCAAGAAGCGTGTGCTACGCACTGCTGCTCCTGCCCACCTGGCTACGGAGGCGCCCATATGCATGTAGTGCAATAGGTTGCAGGAATCGCTGATGGACGTAGCCTCCGACTACATCGAGGTGGAGTGTTACCCCGTCAGCTCTTGTCGAATTGCCCACATCGCTGAGCAAGTCTTCGATTTCATGGTCGGAAAATGTCACTGAGAAGGGAAGCCTTCATCCCAAGTCATGCCGAGGTCGGTGTGAGACTTCACCTTCCTTATCTGCAATCCGCTGTGATAGGCTCTGATGTCATTTTTGATTCTCTTGTTTGTAAAGGTAATTTGAGCTGATTTGCTGTTGATCAGGACGGAGACTCATTTATGATTTACGAGGTGAGTTTGTACAGATGTCATGTATAATTTGAAGTCGTCTTCATATGATGAGAAATCAGTGTACCTTGCAAGGAAAGATTGAAGGGCAGCGGCGAATAATAGACTGCACAGGACACCTCCCTTCGTATTCCTCTCGTTTTAATGCACTCCTGTTGGAAAGATTTATAGCTGATGATAAGTTGTCTTGTTGTAACTATAGGGTTGATTGTTTTTAGCAGACTTCCTGTAATGCCAAAGTACTTTTATAGAATGCATATGAGAGCGGAAATTGAGAGCTTATCATAAGCAGATGAAATATCAAGGAAATGACTTACACCTAAGATTTACTGTTCACAGAAGTTTGGATTTTAAATATGGTGTCCAGTATATGTATGTCGTTTGGGTATTACAGTATGCAGATGTTTAGATCTATGAAAGAAGCATTAGTTGATCAGCACTGATAGGACAGATTTTCCCAACACGTTTAATAGAGAACAGCCCACTGAGATGTGGCTGATTTCCTTAAGTTCCTTGGGATTTTTTTCATTTGGGTATGGGTTCTACCCTGTAGTGATTCCGCATTGTCGGGATTGATCTGGAATTGAATATGCGATTAAAGATTACAAGAAGAGGCTCCACAATGAAGGCACTACACTCTTTAACCATGAATAGAGGGAAGCCGTCAGGACCAATTGTAGGTTTATTGTGAAGTCTATTGATGGTATTTATAAGGTGTTGTTTGTTTGGGTTATAGTTGACAGGGGCTGTCTGGAGTGCATAACTAAATAGCTTAGGTTTGGGGTTTTTGGGTCTCATGACAAAGATAAAGTTGAAGGTCAAAGATAACCATTCCTTAAATACCTTCTCATAGATATGGAAATCCTTATTGCATTTGGATGTAATATGTTTGGAGTTTAGGTTGCTTTTTATGGAGCATGGGCGACTAAGGCCATATGCGCCAAGTCCACGTTTGGAGTGGTTTATTCTCTTGAGTACCAGTTGCCGGATTGCTTTTCTTTTGCATTTAACGAAGATTGCCGGCTCTTTCTTGTGCATCTGGTAGTCAGCTGAGTTAAGGCCGCTACACACCTTCAGGTAAACCTCTCAGGTATGCCTGCGCAGGCACGCCTGTACAGGTCTACCGGAGCGTGTAGATGATAAAACTGCGCAGTTATTTTTATTAACTGCACAGGCGACCGGAGGAAATATGAAAAATCATTCGATTTGCCTGAACCGGAGTGGCCTGTGCAGGAAAACTCGAGCGTGTGTAGCGACGGGGCAGGCGCACTGCCAGAATAGGGGATTTCCCTAGTCGACTACCATTAATAATTACATCAATTCTATGAAAAAAAAATCACTATTAATTTTGTCGCTGATTAATAAAACATTTGCCTGCATTATAAGCAAATTTTAACTTTTAATATCAGACTGTCAATAAATATAATTTGTAATAACAGCAATCATAAAATTCATTACTATATTATTTTATTTAATTTTAATAAATCTGGGGGAGTTTTCTGAGAATTCCGCTAAAATAAGGAAATTTTAAATTGATCTAGGGGGAAATTGATGAATTCGTCTGGCGACACTGGGCAGGGTAAGTGTCAGTTCAAGTGCCGCGTCGTACCAGATAAGACAGAAAGCGTGTATTATAGGAAGGAAATGGCGTCGCGAAGCCACCAAGAGTGCAATGAACAATTTTTAGAGATTTATAGAAGTGAACCTTGCTTATGACAAATTAAGTGCAAAGAATATTATGATCTTGCAAAGAAAGAAGCAGCATATTCAAGGTTGTTTGAAAAATTGAAAGAGGCTGGGCCTTCTGCCAACAAAGAAAGTGTTTTCAAAAAAATAAATAACATACGAAGCAATTATCGCAAAGAATTAAAAAAAGGCTAAGGTATCATCGAAGTCAGGATCGGGTACAGAGGATATCTTTAAAATTTCAAATTGCTAAGTTTTCAAAACTTAGCATTTAAAACACTTCGTTGCAAATAATAAGCCAACTATTACTAAAACGTCATTGTCGATGCCATGAATGGTCAGCCGACTGAATGAATGGTGTCAGGTTTACAGGTGCGCGTGGATGCCCTAAGGGCGTCCGGTAGACCTGTACAGGTGTGCCTGCGCAGGCATACCTGACAGGTTTACCTGAAGGTGTGTAGCGGCCATAATGGTACTTTTTCATATTCTGCAAGCTTTTTGTTTCCTCTTGAATGCTTCTCTGACTTCTGCGTTGAACCATGTATTGGATCTCTCAGAGAATTTTAATAACTTGGAGGCTCGTTGGGAGGCAATTTCAATTAGTTGGTTAACCAGGCTAGATTATGGGGAAGCGATTTGATGAAGAAAAAAAAAATGTTAAAATTTACCCCCACCAGGTGAGAAATTGGCACTGTAAACTTGGCACTGAAATTGGCCTGCGAACATCGTTTTAGAGCTGTACCATAGAAATGTAAGGAATATTGGATCTCACCACGATGTTCATCATAACCTCAAAAGTCATCGATCATACTGCATGATGGAAGAGATGGGGAATGGTTGACCGGAACTTAGCTCTAGAGACTAAACACGGGTTCCACCACTTCAAGCCTCCAATTAGCAAAGTGGTGGTATTGCACCGGTTGATGAGAGTCATCTACCACCTAGTACGGCCTGGTAACATAGACGGGCGGCGTTCCTCCATGTGGTATGTGCGCCACACCTCGACCCCTGCTTAGGTTAGTTCACACCTGGATGGTCACCCACAATGTACTTGTGCATGGAGGTTATACCCAGGATTACTAACAGTCCCACCATCGTGAAGGTGCAAGCAGAGGATTTGGCTGTCACAGACCGTCCGGACTTCGCCGAAATTGGGTCCACTTGACTTGAGTGTTACCCGAATATCAGTTCCATCAGCGATTTAGACTCACAGGTAGCAAGTACGGCTTGTTTGGCATATCTGAGAGAATGTCTGTGACAACCTCAAGGACCAAAACATCAGATGGAAATAGCATTAGTAGAAGCATACGATACAAGAAAGCAAGCTTATGCAGCAACAGTAAAAAAAAAAAAAAAACAGTCCAATTTCATCCCTCCATTAATTCCAAATGCCTGTCCAGCTCAGCCTTAAATTTATTTAGGCCATCAACTTCCACAACAAGAGATGGAAGTGTCCTCCAGCAATCAATAATTACCCTCTAGCTAAAGGTAAATTTCCTCACATCTATTTTACAACTGTCTTTCCTCAATGTGAAGCTATGTACCCCCAGGTTCTTAATATGAGCAAGAGGAAGAATCCCATCATCATTTAGTTTACTCAGCCCATTCAAGACCATACACACCTCAGTCAGATCACATCGCTTGTGCCTACGCTCTAGGCGCTGAAATTTGTAGAACTTAAGCCTTTCTTGGTAAGAGCATCTCTTTATTCCGCATCACCAATCTTGTTCCTTCTTTGTACTCGTTATAGCAACTCTACAACCTTCTTAAATTGAGGACTCCAGATTGTAGACAGTACTCAGGGTGTTGCTTGACCATTGCCTTGTACCAGGGGATGATCTCTTCAGTGTCCCTGCTAGCAAAATTCCTGCATATATCATTGACAAGACTCTATGACCTGCCCTAACAGCCCATCTGCACTGCTCAGCGAACTTCATACCTGACTACACAATTACCCCCAGGTCTTTTTCACTTTACACTTCCCTGAGTGCAGTACCACACAGTAGGTACGTTTCTCTTGGGTTATTGCTACCAACGTGCATTAATTTGCATTTGTCATTGTTAAAGTTCAGTTGCCACTTCTCAGCTCATTTGCGAACTAAATCAAATGCAGTTGGAGCATACTGTCTTTACTGCAGCTAACAACTCTGCCAATCTTTGTATCATATCCAAACTTGAAAAATAAGCCTGATTAAGCCTTCATCAATATCACTGATGAATACGGAAGAAAACAGTGAGCCCAGCACAGAACCCTGGCGAACTCCATGAATAGCATTCATCCCCGAAGAGCAATGTCCATTGATTACCACTTTCTGTTGTCTCCCTCTCAACCATCTCTCTATCCATTGTTGCAACTTACCCTTAATGCCATACCTCTCCAATTTGTACAGCAGTCTTCCATGTACAACAGTATCAAAAGCTTTCCTAAAATCTGAGTATATGATATTAAAATTATTTTTTGCATTCAGTTCCTGGTTGCCCACATCATAGTATCCAATCAAATTGGTCAGAAACCTCCCTATAACAAACTCATGCTGTGTCTTAACTATTATTACAGGTTTGTCCAGATGATCCTGCAATGCTTCTTCAACCAGTGACCCCAATATTTTCCCCGCAACACAACTTAAACTAACAGGTCTATAGTTACTTGTGTCACCTTTTGAACCCCCTTTGTGAATTGATGATACAATTTGCACGCCTCCAGTCCACGTGGACCTCCGCTGAGTCCAAGGAAGCTCTCATGATTATGACTAAGGGTTTGCTTACTTCCTTTGCTGCCTCCTTTAATATAACTGGGATATATCCCGTTCACCTCAGGTGCCTTTCTTATGTTTCTTAACTATTACTGCAGATTTGTCTAGAGGATCCTGCAATGCTTCTTGATCCTGAGCATGATCATCAGTATTCAAACCATCTATGTTAAGTGGACCAATCTGATTCATCCCATTCCTTCTAGAATTCACATAAGTGAAGAACTCTTTGCTGTTTTTCTTTGCATCCTTTGTCAAAGATTTCTCGTAATCTGCTTTCGTCTCCATACCTCCTTTGTGACTTCATTTCAGACTATTTTATATGTACCATTGGCTTCTGTGTCGCCTCATAATTTATATGCATCCCATTCATTTCTCTTCTCTGCAATGAGCCTCATTAATTCATCCAACATCCACTTAGGCCTAAACCTTGAACAGTATTTCTTAGTTGGTGTGAAAATCCTAGTAGCCCTGAAGGTTTCCCATTTAGAATTAAACGTTGGTTGGTAACATCATCAGTTGATCCCACTGTATAGAATTTAAAAAATGCCTTATACCCTTTTATGAAAGCAAAAGCCCTTTCTTTTACCCTTGATGGTAGTTATATCTTTAAATATATTCCACATAAATACACTGTGATCACTGTCACCCAGTGTTTCCTTTATCTGCAAATTCTTAATGTATGAATAATCACTGCTGATTATCAGATCAAGAATATCACTCCCTCTGGTTGCCTCTCGAATATGTTGCTGTAGGAAACTGTCATCCAATAAATCCACGAAAGTCTTGCTAGTGTGCTAATGACCAACCCACAAGCTTCAATCAATATTTGTAAAGTTAAAATTCCCCATTGTAGGAGCATTCTGATTTACTGGCCCATTCTATTTCTCTGCACAATTGCTTATTCTACTCATCAGATTCATTAGGTCTATAACACACACCTACTCTCATTTTCCTTTTCCCAGTGCTTATGGCACATCGAACTGACTCAACATTGCATTCTCCACTAATCTCAATTGGATGCACTTCCTTAGATTTTATGTGTTTCTTAACTAACAGCATAATCCCAACTCCCTTCCTGTACTGTCCTGTCCATTCTCTCTGTACACATTGCGCTCCTCAAATTCCAATTCTGTACAGCTCATATCTTTGTGATACCATGTCTCTGATATCCCAACAATATCCGCCTTTGATGTTTTGACCAGAACTTCAAACTCATGAAATTTATTAACTATACTCCTAGCATTGGAGCACATGCAAGTATACATGGACCTGTTTCTACTTTTAGTTATCCTAACACAGCCCATGTATTTACTTGTTCCAGCAGTCCTGCAAATCTCCAACACCTTGCTTTCCAGGCTACTGCTCATTCTAATAGAAGCAGTGCAAGAAGAACTTTTGCCTCTGCCTGCAGTCACTGTTAATCTTTTGGTCTGTGTATCCCAAGGAAGCAGTTTCCGGACCCACCTAACACTGCCTCGATAGCATCAGCAAATATTCTTGCACCCTTTCTATTTAAGTGTACTCCATCCCTGTAGAAGCAATCTCTCTTATCAACAAGCACAGACCAAGCTGAAAAAGGTTCTACCCCATGAGCCTTGCACAACTCTCCAAGGCCGAATTGATTGACAAGGCTCTCATCATATACTCCCTCGTGTCTTGTCTGGGCACAATTGCAGACAATTTCACATTGAACACTAACTCGCGACATTTTTTTAACATTGACCTGTAGTTGTTGAGTAAATCTTCAGATCTTTTACTGCGCTAAGCCCACGCTTGGAGTGGTTCTTTCTGTTGAGTACCAGCTTCCAGATTGCTTTTCGTTTACATTGAAGGAATTGTACATCTGGTAGTCAGCTAAGTTATGGTACTTTATCCATATTCAGCAAGCTTTTTGTTTCCTCTTGAATGCTTCTCTGACTTCAGCATTGAACCATGTATTGGATCTATCAGAAAATTTTAATAACTTGGAAGCGCCTTAGGCGGCAATTTCAAGTAGTTGGTTAGCCAGGGGAGAAATTGACATTGTAAACGTGAGACGAAATATTTAACTTAGAATTCGATTTTAATATCAGAACTTAGAATTCTACAGTTAGTGAGTGTTCTATGTGCTTTCCTTCACTTGACATGACATTCTTAAAACTGCGTGCGACACAGTTTCGCGTACCATCTCATTTGGGATGTTGGCTACATGCTCTTTAATGCTGGCATTCAAATCGGCAAGCGTCTGTTTGCCGCCACGGTAAACTCTGTCATTCAGGTATTCCCATAGCCAGAAATCATAGGGATTGCGATCTGCTTATAGGACTGGCCAGAACTGCAGAACGTCTCTAGAAATGATAGGATAATTTCCGAATGTTGAATGGAGCAGTTCCTTCACTCGTCAACTAACGTGGGGAGAGGCACCATCTTACGTGAACACTACGGTCTCCAAGCATTGTCTTTCTTGCAGAGCGGGAATAATGTGATCTCTTAGAAGAGCGCAGTACCGGGCACTAGTTACCGTACACCTTCGTTGCCATGAGGTGTAGACTCTTCAAAGAAAAATGGTCCGATTATAAAGTCTGCTGTGAATTGACACCATACTGTAACGTATTGACTTTGTCTTTCATGCACAGCAGAGAGACGAGTAGTTTCCCTTATTCGGCAGTTTTGTTCATTTACAGCCCCATGAAGATTGAAATGTGCCTCATCAGATCACACGATCATTCGAGCCCATGTATCGTTAAGTTCCAAACGAGATGAAAGAGTAGAGCAAAGTCTATTCGTTGTTGCTGATCACAAGACTTTAGTTCTGTACTACGTGAATCTTGTATGGGAATTACAATACATTCTTATTAATTTCTTCTTTTGCATAGTTTCGTCATGCTTTCTTCTCTCTTTCGGCATGCTCTCTTCTCTTTTTTTAATTCTACCAACATATTCTTGTCTTATTTGTTGGAATTGCCTCTTTACATCCTCGATTTATTCACTTATTCCTCTTCTCCGCAACCTCTGGAAATTTCTCCTAGCCCTGTTCACTCTCCTTTTCATTTCCGCTAATACCTCATTTCACCTAAGTACAGCCCTTTTTAATTTTGTGCTCCTGCTCATTGACCTGCAGAAACTTTCATATGTAATACTAACTATTTTCTCAGCCCTATCTCCCGCCAGGCTGCTGTCGATTTGTTGTCTATTATCTTTAAGTCTTTATATAATCTCTTCTTCAAACACTGCCAGTTTTTGAAACCTCTTTTCAAATCCTGTATTACATTCTTCCCTCTCATCTCTTATCTCGAAACTGATACATCTATGTTCGCTGATAGTCCAGTCCTTGCTAACCCTACAACACCATATTTTATTCCACAAGGCTTCAGTAGTTAATGTTAAATCTATATCTGCAATTAATATAGCACTTTCATTTTTCTTTTTACAATCTTTAAAAACGTGTCCCTCTTATCCGCAATGTCCATACATGGTCTTCCCCTTGATAAGCCACATGGCCATAAGTTAAACATTTAAAACATTTGAGGTGCACTGGCAATAGGCACTTCCTTTATTTTTAATATATATCTCAACTCCTTTGGCACTTCCAAAATCCAATTACTTTCTTGCTTATTTGAAGAAATAGACCTCACAAATGCTTCCTTTTTAACGCTTTCCAAACTCTATTCATGATCAAACAAATTTCTATTCCAAATTTCCTGCATAAACTGCTCTGTTTATATATCCTTATTCACATCCTATACTTATATCTTTAAACCAGGTTTCTTTGGAACTTAGACTTTAAGCCCAGACTCTTCCAACCTCTTATTATTCTGCAATTCACTTAGATCGCCCATAGAATCAACTTCAACCAATATTCCTCTATCTCTAATCTTTCTTGTTCTCTTTACTTTAACTTTCTTCATTAAAGGTCTTATATCCTCATTCACCACTGCTTAAACTTGTTCACTTGTAATATATTTATCTGAATTTGCCTTAATCAAGGCCACTATTGTTTCATCTCCCTTTTTAACTTCCTTCACCTTTTCTTTTCCCTTCTAATACAGAACCATTACTCATTATGGGAAAAGATCATTACTCATTACAGTTAAATACTTAACTAGCTGAATTTGCTCCGGGACCGAATATGCTCCCGTCCCAAAAAAACAAACACCGTTTACTGACTTCCTCAGCAATCAGGTGCATGTACATTAATTATTACTAGACCAGGCCAACAAAAATAATTCAATAAAACTTCTACTAATAATTCTACGAAAACTCTGAAATTCACAACAGTCCAGACACTTACAACTTGTCTACTAAACTAAACTATTATTTTTAGGCCACCCGAATAATGAAATTCATTTGCCGTGCTGTGTATCTTATGTTTGTTAATTGCATGTGTTCTATGGTCGATTTGTCTGTTTTGCTGGACAAAAAAAACCCTGTTTCTGGGGTTTTTCGTCCCACACCACATATCAATTTATAACGTCCAAATTTAAACCACGCTTACATAAACATCTCTCGGCCCCTTATATTCTAGCTTAATCCCCCCCCCACCTTTTTATCACATAGGCCCTTGCTACTGAAATTTTTGGAAACTAGCTGGCAGGGTCTGCCAGAGTATAAAAAATCTATTGGGTACTGACTTGCCTCCCCGTGGCCAAGTGCGATAAGGGTGGTTCCCAACAGGGGACCAATGGTCAGAAGAACAACGGCACACAACACATCCGTCCACTCCCTCACACACTTTTTAAATCTCTGTGTTTAGCACAGAGTTTGTGTAGCACAGAGTTCTGTGCTGCCCAAACAGAGTACACAATGCGGAGATGGGGTAAACCCCGGGTGCCGTCAGACAACTAACACAATCGTCATGGACGAATCCCGTCCATGACGCGAGGAACTTTAATGGGTTTTTCACCTCTTGGCTTAGTTAGATGGTCTCAGGCGTAACTATCAAGGTATTTCTCCCAGAAACTGGGATTTTTCGTCCAGCAAAACAGAAATATCGACCATAGAACAACCGCAAATTAAGACATAAGACACACAGCACGGCAGATGAATTTAAATATTTGGCTCGCCTAATATGGTTTGCTTGTTGGCCTAAAGGGGAGCTGATAAACTGGAAAGCGTTTAGCATTTTTTTAGCATTTAGCATTAGCATTAGTAGAGGCATTTGATGCAAGAAAGCAAGCTTATGCAGCATCAGCCAAAAAAAAAAAAAAAAAAACCACTCAACTTCACCCCTCTGTTCGTTCAAAATACCTGTCCAGCTGAGCCTTAAACTTATTTAGTCTATCAACCTCCACCACAAGGGATGGAAGTCTGTTCCACCAACCAACCACCCGCTGGCTAAAGGCAAATTTCCGCACGTCTATCCTACATCTGTCTTTCCTCAATTTGAATTTATGCCCTCTCAGGTGATTTTTCTCAGCTAGAGGAAGACTCCCATCAGCATTGAGCATGCTTAAACCATTCAAGGCTTTATACACCTCTATCAGATCACCTCGCTGGTGCCTAGTCTCCAGACACTGTAATTTGCAAAACTTAAGCCTTTCTTCGTAAGAGCACCCCTTTGTTCCATTCACTAATCTTGTTGCCCTTCTCTGTACTCGTTCCAGCAGCTCTACATCCTTCTTGAAATGAGGCCTCCAGACCTGTAAACAGTACTCTATGTGTGGCCTGAGCATTGCCTTATACAATGGAATAATCACCTCCTTATCCCTGCTGGAAAAATTCCTGTATATCATTGACAAGACACCATGAGCTACTCTTGCAGCCCGTCTGCACTGCTCAGAGAACTTCATATCTGCCTGCCCAACCACCCCCAAGCCCCTTTCATTCTCTACCACTGTCAGTGTAGTACCACAGAGTTGATACGTTGCTCTGGGGTTGTTGTTTCCCATGTGTAGTACTTTACATTTGTTAATGTTAAACTTCATTTGCCACCTCTCAGCCCATCTGCTCAACCTTTCCAGATCCTGTTGCAGCAGCATAGTGTCAGTAGTGTCCTTGACAACCGTGCCAACCTTTGTATCATCTGCAAACTTGGACATTAAGCTTGATATACCATCATCAATATCATTTATAAATATAGAAAACAATAATGGACCCAACACTGAGCCCTGAGGGACTCCACTAATAACACTAGTCCACGATGAGCAGTGTCCATTGATCACCACTCTCTGTCTTCTCCCCTCAACCACCCCTTTATCCATAGCAGCAACTTGCCTCCAACGTCACACTGCTCCAATTTGTGTAGCAGTCTCCCATGTGCAACAGTATCAAAAGCCTTTCTAAGATCCAAGTATATAATATCAAAGTTATTCCCTACATCCAGTTCTTTTGTGACTGCATCATAGTATCCAATCAAGTTGGTCAGGCAAGACTTCCCCTTAACAAAACCATGCTGTGTCTGAGCTATAACTGAAGTCTCGTCTAAATGATCCTGCAGTGCTTCTTTAACCAGTGCCTCCATTAATTTTCCTGGAACAGAAGTTAAGCTCACAGGTCTATTATACACAAGTATAATTACGTGTGTCAGCCTTTGATCCTCCTTTGTGAATTGGGGTCACATTTGCACATTTCCAGTCTATGGGTACCTCCCCTGAGTCCAAGGAAGCTCTCATAATTATGGCTAAGGGTTTGCTTACTTCCTTTGCTGCCTCCTTTAATATAACTGGATAGATTCCATCCACCCCCGGGTGCCTTTCTTGTGTTTATCTTCAACAGTTTCTCCTCCACTTTACTCCCAGTTATTTCAAGATTCTGTAGCTTACTGCTAGAGTTGAATACACCTCTGGCATTCCCCTTGCTGAATAACTCCTCATGTGTGAATGTCGATGCAAAATATTCATTTAGTTTGTTAGCTACCTGAGCAGGATCATCAACAGTTGATCCATCAATATCAAGTGGACCAATCTGATTCATCCCCTTCCTTCTAGAGTTTACATAAGTAAAGAACTCTTTGCTGTTTTTCTTTGCATCCCTTGCCAAGGATTTCTCGTAATCTGCCTTCGCCTGCCTAACCTCCTTTGTAACTTGGTTGCATATCAACTTGTATCTATCATAGGCGTCTGTGTCATGTGTTAATTTGTAAGAATCCCATGCATTTTTCTTCTCTGCCATATGCCTCATTAGTTCATCTGACATCCATTTTGGCCTAAACCTTGAACAATATTTCTTAGTTGGTATGTAAAGCCTAGTAGCTTCCAAGATAAGTTCTTTGAATTCTTCCCATTTTGAATTTGCTGTTGGTAACATTATCAGTTGGTCCCACTGTATAGAATTTAAATACTGTCTCAGTCCATCGTAGTCGCCTTTACGGAAGCAATAACCCCTCCCTTTACCCCTAATGGTAGTTACCTCTTTGAGTAAATCCCACTTCAGCACACTGTGATCACTGCCACCTAGTGGTTCATTTATCTGCAGATTCTTAATGCATGAAGAATCACTGCTGATAATTAAATCAAGAGTATTACTCCCTCTTGTTGCCTCCCGAACATGCTGATGTAGAAAACAATCATCCAATAAATCCACAAAAGCCCTGCTAGTGTGTGAGTAACCAGCCCCCAAATTCCAGTCAATATCTGGGAAATTAAAATCTCCCATTATAAGACTCTCTGATTTACAGGCCCACTCTATTTCCCTGTACAGTTCCTTATTATACTCATCAGAGTCATTAGGCCTATAGCATACTCCTACTCTCAATTTTGATCTCCCAATGCTTATGTCACACCAAACTGACTCAACACTGCACTGTCCGGCGATGTCGACTGGCTTCACTTCCTTGGTTTTTATGTGTTTCTTAACTAATAGCATAACCCCTCCCCCTTCCTATCCTGTCTATCCTTTCTGTAGACGTTGTACTCCCCAAATTGCAGTTCTGCATCCCTTATATCTGTGTGACACCACGTCTCTGATATCCCAACAATATCTGCCTTTGATGTTTTGAGCAATACCTCAAATTCATCAAATTTATTTACTAAACTCCTAGCATTGGTGTACACGCAAGTATACCTGCACCTGTTTCTATTCTTAGCTACCCTAACACAACCCATGTGTTTACTTGTACCGCAATGGCTCCCAGCAGTCTCTGAAATACCATGCATCTTGTTTTTCAGGCTTCTGCTCATTCTAATAGAAGCAGTGCAAGAATCACTTTCACCTCTGCCAGTGGCTACTGTGAATCTATTGGTCTTTGTCTCCCCCCAAGCTAGCAGTTTTCCGACCCACCTAACACTGCCTCGATAGCATCAGCAAATATTCTTGCACCCTTTCTATTTAGGTGTATCCCATCCCTGTAGAAGCAATCTCTTCTGTTAACAATTACAGTCCAGGCTGAAAAAAATTCTACCCCTTGAGCCTTGCACAATATTTCCAGGGCCGAATTGATCGACAAGGCTCTCATCATATACTCCCTCCTATCGTGTCTGGGCAGAATTGCAGACACTTTCAAATTCAACCCTAATTCTCGGCTTTTGTTCAACAGTGGCCTGTACTTGTTAAGTAATTCTGCCGGTCTCCTACTCTTAATATTATTAGTGCCAACGTGTACAACTATATCACCTTTTGTGCCCTTAAAAGATGATATTCGCTCTACAACGTCATCAACCTTTGCCCCTGGCAGACATACCCTGGTCCTGTTCCACCTAACTTTTTTACAAAACATGTTCCCCGTTTCCCTGACAATAGAGTAATTTTTATTGTGTTGTCGTATGGTTTTGTGCTCCTGCTCAATGAATCGTTTAAAGGGTTAATCTCAACGTCTTGTCAAGTTTTTGGTAGAGAGCAATTCAGTTTCGGGAGTGCTTGTTCCTGAGGCAAGTTGTTCTTACTAAATGACCTGGTAAGCAACTTTATTTTCAATTTAAAAACTTGAATTTTACATCCTGATTTGTATAGCCAAGCCTTTCATCGCATAATAGCCAGTGGAATGAAATCCAGCACACGGTCATGCTGATCCACTCTTTAGGGATCACCATTGTGTCACCTCCTTTTAATCATGTCAACTGGCAGGGGTCCGTTTACTTTGTGTGAGTGCTGTGGAGAAAGACTATCCTCTGAGGCGCTTAAATAAAGAAAAGTCGTGCTAAGGCAAAATTTAACTGAATGACAAACTATGTCCTCATACAGTAGGAAGTGCTTTTAATGTCTAGCAGAGGAATACTTTAGAAATTATGAACTTGAGACTTTACATAGAATTTACAGTAGTTTTTCTAAAAAACAATTTGCAGAAGCCTTCTGCCACAATGGAAATTAATTTAAATTACATTAATTGTGTCTACTGTTTAGTTATTCTACATAGCACCAATGGTTACACATAATACATCTTTGCCTCCCTCAAGAAACGGAGACTGACGTTTCAGATGCTGTGTCAGAACCTAGTGCCAATTTGGTTATTGAACCCATTAGCATATCAACAAGGAAAGAGCGTCCTAAGATTCGTTCGGACTCTGATCTGAAAGTAAAGCCAAGATAGCTTCTCAAAGTACAAATAAACCCTCTGAGAAAAGAGCAACCAAGGAGTCCACCGATTTGCTGATGAACAATCGGTCAAGTTGGCTAGTGAGCATTCGACCAAAGGTATGGACAAAAAATGCCCTAAATTGGTTATTTCTCAGTATGACAAGGAGTCTGCACCTGAGGAAAAAGTTATTAACTCTACCTATACACCAGTAAGTCCAGTCAGGAGAAGAAAACTGATAAGAGTATGGGCATAATCAAAACGCAACTGGTACAATGCAGAACGCTTCGTTTAGGGAGAGTCTGAACGTAAATGTGTCTCTTGATACTAATACAGTATATACCACAGTGACAAAAATTAAGAGAGCTTTAGGGGAGTTTCTTGCTGCTGATTCCTGAAAAATAACAAAAAATGCCTCAAACTATATTCAGGGACTATGGTCTGACCAAGAGTCAGTAACAACAGCGTTTATAATTGAAAATGAAAAACAAAGTGAGATCATCAGAACTACAAATAAGGGCTGAACTTTATGACAGCTTGTTTAAAGAGAAACCTATTCTTTAGATTCTTTAGACGATGTGGTTAAGGGCTTTGCCAATTCTGGACGTGGTGAGATAGCCTACCTGAAACCGAACATTTGTCACAAGTTAAGAAGACTCAGACTTCGTCTGCTTTAAAAATGAGGAACCTTTGGATACAAGAAATGTAAATGTTAGTGGCCCAAACAACATTACAATTACGAGACCGTCATCTGACTGTTGTCTTTCTTCCAATTAGGAAACGGAACGGAATAACTGCGACGATAAAAAAATAGCATTAGCATTAGCATTAGCATTAGTAGAGGCATTTGATGCAAGAAAGCAAGCTTATGCAGCATCAGCCAAAAAAAAAAAAAAAAAAAAAAAAAAAAAAGTAACATAAATAAATAAAAATAACCACTTCCACTTCACCCCTCTGTTCGTTCGAAATACCTGTCCAGCTGAGCCTTAAACTTATTTAGGCTATCAACTTCCACGACAAGGGATGGAAGTCTGTTCCACCCACCAACCACCCGCTGGCTAAAGGCAAATTTCCGCACATCTGTCTTTCCTCAATTTGAATTTATGCCCTCTCAGGTGATTTTTCTGAGCTAGAGGAAGTATCCCATCAGCATTGAGCATGCTCAAACCATTCAAGGCTTTGTACACCTCTATCAGATCACCCCGCTGGTGCCTAGTTTCCAGACACTGTAATTTGCAAAACTTAAGCCTTTCTTCGTAAGAGAACCCCTTTGTCCCATTCACCAATCTAGTTGCCCTTCTCTGTACTCGTTCCAGCAGCTCTACATCCTTCCTGAAATGAGGCCTCCAGGCCTGTATACAGTACTCTAGGTGTGGCCTGGCCTTATACAAGGGAATAATCACCTCCTTATCCCTGCTAGAAAAATTCCTATATATCACTGACAATACACCATGAGCTACTCTTGCAGCTCGTCTGCACTGCTCAGAGAACTTCATATCTGCCTGCACCACCACCCCCAGGTCCCTTTCACTCTCTACCACTGTCAGTGTAGTACCACAGAGTTGATACGTTGCTCTGGGGTTGCTGTTTCCCATATGTAGTACTTTACATTTGTCAATGTTAAACTTCATTTGCCACCTCGAAGCCCATCTGCTCAACCTTTCCAAATCCTGTTGCAGCAGCATAGTGTCAGTAGTGTCCTTGACAACCCTGCCAACCTTCGTATCGTCTGCAAACTTGGACATTAAGCCTGATATACCATCATCAATATCATTTATAAATACAGAAAACAATAAAGGCCCCAATACTGAACCCTGAGGGACTCCACTAATAACATTAGTCCACGATGAGCAGTGTCCATTGATTACCACTCTCTGTCTTCTCCCCCTCAACCACCCCTTTATCCATAGCAGCAACTTGCCTCCAATGCCACACTGCTCCAATTTGTGCAGCAGTCTTCCATGTGCAACAGTATCAAAAGCCTTTCTAAGATCCAAGTATATAATATCAAAGTTATAAAGTTATTCCCTGCATCCAGTTCTTTTGTGACTGCATCATAGTATCCAATCAAATTGGTCAGGCAAGACTTCCCCTTAACAAAACCATGCTGTGTCCTAGCTATAACTGAAGTCTTGTCTAGATGATCCTGCAGTGCTTCTTTCACCAGTGCCTCCATTAATTTTCCGGGAACAGAAGTTAAACTCACAGGTCTATAATTACTTGTGTCAGCCTTTGATCCCCCTTTGTGAATTGGGGTCACATTTGCACATCTCCAGTCAATGGGTACCTCCCCTGAGTCCAAGGAAGCTCTCATAATTATGGCTAAGGGTTTGCTTACCTCCTTTTCTACCTCCTTTAATATAACTGGATAGATCCCATCCACCCCAGGTGCCTTTCTTGTGTTTATCTTCAACAATTTCTCCTCCACTTTGCTCTCAGTTATTACAAGATTCTCTAGCTTACTGCTAGAGTTGAATACACCTCTGGCATTCCCCTCGCTGAATAACTCCTCATGTGTGAATGTCGATGCAAAATATTCATTTAGTTTGTTAGCTACCCGAGCAGGGTCATCAACAGTTGACCCATCGATCTCAAGTGGACCAATCTGATTCATCCCCTTCCTTCTAGAGTTTACATAAGTAAAGAACTCTTTGCTGTTTTTCTTCGCATCCCTTGCCAAGGATCTCTCGTAATCTGCCTTCGCCTGCCTAACCTCCTTTGTAACTTGGTTGCATATCAACTTGTATCTATCATAGGCGTCCGTGTCACGTGTTAATTTGTATGTAGCCCATGCATTTTTCTTCTCTGCCATATGCCACATTAGTTCATCTGACAACCATTTAGGCCTAAACCTTGAACAATATTTCTTAGTTGGTATGTAAAGCCTAGTAGCTTCCACGATAAGTTCTTTGAATGCTTCCCATTTTGAATTTGCTGTTGGCAATATCATCAGTTGATCCCACTGTATAGAATTTAAATACTGTCTCAGTCCATTGTAGTCGCCTTTACGAAAGCAATACCCCTTCCCTTTACCCCTAATGGTAGTTACCTCTTTGAGTAACTCCCACTTCAGCACACTGTGATCACTGCCACCAAGTGGTTCATTTATCTGCAGATTCTTAATGCATGAAGAATCACTACTGATAATCAAATCAAGAGTATCACTCCCTCTAGTTGCCTCCCGAACATGCTGATGTAGAAAACAATCATCCAATAAATCCATAAAAGCCTTGCTACTGTGTGAGTGACCAGCCCCCAAATTCCAGTCAATATCTGGGAAATTAAAATCCCCCATTATAAGACTCTCTGATTTACTGGCCCACTCTATTTCTCCGAACAGTTTCTTATTATACTCATCAGAGTCATTAGGCCTATAGCACACTCCTACTCTCAATTTTGATCTCCCAATGCTTATGTCACACCAAACTGACTCGACACTGCACTGTCCAGCGATGTCGACTGGCTTCACTTCCTTGGATTTTATGTGTTTTTTAACTAATAGCATAACCCCTCCTCCCTTCCTATCCTGTCTATCCTTTCTGTAGACATTGTACTCCCCAAATTCCAGTTCTGCATTTCTTATATCTGTGTGACACCACGTCTCTGAAATCCCCACAATATCTGCCTTTGATGTTTTGAGCAATACCTCAAATTCATCAAATTTATTTACTAAACTCCTAGCATTGGTGTACACACAAGTATACATGCACCTGTTCTTTTTCTTAGCTACCCTAACACAACCCATGTGTTTACTTGTACCCCAATGATTCCCAGCAGTCTCTGAAATATCCTGCATCTTATTTTCCAGGCTGCGGCTCATTCCAATAGAAGCAGTGCAAGAATCACTTTCACCTCTGCCAGTGGCTACTGTTAATCTATTAGTCCTTGTATCCCCCCCAATCTAGCAGTTTTCCGACCCACCTAACATTGCCTCGATAGCATCAGCAAACATTCTTGCACCCTTTCTATTTAAGTGTATCCCATCCCTGTAGAAGCAGTCTCTCCTGTTAACAAGTACAGACCAGGCTGAAAAAAATTCTACCCCTTGAGCCCTGCACAATCTTTCCAGGGCCGAATTGATTGACAGGGCTCTCATCACATACTCCCTCCTATCGTGTCTGGGCAGAATTGCAGACACTTTCAATTTCAACCCTAATTCACGGCTTTTTTTCATCAGTGACCTGTACTTGTCAAGTAATTCCGCCGGTCTCCTACTCTTAATGTCATTAGTGCCAACGTGTACAACTATATCACCTTTTGTGCCCTTAAAAGATGATATCCGCTCTACAACGTCATCAACTTTTGCCCCTGGCAGACATACCCTGGTCCTATTCCCCCTATCCTTTTTACAAAGCATGTTTCCCGTTTCCCTGACAATAGAGTCACCAACAACTACTAGTTCCTTTGGGACCAGCGCATTCTGCCTTGGGGGTTGCCGCTGTGTTCCGCGATGACCAAGTGCAAGCTCTGGCATTGGTGTGGGCAGCTGAGAGCTTGATGGGCCCCTTACTTTTAATCCTTCGAGGGCATCCACCCTATCCTTCAAGCTCTCATATAGGCCCATAACAACGCTGAGTTGTCGCCTTATCTCCTTACACTCCTTGCATCGCACACACACAAAGACATCCCCCATGGCAGTATCATGTCCCATACTTGACTGCTCCGCAAACATCAAGCAAATAGTGCATCTTACAAGGCTGTGATTCAGAGGACAACTGCCCCCCTCAGTTCTCCCCTGGGCCACAGCATTCCCATTAGCTTGAGCCCTTTGCTTTGCTGCTCTGGTTTGAGTCATGATTTAGATTTACTTTCAATAAAATTTCAATTTCTGTACAAAATTAAATCCTATTAAATAGCATCGTAACATCAAAATAAATAGTAGTAAATTGCTTAGAAACAAAAGCCTATAAGTCGAAACAACTAAGCCAGACGATGTCAGAATTAATAGTAATTCAGCTTCCTAGTCTGGAGTAGGTCTAAATATTGAAAAACCTCGGCTCCAATACCCCACGGTTCTAATATATGGTGTAACCAAAGAATACGCCAAAGAAAACTTTTTAAGTTTTTGTTTCTTAAAAATTTCAAAGATTTTTGGACAAACCAAGATGAGGTATCTAAAGCAACAACATTTCGCTTTAGCTCACAGGCTCATTGTAAAACCAATGATCCAGTAAATCGCGTGATTAACTGGATCATTGGTTTTACACCCCAGCTAATGAAGTTTCTAATGCAGAATGACCGTATTTATTTAGGGATTACATCCCATAAGTCCCGCCGTTTTGCGGTGGCCAAAAGGTGCTTTCATTGCTACGGTCACCCAGCACAAAATTGAATTCGCAAAACAGTCTCTTGTGGCCACAGTGCTAACGGCGGCCACGTATTCGCCGATTGAACACAAAAGAAGGTCTACCCAAAATCTGTGAACTGCAGAAGAAAAAACACGGATTATCAGCACTCAGTTCGAGGCAGCCGCTGTCCAGAATATGTGAAAGTGGTGGATATGGTCGAAAAGAGCACCCCGTATGATTAAAACGGCCCATAGCAATCCGACCTTAAGTAACATCAGCTTTGAGGGTATCAAAATGATTCAGATAAACAGTCAGCGCTCCAGAGCGGTAATGGATGAGGTTAGAATAACACCATTTGAACATAATTTTGATATTATCTGCATACAGAAATCCTTTCGTTCTTCGCAGGTAGGGGGTGGGACCCATAAAATTATGGGTTTTCCCACCTTGCCACGAATTGTTCATTCACTTGACAAGCCTCCAAAAAGTGCCATAGTTGTTTTAATAATGATTTGGTTGTTACCCACATTACAGGTTTATGCACCGACACTGGGATTTGTTTAATGTTTTCCACACCGTTTAATTTATTTACATTGCGTCTGTCTACTGTCCGCCAACCGAAGACACAACTGACTCTCCATTGTATGGACAATGTCTGTACTAAATTTGCCTCTACAAATCTTATAATAACAGCGGATCTACACGCCAAATCAAACTTCTGTCACAGTTGTTTTACCGACCCTAGAGAATTAGCACTTGAGGATTCAATTTTATCCTACAACCTAAGTGTACAAAACTTATCTGGCAAGCCGTTTACATTATCTATTGTGAACGCGAATCCAACATAGACATCACCCTTACAACGGTTAAAATAGATGAAATTCTTACAGACTGGGATGTTGTCCCAGGCCTTGTAAATAGTTATGTATGGTTTGCAACCACTGCACTATTGAGTATGGTTTTAAACCACGACAGCAATATAATGAATCCCAGCCACAGGACCTTAGTTCCTTTTCAATGAATAACACTAAATTGAACAAATTCAAAAATTATCTTCTGACCATTTTCACTGCAGATGTTATAAACAGCTTAAACTCTATGACGGCACTGGGATTTATAAATTTCGTCCAGACCCACCTGTTTTTGGCAACTGAGTACTCAGCCAAAAGAAATCAGACCAGGCAAACTTCCGTTCCTTGTTGGACTTCAGACTTAAGTAACCTACGAAAGCAAGAACAACATTCGAGAAAAGAATTCCAGCGACATAGGCACCTTTCGGCAGATGATGTCATAACTTACAAGTAAGCTTATAGCAACCTCAGGTAAAACTATTAGAAGGCAATAGACAACTCCAAAGAAACATGTTGGCACAACTTCATTACGGAAGTTGGACATACAACCGTGTGGTTTGGTTTATCGTATATCAAGGAACGACATGGTTTGCAGGGATGTTTATAACACAGTTAAATTTGATGGACAAGAGACTCAAGACTGGATGTCTACGGGGGATACCATAATTAACAACCTGTTCCCCAAAGATATATCAAATCTAGATTCACCTGAACAAATGCAAATACGTCAAGATAATGAAACGTATGCGACATTGAAGCCTTTACACTCATGGACTTGGATTCCGCAGTAGGAAAGCTCAATGGTAAGAAATGTCCAGGTATTGACCTAATTGAAATAGAGTCATAGTTAAATTCTTTGATGTTTATCCACAAATTCTTTTAAATTTAATGAATATAAGTTTACTTGAGGGGATATACCCAATTCAATGGAAAATAGCTCTCCTAAAGATACTGCATAAGCCCAGGACATCAACATCAGATCCTCGGGTCTAGAGACCTATTTCGCTTTTTGCCAACCTGGGGAAGATGTTTGAGTGAATATTAGCCCCCAGAATCCAGAAAATGTTAGAAGAAAATCAATTATGTTCAGAAGCACAATATACGGCTTCAATAAAGGGCGGTCTACTGAAAACTCTATAAATCTTCTGACTAACTATGTCTCCAACCCAGCTGTTAATACATACTATTCACACTTACTGTGTTTGTGAATTTTGAGGACGGGTTTGACAATTTATGGTGGGAAAGCGCCCTCAGGTCCTTAAGATCTGCAAACTGAGATGCATACATTTCTAGTGTCTTGCGATCGCACTTTAATGATCTGTCATTAAAGTGCGATCGCAATCAGATGTGTCAAGGTTGTGGTTAAACATCTTATGTACCGGGCTTAGGTTTCCAGAGGATGCCCCCAAGGACCGGTTTGGGGTCCCTTCCTCAGGAAAGCTGATGGTTCACAATCAATGGTTCAATGATTAATTATTCAATGGTTCACAAGGGTATACGATGATATCAAAAAATAGCTTATGCTGACGACTTGATGATCGTTCTTGATGGATGCTCAACGAGAATAAAAATTCAGCTTGGATGATTTAATGGCATGGGTTACAGTTAACAAATTGAGAATATCCCCCAACAAAGTCACTTTCATGACTTTCAAGAACCACTTTAACTATAACAGACCTCCCAGAATTCGACTGAATAATACCCAAATACCCTATGTATCCCAAACTAAATACTTAGGTATCACCTTAGATGATAAACTCAGTTTTCTGACTCGTGATAAAACTCAGGGACAAAATGCATAATTTCACAGCCTCTGTCATTAGGATCTCCAAACAAGACTGAGTATATTCAAAGAAAGCATTGTCCCTTTACTACACACCATATTCTTGCCTATTATATCATATACAGCAGGTGTTTGGTATCAGAAAGTATCAAAAGTTAAAGGGAAACATAAACTAATCTCCACACAAAGATTCGTTCTTCTGACAATCAATAATATTCCCAGAACAGTTTCAAACAACGCACTCCAAATACTTGGCGGTACGATCCCTGTAGATTTCTACATTGCTTTCTGGGGTTTGACTTATAACCTGAAAAAAGGACAGCCTGAAACATTGCTTGGAATTATAACTAACCCAGCCAATGACTTCAAAAGTGGGAAGAAAAGGAATTGGAAGGAACGTACTGGTTGAAAAGGTCTTACTGGTCTGGTAAAAAAGATAGACCAGATTGACTTTGGGTAAGTAACAAGAAAGTACATCACGCAAGTGAAATTCTCAACAACCCCTGGAGTTATTTCATGGTTTAGGCCTTCTATAATAACTTCTAATCTGCTAACAGGGACTGGATCCCTCCGGGCTAAGTTATTTCAGCGTAGTCTGGAGCCTGACCCGTATTACTCATGCGGAGAAAATTACACTTGAATACACGTTCTTCTGAACTGTTAATTGTACTCATAACCTAGAGCAAATTTAATGACTGTGGTTCTAAAGTTATAGGAGAACAATGTAAATATTGTTCTCCAATAAGAATAGGTTTGAAGTGCAGTAGAATTATTACAGTTGAAGACCGTGATAATTCTACTGCACTGCAAACTACTCAAGAACTGTTTTTGCAATGAGACTGAGATAAGGACTTCAGCTTATCATGCAAATTGACTTCACAACAAGGATCAAATAGAATTAACCGACTACTTTTGAACTACAAATCACTAAGACTTCTAGCCACATTATATCGTTTAAGAGTATTTATGTATTTAAAACTTAGTTGATTGTATTTAATTTAATTATATATTGTTTCCTTGTTCTCAGAAAACCTCAGCTTTGTAGATAAAAAAAATGCTTCTCAGTGATACTAAGTTTAATTGTGAAGGTTAATCCACTGGTACAAAATTTTTATTTAATTTTTCTTACTCCCAGGTTTGGACAACTGGGGGGAGGAACTGCTGGCATCCACTGGTATTGCTCCACCTCTGGTGGGTATAAGGTATAAGGTACGTTCATGTCAGACGGCACCTGGAATTTCTCCCATCTCCGCGTGTGTTTCGCTATATCGAGGACAGTACACTGTCAAGCCAGAGACTTGAAAGTGTGTGGGCCGTGTGTGTCTGCAGTGTGATATGTTGTGCCCATTTTGTGTGTCCGGCTTATTGGCCGCCAGGCCAGTTGTGGGGCCCGACGTAGCCAATACCTTGCCACGTGGAGGCTAGCCAGGTGTATCCAGTATCACAACAAATTGCTCTGTCCTGCCAGCTAGTTTCCTGGGATTTCAATGGATAGCACCTAAAAAAAAAAAAAAAAAAAAAAATTATGCGTTTGACACAATCACTGGTTGGGGTTGAACGCTAAAGAGATGATTAAAGGCCTAATAGGTCGGGCAAAATTTTGTTGTAATTAAATTTAGACATGTGAGGCTATACGCTAGATAAAAGCTAATAGTACTAGTTGTCTTAGAGATTTACATCAAACCAGTAGAATTTAGATGTTGATTAGAATTTGTCGGCATTGTTAAAGGTCGATTTAGTGAGAGAGGGGGGAGACTGAAGACTGGGGGAAAAACAGATAGAAGAATAGGGACGATAGAGTAGGCATCCCCAAAGAGGTCAGTGGAGACGAACCCTACAAGGCTGTATGGGGAGGGGTAGGCAGGGAGCAGAGGAGACGGATCTCTGTCTGAGATAACAATCAGAGGTAGTGTTATCGGCAATGGCAAGTCGGCAGCAAAGCCGCAGAATGTCTTCGTCGGTGTCATGTCCAAGCAATGTCAAATCTGGTATGAGGATCAAGCCTCCCATCCCGCTCCGGGGGTGGGATATGTTAGCTGGCAGCAGGGAAGTCACCAGACGAGGGGGTGGGAGAGACACACACATTTCCTTCATTCATAATCTGCTTTCTCATTCTCCTTGCATTCTTTTTTTTTTTTATTATTATTATTTATTTTTTATTTTCTTAATACTTTTTTTCTTAATTTATAAATTTCTTTCCAAGTTTTTTATATACATTGTGTCTCAAAAATATTGGTATAAACGCTTAGGGGAGGTAGGTAACATCTAAAGGAATGTGAATCGCATAGGAACCCATAATCGCAAACGTCAGGAGAAAGTAGTAGCAGAGGCACAAAAGCAGAAATGACACAAGACAGTAATTAGTGGCAAACATTTATTTCACATAATATTAACAATGCAGTACGAGATGAATGTATTTCATGATGTTACAACAGATGCTCGAAGGTTCCATCATGAGACACGATGCATGCGAAGGCGAGTCTCGCCACGAGATCCATTTCCGTCTCCACAAGCGATTCACACACGATAGATTTGAGGGCCCCCACAGAAAGAAATCAAGGCTCGATAAATCAGGTGAGCGCTGGGGCCAGGCAACAGGTCCACCACGGCCAATCCATCAACGCCCAAAATGCCTGTTCAAATGGTCACGAACACAATTTCCATAATGGGCAGGCGCCCCGTCATGTTGAAACCAAATGTTGCGTCTCACATTTGCTGGAACATCATCAAGTAACCCTGGTAGAACTTGTTCAGGAAAGATCCGATATTTAGTGGAGTTCATGCGGGATGGTAACAGATATGGGCCGACTAAGCAGTCACCGACCATACCTGCCCACACATTTATTGCGAAGCGATGTTGTCCCGCATGGAAGCGCACACCGTGTGGGTTGTCGTGAGCCCACACATGAGCATTGTGCTGATTGAATAAGCCTTCCCGAGTGAAATAAGCCTGATCCGTGAACAAAACATAGGCTAGAAAATTCAAGTCTGGAACACTTTCTTGGAGAAACCACTGCGCAAAAGATATACGTGCAGGATAATTTTGGGGGAGCAGTAACTGAACCCTTTGGAGATGAAAGGGGTGTAAGGAATCGTCGTGGCGGACACGCTGTACACTGCAACGAGACACTCCTAAGGCAGAGGCAACGGCACGTGTGCTGGTAGTAGGATTATTCTGGACGGCATTCAACAGACTTTCTTCCATGGCGGGAGTTTGCGTCGAACGTGGTCTGCCCGCACTACTCTAGTTACCACTAAATGACCCATAATCGCACAAATTTTGATGCACACGCGCAAACAAACGGTGATCCGGTACATGTCTGTCAGTGAATCGTTCTCCATAAATTCGTTGAGCGGCTCGTCCATTGCCCACTGCTAATCCATACATTAGGTGCATGTCTGCCAGCTCACAGTTCGTATATCGATGCATGCTCTTCGTGCGGCGACTACCGCGCCTTCTACCGATTAACGGTGACTTTCCGGTTATGGGTTCCTATGTGATTCACATTCCTTCGGATGTTACCTACCTTCCCTAAACTTTTGTACCAATATTTTTGAGACACCATATATATATATGTATATATTATGTGAGGTAAAAGTTAGGCAAAAGTAATAAAAATAAATAAATATGGCTATGTATATGGCTAAATATCATAATTATTTTAATTATCAGATATATATATATTTAATTTTTTTTCACTCAACTCATTTATCTTTTTCTCACACACCAGGAGGGGATGCAACGATGTGTAGTGTAAATTTAAATACTAATTAAAACTAGTGTTGGTGTGTACTTAACTGTAGCATTTATGGTTTGTGTTCTCTTTCTCACACGCTTACACTTTTATTCATTCTTCTAGCTCTCATCTCATCTATTCGACTCTTACTCTCTGCACTGCACTCTCTGGGCACTCAACTTACTTCAGTTGTGGTGCAGGCCGAACCGCAAATTTTTTTTTTTTTTTTTTAAAGCAGTGATAGTGTTTATGTGCATAGTAAATGTTTGTTAGTACAGTATATATAAAGTAAAGTAAGTTATTTTTAACCTTGTAACCTTTCGGCCAATTACATTTGTTCTTCCACTCACACGCTTACACTTTTATTCACATTCCCATTCACTCTCTCTTTCCCTCATGCTAGGTCACTCTTTCTTTCACCAACACTACCATTTTTTTTTTTTTTTTTTTTTATGAAAACCCCAAACACGGAAGGTATCAAAACCTATATTACTTAGTACCGTGCATGGGTTGTAGGAGAAGTATGGGGGAGGGGGATGCCCTTTTACCATAATTCCTAGTTCACTAAGTGCCCAGCCTAATCATTCTATCTTTCTTCTCATTCATTCATTTTTTTTTTCATTCTACATTGCATCCCCTTGCTATTAGCTTACTGATGTATTTCAGCTAATCTGCTTCTCTGGCTGTCTGTACATCTGCCTCTCCTACATGGTTACTTATTTGGTGTGGGACCCCAGGTTTCTACACATGGCAGGGTAGACCTGGGGAGTTTTGTTATGTCAGGGCGCAGAATACTGCTATCCTAACAGTTTTTAAGTCATCGTCTGGGCGTGGTGGGAAACTTGGATAATTTTACTATCGATTATTGTTTAATTGCTGGGGGGCTGAATTGCCATTCTTTGGATTGCTCTGCGCATTTCGAATTCTTTGTGTGTGAAAGATGTAAAAGTTTTATAATTTTGCTCTTCTATGATGAACAGATGTTCTTTTCCCCTGGGAAGGGGAGCAATCTGTTTGGTTTGTTTTTTTTTTTTTTTAAGGAGCATTAGCAACTAAGGCCATATTGCTCTGGGTCATGCGGTGGTCATTCCTTGACCTTTCCGCATCCTCCGTATTTGGTGGTGACGGGCTCGAACCCCGGTTTAATCAAGGAGCATGTGCTACGAACTGGTGCTCCTTCCCACCTGGCTATGGAGGGGCCGGAGCAATCTGTTCTATTTGCTCTGTTCTGGGGATGTCATATATTATACATTCATATAGAATGTGTCCCCAGTCTTCAATTTCTCCATAGGTGCAGTTTGGGTCATCGGTCAGGCCTAAGGAGGTCAGTTTCGGCTTTAGGGAGCCATGACCTGTCAATATAAATGTTGTAAAAAGTCCAGAGGCATACCACTTAGATGTCTTTGGGCTAACCATTGACACCCGTGACAGAAACATTTTGGTAACCAGACCTCTGGTTTCCTGCTCCCACTTTGTTTGCCTTTGCCATATCTCATGGAGCTTTGTGGCTATTCTTTTTCTTTCATCATTGAAGGTGTTGGTTGTATCAATGGCTATCCCCAGAAATTCTGTGGGTACGCCCTTTTTAAATCTATAATATAAGCCTCTTTTGGCTACTTCCAGGTAAAGTGGGGGAGTTCCAGCCAGCAACTGTAGTGCAGGTGTGCTTACTGTGCGACATGCTGTGGTAATAGTGGGTAGTATTGTCCTTTGTATCGAATCTAATTTATTCCTATTTCTTACTATGGCCGAGCGGATGAACCATGCACCGGCTCCATAGGTGATAAAAAGTAGGAACATTGCACGGTATATAATTGCCAGGGTCTTTCTTTTGAGACCCCAATCTACTCGACTGATCCTGGCAATCATACCTGCATATTTTCTCACTTTCTTCACCAGGTAGATCAAATGGGGATAAAAAGTTAATTTTGAATCAAATACGAGATATTTTAGTTCTGTTAAAATTTTTATAGTGGTTGTATTAATTTTGATTTGTGGACGTCTTCTTATGTCGAAATTGCCTTTTAGAAGTATTTGTTTGGTTTTTTCAGGGGATATTTTGAGCATGTGCATTTGTGCCCACTCCTGCAGCTGCAAGAAGGCGGCATTTGATATTTGCTCTACAAATACTCTACGACCACTCTACAACCACTTTACCTTTTATATGGAAAATCATGTCATCTGCAAAGGCCAGGCATTCCATGGGACCCAGATCCAACGCCAGAAATTCGTCCAGAAAAATGTTCCAAAAGAAAAGGCCAAGGATTGAACCCTGCAGGCAGCCTTTATTCACAGGGCGTGTCAATTCCTGGAACCTTGTGCGTACTGATACACTTCTGTCTGTAAGGTAGCTGTTTATTACCTTATAGAGGTTTTGTGGGGCATTTGCCTGGCGAAGTCTCCTAAGGACACCTGAGTGAGTCAAATATTATCTACAAGAATACCGGATAATCCTAATCATACAGCCAATACGCTTGATCTTTTTCTCACAAACAACCCTTCTAAGTACACGGTCGAAGTGAGAGGTCCTTTAGGCACTTCAGGTCACAACTTGGTGATTGTCTCTTCTCCAATGGAACCTTTGTCTCATGGATATTCCCAACCTCATGTTGTTGGCATTACAAGAATGCAAAATGGGATGACCTGCTAGACTTCTTTCCTTCTTTTCCTTGGTCGGATTACTGTTTCAAAACTTCTGATGTCAACGTTTGCTCAGATGGTGTCAGTGAAATTATTCTCGCAGGAATGGAATCCTTTATCCCACACTCCACTTTAAAATCCTGTCCTTTATCTAAACCTTGGTTTTCCAATAAATGTGCTAAGGTTGTTTAAGAGAAGAATGTTGCATATCGTAATTGGCTTGTTTCTAATTCTTCAGTTTCATTTTCTGCCTACACCAAAGCTCGCAAAAATTGTAAAGCAGTTATTAATCAGTACAAACTAGAGTTTGAACAGGCTAAGAGTAGAAAACTTGCTTCTTGCCCTAATGGTAGCCGAGCATTCTGGTCTCTTGCCAAAGCTATTGGCCGCAACTTTTGCCCACCTCTGTCCAAAACAGATGGTTCTGTTGTCACTTCAGCCAAGGATAAAGCTGACCTGCTAGCATGCAATTTTTCTTCCAGCTCATGTATTAATGATCTTCGCAAAACACCTCCCACCATTCCCAACACACTCCATTCAATGCCTCCTGTGGTCTTCCGTCAAAAGGATATAAGAAGGATTTTGATGAATCTGGATGCTAAGAAAGCTCCAGGTCCTGATGGTATTTCTCAACTTGTTCTCAAAACCTGTGCTCCTGAACTTACTCCTATTCTTTGCCGCCTTTTTTTTTACTTTCTTATTCCAAAGGTGTTTTTCCTTCTGCTTGGAAATTTGCTCATATCCAGCCAATTCCTAAAAAGGGTGACAAATCCCTCCCATCCAATTATCGTCCCATTGCAATTACTTCTACTCTTTCTAAAGTAATGGAGAAATCAATTAACCGCCAACTCTTAAACTACATAGAAACCTTCCGTCTGATCAACGATCGCCAGTATGGATTGCGTCAGTGTCGATCCACTGGTGGTATTCTGGCTTATGTTACCCATTTATGGACTAATTCAATGTAAAGTTTCGGGGAAACACAAGTAGTTGCTCTTGACATCTCAAAGGCTTTTGATCGTGTTTGGCGTAAAGGTCTTCTAAACAAGCTTCCTTCTTATGGTTTGCCAATTGTTTTTAGTAATTGGTTATCGAGTTTTCTCTCTGATCGCTCACTGAGGGTGATGGTAGATGGCTCTCTGTTTTATAACTTCTCCACTAAGGCCGGTATCCCCCAAGGTTCAGTTCTTTCCCCCGCTGTTTTCCTCTTGTATATTAATGATCTTTTTCCATTGACTGGAAATCCTATCCATAGTTTTGCTGATGATAGCACATTGCATTCCATTTTCCATTTTGAGAAACCTTGTCCTGCTCAATGAGCTTCAGCATCTCGAAAATCTGCTACCAATTCCTTAAATGCCGATCTTTAGGTAATTCTCCAGTGGGGCAAAGACAACGTAGTTTATTTCAACCCTTCTAAAACTCAGTCTTGTCTTATATCTCGCAAAAAGGATTCTTCTGCTCCTATGCTTATGTTAAGTGACACTCCGATTTCTAGGCAAAATGATATATCTCTTTTGGGGATTATCCTGACTTCTAATCTCTCTTGGCACAAGCACATTACAAATATTGCTTTCTCTGCATCAAAAAAACTTGGTTTTCTCTTTCGCTCTCGGCGTTACTTTACTTCCAAACACCTGCTCACTCTGTATAAATCGCAAATCCGCGCTGCCATGGAATATTGTTCCCACATCTGGGGTGGTGTCCCGAAAACGTCTCTCAGGCTTCTTCATTCCATTAAGAAGAGGGCAGTTAGGTTAGTTACTGATTCATCTCTAACAGAGTCTCTCCACTCGCTTTCTCATAGACGTACTGTTTCTGCTGCATGCCTCTTCTACAGATACTTCCATGGGCACTGTTCTTCGGAATTGGCTTCTGTAATTCTCGCTCTCTCTTTCAAAACAGTCCGAACACGTGCCGCCACCAGCCAACATCCATTTACTGTCCAACTTCAAACACACAGAACCAACTTTTCATCTTCCTCATTTATTCATTCAATTGCCGTTTTCTGGAACAACCTTCCTTCATACGTATTTCCTGAAAATTACAATCTACAGAAGTTCAAGTCCAATGTCAACAAATATCTTCTTTCGTCTTCTCAACCTCCATCCCAAGCACGGTACTAAGTACTATAGGTTCTAATACCTCTCGTGTTTGGGGTTCACAAAAAAAAAAAAAAAAAAAAAAAAAAAATGCTCCAGCAAAGTCAATGGAGATTGTCAGCATGTATTTCCACTCTGTGTTTTTAACTGTTGTCAGTAGGTGGTGCATGGCATCCCCTGCTTAAAACCGTACTGATTGTTGGAATGCAAACCTGCTTCTGTGTAATATTGAGCTAATCTGCTATATCTTAGTCTTTCATATATTTTCCGTAGTACAGGGAATAGGGCTATTGGTCTATATGATTTGGGATCAGTAGGGAGTTTTTCAGGGTTTTTTGAGAATTAGTTTTAACACTGTTTTTTCCATATTTTTGGGAATATACCTTCTGTCATACAGTTATTATATAGTGCTATTAATTTATCTGGTGCTTTTTCCGCTATCTCTGGTGGGTGTGGAACTTGTGAGTTTCGGCACAAACAGAGGCAGTAGACTCGGTCTCGGCTTCTCATGCCTGGGGGACAGGCGCCAGGCAGTGGATGGCTTGTATTCACTGCTCCCTGGTAGCGAAGTGGCCTTTCAATAACACTTTTTCGTAGAGATTCTACGCCATCAAAGATGAACTAGGTTCAGATGGGCTTTTGCCATGGAGTCACCCTTCATACCAGGACACATGTACACAGTGCACCAGGAGGTCACATATAATATGACATGCTATATATGTATAACGAGACTGTAAATGTATATAGAATTGTATATATATATATATACTCAATATGTTAAATTAAATAAAATAAAACATAAGCCAGTAATATGGCAAAAACTGTAGAGCGAAAATTAACATAAAAATAACCCAAATAAACAATCGAACGAAAAGAAAGAATAGATATAAATAGTAGCCCGTAAACCCTTGTATAATTTCGATCTTTTCACCATGACGACGATTTGTATAGCGATTGAAATGCAGCGATTCCATGATCATTATTGGCCTCGTGGTCCTCTGTCGATATGGGGCATGATGGTCAGTCTATTTTATTTTAATTTATTTTGATTTTGTTACCGTCTGGTAGTTCCTTTAACCCTCTTTTGGTGATATTTCACGTCTTTCGGAACTGGGGGGTACCGCTAAATTAATAAATAATTGGCATTAGTCTAAATTTTGTATAGTTTTAATTGGATTAGAAGTTCGAAATTATACAAGGGTTTACGGGCTACTATTTATATCTATTCTTTCTTTTCGTTCGATTGTTTATTTGGGTTATTTTTATGTTAATTGTCGCTCTACAGTTTTTGCCATACTACTGGCTTATGTTTTATTTTATTTAATTTAACATATTGGATGTATTTCAGCTTCATATGGAGGAATTGCATGTCGCTGCCTCTAATGAATGCTCAACTATTTATTTACTTATTTCATTATAATTTAATTTTATTTAATATGATTCAATGATAGTATATATATATATATATATATTACTATGTATATGACGGAACATCGTTATATTTGCAAGTCACTGGCACCCCTATGGGAAGTCCAGCATCAAGCATAATCGCAAACCTTTATCTGTATTATACAGAAAGAGAATTTCAAGATAACATACTTATATACAGATACGTAGATGATATATGTGTTTTTAATTGTCCACATTTTGTCCAGGATTACAGTGGATTATGTCCAGGGGAGCTTGTGTTGGAAAAAACTAATAGTTCCGATACTATAGCAAATTACTTGGATCTTCATATAGAAATATTACATAATAATAAAATAGACGTAAACGTATATAATAAAAGAGATGCATTTAATTTTAACGTAGTCAGCCTTACAAACTGGAAATCAAATGTATCAAAATCAGTGCATGCTAATATAATTTTATCGCGATGTTTAAGGATTGCTTATATCTGCAATAGTAATAAAAATTGTTCAACAGGCTTAACAGCGTTGTACGGCATGTTGATTAATAATAATTTCCCTATCGCTTACCTAAAATATCACTTCAGGAAAGCAATTAGCATAATTAATTTCAAAAATTTGTTTTCTGAACCTATCGTTTCAATATAATTTTCAATAAAATCGTTATATTTAGTGCCATGTATATATGTAAATAGGATACACTTTGCATTCTTGGTGTCTTACGGCGTAGAAAACTTTTACCCACCGGCTTGCAAATTACAGTGTATCATTTTTTTTTTTTTTTTTTTTTTTTTTTAATACATATAGTTAATTTCATTTAAATTTACTTAAATTCACGCTGAGATAACATGCAAATTCAGCTCAGGGTCCTACTATAGGAACGGGTTTGCGATCCCGGGCATACCCTAGCCACAACTTATATCTTGTAATGCCTTTAAGCCGTCCTACACTCTTTATTTTTATTTCTCCGAAATTATTAGGGCAATCCGAGGACGTAGGAGAAACTATTTCTTATTATACCACTATTTTTCGCCTTTGTGGAGTTCAGGTTCTATTTTTCCTACTCCTTTAGTTTTTCTTCTTACTATCTGCATGTTTCTCTTTGCGTTAATTTAATTTAATTATTTATTTTTACCGTATCCATCACATAGGGGGCACCACATATTATTTTGACGACTATTACATTATGTCCTAGATACGGTCAAATGTAGTATGTATTATATATTTAATCTTGTTTTAATCCTTAAATTACGTTCTCTGTCGGGTCAACGATGATTAATATATGCTTACATTTATATTTTACTTATATTTCTTACCTTTGATTCTAATATTTCAAAATTTTTCTTAATTAATTATCTTCATTCGATTTATTTATATTCGATTTATGTTCGGCCTATACTGGTTTATATTTGGTTTAGATTTAAATTACTTAGCATATATTCTACGCCATCAAAATTACTTAGCATATATTCTACGCCATCAAAGATGAACTAGGTTCAGATGGGCTTTTGCCATCTGAACATCACAGAAACAGAGAACTTCTTGTCGTTTTTTGCCTTCATTCTGGGTGGTTGGCCTCAGTTGAAGTCATCTAGATTGTCGGTAAAAAGCGATAATAATAATTTTTTTTTTTTTTTTTTTTTTACGTTTTCTTAAGTCCTTGATGGTATTCTTATTATTGGATTGATTTACTTTTTCTAATGATATTCTATATATATATATATATATATATATATATATATATATATATATATATATATATATATATATATGTAAGTTTGGTATATAAATGAATGTATATAAAACTGTGTGTAAAATAAATTAAAATAAAAAAAAGGGAAAAATGTTCGTCTGTGGTCAGACCGGCTGAAAAAGGCTCGGGATTGAATCCCGTCGATGACGCGAGGAACTTTAATGGGTTTTTTCACATAGTTAGTTAGTCTTTCACTTAGGCTTAGTTAGTCGGTCTCAGGCGTAGATGGCACGGTTTTTTGCTTCCAGCAAAACAGGCAAATCAACCAGAGAACACGCGCAATTAACAGACAAAATAGATATATGGGTATATGTAATCAATTACGGGTAACCCGAATAAAATAACAACAATAATTTTGCTGGTACCCCATAACTTTGGCTGCTCTATTGGCTTTGGAGGTTTATAAAGTATGAGTTGTATATTTGCTTCTTCCAAATACCCGGGAACAGAGAGACAGTAAGGCAATGATTACAGAAATTTAGTAAAAGATTTTTCCGCAGCACAGGGTGAGCTTTTGAAGACACCCGCTTCGATTAGGGTCCAAGCTTGGGCACGTTTTGTTCTTTGGAGAGCGAGTTTGAGTTCATTGAGGGTAAACACTCTTCATAAGTTGAAATGTAGATATTATTTTATTACAGATTTCCTAATATTGGCTAGTTTGTGGTTCTATGCTTTTAGGGAACAAAGCGTCAAGAATGTAGTTTATTGACTCTTTCTTAGTAAGCGTTGTAGCTCATTGCGGGATGACAGTAAAAGAGATAATCTCTACTTTATTATTATTATTATTATTATTATTAACTATATGGTACAAGGAAGCCTGAGGCTTATGCTGCACCAGCCAAAAAAAAAAAAAAAAGTTCCCGACTTACCCTGAGAGAGAGAGAGAGAGAGAGAGAGAGAGAGAGAGAGAGAGAGAGAGAGAGAGAGAGAGAGAGGAATCACCAAGAAAGAGAAGAATGATGATATCCGGCTCAAGCCCATACTCACCAGATGTGAGCCCCCGGGGTCAAATTGGCGGTGCTTGTTTGTAAAAATGCAATACTCTACTCGCCAGGATCAGTATTTCTTGTCGAACGGAGAAGAAACGCATGATTTATTTATTTATTTATTTATTTATTAACGTCGGATGTCTATTCGGTAGCACGGTGCTATCGTCACTGTCCTCCCCACACCGGTTGGAAAACGCCTCGGTTCGAATCCCGTCGATGACGCCAGTAACTTTTATGGGCTTTTTTCTTTCCGTGGCTCAGTTACTTGGTCTCAGTTGTAGATATCAAGGTTTTCTTTCTTTAAAAAACTGGGAGGAAGGGTTTCTTCCAGCTAAAGCAGGAAATTGACTAGAGGACACACGCGATTTATATACAAAATACACATGGATTGCTGAGAGTGACTTTCCAAGTGATCCTTATATAATTGAGGTTGTCCCATAATCAATTGCACTTCTGAAAAAACCATAATGAAAAAAATATATATATTTTAAAAAACAATTTATTATTGAAATTCAGGGTGTCTCAAAAATATTGGTACAAACGTTTACGGAAGATACGTAACATCTAAAGGAATGTGAATCACATAGGAACCCATAATCGGAAACGTCACCGTAAGTCGGTAGACGGTGCTGTTCATCAGTTCGCGAGAGGGAAAATTTCTGGTTTATTCATTCAAGCAGTAGTCGCCGCACGAAGAGCGTGCATCGATATACGAACTGTGAGCTGGCAGACATGCACCTAATGTATGGATTAGCAGAGGGCAATGTACGAGCCGCTCAACGAATTGATGGAAAACGTTTCCCACACGGACATGTACAGGACCACCGTTTGTTTGCGCATGTGCATCAAACTTTGTGCGATTATGTGTCATTTAGAGGTTACAGGAGTAGTGGGGGCAGACCACGTTCGACCACATGGAAGAAAGTGTGTTGAATGCCGTCCAGAATAATCCTACTACCAGCACATGTGCCGTTGCCTCTGTCTTAGGAGTGTCTCGTTGCAGTGTACAGCGTGTCTGGCACGACGATTCCTTACACCCCTTTCATCTCCAAAGGGTTCAGTTACTGCTCCCCCAAGATAATCCTGCACGTGTGGATTTTGCGCAGTGGTTCCTCCAAGAAAGTGTTCAAGACCTGAATTTTCCATCCTATGTTTTGTTCACGGATGAAGCTTATTTCACTCGGGAAGGCTTATTCAATCAGCACAGCGCTCACGACAACCCACACGGTGTGCGCCCCCATGCGGCAAAACATCTCTTCGCAATAAATGTGTGGGCAGGTATGGTCGGTGACAGCTTAGTCGACCCATACCTGTTACCATTCCGCATGAACTCCGCTAAATATCGGATCTTTCTTGAACAAGTCCTACCAGGGTTACTTGACGATGTTCCAGCAAATGTGAGACGCAACATTTGGTTTCAACATGACGGGGCGCCTACCCATTATGGAAATTGTGTTCGTGCCCATTTGAACCGGCGTTTTGGGAGTCGATGGATTGGCCGTGGTCGACCCGTTGCCTGGCCCCTACGCTCACCTGATTTATCGAGCCTTGATTTCTTTCTGTGGGCGGTCCTCAAATCTATCGTGTATGAATCGCCTCGCCTGTGGGGATAGAAATGGATCTCTTAGCGAGACTCGTCTGCGCTGCTGCTACTCTCAAAGAAACTCCAGGTGTGTTCGACAGTGTCCCTCGCCGACCATGCTGCGTCGGTGTCATACATGCATCGAGTCTGATGGTGGAACCTTCGAGCATCTGTTGTAACATCATGAAATGCATCCATCTCATACTCCATTAATATTATGTCAAATAAATATTTGCCACTAATTACTGTCTTGTGTCATTTCTGCTTCTTGTGCCTCTACTACTTACCCGTGACGTTTCCGGTTATGTGTTCCTATGCGGTTCACATTCCTTTAGATGTTACCAACCTCCCATAAACGTTTGTACCAATATTTTTGTGACACCTTGTATATTCTATAGTTAATGGAAAACTGTTTTCCGAAAATCAGATCGCCGAGTTGATGTCCCTCACGACGACAACATTCTTCAAACCTAACCCTTAAATTTTCGAAGACGTGCTGACACATTGCTGGCGGAATGCTTTCAATTTCGTGACGGATATTTTTCCTTTTAATTGTTCCCTTATTGTTGGATTATTGAAGTAAACACGTCTCTTGAGATATACCCACAGTCTGCGCTGGTAGCACAGTGGTATCGTCACTGGGCCTGTTCCCCACACCAGATGGAACAGGACGCTGTTCGAATCCCGTCGATGACGTGAGGAATGGGCTTTTATGGGCTTAATGGGCTTTTTTCACTACGTGGTTGAATCAGTCGGTCTTAGGCGTAGATAACAAGGTTTTTCTACCCAGAAACTGGGGTTTTTTTCGTCCAGCAAAACAGGCAAATCGACCATAGAACACACGCAATTTACAGACACAAATACGAGATATGTATTCAATTGCAGGCGCCCATAAAATAATAATAATAATTTAATTTGATACCCAGAAACAAAAATCAAGTGGGGATAAATCAGAACTTCTTGGAGGACATTTGATGTCACCACTATGTGAAATGTGTTTTTCTGAAAACAGTTCGCGAACCACTGGTAATATTGCATTTGATGTGTGACAAGTCGCTTTATCTTGCAGGAACCATGTCCTGGTATTGTTTCCTGAAAATTCATGCAACTGTTGGATCAGAAAATCTCTCAGCATTTGAACACATCTTTCAGAATTAACCGTTACAACGTGGCTGCGCGAGTTTTCAAAGAAGTGCTGGCAGAATATTCCAGAAGCTAACATTGCAGCCCGAAGAGTAACTCTAGGACAATGCAGTGCTCTCTGGTGTTTCAGTCTTGAATTACTCTCACTCCAATAACGACAGTTTTGTTTGTTTATGTGTCCATTCAAATGACAATGATCCTCATCAGAGAACAAAATGTTGCCAAATTCGATAAATCTTTCGAATATTTCATTGGCTTAATTTATTATTACAATGGAGTCAGCCTCTTTTAAATCCTGAAACAATTAGATATTTTATGGGTGCAGGGTCAAATCTTTCTTCAATATTCGGTGTACAGATGTTCGGGGCAAGTTTAATTCTGCAGCACGCTTCCGAACTGATTGGCGCGGATTCTGTCGTATTGAAACGTTTACACATCCACATTCTCATAATTTTTTCAAGTTCTTGAACGGTCCGGCAGTCGGTGATTTATTGTTGAACAGGTTTCTTCGATTCTCAACCCATCATTTGATCAAATTTACACTTGGACTTTCACTAATGTCATGTAAATTGTAGTGATCACGAAATCTACGTCTAACGGTAATGATTAAATTATTGTTCTGGTAAAACTAACATACATAAAACGCGCACTGTACTGTCGTGAAGCAATCCATTGCTACTAAATTTCCGAGAATGGGTCTAATGATAGGGACTAGCCCCCCGCTCCTCCCACCACTCGTTTTCGAGTTATAAAGAAAACGAAAGTGCAATTCATCATGGGACACCCTGTTTAACTGTTTTGTTTTTCTGTCGGATTTAAGCAGTATAGCGTTTCTGCGGCCTCGTAAGGCATCAACTCAATTATGGGGCATGATGAGAAGTTTGAAGATATAAGCAGATTCCAGTTTGCAGATTGTAGTTAAGCAGATTCCAGTTTGCCTTGTTGGTAGCATATTGGGCTACCTTGTTCCAAAGAGTTGATGCTGTGCAGTCAGTTAGGAGAGGTTGAAAATATTGGTCCTATGGTCAGAATTTGTGCATGCCTTGCAAACAAGGCAGTCAGTGACCTTGTAGCAGTAGAGACATCAATCGTTTCCTCTCATGGGGTACTGAAGGTAGGCAAGTTGTTTGGCCTGTTGAGGATGGTGAAAGAGGATGTGACAAAGAAGTATTCGAGGTACCATCCGTTGTATATACCCCCGCAGTCGTCAGTGGTGCTAAATCAGTATGTAAACGGCAGTATACATACCGATAAGACTTTTTCTTAGTGATGAGACCTTTATTTATTTATTTATTATTTATTATTTTTTTTTTGTTTTGTTTTGCGTGATCCCAATTTTCTTGCGAGATCCGAGTAAGCTTTTCCATGATTCTGTTCCTTTCTTGCTTGGGGCTATTAGCAAATTCGAGCGTAACACCAGATATCCCCATAGATATGCGCTTCTTCAGATGCTGGATGAGACTTCTGTGGATGAGTTGTAAATGCAACGGCATGTGTCCACAAGAACATTATTATTATTATTACTATTGCTCTTATATTATTTCTCCCTGATTATTTTTCCAGGATTGCAACTTTCTGGAGTTCTTTGTAGGTGTTCGAGTCGCCCTATACATTGTCATATCAGTCTCCAGCTTCGTTATTTCGTAGCATGCTTGCATGAGGTGCGTATTCATTTCGATGCTCCACTTCACGCGTTGGCGTTTTCTTCCTTCCTGGATGGTCACTAGCGCAGTTGGTAGGGCTGGATGGTCTTGTGGTAGCCATACAGAGGATAGCCCCACTTGCTCCTCTGAATTCCTCGGGAGATCGTCTCTGATTTTTCGAACCAACTCCTCTGCCTGAACGCGAGTAACACACTCGATGCAGTATGATTAATACTGTATTTCTCTGCGATATCATCCATCTATGGAGGTGAACCTGTTTAGCTTCGGCTTATGTCCAGTGGTACTTCTCGAGATGGACACCATATGGAATCCATTGAAGCAATTTCCACGATGTTTTATTTATTTTATTTATTTTTTTATTACTATTAATTTATTTATTGTTATTATGTAATTTATTACTATTATTATACCGCTCTTCCAGCGTGATGGAGCCGCTTTTGTTTCCGCCAAGGTGGGACTGGAGGCCTGGTCCATGAGGCTTGTAGTCCAATGTCGTAACCACTGGGCCATTGCGCTCCTTTTTTATTATTATCATTATCATCATAAGTTTATTCATCAGACAGCTCTGTACAGAAAATATCTAGGCGGCTATACATACATCCAACAAACCAAGTTACATAGTACCATAGAATAAAATATCAGAAAATACAAAAGTAAATAACAACGATAACAATAACAATTCCAATAAATAAAAATTCCATTAACAAAATGAAATTAGTTTCTTATTAAATGGGTTGAATAGTATTCCTCAGTCCTTTTAGAATCTTTTGAAGATACTATTTGGCGTTCTATACAGATTATTTAGAGTTCGTAGGCGTTCAAAGTGTCTTTTTATTAAAACTCTTCATTCTTGAATGTCTTTCTTAATTAAATTTGTAATTTAAATCCAGATTATTAGCCAGAAACAGTCACCTTAATCCTTTCATGTTATTCTACGAAGGGGACGCAAAGAAGACTATGGGGATAATTGAGTCTGGCAATAGGACGAGGCCTAATCACAAGGTTTTCAATTTAAGGGGCATCCAAACTTTCAATCAGAAGTTGTGCCAGTGTAGAGTAATTACATAAGGTGACCATCTGAAACCACGGAGCTATGTTCACCCCTATCAGTAGTGGACGAACCGACCACTTGGCAGGTATATAGGTACATGGCATCACTGCATTCACGTAGACGGTAAATCAATGTCAGTATGGATAAACGTCATGAGTTATGATAGTAGGTGCCACACTCATGGTTCACTCTATCGTGGAAATGGTACAGAAATTGCATTATCCCCGTTTGACAGCATCAAGAGTGTATCTATAAGGCACTCAGAGACAATCCCGAAGATTCTCATTCAAGGAATCACATATCTGAAGTTTCAACACGAAGAGACAAGAAACCTGGCGAAATATAGACCAATCACCTGCCTTTCAACGATGTACAAGATCTTGACCAACTGCATAAATAAGAAGGTAACAGACTAATCGGAGATCCAGAACATAACGGAAGAACTCCAGAAAGAATGCAAGCGGCTGAGCAAAGGATGAAAAGAGCAATTAACCTTAGATGCAAGGAGCAATTAACCATAGATGCCACGGATATAGAGCAAGCCTACAAGAAGCGCCTCAACCTGTACAACGCTAACTTCGATTCGCAAGGCCTTCGACTCCATGCCTCATAGCTGGCTAATAGAGAGGCTGAACATCTACAAAGTTATTCCGATAGTGACAAAGGTCCTAGGAGAAACGATGGCGAAATGGAGTACCACCATTAAGGTAGAGAACATCAAAACCAGGGCATTCTCCATCAGGAGAGCAATCTTTCAGGGAGATGCCCTGAGCTCACTGTGGTGCTGTCTAGCACTTAACTCACTTTCCACCATCCTAAATAGCAGCAAGGACGGATATAAACTCAAAGAAGAAGGAAGCTAGAAACTGTACACCCTCACACACCTGATATACAGGGATGACATCAAGCCCTACGCGGTAACTGAGAAGCAACTCCAGTAACTACATCGGATCACCGAAGAATTCAGCAATGGTATTAGTATGGAATTCGGTTCAGCCAATGCAAGACTCACGGATTGCGTCAGGAAAAATTAGTCAACAGAAACTACCAGCTGTAGACGGGTAAAGAGATCGAAATATTGCAGAAGGAGAGGCTCAGCAGTTACAGCCCAAGGATGCTAAGGCCTGTTGACCGAAAAATACCCTCAGAGACTCCGAAGCCTGCTGAAAGCAAAGCCGAACGGAGGGAACACAGTTAAAGCCATAAACACCTATGCAGTCCTAAGGCCAACATACTCCTTCGAGGTCATAGATTGGACTTACAACAAGCTGGAGGATATCATGAGAAAGACAAGGACAATGATAAACTAGAGCCGCCAACCCAAAGTCAACCGTGAGAGTCTGGCTTCGGGTGAGACTTGAGCCGTGGATTTCGGCCGTGGAGAGACAGGCTCCGAAGGAAAGAGGAAGGGGGCATGATAGACCTCATAGAGTAACACAAATCAGCGATTTCTAACCTGAAAGATTACTCACAGCAGCATTCCACCAGGCCATAACGAAACTAGACATGTGGAATACCTATCAACCTAAGCGGAGGTTTTCCAAACCAGGAGGCACAAACGAAGCTAGATATATGGGTAAAGAAGGCTCTCCCATGGAGTGTCTTCTTTACAATGATCTCCATCAAGAACACATAGGTAAAATTGCTTCCAATTCATGGCAGATTGAAAGATTCATTGCTCGACATCCAAGACCAGGTAATCTTTGCCACAGTCTATAGAAAATACATCGCCTTGGAGGCCAGAGTGTACTTTGACACATTTCGAAGATGCCACCTGGCCTCACAAGCGATACAGCACATCACCGCGGGATGTAAGATGACCAAGACTAAGTACCCTCATTGACACGACCATGTAGCCAGGATAATGCATCAGAAGCTAAAAAGGAAATATCAATTGATCAAAGAAAGTTTACCGTACTACAAATACGAACTCCAGAAAGTACTAGAGACTCCAATCCACAAGCTGTACTGGGACCACGCCATAAGAAAGGATAAGACAATCCCGCACAACAGACCGGACATAAACCTTGTGAACAAGAAGAAAAAGGCTATCTATCTGATTGACATAGCGGTACCCAACACTGTCAAACTGCAGAAAACCCATGCGGAAAAATCAGGAAGAACACGAACTTAATACAGGTGATCAAAGAGATGTGACATATGCAACAATTAATAACCATCCCGATCATCTTGTCAACCACCGGCATAGTGCCAAAGAGCCTACATAACAGCCTAGCAGCAATAGGTCTCCCAGCGAACACCTACAAGGAACTCCAGAAAGTCGCAATCCTGTAGGATACTCAGAGAGAGAGAGAGAGGTCCTCGACCAATAGAAACACCAATCATAACAACAACCATCCTGTGTACCTGGTAGCAACACCCTTCACGAGGTGGAAACCCCAATCAGGGATAAATAATATAAGAGCAATAATAATAATTATAAAGACAAGGACAATGATAACCAAAAGTCGCCAACGCCACCTAAAATCTGCCGTGGAGAGACAGACGGACAATTGCCCGGGAAGAAGGAGGAAGGGGCCTGATAGACCTCATTGAGCAACAGAAGAGAACGATAGTTAACCTGAAGGATTACTTCCAGAAACACATAGCAGCACTTCACCAGGCCATAAGCATGATAGACAAGCGATATACCCCACTCAACTTAAGCGAGGAGTCCCCCCAAACAGTAAGTACAAAGAAGCAAGAAAGATGGGCAAGGAAGGCACTCCATGGCAGGCACTGCACTGATCTCCAACAAGATAAAATATAGATAAAATTGAATCCAATGCATGGCTCACGAGCGGGACGCTCTTCCCCGAGACTGAAGAATTCATGCTCGCCATCCAAAACCAGGTAATCAACACCACGAACTATAGAAAACACATCGCCAAAGAATTAGGAGTGTCCGACGACACATGTGGACGATGCTGCCTGGCCTCAGAAACGATCCAACACATCACTGCAGGATGCAAGGTGGCCAGGTAGCCAGGATAATACATCAGAAGCTAGCAAGGCAAAACCAGTTGGTCGAAGAAAATGTAGAAGAATGACAAAGCAGTACCGAACATTGGAAACCTGCAGAAAACCCATGGAAAAAAAATCAGGAAGTACACGAACCTAAGACAGTAGGTCAAAGAGATGTGGCATATGCAACAAGTAACGACCATCCCGATCATAGTGTCAACCACAGGCATGGTGCCAAAGACCCTACATAACACTACAAATACGAACCCCAGGCAGTACCAGAGCCCCCAACCCACTATCTGTACTGGGACAGCGCCCTAATAATGGATTGGACAATTCCGCAAAACAGACCGGACATAACCCTTCTGGACAAGAAGGAAAGGCTACCTATCTGAATGACAAAGCAGTACCGAACATTGGAAACCTGCAGAAAACCCATGGAAAAAAAATCAGGAAGTACACGAACCTAAGACAATAGGTCAAAGAGATTAGCATTAGCATTATTAGCATTAGTAGAGGCATATGGTGCAAGAAAGCAAGCTTATGCAGCATCAGCCAGAAAAAAAAATAAAAACACTTCCACTTCACCCCTCCGTTGGTTCGAAATACCTGTCCAGCTGAGCCTTAAATTTATTTAGGCTGTCAATTTCCACAACAAGGGATGGAAGTCTGTTCCACCAACCTAGTAATCCTGGGTATAACCTTCAAGCACAAGTACATGGTGGGTGACCACCCAGGTGTGAACCAACGTAAGCAGGGGTCGAGGTGTGGCGCCCACACCACATGGAGGAATGCCGCCCCTCTATGTTACCAGGCAGTACTAGGTGGTAGATGACTCTCATCAACCGGTGAAATACCACCACTTTGCTTATTGGAGGCTTGAAGTGGTGGAACCCATGTTTAGTCTCTAGAGCTAAGTTCCGGCCAACCCTTCCCTATCTCTTCCATCATGCAGTATGATTGATGACTTTTGAGGTTATGATGAACGTCGTGGCGAGATCCAATATTCCTTACATTTCGAGGGTACAGCTCTAAAACGGTTTTCGCAGGCCGGCCGCTAGTTAGTACACCGGACCGGACCTATTGGTAACTCTCTAGGAAGCTTCCGGGTCAGCTAGTGTATAATCATGCTACCTCTACTCTGCCAGATAGTGACTGGAGGGAGTCCGAGTAGTGTGTATGCGGGGAGCATTGTCGAGGCCACGTTATGTCAAGCATCTGGGTATATTCTTACCACATGTACGCCATATCCAAAAATTTCATTACTTCATACAGCATGTCCCACCCGCTTTTTCTTACTATTGAATACACCATGAATTGTCAAAATAATAGAGCAAGCTTATCTGCGAAAAGATCTAAACCTCCCAAGGACTTCCTAATTCATTTCACAAATATACGTGGTCTCAATTCTAATCTCAACGATGTCCATTTCCACTTGCAGTCTTCCAAACCCGATGCACTTTTTCTGACTGAATCTCAGTTATCAGTTGATTCAACTACTGCTCATCTCAGATGTCCAAATTATTTGCTGTATGATTCCTTTCGCCTCAAAGGAGGTGCCTGTGCATATGTCCGTTCTGATATTCCCTGTCAGAGACTTGGCAGTTTGGAATCTCCTCTCTTTGATCTTCTCTAGCTTAAAATCTCTCTACCTCATTCTGTCAAATTCATCTGTTATCTCTACCGTTCTCCCAACTCCACTAATCACTTGGAGCTCTTTGACTTCCTCTCTTTGCAACTTGACTTTCTCCAGTCCAACTTTCCAAACAGTGAGGTAATTTTCCTTGGTGATTTTAACGTTCACAACTCCAGCTGGCTTCCGTTTTCTAGTCACACCGACCCAGCAGGTCGAGATGCTGAGGCATTTGCAATTACTAATGACCTAGCACAGATTGTTCATTTACCTACAAGAATACCGGACAATCCTAATCATAGAGCCAATACGCTTGATCTTTTTCTCACAAACAACCCTTCTAAGTACAAGGTTGAAGTGAGAGGTCCTTTAGGCACTTCAGATCACAACTTGGTGATTGCCTCTTCTCCAATGGAACCTTTATCTCATGGCTATTCCCAACCTCGTATTGTTTGGCATTACAAGAATGCAAAATGGGATGACCTGCGAGACTTCTTTTCTTCTTTTCCTTGGTCTGATTACTGTTTCAAAACTTCTGATGTCAACGTTTGCTCAGATCGTGTCAGTGAAATTATTCTCGCAGGAATGGAATCCTTTATCCCACACTCCACTTTAAAATCTCGTCCTTTATCTAAACCTTGGTTTTCCAATAAATGTGCTAAGGCTGTCTAAGAGAAGAACGTTGCATATCGTAATTGGCTTGTTTCTAATTCTTCAGTTTCATTTTCTGCCTACACCAAAGCTCGCAACAATTGTAAAGCAGTTATTAATCAGTCCAAACTAGAGTTTGAACAGGCTAAGAGTAGAAAACTTGCTTCTTACCCTAATGGTAGCCGAGCATTCTGGTCTCTTGCCAAAGCTATTGGCCGCAACTTTTGCCCATCTCTGCTCCCACCTCTGTCCAAACCAGATGGTTCTGTTGTCACTTCAGCCAAGGATAAAGCTGACCTGCTAGCATCCCATTTTTCTTTGAGCTCATGTATTAATGATCTTGGTAAAACACCTCCCACCATTCCTAACACGCTCCATTCAATGCCTCCTGTGGTCTTCCGTCAAAAGGATATCAGAAGGAGTTTGATGAATCTTGATGCTAAGAAAGCTCCAGGTCCTGATGTTATTTCTCCACTTGTTCTCAAAACCTGTGCTCCTGAACTTACTCCTATTCTTTGCCGCCTTTTTTCACTTTCTTATTCCAAAGGTGTTTTTCCTTCTGCTTGGAAATTTGCTCGTATCCAGCCAGTTCCTAAAAAGGGTGACAAATCCCTCCCATCCAATTATCGTCCCATTGCAATTACTTCTACTCTTTCTAAAGTAATGGAGAAATCAATTAACCGCCAACTCTTAAACTACCTAGAAACCTTCCGTCTGATCAACGATCGCCAGTATGGATTCCGTCAGTGTCGATCCACTGGTGATATTCTGGCTTATGTTACCCATTTATGGACTAATTCAATGTAAAGTTTCGGTGAAACACAAGTAGTTGCTCTTGACATCTCAAAGGCTTTTGATCGTGTTTGGCATAAAGGTCTTCTAAACAAGCTTCCATCTTATGGTTTGCCAACTGTTTTTAGTAATTGGTTATCCAGTTTTCTCTCTGATCGCTCACTGAGGGTGATGGTAGATGGCTCTCTGTCTTCTAACTTCTCCACTAAGGCCGGTATCCCCCAAGGTTCAGTTCTTTCCCCCGCTGTTTTCCTCTTGTATATTAATGATCTTTTTCCATTGACTGGAAATCCTATCCATAGTTTTGCTGATGATAGCACATTGCATTCCATTTTCCATTTTGAGAAACCTTGTCCTGCTCAATGAGCTTCAGCATCTCGAAAATCTGCTACCAATTCCTTAAATGCCGATCTTTAGGTAATTCTCCAGTGGGGCAAAGACGACTTAGTTGATTTCAACCCTTCTAAAACTCAATCTTGTCTTATATCTCGCAAAAAGGATTCTTCTGCTCCTATGCTTATCTTTAGTGACATTCCGATTTCTAGGCAAAATGATATATCTCTTTTGGGGATTACCCTGACTTCTAATCTCTCTTGGCACAAGCACATTACAAATATTGCTTCCTCTGCATCTAAAAAACTTGGTTTTCTCTTTCGCTCTCGGCGTTACTTTTCTCCCAAACAGCTGCTCACTCTGTATAAATCGCAAATCCGCCCTGCCATGGAATATTGTTCCCACATCTGGGGTGGTGCCCCCAAAACCTCTCTCAGGCTTCTTGATTCCATTCAGAAGAGGGCAGTTAGGTTAATTAATGATTCATCTCTAACAGAGTCTCTCCACTCGCTTTCTCATAGACGCACTGTTTCTGCTGCATGCCTCTTCTACAGATACTTCCATGGGCACTGTTCTTCTGAATTGGCTTCTATAATTCCCGCTCTCTCTTTCAAAACAGTCCGAACACGTGCCGCCACCAGCCAACATCCATTTACTGTCCAACTTCAAACCCACAGAACCAACTTTTCATCTTCCTCATTTATTCATTCAACTGCCGTTTTCTGGAACAACCTTCCTTCATACATATTTCCTGAAAATTACAATCTACAGAAGTTCAAGTCCAATATTAACAAATATCTTCTTTCGTCTTCTCAACCTCCAACCCAAGCACGGTACTAAGTACTATAGGTTATAATACCTCTCGTGTTTGGGGTTCTCATAAAAAAAAAAAAAAAAACCAACCACCCGCTAGCTAAAGGCAAATTTCCGCACATCGATCCTACATCTGTCTTTCCTCAATTTGAATTTATGCCCTCTCAGGTGATTATTCTGAGCAAGAGGCAGAATCCCGTCAGCATTGAGCATGCTCAAACCATTCAAGGCTTTATTCACCTCTATCAGATCACCTCGTCGTGCCTAGACGTCAGACACTGTAATTTGCAAACTTTAAACCTTTCTTCGTAAGAGCAACCCTTTGTTCCATTCACTAACCTTGTTGCCCTTCTCTGTACTCGTTTCAGCAGCTTTACATCCCTCTTGAAATGAGGCCTCCAGATCTGTATCCAGTACTCAAGGTATGGCCTGACCTTATACAAGGGAATAATCACCTCCTTATCCTGGCTAGAAAAATTCTTGTATATCATTCACAAGACACCATGAGCTACTCTTGCAGCCCATCTCCACTGCTCAGAGAACTTCATATCTGCCTGCACAAATACCCCAGCTCCTTTTCATTCTCTACCACTGTGTAGTACCACAGAGTTGATACATTGCTCTGGGGTTGCTGTTTCCCATATGAAGTACTTTACATTTGTCAATGTTAAACTTCATTTGCCACCTCTCAGCCCATCTCCTCAACTTTTCCGGATCTTGTTGCAGCAGCATAGCGTCAGTAGTGTCCTTTACAGCCCTGCCAACTTTTGTATCGTCTGCAAACTTGGACATTAAGCTTGATATACCATCATCAGTATTATTTATAAATACAGAAAACAATATTGGACCCAACACTGAACCCTGAGGAACTCCACTAATAACATTAGTCCACGATGAGCAGTGTCCATTGATTACCACTTCCGTCTTCTCCCCCTCAATCACCCCTTTATCCATAGCAGCAATTTTCCTCCAATGCCACACTGCTCCAATTTGTGCAGCAGTCTTTCATGTGCAACAGTATCAAAAGCTTTTGTGACTGCATCATAGTATCCAATCAAATTGGTCAGGCAAGACTTTGCCTTAACAAAACCATGCTGTGTCCGAGCTATAACTGAAGTCTTGTCTTGATGATCTTGCAATGCTTCTTTAACCAGTGCCTCCATTAAAATTTTCCTGGAACAGAAGTTAAACTCACAGGTCTATAATTACTTGTGTCAGCCTTTGATCCTGCTTTGTGCATCCTGCTTTACATCCCTCTTGAACCCTTTGTTCAAGAGGGATGTAAAGCAGGTCCCTGGATAGATCCCAGGTGCCTTTCTTGTATTTATCTTCAACAATTTCTCCTCCACTTTACTCTCAGTGATTACGAGATTATCTAGCTTACTACCAGAGTTGAATACATCTCTGGCATTCCCCTCCCTGAATAACTCCTCATGTGTGAATGTCGATGTAAAATATTCATTTAGTTTGCTAGCTACCTGAGCAGGATCATCAACAGTTGAATCATCGATATCAAGTGGACCAATCTGATTCATCCGCTTCCTTCTAGAGTTTACATAAGTAAAGAATTCTTTGCTGTTTTTCTTTGCATCCCTTGCCAAAGATTTCTCGTAATCTGCCTTCGCCTGCCTAACCTCCTTTGTAACTTGGTTACAGACCAGCTTATATCTATCATAGGCTTCCATCTCACCCATTAATTTATATGTATCCCATGCATTTTTCTTCTCTGTCATATGTCTTATTAGTTCATCTGACATCCATTTAGGCCTGGCATATGCAACAAGTAACGACCATCCCGATCATCGTGTGAACCACAGGAATGGTGCCAAAGACCCTACATAACAGCCTAGCAGCAATACGTCTCCCAGCAAACACTTACAAGGAACTCCAAAAAGAAGCAATCCTGAAACCTATAGGATAGTCAGGGAGTTCCTCGACCAGCAGTAACACGAGAAATAGCAACAACTATCCTGTGTACCTGGTAGCAATACCCGTCACGAGGTGGAAACCCCGAGAGCAATAATAATAATAATAATAATAATAATAATAATAATAATAATAATAATAATAATAATAATAATCGTATGGCTACTACAAGAGAAGGAAAAAACTATTCAACCCCCCCCCCCAGATGGAAGTGCTTCATGCGCAACTGCGCTAGCGACAACCCAGGAAGGGAGAAAACGCCAATGCATGAAGTGGAGCATCGACCCCTGTCGGCACCATACTGCGAAATAACGAAGCTGGAGACCGATACGACAACTTACAGGGCGAGATACTAAATACCAAGTGGCTGGAACGATTCCCGGATATTCAGGTCACCGAACAGCCAATAGCTGACAAAAGAAGGACCATCGTCACGAAGAACCTAATATATGTTTCTATTTTATAAAACATCGAGCACGGTGTGATCGATCAGCTACAAAGAACAAAGAATATGGTCATTTTGGAACCAGAGGAGGCACAGCATATTATTGAACTTGAAGAGGAATAGCAAGTAGAAATGCAACCCACAGCAGCTAATGTGGAAAGAGACCAAGTCATAATATCCTGAATAGATGACGAGTGGAACAGGTCCTAATAGAATTCGAAGGAATGTACCCTACAAGAACCCACGTGATAGCTAAGCAGAGGCCAAAAAAATCCTGTGTAGAGTAACAGACCACCTCAGTCAGCAAATAATATCACATTACCTTGACAAAAAAAGGTGCAACCACACAGTCATATACTGTGCTGCCATAGCAGCCACTAGGATTAATGAAAAAGAAACGAGAGACCAGCAGCAGAAGAATCGAAAACAGAAGGAACCGCGAGCTTGGGAAATAAGACTTCAGCAGAAGATAAAAGAATTAAGAGTCAAGAGAGAGAGGTCAGTTGAACCAGTAACAACAAGGTAATAGAAGTAAGAAATTTATTGGAAAGGTGAAGAGCATCCTCAAGAAAGATAGCGTCCACAGCAAATATGATACCACAACTCAGAGAATAGAAGAATACTTGGACGCACTAAAGCAGAACCTCCTCGTAGTCAGCAAGAGACTACTCCGATACAAAGACAACTCCCAGAGGAAAGTAAACAACCGAATCTTCGATGAGGACCAAAGAGCTTTCTACAGGAAACTAGGAGAAGATGAGAAAGCAGGAGACGGACCACCCGAGAAGATGATCGAGGAGTTCTGGGGAAATATCTGGAGCAGTGAAGTAAGGCTTAACAACCAAACCCCCTGGATAGAAGCAGAACGGAAAAAAACTGAGGACTTACAACAGATGAGAGAGTGGGAGATTCTAGAAGGAGAAGTAAAACTGTCGATCCGGAACACCCACAACTGGGGAAACCCCAGGAATCGATAACATCCACAACTCCTTGTACAAGAAGCGCACTTGCACGCACAAGCACCTAGCCGAGCAGTTCACTCGAATGATAAGGCACCGGGAGACAATGCGGAACTTTCTCACTGAAGGAATCACATATCTGAAACCTAAAAACGAAGATATAAGTAAACCGGAGAAATACAGACCAATCACCTACCTCCCATACTGTTCTTCACAGAGACACGAGGCGGAGTTGAACAAAAGTTCTAGGTGAAACCCTTACCTATACACATGTCCTCCCAACGATGAACAAGATTCTGACCAGCTGCATAACCAAGAAGATATCAGATCACTTAGAGAGTCAGAACATAATGGCCGAATGGCAGAAAGCATACAAGCGAAGGAGCAATTGATGCAAGGGGCAATTAACCATAGATGCCCCAGTTATTGAGCAATCCTATAAGAAGCACCGCAACCTATACACAGCCTACATCGATTACCGCAAGGCATTCGATCCCGTACCTCATAGCTGGCCAATAGAGACCTTGAAGATCTACAATGTCAATCCGATAATGACATACTTCCTAGGAGCAACAATGGCGAAATGGAGTACCACCATTAAGGTGGAGAACATCACAACCAGCCCAAGCGCCATCAGAAGAGGCATCTTTCAGGAAGATTCTCTGAGCCTGCTGTGGTTCTGTCTAGCACGCAACCCGCTATCTACCATGCTTAACGCCAGTAAGTATGGATATAACCTCAAAGAACGAAAAAAGAATATGTACACCCTCACCCACCTGATGTACATGGACGAGATCAAGCTCTACGTGGCAACGGAGAAGCAACTTCAGCAACTACACGAGATCACCGAAAAATTCAGCAAGGACATTAAGATGGAATTTGGTCTACACAAATGCAAGACACAGGCACTGCACCAGGGAAAATTAGTGGGCCGAAACTACCAACTGCTGAGTGTTAAAGAGATCGAAGCTATGAAAGATGGAGAGCCCTATAGATACCTAGGGATGATGGAGGCTCAGCAGTTAGAGCACAAGAAAATCAAAAAGTGCCTGACTGAAAAATATCATCAGAATTAAAGCAATAAACACCTATGTAGCTCCAGTACTAACATACTCCTTTGGGGTCATATATTGGAATAACACCGAGCTAGAGGATATCATGCGAAAGACAATTACAATGGTGACCAAGAGCCGTCAACACTAACCGAAGTTAGCAGTGGAGAGACTAATAATAGCACAGAAAACAGCGATAATTAACAGCAACAGAACACAGCGATAATGACCAGCAACGGAAAACAGTGATACTTATCAGCAACAGAAAAAAAGCGATACTTAACCTGAAGGATTACTTCGAGAACAAAGCAGCACCACTCCACTAGGTCTTAAGGAAGATAGATAAGTGGTATACCCACTCAACCTAAGCGAGGAGCCCACTCCCGCCCAGACCGCACAAGAAACGAAGACACTCGGGGGCAAACACTACGATGACCTCCATCAAGGTCACATCGGTACCATTGCTTCCAATGCATGGCTCACAAGCGGGACGCTCTTCCCAGAGACTGAACGATTGAATGCTGGCCATACAAGACCAGATAAACAACACAAGAAACCATAAAAATACGTCGCAAAGGAGCCCGGAATGTCAGATGACACATGTCGACGATGCCACGTGGCCTCAGAAACGATCTCAAACACATAAGAGGGGGATGCAGGGTGATTAACCATACTGAGTACGCTCGTAGACACGACTACGTAGCCAGGATAATACATCAGAAGCTAGAGAGGAAATACCAGCTGACCAAAGAAAGCACGAACCTCAGGCAGGACTACAGAACCCAACCAACAAGCTGTATTGGGACTGCTTCCTAATAACGGATAAGACCATCCCGCACAACAGACCGATCATAACCCTTGTGCACAAGATGGAAAAGGCTACCTACCTGATTGATATAGCAGTGCCCAACACTAGAAATGCCCGGAAAACCCATGAGAAAAAAAAATTAGGAAGTACACGAACCCGAGACATGAGGTCAAGGCAATGTGGCATATGCAAGAAGTAACGACCATCCCGATCATCGTGTCAACCACCGGTATGGTGCCAAAAACCCTAAATATCAGTCAGCAACAATAGGTCTCCCAGAGAACACCTACAAGAAACTCCAGAAAGTCGCAATCATGAACACCAGTGGAATAGTCAGAGAGTTGCTCGACCAACAGTAACACCAGACATTACAACCTCCATGTGTACTTGGTCATAGTACCCGTCCCGGACTGGAATCCCCCATTAGAGAGAAATAATAATAATAATAAAATGATCTTTATATGTAAGGTGCAGAAATACTTGCAGGTACCCAGACTATACAATACACTACACGGCACTAGGCCGTGAAGTGAGGGTTAGGAAGTGGCAGAGGTATCATCTCGCCGGAAATATAATATAGGATAGATAAATAACAACGAGCTATTTGTATTTAGTTAAAAATAAAATAAAATTATAATAACACACCAAATTAAAACAATAAAATAAATTCAAACAACACAGGATAGTTTTCTTGAATTAATGTTTCTTGGAATTGCTTGGAATCGTCCCGGCTCGCCGAGACGGTGCGATCTCATATAAGCTGGTCGGTGTGAAACACACGTGCAGATCTACGATGAGCCGCCTATACTTTTTTGTCTTGTACGATTTTGCTCAGGGAGACATGCAAGGATTGAGTTAGATAGAACTTCTGAAAGGGAGAACTGATCTTTAAAATGCAACCTCGACGGAAGAGTGGTGGTTTGGGATCCGCCAGCACGCGGTATCCCAAATGTTAGGCGATGAGATTAGCATTTAGCATTAGTAGAGGCATATGATGCAAGAAAGCATTTGAAGCAAGAAAGCAAATTAAGTTTAGCATTTGTGAATGTTAAACGTCATTTGCCACCTCTCAGCCCATCTACTCAACCTTTCCAGATCCTGTTGCAGCAACATACTGTCAGTAAGCTCCTTAACAACCCTGCCAACCTTTTCTTGTCCGAAAACTTGGAAATTAAGCTTGATATACCATCAGCAATATCATTTATAAATATAAAACACAACAATGGACCCAACACTGAACCCTGAGGGACTCCACTAATAACATTAGTCCACGTAAAGCAGTGTTCATTGATTACCACTCTCTGTCTTCTCCACACTCAACCATCCCTTTATCCAAAGCAGCAATTTGCCTCCAATGCCACACTATTACAATTTGTGCAGCAGTCTTTCATGTGTAACAGTATCAAAAGCCTTTCTAAGATACAAATACAGTATACAATATCAAAGTTATTCCCTGTATCCAGTTCTTTTGTAACTGCATCATAGAATCTAATAAAATTGGTCAGGCAAGACTTTCCCTTAGCAAAACCATGCTGTGTCCGAGCTATAACTGAAGTATTGTGTAGATGATCTTTCAGTGCATCTTTAACCAGTGCCTCCATTAATTTTCCTGGAACAGAAGTTAAACTCACAGGTCTATAATTACTTGTGTCAGCCTTTGATCCTCCTTTGTGAATTGGAGTCACATTTCCACATCTCCAGTCTATGGGTATCTCCCCCGAGTCCAAAGAAGCTCCCATAATTATGGCTAAGGGTTTGCTTACTTCCCTTGCTGCCTCCTTTAATATAACTGGATAGATCTCATCCACGGCGGGTGCCCTTTTTATGGTTATCCTCAATAATTTCTCCTCCACTTTCCACTCAGTTGTTACGAAATCATCTAGCTCACTGAAAGAGTTTACTTCACCTCTGGCATTCCACTTCCTGATTAACTCCTCTCGTGTGAATGTAGATACAAAATACTCGTTTAATTTGTTAGCCACCTGAGCAGGAACATCAAAAGTTAAACAATCCATATCCAGTGCACCAATCTGATTCATCCCCCCCTTCTAGAGTTTACATAGGTAAAGGGCTGTTTTCTGTTTTCCTTTGCATCCTTTGCCAACGATTTCTCATAATCTGCTTTTGCCAGCTTAATCTCCTTTGTGACTTGGTTACAGACCAGCTTATATCTATTATAGCTTATAACATTAGGCCTAAATCTTGAACAATATTTCTTAGTTGGTATGTAAAGCCTAGTAGTTTCCAAGATAAATTCTTCGAATGCTTCCCATTTTGAATTTGCTCTTGGTACCATCATCAGTTAGTCCCACTGTATAGAATTTAAATACTGTCTCAGACCATCGTAGTAGCCTTTACGAAAGCAAAAATCCTTCCCTTAACCCCTGATGGTAGCTACCTCTTTGAGTAAATCCAACTTCAGCACACTGTGATCACTGCCACCTAGCCGTTCCTTTATCTGCAGATTCTTAATGTATGACGAATCACATCTGGTAATCAGATCAAGAGTATTACTCCCTCTAGTTGCCTCCCAAAAATGCTGATGTAGAAAACAGTCATCTAATAAATCAACAAAACCCTTGCTAGTGTGTGAGTGACCAAACCAGAAATTACAGTCGATATCTCGGAAATTAAAATCCCCCATTATAAAACTCTGTGATTGACTGGCCCGCTCTATTTGCCTGTACAGTTTGTTATTATACTCATCAGAATCACTAGGCCTAAAGCACACTCCTACTCTCAAGTTTGATCTCCCAATGCTTATGTCACACCAAACTGACTGCCTTTGATGTTTTGAGCAATACCTCAAATTCATCAAATTTATTTACCAAAATCCTAGAACTGGTTTACACGCAAATATGCTTGCAGCTGTTCCTATTCTTAGCTACCCTAACACAACCCATGTGTTTACTTGCACCGCAATGACTCCCAGAAATCTCTGAAGTACCCTGCATCTTGTTTTACAGGCTGCTGTGCATTGCAATAGAAGCAGTACAAAAATCACTTTCACCTCTGCCAGTGGCTACTGTTAATTTATTAGTCCTTGTATCCCCCAAAGCTAGTAGTTTTCCGACCCACCTAACGCTGCCTCGATAACATCTGCAAATATTCTGCACCCTTTCTATTTAAGGGTATCCCATTCCTGTAGAAGCAGTCTCTCCTGTTAAAGTACAGACCAGGCTGAAAAAAAGTCTACCCATTGAGCCTTTTACAATCTTTCCAGAGTTGAAATGGTCGACAAGTCTCTCATCATATAATCCCTCCTATCGTGTCAGGGCAGAATTGCAGACACTTTCAAATTGAACCCTAATTCACAGCGTTTGTGACCTGTACCTGTTAAGTAATTCATCCGGTCTCCTACTCTTAACATCATTAGTGCCAACGTATACGACAATATCACCTTTTTTTGCCCTTAAAAGACGATATCTGCTCTACAATGCCGAAAACCTTTGTCCCTGGCAGACGTACACTGGCCCTTTTCCACCTATCCTCTTACATACCATGTTTCCCGTTTCCCTGACAATAGAGTCACCAACAACTACTAGTTCCTGTGGGACCAGCGCATTCTGCATTGGGGGTTGACGCTGTTTCGCGTGATGATCAAATGCAAGCTCTGGCGTTGATGTGGGCAGCTGAGAGCTTGATGGGCCCCTCAATTTAGATCCTTTGAGGGAATTCACCCTGTCCTTCAAGCTCTCATATAGGCCGATAAGAACGCTGAGTTGTCGCCTGATTTCCTTACACTCCTTACATCGCGCACACACACAAAGACGTCCCCCATGGCAATATCATGTCCCGTATCCTATTCGTCCACAAACATCAAGCAGTGCACTTTAAAAGGCGGCGATTCAGAGGGCAACTGCCCCCCTCAGTTCTCCCCTGAACCACAGCACTCCATTAGCTTGAGTCTTTTGCTTTGCTGCTCTGGTCTGAATCATGATTTCTATTTAATTTCAATAAAATTCCAACCCTAACCACTGTTAACACTATACTGGGTGTCTCAAAAATATTGGTACAAATGTTTAGGGGAGGTAGGTAACATCTAAATGAATCTGAATCGCATAGGAACCCTTAACCGGAAACGCCACAGGAAAGTAGTAGCAGAGGAACAAGAAGCAGAAATGCCAAGACAGTAATTAGTGGCAAACATTTATTTGACATAATATTAACAATGGAGTACGAGATGGATGCATTTCGTGATGTTACAACAGATGCTCCAAGGTTCCACCATAAGACGCGATGCATGCGTGACACGATGCAGCATGGATTGGCGGACACGGTCGAGCACACCTGGAGTTTCTTTGACAGTAGCAGCAGCGCAGACGAGATCCATTTCCGTCTCCACAGGCGGTTCATACACCATATAAGACAGTTTTCATCCCAGGAATCTCATATGCTTCGGCCATATGGTACGATAAGACCACGCTAGTAGTGAATAGAAGAATGCTGGATTCTACCCAGCGATCCATCCTCCGTGCCATAACCCGCGCCTGCAGTACAGTGGGTACACCAGCCTTACAAGTAATAGCAGGAACGCTCCCATTAGACCTAGAAATCGTTAGAACTGGAATGCTCTATTACCTTTCCAAAGGAGTCCCAGTTACCTTCCTGAATTTTACAACTGATCCCACTAATAATAGGAAGGCAGAAAAAGTACGCTTACAGAACCACCTGCTACAGGTGTGGCAAAACAGATGGGCTGGTACCACCAAAGGAGAGATCACCTGCAAGTTTTTTCCACACACAAATAGAGTATACCCGAAATCACCATCATGGTTCTTCCCAGGACTTCATACAACATACTTAATAACAGGGCATGGCCCCTTCAATGCAAAGCTCGCTGGCTTCAGACTCACATACAACCCAAATTGCACTTGTGGAGAAATAGAATACTGGAACCATCTTATATTTGCCTGTCCCATATATGAAGACCTAAGATGTATTCTAATTGCCAAAGTGAGATATCTTCCAAGAGGACAAGAATTTCTCCCTCTGGAAACCGAAGAGGATTTTAAAGCATTGTCACGATTCGCCCAGGACCTCTTCGCGAGAAGAAATGTGCAAATTGCCATTCACTGAGGAAAAGAGGAAATGCCACTCAACCATGACAACGCAAAGACAAAACTTATCACCAACCAGCATTTCTTCTCTTTAAATGAAAGAAGATTAAATCCGAAAAACTTGATGATAGACTTGATGCAAGCACAACCTAAACAACCTGAACTGCAAATACAGGACTTGTCCCAGGAATGACCTACAACCCTAGAAGTTGACATCTCTTTATAAGAAGTACAACTCAAATAGAAGACCTACCATGGACTTCACCTCATTGCAGCTCTGCTGCCAACGCCACAGTCTATAGCTGTGCTCTCTTGCACGGTACTTTCTTTCCACTTCCCTGGCAAGGGAAGGAGATGGTTTCACTGCCTCTTCCGCTCCTCGCCGTCCTTTTCTTCCTGGTGGGACATGGGCCTGCCCAACTGACCACAGGGGTCACCTCCTCTAATGACCCCTTACTTCCTATTTCCTCCCCTAGCCTTCAGTCTCTTCCCTACTCTGTTCACTTTCACAGCGTAACCCCACATAGTCTAAATTTAAATCTTTGACCTGGGGTCACCTTCCCTATTGGCTCCATATTTCTGGCCTTCCCCCGTCTTCAGTCTTCCCCCTACTCTGCCTAAACACTAGCGAATGCCCCATACGATGTCAAAATTTAAAAAAAAAATTGTCAAAATTCCAAATGCATACTAAAACCCCTTTCGGCCTACCTTTCAGTGAATACTTCCCAATACTATTAAATTATTTTATTTATTTATTATTATTTTTTTTTTTAAATTTTATTTTATTATTTTTTTTTTATTTTATTATTATTTTTTTTATTTTATTTTATTTTTTTATTATTTATATATATATTTTTTTATTATTTTTATTTTTATTTATTTATTTTTTTTTTTTTTAGGTCCTTGCCACTGAAATCTCAGGAAATTAGGTGGCAGGACCTGCCAGAGTTAAAACTTAAAATTACTGGGTACCTGGCCTACCTCCACGAGTTATAGTGTGGACAACGTTGAGCCCCAGCAGGGGTCTAGCGGCTAAATGGCCAGAAGAACAACGAAACACAACACTACACTTACAAAATCCATACACTTTTAAATCTCTGGCCTTCCCAGTGAACTGGTACACCAACAATGAAAGCAACGCAGAGATGGGGGAAACCCCTGTTGCCGTTAGACACGAACACACTATACACTATACACTATATACACCACAGATACACCATAGAGGACGAGACGACCAGTCGCCTCGCTCCCCTGCTACCCAACCTTTCATTCTGGTGAGGCATGGGCATGCCTCACTGACCACCTGGAGGAATCTCTTCTGTGTCCCCCATACCTCTGCCTTTCCCCCAACCTTCTTCGTCCCCTCCCCCACTCTATTTATACACGACGCGAGCGCCCTACACACTAAACTTAATCTAGCCCAAACATAATCTTCGCCCAGTCGCGGCCTAATTATCCTACGCACTGCCCTACTCCTGCCATATGAATGCATGCACACGTGCTGTATGTAAACATCCAAAGTAATTACGATTGCATGGATGCGTATATATTATGTATCACTGTTGTGTACATGTGCATATATGTGTATGTGTACATAAGTTTTTTTTTTTTTTTTTTAGGTCCTAGCTGCCGAAATCTCAGGAAATTAAGCGGCAGGACCTGCCAGAGTAAATTTTAGTCTACTGATGTTTCCTGGTTTGCCTCCACGGGGTGAAGATGGGGCAACGCTGGGGTCCAGCAGGGGTCCAGCGGTTAAATGACCAGATGAACAACGGTACACGATATTACACAGGTACAATACCCACACACTTTTAAACCTCTGGCATTCCCAGGAAACTGGTAAACCCACAAAGAAAGCAACGCGGAGATGGGGGAAATCCTGGTGCCGCATGACAACAATATACCTTACACCTTACACCATAGATTATAACAAACATGACTGCCAAATGTTGCTGCGCATCATTGAGCCATGGATGCTAACGCCTTGGACCAACAAACCATCCGGAGTACAGAACCCAACTTGATCCCTCACATCTCAAGTAGTCAACTGGTCTCCCCACTTGGTTGGGACAGTACTAGCAGTGCAATGAAAGACAGGGTCCACACATACCTTGACAAATTCCTCATCATTGATTCCTGGACCACTTCTCCCGACCAGACATGACACATCTCATCAAAAAGAGACTTACCATCGATCCCTGGACTTGACCATCACATCTTGGACTCCTGGTTTTAACCACCCCACTATTCGTTATCATGGACTACTGGACCAGCCTTCAGTCTGGATGCGACACAGACTCACCAAATGGAGTTCCAATGACGACACCTGGACTAGACCTTCCTGAACATGACCCATCCACCATAGCAGCTATTATTATTATTATTATTTTTATTATTTTTTGGTTTTTAGGAACATTAGCAACTAAGGCCATATTGCTCCGGGATATGTGGTGGTCATTCCCTGACCTTTCCGCATCCTCCGTATTTGGTGGTGACGGGCTCCAATCCCGGTCTAATCAAGAACTGTGTGTGCTACGCACTGCTGCTCCTTCCCACCTGGCTACGGAGGCGCCCCATCATAGCAGCACTCACACTGCTGGATTTCCACCAATTGTCGGCTCCAACTGGCTGACCATGCTAGTTGTACCTAACACTGCACTTGCGGGGTATCTCTCTTTTTTTTTTTGTGGCTTCTTTCTTCTCTTTCCTTCCATCTGTCCTTTTACCCCTCCCCCCTATTTTTCTCTTACACAATGATTTTTTTTTTTTTTTTTTTTTTTGTCCACCCCACTCCTTCTCTCTGGTGAGGTACTGGGCATGCCACACTGTGATCAGGGGCCATCTTCCCTGTCGGACCCCTTCTTCTATTTCCTACCCTCCAGTCTTCTGCCTACCTCCCTTACTTTTCTCTTGCACAACATATATATATATATATATATATATATATATATATATATATCCCACAGGTCTCAATCTAAATACATCAAAATTATTGCCCGACCTATTTGGCCTTAGAACAAGTTATCAGCGAACAACCCTACGCTCTCTTAAAATTACAACCGTTGCTGAAGGAACAGCGATCGTCTCATTCTCAAATCTGGTTCTAGCCACTGAAATCCCAGGAAAGTAGGTGGTAGGACCCGCCATAATGCTCTAGCATCAGTGGTGCACCCGGTCAGCCTCCCCGTGGCACGGTGCGGTAACGTCGGGTTCCACTAGGGGCTCGGCGGCTAATAGCCCAGAGGAACAGAGGGCACAACACCAATATACAGCACATGATCCCCCACATACTTCAAATCTCTGGCCCGATACAATGTATACCCGCGGAGTTGGGAGAAATCCCACGAGCCGTTTGCCTTACATCTTACACCTTACACCTTACACCATAGATTACTCACCATCTGATTGAATACACTTCTTACACCATTCTAAACTCTTTAACCTATGCCTCACAGTCGGGGCATACCCGCAAGATTGGAAAATGGCCAACGTTAAACGAATAATTAAGAATCCAAACAAACCACCAGAACAGCCATCTTCCTACAGACCGATCACACTACTCACAGTAGTGTGATCACCATCACACTACTGTTATCCAAAATAAATCACCACTACCAACAGACGATCCTACTCACACCAAACCAGTATGGATTCAAACCAGGTCGATCCATAGTTGATGCACTCCAAAGCCTAATTGCCGAAGCACAAGAATCTGAGAAAAAATACGTGCTAGTTATCTCAATTGATTTTGCCGGGGCGTTCAACACCCTATGGTATCCGAGCGTCCTGGGCCGGCTCCGGGAGACAGGGTTTCCTGGCAACCTCTTCAATGTGCTTAAAAGCTATCTCACCGACAGAGCAATCAAGATAAAAGCTCCCTACAAAGAAATAGAAAGAAAAATATATCGAGGGTGCCCACAGGGGTCAGTACTTGGACCAACAATGTGGAACCTTCTGATGGACCATTTCTAAACAAGGATCTGGAAGGGGTCCGCTCACAAGCCTTCGCGGACTACCTCATCCTAACAATAGAAACTAACTCCAGGGCACAACTGGAAATACTAGCAAACTTCGCGGTGCAAATTCTCCAAGATCGGGCCACACACCATTTACTACAAATCTCACCGACGAAGACCAACTCCATACTCTTACAGGGAACACTGAACATCCACAGACCACCCCAAATTAAAATTGGCACTAGAACAATAAGGCTCAGCACAGAGCTCAAAAACCCGGACGTCATCTTGGATACCCGCTTAACCTTCAAACCGCACCTAAACTACGTGAGAAGTAAAATAAGAAACTGCACTGCCTTAATAAACAGAATTGCCCGAAGAGACTGGGGATCGAAACAGAAACGATGATGTTTTATTATAAAGCAGCCTTCTTACCAATCGCGACATACGCAGCTGGTGCCAGGTACAAAAAGGCCAGCACAGCTGCAAACCCAAAAATACTTGATTCCATACATAGAATCATGATACTCACTGCTACTCGCTCCTGCAGCACAGTGAGCACACACGCTCTGAAGTCATCGCAGGAACCATCCCCTTAGACCTAGAGGTGGTGAGGAGAGGCATGCTCCATGAGCTCGCTATAGGCAATGCTTGTACACACCTAGACTTCAACGGATGTCTAGGAAATAACCGCATTGCGGAAAAAGAAAACTCCAGACCCACTTACTGTAGGCGTGGCAGGCACAATGGCATGTCTCCATCAATAGTCGGATAACAAAGAAATTCTTTCCAAATATAGATAGATTCCAACCTAAATTACCAACCTGGTACGCACCTGGTCTGTTTGTGACGTACCTACTCACAGAACATGGTGCCCTAAACGCCAAACTAACAACTCTGGGAATAATTGAAAATCCAAATTACACTTGTGGCCCTCCAGAAACTTGGTTGCACCTAAGGTATGACTGCCACCTATACGATGACAACCGCTGCCGGCTGGTGACAAGACTACAACATTCACCCCAGGACCAGGAGCAATTCATTCTGGGTGATAAAGGACCATATATGGCATTCACCGAATTTGCACAGAAACTGTTTAACAGACGCCGAGCCACACTAGCCCAATAAGTAAATAACAACACAACTGGAAACTAATTGGGACAAGCTACTATTCCCACAACAAATTCCATACCTCCAACGAGAATAAAAGGACATGGTCTACAATTCTGTGACTGACTGAACCCTGAACCTGCAAAAGGGCACACGGACCTGAACCTTGCAGCTTTGCTACCATCAGGCCTCGTTGGGGACCAGAATCGAGCACCTGACTCGATTTCTTTCCAACCCTACCATGGCGGGGAGGAGACACCTTGTCTCCCATCAGAGTACCCCCTCCCCTTTCCTCTCTGATGAAGCACATAAGCATGCTTCACTGACCAACTGGGGGGGCACCTGCTCTATCGCTCTCATATTTCTATCTTTACCCCCCAGTCTTCTGTCTCCCCTCCTACTCTATCTATATACAACACGAACGTCTCACAAAATAATCTTCGCCCAGTCTCGGCCTATCCAAATACGTAATATCAAACCCCCCAGCGGTGTGTACGGGCACACAACGTATGTTGTATGCAGACAAGCGAAATGAGTATATACATGTGTATATACATATACATATTATGATTTTTTTTAAGGTCCTAGCCGCCGAAATCTCAGGAAACTAAGCGGCAGGACCTGCCAGAGTAACTAAGTCTACTGGGTTCCTGGTCTGCCTCCACGAGGCGAAGGTGGGGCAACGTTGGGCTCCAACAGGGGCCCAGCGGCTAAATGACCAGATGAACAAGGGTACAGGACATTACACATGTACAATACCCACACACTTTTAAATCTCTGGCGTTCCCAGCAAACTGGTACACCCACAATGGAAGCAATGCGGAGATGGGAGAAACCCCTGGTGCCGCATGACATCAATACACCTTACACCTTACACCTTACCTTACACCATAGATTTCAGGGCCCACCCCACAGAAAGAAATCAAGGCTTGATAAATCAGGCAACGGGTCCACCACGGCCAATCCATCGACGCCCAAAACGCCAGTTAAAATGGGCGCGAACACACCTTCCATAATGGGCAGGCGACCCGTCATGTTGAAACCAAATGTTGCGTCCACATTTGCTGGAACATCGTGAAGTAACCCTGGTAGAACTTGTTCAAGAAAGATCCGATATTTAGCGGTGGTTCATGCGGGATGGTAACAGGTATGGGCCGACTAAGCAGTCACCGACAATACCTGCCCACACATTTATGGCAAAGCAATGTTGTGCCGCATGGGGATGCACACATTGTGGGTTGTGGTGAGCTCACACATGAGCATTGTGCTGATTGAATAAGCCTCAACCGTGAACAAAACATAGGCTGGAAAATTCAAGTCTTGAATACTTTCTTGGAGAAACCACTGCTCAAAAGCACACGTGCAGGATGATCTTGGGGAGCAGTAACATGAACCCTTTGGATATGAATGGAGTGTAAGGAATCGTCGTGCCAGACATGCTGTACACTGCAACGAGACACTCCTAAGGCAGAGGCAATGGCACATGTGTTGGTAGTAGGATTATTCTGGACGGCCTTCAACACACTTTATTCCATGGCGGGAGTTCGCATCGAACGTGGTCTGCCCGCTCTATTCCTGTTACCTCTAAATGATCCATAATCGATCGCACAAATTTTGATGCACACGCGCAAACAAACGGTGGTCCGGTACATGTCTGTCTGGGAAGCGTTCTCCATAATTCGTTGAGCAGGTCGTCCTTTACACTCTGCTAATCCATACACTAGGCATGCCAGCTCACAGTTCGTAGATATCGATGCATGCTCTTCGTGCGGCGACTACTGGTTGAATGAGTAAATTAGAAATTTTCCCTCTCGCGAACTGATGAACAGCGCCGTCTACCGATTTATGGTGACGTTTGCGGTTATGGGTTCCTATGCGATTCACATTCCTTTAGAAGTTATCTACCTCCCCTAAACGTTTGTACCAATATTTTTGAGACACCCTGTATATTATAGTTAACACTATATATCCCAACACTGTTATAACAGTGTTGGGATATCTTTATATATTTTATCTACGAGTTCCGTTTATATAACTTCCGTATCAAGTATGTATTAATTAATTATGTTATGTTTGTAAAATCTAAGTCGTTATATGTATTTAGTTAAAAAGTACAATTTAATTGACAATGAAGTTTAACAAGATTAATAGATTTTATTGATTAATTGACAATATTATATAATATACTATACTATACTAATCTAACGCTATCTAGTTCGGGATATAGCGTTGTATCGTAAACAATGGCGGCAAGATACGAACGGTAAATCTACGGACACTTATGTATCAAATTAACTTCCAAAATCTCACTGTCTCAATTCAGAATAAACCAAGGATGTTGATTAGGTCTATAAGCTACTTATAGAAAATAATTTAATCTATCACAATTGGCCAATAAAGCGGCTAAATATGGCTAAAAACTCTCCGTTCAGCGGAGCTGGAAAACTTGTAACACGTGGATTGGATACCCTTTCCGATACTTACCGATTCTTCCCGGAATCATTTTGAAGTTGAAGATTAGTCTTCTTTCTTTCATTAAGGCTGCGAATCTTGTTAAATTTGGTGCCTTGGCCATCGGGGTTGTACGAAGTTGTGGCGGGAGAAGACACTTCCCGGTAGCCCACTTCAGGTGCCAGTGTTCTCTGTCGCGCAATGGCTTGATTGTTGTGTCTGTGGCCGAGCCCCACAACTCTAATGCATACAGACATCTCCGAAGATCATTGTCCTGATATACGTTCATATCAGATTTGTGTTATGAATATATAGCAAGTGCTGCTTGGCAACCCACCGTTTTCTGTTGAGTTTAGCACAGAGTTGTTCTATGTGATGATGGAATCTTAATTTTTGATCAAAGGTCGCACCAAACTTTCTGCTTTTTGACGCAGGGAATTAAGACTCCGTCTATCGCGCTGAATTACGGTTGTTATGGATTTTTTAGTGAGAAGTCCATGATCGGGTATTTTGCACGGTTAACTTGCAGATCAAATCTCATGTGGTCTTGTTAATGGTTAGTGTAGTCTATTGCTTCATCAGGCGATTTTAATTTTGTTAAGAGCTTCAAGTCATCCTCATATGATAATATATCTGGTCTATTGTGTATTAGCGGTTAGCTGGGAAAAAAATTCCAGATAGGATTCCCCATTGTGGCATGCCTACTTGTATTTGCCTCGTATACGTCCACTTTCCTATGGAGATTTTGATGGGGCTATTCTGAAGAAGGGATCGACATCATCATATTAACTATAAAATGTTTTTTGAGTTAAAGCTCATCAACACTTTTAGCTAAAAATCTTAAATATTCAGGCTTACAACTCGGACCACTTGTGTCCTTACACCAGCTAACACAGTTAGCTGTTATGGCAGGCGCTGCAGCCCCTACCACGAGGAGGTGGGTCCTCCACTATCTATATGTTACATTTTTATTGCTTTGAGTGCTACATAATACATAAAACTATACATTGCAAAATGAACACATACAGTATATAACATGCCATAAAACCATAAATATGGCAATCTTTGTTCTCAATCGTTGTATAAATTTTATAACAATAAGCAATCAGCTTTAAAACTCATAAATAAAATTCAGTACTATGTACAGCTATCAACACTCATTATTAAAACTTAAGCATTTCTAATTCCAAAGACCTCAACAACAAAAGGCAAAAATGCACAATAAAAATTCAATTCCTTAAAGAGATCGTGCGGGTCAATTATCCCTCCTAAATTTCTTTGCGTTTTCCTTGGAGGATGCTCATAAAGAGGACATGAAAATGCCATATCCTCACTGCTCTCCAGTTCACCACAAGCGATTATCATCGCAAAGTCCAAACTGTTGTAGCCAGACACCAAGTCCATGACTGGTAACTACGACAGTCTGATAGAACCCCGGCATCAGTCATCTCTCGTGTTTCTGCATAGTACTGACAAATGGAATGAATCCATTTGTCACTCGCCCCATGCAATTTTGTCAAATATGAATCTGGATAACCGGAGGATTCCACTGGTGAATCCTCTGTGTTTTTCCTCGAACTATTACGGTAGATCTGGACGTTATTTATCTGGCGTCTTTGTCAATGGTTAGGTCGCCAGGCTGCCATTGACAAGTCACTAGAGAGTGCGAACACAGTGTGTCTGTTCAACGCGTGCATATGTTTACTGCACATGTTTACTGCTCCAGATTTTTGCTTTTAAAAATTAATGTTAACAGTGAGTTTTGTTTTAAAACATATACCAACGGATTCCTCGTCGTGTGGACTATCGTGGGAGTAAGTTTATTTTTGATTTTTGGGTTCTCCGCTGGGATATTTTCGTTATTTATCTGGCGCTATTGTCTGTGGGCCGGGTCACCACGCCGCCATAGACATAGCATTGGAGAGTGCGGTCACTCTATCTTGGCCGCCACGAAAGTATCTAGGCGACCTTGACTGGGGGCGGGTTTCCCCCTTGTGTGCTGACAGTGGATAGATTTGCTTGTGACTTAAGTGCGCTTGAACATTCCGGCAGCTCTGCTGACCTTGAAATTCTCACCAGGTTTTCTCTCACTGACCTTTCTCCCTTGCTGACCGACGGCAAAAAGAAGATCTGTATTGTCTTCCTCGCAGCGTCTACTGTGCTACAACTGATTCTATCATGTTTTCTGTATTCCCTCCCCCCCACTTATTCAAATTTTCCGCGACTGACTTTCAACTCCTCCCGTTCCTTGCCCCAAATTGACGCACGAACTTGTGCTTCATCGCATGCGTCCTGCAGCTGTTGTGGAGTACTTTACGTCGTATAGCTTGCATCCCGCTAAACCAGAGAGCCCCGCAAATCCGAAATCATAGGGAAATGGAGAATGGAATGGAAGAGACAGAGATTGGTGCTCCAAGCACAATTGAGGTCACGCCACCAACACAGGGGATACAACCAAACTCAACCGAAAGAACAGAGGAGACCAAGGATCCAAAATCGGTCACGAAGAGGAAAAATACAAAATCGACGTTACCGAAATTTGATCGGGAAACCCGGAGTACAAGTGAGGCCAAGCAACCAAGCGATCAGGTGGGAGGACTTGAAGAACAGCATACAATGCCAGAGGAAACCATCCTAGACCCGACACTCCCACAGGGAACTGTGCCAGAGCAGACACTCCTACTGCGTATGGCCCTCGAAAATATAATGAAGGAGAATAGTAATAGGATTTCTTCATCCATCCGTGCAGAAATAATCCTGCAATGGAATAAGCTGGAGACCATACTAAAGAACACACATACAAATTACCAGAGAACAATGGCAACCCTGGAAGCCCTACGTGCAGATGGCGGCAATCAAATGCCACAGCACGCCCCATCATATGCTCATGCGCTGAGGAATACACTCATAGAAACACTGAGAATGGGCAAGGCCACAGAAGCTAAAAAGAAAACACTTCTGACAACGCCCAATATAATCATTTTAAGACCAACAGGGGAAGAAACCAGTACATGTGAGGAAATCAAGAACAAAGTAATCCAAAACCTCAGAGAAGAATTCGGAGCAACCAAAATAAAAGCCATAAGAAAGACCAGAAATCCAGGGATAGTAATAGAAACAGAGAGTAAGGAAGAAGCAGAAGGAAGTATAACAAACCCCAAGATCCCTACACTGGCCCTCACAGCGGAGGCCCCGAAGAGAAAAAGGCCCTGTAGATCTCCGGAGATGTACAGGAAGAATCTAAAAAGTGCACTCCCAGGCCGGGATGGGAAAGTGCTGGTTTTCCCAAAATACAAAACCAGAGTAAATAACAGTGGCAACTGTAATTGGGTCATAGAACTTGCCCCTGAGGCTTGGCGAATCCTACGAACACAGAGTACCATCTATGTGGAGTGGAGTAGTCATAAGTATAGGGAGCATGTGGCAGTAAAAAGTGCTATAGTTGCTGTAAGTATGGCCACACCTCCCATACCTGCAACCAGAAAGAAGCTACGTGCGGCCACTGCTCAGAGAAAGGGCATGAATTTAAAAATGGCCCAAACAAGGAGAAAGATCCCATATGCGTCAATTGCAAATCCCTGAGTCTGGACCACACACACTCCAACGGGATGCAAAATGCCCACCGTACCAAAAAGTAAAGAGTGTATTCCAACAACGAATTGATTATGGGGACACACCATAAGAAATATAACTACGGAGTTCTGAAGATACACCAGATCAATGGGCAGTGTGCCAGGGCAGTGGTTGACCAGGTGCGCCACAGAGCCGATGAAGAAAATGCAGACATCATCCTTATCCAGAAGCCCTATACACACACAAAGCAGGTCAGGGGATTCCCAATGAGTTATAAAATTATCCAGAGTGATGAGGATACCCCATGGGCAGCAGTGGTAGTGAGGAATCCGGAAATAGCGGCAACAAAATTACCACAGCTCTGTACGCCCTGGGCAGCCCGTGCCCATATAATCAGCTCAATTGGGAGTTTCCGCGCAATTTCATTGTACTGCAGACCTGGTGTGGAAATTGACTTTGCTATCACATATCTCCAATCCGTCCAGACAACCCTAGCAGGACAAAGAATAATTGTAGGAGCAGATGTAAACTGCCGTTCCTGTTTGGCACAGTGCCCCACCGGACCGCCGCGGAACCAGAAATGGACAAAGGCTGGACGAATTCCTGGCAAATTCAATTCTCACAATCAAAAACCAATCCTTTAACCTGCCAACATTCTGCAATACCTTGTGGGAAGCCACGATTGATATCACCCTGACCACAAGAAATATTGTGGTCAGGGTGATATCAATGCCCATGTGACCGATTGGACAGTGCAAATTGCCTGGACCACATCGGATCACTGTACAATAACCTACCATATCAGAAGATCAATGACAAAAATAACTACAAACAGACAATTGGCAAACAGATTCGCAATCCAAAAGGCAGACTGGGAACTCTTCAGAGTACAACTGACCAGCCAGGCGCAAAAAAACGCTGGAAGAACTGGCCAGACAGGCGGTGGACAGTGAGATTAAAAACCCAGATACACTCCAAGAGAAAATCACCAGTATCATAACTGAAGCAGCAGAGACAGCGTTGAAGAGGAAAACCCCCTCAGTCGGGGACATGCCCTGGTGGACTCCAGAATTGCAAACATTGAGAAAACAGGTCCAGACAAAACAGAAGGAATTCCAAAGAGCACGGAGTACATGGACACCAACATAGGTAGCAGTACTACGGCAACAATACAAAGAGGTGCAAAACACCTATACAGAAAAAATTAACAAGAACAAGCGAGCCTCTTGGAAAAACCTGGTCTCCAAGACAGGGAACGAGAACCCCTGGGGCATAGTGTATAAAATCACCACAAACAAGCTCCCCAGGGGAGAAACATCCACTGTAATGAGGATGCCCAATGGAAGCCTGACTAAAACGTGGGAGGAATCGATTACCAATATCCTTAGTGCTATCATCCATGAACCACCAGACATCCTTAATGAACAACAAAAGGTAATATGCCAGGCAAACCAAACATAGAGAACCCATGAAATAGAACCGCCCTTCACAGTCGATGAATTACAGGGTGCGGCCTTGTAAATGCGCAACAGGAAATGTCCCGGCCCGGATCTCATAGAACCAGAGATGGTCAAAAAAGCCGTGGAATATATACCGAACCTGATACTTAATCTCCTCAACCGATGCCTGGAAACTGGGAAATTCCTGACAAGTTGGAAGACTGCACACCTAAAACTTATCTTAAAAAATCCAACAAAACCTCCGGACCAACCGGCCTCATATCGCCCCATAGCCCTACTCTCTACCCTGAGCAAACTCTATGAAAGGCTGCTCCACAAAAGGATCATGAACCATTACAAAACCGCCAACCTGGAATCACCCAGGCAATATGGATTCAATCCGGGCTTCTCGACCATTGAAGCAGTCCAAAACCTCATAACCAAGGCAACCCAAAGTAACAAGAAGTATTTTCTGGTAATAGCAGTGGATTTTGCTGGGGCCTTCGACACCATCTGGTGGCCCAGCGTCCTTGGCAGACTGCGGAAAGCAGCACTCCCAGAAAACTTGTATAACAGTGTCCGGGCATATCTGTCGGATAGGAAAATTGAGGTAGTCGCAACTTTCCGAAGAGTTGTTAAAAGCGTCCGAAGGGATTGCCCACAGGGATCTGTCCTGGGGCCACTAATGTGGAACATGGTTTTTGATGACTTCTTGGCTCTAGACCTGGGAAATGTGGCCAGTCAGGCCTTTGCTGATGATCTCATTTTAATGGTGGAAGCAGACTCCAGAACGGGATTTGAAACACAGGCAAACCAAGCACTACAAATCTTGCAGAATTGGGCGAAAATACATATGTCAATGATTTCACCAACCAAGACAAACTCAGTATTATTAAAAGGCTCTCTAAATATCAGACGACCACCGCAAATAAAGATAGCGGGATCCACCATTAAACTAGCAAAACAAATAAAGTATCTAGGTATTATCTTGGATGGAAACCTGTCCTTTACACCTCACCTCATCTACTTGAGAGAGAAACTAAGGAACTATGCAGCACTTGTAGCAAGAGTATCTCGCAGGGACTGGGGACTCAACAGGAAGATCCTGTCCTTGTATTATAAAACAATATTCATTCCAGCGATCACCTACGGATCGCCAATCTGGTTCAGGAAGGCCGGAACCGCAGTCACCAGAAGACTGCTGGACACTATCCAAAGAAACATACTTCTAACTATGTATCGGTTCTAACTATGTATCGAATGTTCTATGTATCGGTGACAGTACCCTTTGACAGGGTACTGTCACAGATACATAGAACATTCGCGGAGATGGGAGAAATCCCAGGAGCCGCTAGACCCTCAATACCTCATACCTCATACTTCTAACTATAACTAGGGCATGCAAAACGGTGAGCACCCACGCTCTGCAGGTCCTGGCAGGAGCTCTTCCGCTGGACCTCGAGGTGGCTAGATTTGGACTCATGTATTTACTGTCCAATGATATACCTGCCTCCATCTATGACTTTACCTTGGACCCAACCAACAGCCGGACGGCAGAGAAACAACGAATACTGGCTCACATGTTGAAGATTTGGCAGCACAGATGGGAGATGTCGCCAAAGGGTCAAGTTACAAGAAGCTTCATACCGATAGTCGCAAAAATGTACCCAAAAGCCCCCTCGTGGTTCTATCCTGGGCTAAATACAACCTTCCGCCTTACGGGCCACGGCCCATTTAAAGCAAAACTGAACGCACTCGGAATAATAGAAGAGTCCACATGCACCTATGGAGAACCTGAAACCTGGCAGCATATTATGCACGATTGTGAATGCTACGAAGAACACAGAAGTAGACTTATAACTGAGATTCAATACTTGCCGAAAAATCAAGAGTACCATCTACTGGATTCAGAAGATGAATATAAAGCCCTCAGCCGATTTGCACTTGACGTCTTCAATAGACGACGAACAGAAATAGCCATCCACAACGAATAGATGATCACAAATAATAAATAAAGGCAAACTGATAAAACATCAACACAGAGGAAAGGATAGCAAAATACTAAGGACAAACGGCGTAATATGCAGCAGAATAAATGAAACAGCATCGACCTAGGAACCAATGGGAATGGCTCCAGCCAGGATGTCGTCGCTCCCAGGATGAAACCACACACCTAGAAAAGGACCAAGCTCCACCAACGAGTCATCATCAGACTGCACTTGCTGGAGGGCACTGCAAATTGCCGCTATGGCGAACTGGGCGGGGCTCCCTTGCCCAGTCCACTTTCTCTTCCTATCCCTGGTGGTGTGAGGGGAAGGTCTTTCTGCCCCCTCCCCACTCCTCCACCCCCTCTTTCCCTCTGGTGGGGCAAGGGCATGCCCCACTGATATACCTGGGGTCGCCTTCCCTATTGACTCCATATTTCTGTCTTTTACCCCCAGCCTTCCATCTCTCCCCCTACTCTACCTATATCGCCAGCGAAAAGCGAATGCCCCACACAACGTAAAATTTTAAATGCCAAACTCGACACACTTGCAACCTCTTTCGGCCTAATTAGATTCAAGCATTTATCTCTCTCTCCCCCCCCCTTTTTTTTTTATATATGTAGGTCCTAGCCACTGAAATCTCAGGAAATTAGGTGGCAGGACCTGCCAGAGTACTTAACTAAAAATACTGGTGTACCTGGTCTGCTTCCACGGGGCCAAGTGTGGGCAACGTTGGGCCTCAGCAGGGGTCCAGTGGCTAAACGGCCAGATGAACAACAGAACACAACACTACACATGTACAATATCCATACACTTTTAAATCTCTGGCCTTTCCAGTGAACTGGTACACCCACAATGAAAGCAACGCAGAGATTTGGGAAACCCCTGGTGCCGTTAGACACTAAACACACTTTACACTTTACACTTTGTCCCAATAACCTAGTCTGCGTGGGTAGCACAGTGGTATCGTCATCGTCCTCCCCACACCGGGTGGAAAAGGCCTGGGTTCGTATCCCGTCGATGACGCGAGGAACTTTAATGGACTTTTTTCCCTCCGTGTCTGAGTTAGTTGGTCTCAGGCGTAGATAGTAAGGGTTAATACGGGTTAATGTATTTAATTACGGGCAACCGTAAAATAATAATATAATAATAATAATGTCCCAATAACCTTTTGTTCAACTGCGACATTATTTCTTGTGTTTCACTTGCTACAGGTTCTCTGCCATTACACTTAGACAATCTTCCACAGTTACTAAGCATTGAACATTGAAGTCATTTTCCTTAGCAGTGGAACTGTTCTCAAGCTGTGGTTTCAGTTGCAAGTCGTTGTCTCAGGGGTTTCTCCTTCCATGTTGTGGTTGCACCATCAAAATAACGATTACACTCCCCTCTGTAATCCTTGCCTGAAGGTATGGGGGAAATCGAGAATAAAACAATCACTAAAATATCAAACTCGAAGGTAGAATGTATGGACAGAAATCGCACTAGTGGTGTGAATGCATCACATGGTGTCGAAACCACGGAATGTGAACAGAAAATTCAGAGAAATGAGAGGAAAACGCGCAGAAATTTCTTAAGGTCCGGGACTGAATCCCTGCAACTCTCTGCTATAGAGCAGGGAGTTGCAGGGATTCAGTAATAGATCTAGTTTCAGGTCATCCAGCAGGGACAGCTGGATGACCTGAAACTGGACGACGATGACGTTTTAATAGGATCGCTCATCGACAAATTCTTGAGGCATAGGGGTATTCTTGAGATTTTATGACTTCAAGAAAAAATAGAATTTCAGCAGCAAGAATAGATATTATCAAAATCTGTTCAAAGATGGAGCGTTCAATACTTCACCTCTATACTGATAATGAAACGCTGCATGCCAAATTTGAAACAATTACACAGAAACGGAAAAAGAAAATGTCACAGTGCCCCTTTCTTACGCGGATACGTTGAGGATCCATACGCTTGACACGACACTTTCATCCCTGAACAAACAAAACAGACCAAGAAGCCAATTAAAGCGAAGGCAGTATCACATGTCGGAACAGTAAAACCGACAGAAGGGACAAAGCTGGCCAAAAGTGAGGCGGTCAAGTAAGTTCATTTCATCCTTCAAAATTGAAGGATGAAATGAACAAATTAAAGATAAAGACCATGAGAAAAACTAGAATGCCTGGTTTTGTCAAAAAGACCTCAACCAGGGAGGAGGCGCTCTCAATACTTCAAAGTGCACAGATGGCCTCCATCAGATTGAATGCGGAAAATCCTAAACGGAAAGGACCTTCTGTTGTCATATTAACTTAAACAAATCTTTCACCCCAGCGGAGTTAAAAGAACAATTATACCACAAAAATCTCAGTGATCTCATAAAAGAGGATGAGTTGGATGCCCTTGTCATCGCAAAATACAGTACCAGCTCCAAAACCTTGTCTACAGTTAACTGGGTTGTTGAGTTTTACCCTTCGGCCTGGCAAACTATAAATCAACAGGAGCGGATCTTTGTAAGATGGGGAAGCCATAGGTTCCATGAGCGTGTAGCAGTACCAAAGTATTACCGATGTCTCAAATTTGGTCACACTTCTCATACCAGCGGGAACCTTTGTGTGGCCACGAATACCGTCTAAGTCCAAACCAGGAGCAAATCAAATCAAATTATTTATTAGGGTCACCCGTAATTGATTACATCTACCCATGTGTTTTGAGTCTGTAAATTACGTGTTCTCTGGTCGATTTGCCTGCTTTGCCGGACGAAAAACCGCTGTTTCTGCGGAAAAAGCTTTGCTATCTACGTCTGAGTGAAAAAGCCCATTAACGATTACACTCCCCTCTGTAATCCCTGCCTGAAGGTATGGGGGGAAATCGAGAATAAAACAATCTTCAATTGACGGGATTCAAACCCGGGCCTTTACCACCTGGTGTGGGGAGGACGGTGACGATACCACTGTGCTACTCGCGCAGACCCAAACAAAGAACAACCAGCTATATGTGCCAACTGCAAGAGCGCAAATCTATCCCACCACCATTCCAACAGGGACTCAACCTGTATATCTTAAAGAAAGGGTATACACCAGTTACGCACAAACTATGGATTGAAGACCCACACTAGGAGTAAAAATTCATTCAATTAAACGCTCGAAGAGCAGGGACAGTGGCTGACCAAGTAAAGCTCAAGGCCCAGGTGGAACACATAGACATTATACTATTACAGGAACCTTACTCTCACATGAGAAAAATCATAGGATATACAACCACTACAGGATACTTCAAACTACTTCTGAAGCACCGTGGGCAGCAATCGCAGTACGAAACCCTGAAGTCTCAGTTATTCAGATTTTAACCCTTTGCACACCCACAAGTGCATGTACTCATATAAACTCAGCCTTTGGGTCTTTTCATGTATCTGCAGTAAACCAGGACAACCCATTTCACACTATATAAATTTAATACAGACAGCTCTTGATGTTCTCGCAGGGGGTAAACTTCTCATTGCAATGGACGCAAACCTTCAGCAGAACGCTCTGTGAGAGCACATTGACGAGATTTAGTCTCGCCATCCATCGCAAGTAAATTTACCAACTGGAAAGTTAATGATGCCTGGACGACCTCTGACCACAGAGCGATCACCTTCTCCTTGTGTCGCACTGTTAATCTTGTCCCCCCTATTCCCCGAGATGTCATCAGGCATTGTACCAAAAAAGTAGGTTGAAAGCGCTTTTACCAAGTTTTTGAAGACTTGCTACCTACCGATCCTATTATCCTGACCCAAACCACTTCTGAGAATAATGCAATAACACTAACCAAAAGTATCTGGCAAGCTTGCTCTTCTGCAATTCCAAAACATAGACCTTTTGTCACTGTTGTCCCTTGATGGAACCCCGAATTGGACAGCCGGAGAAAAGCAGTACATCATGACAGCAAGGCCTTCCAGAGGGCGCATGCTTCATTACTTCTCCCTAAAATTGACGCTGCCAGAGAAACCTACACATTGCTCCGAAATGCCTGGACAGATAATATCAGAAAATCGAAGAAAAGTCCTGGCAGGAATTTGTCCTGGCAGGGAGTGGTATACAGTATCGTGACCAACAAACTCCCTTGGGGAGATGTTCTGTGTTCAATATTTAAACCAGATGGTCCAGCCACGCTAACTTGGGAAGAATCTGTCAACAATATGTTGGACTTCATCTTTCTGATGACAGTGAAAGATAAAAACAATAAAACTCCTGGAAATGATCTTCTTGAAGTGGATGACTTAAAAACGTTAGCTGAAAGATTTCCTCACCACCTACTAGCTACCTTCCACAACTGTCTTGAGTCTGGATACTTTCCCAAAATCTGTAAAGAGGCTAATATCAAAGGTCCTGAAAAACCTACAGAAATTCCAAACTCTTACAGACCAATTGCCTTGCTTCTTGTCTCTCCAAACTGCCTGAAAGGCTTCATCTTCACACTCGCATGGAAAGACACTACACAGAATCAAACCTGGCATCCTCCCGCCAATTCGGATTCAAACATGGAACTGGTACGGAGGATGCACTTCAGTACCTAATTGCTTCGGCGAAAAATAGTCCTGTGAAATACTCCCTTGCCATCACAGTGGATTTTGCTAGTGCATGTGATCGCCTGTGGTGGCGAAGCATCCTCAGGAAGCTTAGACATGCCCAAACTCGTCTCATCCTTTACAGATGCCTTTCCTCATACCTCAACTAGCGGAAGATCATGCTCACCTCCGAGTACCAGTAAGTCTGCAGGCTGGTTACCCGGGGTTGTCCTCAAGGCTCGGTCTTTGGACCATTTTTCTGGTCCATTGTCTTGGACGATTTCCTGGAGATGGACCTTGAGTGTGCTGTGCGAGAACAAGCATAGATAACCAAGTCTTGGTTATCTATGCTTGTTCTCAAGCCCAGTTGAAAGTTAATGCCAATCTGGCTCACAGAAAGCTCCAGAGCTGGGCCTCCAAACATCGGCTCACTATTTCTGGTGAGAAACCAAGTCTATTTTGTTCATGGTATCGCTTCAACTAACCAGACTACCAACAATAAAATCAATGGTACACCCATAAAATTGTTTCCTGAAATAAAGTACTTAGGCATCATCCTCGATATGAAGTTGACATTTTACCCGCATCTCGTTCATGTCGCAACCAAAATTAGAAAATACACGGCACTTATTGCCAGAAAGCCCCTTGGGAATTAGAAATGAAATTTCAAATGCTAACTGGCAATCCTTATTTAGTAGTCAGGATCCCAATACAATTTTGGATGTGCTGTATGACAAGGTAGACTCAATTATCAAATATTATACACCCAAGAGCCATACAAAGTCAAACACAAATTTTTTTTGTGTGGATCACAAAAGCAATAATTCAATTACTTAAGAAAAAAAAAAAAACAAATGTTCATCAAATACAAAAACACACAGGGACATGACAACTATATCCAGTTTTCCAACTTAAGAAGTCAGATAAAAAACAATATCAGTTTGGCCTACCAAAATTAATCCAATCTACAAAATGCAATGCTAAACAGGTAGGATATGGGTCCATTCTGGAGGCGTACAAAGGGGTTATAAAAACCACAAACATATGAAAAAAATGGAGAGCATTAAATTAGAATAATTTGCAAAATACTACAGTGAACTATATACTGAAAATTCTGACCACAATAGTAAGCTGGATAACACCTCTTCCTCCTCATATTTCAGTGATATCCTGACACAATTTGAAATCAATCCAAACAAATTATTGAATACTCTTAATAAATTCAAATTAAGCTATGACATAAACACTGAGAGTCTTCCCATGGCCCTCTGGAAACACTGCTTTGTTGTCCTGCAACAACAACTTCTACATCTGATAAATTCCATTTTCAAAAAGGGATCACTCCCCGAAAGATTAAAGGAAATCACCCTTTAATCCACTCTTTAAAAATGGTGCAAAAGATAGCCCTGTCTCCTTTCCTGAGAGTACATTGGTTGAGAACACCATGTACTCTCAGCTCTGCTGCTTTATGAAAAACAAATTCAGCTACATTCTTCATGGCTTCCTTATGGGCAGGTCAACAGTGACTAACCTACTCCCCTTAGAACATGACATCAAACATAGCCTTGATAATAACAATCAGATAGACATTTTATATCTGTACCTACAAAAAGCCTTTGATTCGGTACCACACAATTTGCTTTGTCTCAAATTAAAGCACATAGGTATATCAAGTAATGCCTTATCATTTATGTTAAACTTTTTCTACAACTGGAAATGCAGAGTTATTTTTGAAGGAAGTTGCTCTGCCACTTTTCCTGTACAAAGGGGAGTCCCACAGGGTTCTCCGTTTGAACCACTATTTTTTGCAATATATATTAATGATATACAAGATTGTATGCAACATGTAGACATCAAAGTGCTCTCATATGCAGATGTTTTGAAAATATACCAAAACATTAAATGAACACAAGACTGCAAAATACTGGAAAATGGATTAGACACTATCACCTAATAGATTACAAACAATGGCCTAAAACTAAACTTAGACAAGTGCTGCACCATCTCTATTGCAGACTATCATAAAAAAAAATACAAGATTAATTATCCCTATAAAACCAATAATCGTGAGATAATGAGAGTGCAAGAGGTTTCAGATTTGAGGGTATGGTTTTCTGCCAAGGGAAACTTCAACACTCGTGTAAATAAGACTACAGCAAAGGCCTCCAGATCCCTTGGACTGCTTAAAAGAATCTGCTTTGACTTTACCAATATACAGCTCATAAAAACAGCTTGCATAATGATAGTTAACCCAATTCTAGAATATGCCTCACAGATCTGGAATCCTCACACCAAAATTCTTAAAAAACAACTGGAACATATTCAGAAATCCATAGTCAAGTTCCTAGTGTACAAGTGTATGTTGGAATTGAACACAAAATCTTATTATGGATGGTGCATTTACTTCGGGATGGTACCACTCTCTCAAAGAAGGGCTGTGGCAGACTGCGAGTTCCTGATACATCTGGTGGCTGAAAAGCTGGATGCTCCCGAGCTCCTCTATCTCATCAATTTTAGCTGTCCTCCAAGAACCAAGAGCCTTGAGAAGACACAATGTGCTGGCATTAGAGCCAATCAGAACTGATAAACTTAAATTCCCTATTTCGGTAGAACTGCAAAATTGCTGAACGAATCCAACATTGATATTCTCGCTGAAGACATCAATATAAAAAAAGAGTTGCAAAGGTTCTACAATTAAGGATTTAGAAAATGAGAATAAATGATTAATTTAATAATAATAGTAAAAATAAAACACAAAATAGGTATATATTAACTATAAATATTTCAATAAACAAAAAAAACAATAAATATAATAATAAGAAATAATGAAAAAAAATGGATAACTATAATAATAATACAATTCAATCAATGTAACTATTCATTGTGAGCAAACAAGAAAATATAACAACAAAAGTGTTTAGAAATACAAAAATCTCTGTCACCCAGCTTTGCTTAAATGCAAATTGCGTGTAACATAAGATATTCCATGGTATATGCTGTATATGGACCTTGTATACTGACTGTAAATAGAATTATTATTGTATTGCTACTGTTATATTCCTCCTCTGTAAGGCTTCGGCTGTTCTGGAGTAATATAAAAAAAAAAAAGAAAGAGTAGGGCAGACTGGGGCCTTAAACGACGGGCACTTGCACTAATTTATGAAACCATCTTCTTGCCAATTGTCTGCTACGGTGCTGCAGTGTGGCATACCAGAGCCAACGTCCAGTGAAATAAAGCTAAGTTGGATACAATTCAGAGAGTTATGCTCCTCATAGTTACTAGAGCCTGTCACACTGTTAGTACGCCCACCCTTCAAATCCTCGCAGGGTATCTACACCTGTATCTTGAGATGATCAAGAGAGGACTATTTCAAAGACTAAAGAGAGGTGTTCCCCCTGAGATACTCACCTTGATCTCTCCAACGATCCCAAAAGAGAGAGAAAACGTATTACAAATAAACGCGTCGAAATTTGGCAAGACGCATGGGATAACACAAGCAAAGGAGCTATTACCAAACGTTTGCTACCTTCTGTTGCCCAAACTTACCCAAAGTCTCTTCCATGGTTTTCACCGGGCCTCCTAGTAACTTTCTTACTTACTGGACACGGACTCTTCAGGAAAAAAATAACAGATCTGGGCATCGAACAAAACCCACTTTGCACATGCGGACAACCTGAAAGCTGGGAGCATGTAAAGTATTACTGTCCTTATTATGAGGATTACAGGACAAGACTGATCACAAAAACACACGGAAATCTACACCATCAGGAACATCTTTTTCTGCAAGATGAGCTCTACTATCATGCACTTACCGTGTTTGCTCAATCAACCTTCCAACTCAAACGAACTAATCAGACCACAATCTCCTAGGCAACGGTTCGACAATAGTACTAAGGGAATCCACCTAAACGCACTGAAAATCCCTATGGGGTAAGATTAACTTCAAACCCTGCTGACACCTTCGGGTGTGGGATGAATTTGCACCTATATGCTGGAAGGTGCTACAATGCCTTCTGGTGTAAACGCCTTATGGCGCCTCTTTGCAGGGTAACAGTTACCCTGCAATCTTTTTAATTTCCTTGGCCCTGGGTGGGTGGGCTCCCAAAGGCCACAGGCTCCAACCTCCATTCATCCCTACTTCCGTCATCTGGAGGACTCCTTCTTTCAACGTCCTTCTTCCCTCCCACTTCCCCCTCTTTAGCTATCTCCCTCGTTTTATTTCTTTTTTCTTTAACTTGGTTTCTATCAGGAAGCTCAGGCGACCCTGGCAGAGGCCAGCCAGAGTATTATGGACAACCTGGTTCACCTCCAAGTAGTGGTGCCGGACAACGTGGGGTCCCATTAGGGGTCTTACGGCCAAGAAGCCAATGACATAACAACAGAACATAGCCCTACTTTGACACAAACCAGACATACACTTTTTTGGCTTTACAGAAATTCTGTACTTCTTCACAAATAATAATGGCGCAGATGCGGGAAATATATGCGGTATACTATATCACTCGCCCTGATTCAGCATTTGTCCAGCAGGCCTGTCAGATTTGGATAATTTCTTCCACTTCGCTTTCCTCTCTCCTCAGATCTATAGTTCCGTAAGTTCTCTCCTCATTTGTCCAAATGAGGAGAGAACTTACATGCCATACAGCTCTGCTGGCTGATTTATTTTGGTCTTATATAACAGGAATCTTTTCAGGATCACTAGATCTGTAGGATCTTCCCTGATAACACCTGCGTGCTCTCACTGCACACCGTTCTACAAGCCCCTCGTTAAGGCTAGGATTGCCAATCTCTGGGCCGAAACAAATGCTTAGGCACAAAGCAGTGATTTACAGTCTCGCCCCACAATCCCCAACCGTGCGTCACAATGGGCTCAAATATGCAGTGGTATACTGTAAATTTGTTCGTATACAGTATAGTGTATACTGTATACGAAGATGTATCTTTTTGTTCTTATCACGTACGTATTTTCTCGTGGGATAAATAGCTGAAGTCTTCATTGAGGACAACGCCCAGATATTTAACTTGTATCTGATACCTCAGAGGATGCCCCCTCAATCTCACTGTGGGATTTCTATTAGCACTCAGCCTACCTTTTAACAGCATGCACACTGTTTTTTCTCTGAAGTACTCAGGTGATTATTATCTACCCCCACACAATTTCTCTATTGCTCGTTCTGCTTTTCCCTCCAGGACAAGCCTTGAATCACCTTGGACTAATAAGAGCACATCATCTGCGTAAACAAATACCTCAATACTTTCCCAATCATCATTAAATGTTTCATCAACGACTATGTTCCACACCATAGGGCCAAATATTGATACCTGTGGCACTCCTCTCTCTATCACCCAATTTACGGAAGTAAACTTGTTCTTGACTACTCCCTTTCTGCCTGAAAAATAGCTCCACATCAGTCTGTAGAGATTGTGTGGGCACCGCATTATTTTCAGCCTTGCCAATATACTTTCCCTTTAAAGTGAACAAACACGCCCATGACGTATTTGTACTCACTGCAATGCACAGTGCTAAAAACCATAGAGCTATATAGCATCCTCTGCTGTTCTACCTTTTCTAAAACCAAATTGCAAGCCTTTGCGCAGCATGTTTCTGTTAATCCTGTGGACCAGCATTCACTCCAGTGTCTTTCCCAACACAAACAACAGTGCAATAGGTCTATAGGACCTAGGTTCCACTGCATTATTATCTTTATGTTTTAAAATTATTCTCAAATGTGCCACTTTCCAACACCTTCTTGTAGACATGCATTATACACCAATAGCAACAGTTGAGAGTGATTCTTGGCAAAATGCTTAAGTGCCTCGAAGAAGATCTCGTCTCCGCAGTGAGCCTTTCATTTGCTTGCTTCTCTTAGAGCAGGATTAAGAAGTCTTCGCCCCGCTGAAAAGTGTTCTTCTATTTCTTGACTTAGATAATTCTTATTTTTCTCCCTGGTATGGGCTTGGTGTATCCTCGTGTACACTATTCGGAGGCAAAAGAGAGCTCAAGGTTTCATTTATGGACTCTTCCCATGTTCTGGTCTCCGAATCCGCTGTTTCGATCGAGAAGATAACAGATTCTACTTTTAAGCGTTCCATTGTGATTTTATAAAGGAAGTTCCCAAGGATCTCGATTACCTTTTAAATGCACATTTTTTTTTTAATTAGGTTCCCCAGTAAATGATTATATCTACCCCTCTTTATTTTGTCTGTAAATTGCGTGTGTTGGCTAATCGATTTGCCTGTTTGTTGGACGAAAAATACCGAGGTCTTGGATGGTGGGGGGGGGGGAACCTTGCTTTCTACGCCTGAGACCGAGTAACTCACCCATGGAGTGAAAAAAGCCCACTGAAGTTCCTCGTGTCATCGACGGGATTCGAGCCCGAGACTTTTCCATCCAATATGGGGAGGACGGTGGTGACACCACTGTGCTACCTCGCAGACTTTTGCACGCACAAAGTCTTCCCAAGACTTCCTCTTTGTCTGCCTAATTTCCCCTACATATCGATTTTTAAGCTCCTTATAACTTCTCTCATAAGCTGCTACTGACTCCAACCCACCATATCTGGCTCTCCGCCTTCTCCGTATAGCTCCGTTTACTTGCTTCCGCAAGCGTCCAAGTTCGACACTCCACCAAGGCATCGACCGGGTCATATCACGCCTTCTGAACTTTAACCCACCCACACGAAGCTCCTCTTAGAACTTTTGTCAAAAATATTGCCTCAGAATTAGCATCACTACTGAAAAGTGTGCCTCTCCCTTTCCGTTCATGGATAGAGAGAGAGAGAGAGAGAGAGAGAGAGAGAGAGAGAGAGAGAGAGAGAGAGAGAGAGAGAGAGAGAGAGAGAGAGAGAGATAATCTTTTATTACCCTTCACGGCCATAAAGCCAGGGGCTTACAGTTTCCCAAACTTGGGAAAATTGAACAATTCAGATCAGGTCAGAATACAGGTCAGAAATCTCTGCCAGTCCGCGGAACCCCTTATTAATCTGAACCGCATTTATGGATGAACATTTGCAGACCGCAATATCAATATTCGACTCACCATTCACTGTGGCAAAGGTTCTCGGGTTGTGCGGGCGATTCGCACCCTCTGGGCCATTACTAGTTAGGCACACTTCAAACTGGGTGCCTCTGGCATTTATATCATTGTTATGTCACATTATGGAACACGCATTAGAGTCCACGCCGAACACAATTCGCTTTCCACGAACTCTCTACACACCCTATCCATGTACTCAAGGTATTGGTCAAGGGTCTTCCTAAAGTGACAATACAGACTTACTTTATATATCCGCTCAATCGAGCCAATCACCTCTACACACACACTCTGTAGGTAAAGGACAATTTTTGTATCTGAGTTATTGCTAAATCAGGGTTGCACATCATTTGGGTTGCACATCAGGGTTGCACAAGGTATTGGTCAAGGGTCTCCCTAAAGTGACAATACAGACTTACTTTATATATCCGCTCAATCGAGCCAATCACCTCTACACACACACTCTGTAGGTAAAGGACAATTTTTGTATCTGAGTTATTGCTAAATCAGGGTTGCACATCATCATAGATGTTTAATATCTCTCATGCTGCGCAATCCTAAAACTCAATGGGTACCCTCTAACATTCCCATTTACACTGTGGGGCTCTTGTACAAAGAGAAGGTCATATCCTTATTCTCGTGTCCTGTGAGCTAGCTGCAAGACAACTTGATAAGTACGCTGACCGTTAACTTCATCATATTTAATTTAGAAAGATTTGTAATATATATATATAATCTTTATTGTATACAAACGTGATATATACAATGCACCCTTCACGGCAGTAATGCCAAGGATTTTACATTGGCTGTTGGAAGTGCGGGCTCATCCCCCCGAGTCAACAATAGAATCAGTGTCAGATTATTTAAGCATACTTTATGCTTTTGAGACTATTTACAATGTATTAATAAAGATATTCATAAATACATTCATATTTACATTTATGTTATATTTATATTCATAAAGATATTCTGGACTTTATTCATAGCACATTCATAAAGACATCGTACTTTGAACACTACTTACAATATATTGGACATTATTATGCTGCCCTTATCAACGTGCAGTTTGCCTGGCTAAGGTCAGGGTCTTAAGGATCTGCCTTGGGTACCTCCGATCCTTCGCAAACCTACAGAGGTCATCGTCAATTGATTGGATTGTGGGAAACATCTCCCTGGGGAGAAAACGTCACTGAGCTCTAGTCTATTATAGTTTGATTGAGCGTGGGAGATGACCTCAGTGCAGGTAGAGGGATTCTCCATCCGCACAGTTCCCAGATGCTTGGCTCCGAGACCATTCCGGTTGTCATTTTGGCAGTGAGAACAAGGCACTTTTCCAATATAAGATCTAGAAGTCGGGCAAAATTAAGTGAGATCGCCATCGCAGTTGCCCTTTCCTCGGGTGGACGAAGATGTTTATGCGTGATCCACCGAAGGAGCCAGTATTTGGCGGAGTACACGCACTTGATGTTGGTAGGGACCGCGTACCCCCAAATTACCGAGGCATATAATACGACGGAGTATATGGAGGTGTATACGTACCGATGAGTCACATCCATATCCCTAACATGGAGCAGTTGTTGTTTTGTGGTCCAGTGCATTTGACAGAATTTTGGTAAGAGTTTCTCAATATGGGGGTTGAAGCTCAGTTTATGGTCGAAGACGACGCACAAGTCCGTATGCATCTTTACCACTGGGAAGGGAATGCCGTCTAGAGAAACTTGGATTTCAGTGGGTTGGCGCTTCAGAGAAAAGACAATTTGAACTGATTTGGCAGGGTTAATCAGGAGGCCAAATTGATGGAGATAGGATCCTAAGTCCAGTAACTTTTTACTGATCTGTTTATTGATGTTTGAGAGATGTTCGCCTGGGTAAATATGAGTATATATCTTAATATCATCAGCATAGCCGAGTATGTCTTCTCTGTTCCACAAACAGAATAATAACTGCAGTGAATAATGCTCCAGAGAGGACCACGCCTTGGGAAACACCAGCAGTGAACTTTCTCCAGATTGTGTGTTGGTCCGCTCTCAGAAGAATAGTTCTGTCAGAGAACAGGGTTGTAATAAACCACAACATGTCACCTTTTATGTAGAAGTAGTTTTCTATGAGTTGAACAAGTGAGGGGATACTGATGGAATCGAAGGCAGCTTCCAGGTCGATATACGTGACGGCAAGTTCTGCTTTAGCGTCTAGTTCATAGAGAATGGCGTTGGTTATGGATGTTAAATTGGTGACTGTGGATCTTCCTGGAATGGCATAGTGAATCTGTGAGGGTTTGTGAGGCATGATTTGATTGGCGATGGTTGAAAGTAATGTCTTCTCCATGACTTTCAAGAGGCTGGAAGAATGAGAGATTGGCCTGAACTGTTTAATGAGGGTTGCAGATTGGCATTTAGGGTGTGGCCTCACAGCATATATGTTCCAGAGAGGAGGAAAGTAGAGTAGCGTTAAGACACGGTTAAAAATTGATAGTAGAAGATCGATGATAAATGAGCTAAGACATTTAATCATGAATTATGGCACAAAATCGGGGCCTGCAGTTGCAGTGGGTGGCAACCATTTATAAGCAGGTATAACCTGCTTCCTGGTGATGCGAACGGTGGCAAGCATATCAGTAGGAAAGTTGTTATGGGTAAGTTGCCTAGGTACATCGAGGCCACGGTGTTTGAGAACCGTGCAATGTGATCCATCCACAGTTCAAGGTCCAGTGTTTTAGGAAGTCCTGTGTCATAAAACGATTTGCCTTTTCGTAGGATTGCATTTAAATGCTTTTTAATTGTAAATGATTTCTGGCGGTTGAACACTGCCCGGGCTCTGGAGAAGGCAATACAATCTTGAATAGGGCCTGATTCTTTCCATCTCTATGCAGATTTTGTTTTTCTTGAAGCTCCATCTGGTCATGTGGTCCACAGCTAGCTCGAGATCACAATTATTGAGAACCTCCCAAGGTATCGAGGATGCAGCTTCGAGACATCGTGCTGGATCAATGAATACACTGGTGTGCAAAACGTAAGGCCCAACACTATTTCTAAAGGTTTCAACCACAAAATCAAACGAATAGCATGTGGAAATCTGCATAACTGTGGCCGTTCAGTAGAAAGATGGTGCACATCCAAAAATTTGAATCGTGATAAGAGGGCTCACAAAAACATATAAAAGCAGTAGATCAGCAGTTATGTGCAAATTACCGAATGGTGAGCACCATTGTTACAGACGTTTCATTGGTTTCATACAGCGCTACAGACAAAGAATTGGCCATAGTGGCATGGTGTTCTGTGGAAGGTGGTTTCCCACATCTGCGCCATGGTACTTTTTGAAGAATTACAGAATCTCTGTAAGAGCCAGAAAAAGTGTAATGTCTGGTTTGTGACAGAGTAGCGCTATGTTCTGTTGTTCTGTCTCTGGCTGCTTGGCCGCAGGGCCCCTAAAGGAAATCCATGTTGCCCGCCAACACCACTGGGAGGTGAGCGAGGCTGCCCATTATACTCTGGCTGACCTCCAACAAGGTTTCCTGAGCTTCCTGATGGAGACCACGTAAAGAAAAAAAAATTTAATGAAATAAAATAATAGATAAAAAAAGAGAGAGCTAGAAGAGACCATTCGAAGGGGAAGTAATTTGGGTGAGTTGACAGGGTGATTAATCCATTCTAGTTTAGGCGAAGGATAGGAAAGGGTGTGGGTTTTAAAGTCACATAGTGGCATAGTATTTAGGTTCAGGCGCCACCGGTGGTTTGCCACATCTGCGCCATATGTACTCTGTGATGAAATGCAGAACTACTGCACAGCCAGAAAAAAAGTGTGATGTCTAGTTAATGTTAATGTTCTGCTTTGTAGATGACTCTCATCAACCGGTGCAGTACCACAACTTTGCTTCTTGGAGGCTTAAAGTGGTGGAACCCATGTTTAGTCTCCAGAGCTAATTTCTGGTCAACCCTTCCCCATCTCTTCCATCATGAAGTATGATTGATCACTATTGAGGTTATGATGAACATTGTGGCGAGATCCAATCGTCTTTATATTTCAAGGGTACAGTTCCAAAACGGTGTTTGCAGGCCGGCCACTAGTTAGTACACCGGACCGAACATATTGGTAACTCTCCATGAGGCTTCCAGATCAGCTAGTGTATAATCTTGCTACCAGATAGTGACTGGAGGGAGTCCGAGTAGTGTGTATGCGTGAGACATTGTGGAGGCCGCGTTAAGTAAAGGATATGGGTATATTCTTACCATGTGTATGCCATATCCAAAAATTTCATTAATTCTTACAGCATGTCCCACTCACTTTTTCTTACTATTAAATACACCATGAATTGTTAAACAAACTAATAGAGTAAGCTTATCTGCGAAAAGATCTAAACCTCCCAAACACTTCTTAATTCATTTCAAAAATATACGTGGTCTCAATTCTAATCTTAATGATGTCCAGTTCCACTTGCAGTCTGCCAAACCTCATGTACTTTTTCTAACAGAATCTCAGTTATCGGTTGATTCAACTATTGCTCATCTCAGTTGCCCAAATTATTCGCTGTATGATTCGTTTCGCCTCAAATGTGGTACTTGTGCATATGTCCATTCCGATATTCTCTGTCAGAGACTGGGTAATTTGGAATCTCCTATTTTCAATCTTCTCTGGCTTGAAATCTCTCTACCGCATTGTGTCAAATTCATCTGTTTTCTCTATCGTTCTCCCAACTCCACTAATCACTTGGAGTTCTTTGACTTCCTCTCTTTGCAACTTGACTTTCTACAGTCCAACTTTCCTAACAGTGAGGTAATTTTCCTTGGTGATTTTAATATTCACAACTACAGCTGGCTTCCGTTTTTTAGTCAGACCGACGCAGCTGGTCGTGTGTGTGTGTGTGTGTGTGTGTGTGTGTGTGTGTGTGTGTGTGTGTGTGTGTGTGTGTGTGTGTGTGTGTGTGTGTGTATTGGTTCAGGGTGGTTCCTAGACAAATGCCCATCTCCACCTAAATCATTTAAAACAGAAAATCTGTAAAGTGGACCTGATAAATAAAAAGATAGCTAAGAAATAAGAAGAAAAACATACTTTTGAAAAGAGAAGTAAAGTAAAAAAAAAAAAAAAAAAATTAAGTTAAGTTAAGTTCATAATCTAAGTTAAGTTAAGTGTATAAACAAGAAATTTTGAATAGAAAAGAATAAAAGTAAATATAAGAGAAATGTTTGTGAGTGTAGTATGTTGTTTATGTCAGGTCACTTTGCCATCAGAAAGCAGCTGAACTCTTCAACTACAATCTGATGCCCATCCTTGGCACGTGGAGCAGGACCTGGTTCTATCTTTAAAAGCTGAAGCGCCAAAGCGCAATTAAACACTCAACAGAGAGAGTGCTAGACTGTTGAGCACCAGCTGTCCAGCCTTGGGCCGCCCAAAGCCAAGAACTGAACAACAACCGAACAAAAAAAAAACAAAAAAAAAATTAAAAAAAACAAAAAAACACTTAAGTGGTCCATGCCCAGGAGCCCCAGACCCGACCAAAACCTTCCAGGTCTGAAGCTCCCAAGCCCTGATGCAATCAATGAAGATTCTGGTTGCAGACGGCCAATTCAATGTCCGTGAAGTTTCGTATGATAGATCTTTTAGGGAAACAGCATTTGCATGCTCTTGTAAGGCCTGAAAGTTGTTAACTCCTTGCACCAATGTATGTACGTTACCTTCATTAAAATTAGCTATCTGTTTTCCCAAAAGACACCGTTCAGCATTATAATAAGGACAAGAGAACAAAATATGCTGCCAAGTCTCTGTCGCTCCAGAAGAACACCATGGATCCGGCTCCAACCCTCGAGAATACAGTTTATCTCTGATCGATCCATGACCTGTTAGCAAAAAACTGGTATACATAGACGGACAGAACCACGACGAAACCGGTTCAGTAATGGCAAAATCTGCCACAGGAATGATCTTCCTAATTATCTCTCCCACCTCTGAAGAACTCCACCGTGCTCTCCATATTCCGACCAACCCAGTCCAAATTCGAAGTTTCTCCTCCTTAACTGTAGCTGTAAAATTCAATCACATCCCTAGATATTGTGCTGGAATACCTTTCCGCATCGCATACATCATTCCTCTGTAGACCACATATAAATCCAGAGGTAACAATCCAGCAATCACCTGAAGTGCCACCGTAGACACAGTCCGTGGTGCATACAAATAAGTCAGTATCATAGAACGTTGCAACGACATTAACTTACGTTGGATTATGGCCTTGAACACATCCGCAATCCATACACCGGCAGCATAAGCAATAATTGGTAAAAAGATCGTCTTGTAATATAAACTCATAGTTTTTTTTTACTAAGACCCCATTCTCTTCTTGAAATTCGTACAACTGAGCCAATAAACTTCTTTATTTTGTTATTCAAATGTGCAACATGTAAATGGAACCTCATCCTATCATCCAGTATCACCCCCAAGTACTTAATGTTGGACACAAAAGGAATTTGCCTTCCGTTTAACACTACTCTAGGTGGGCGGTTATAATTAAAATCATTTTTAAATACCATGGATTTAGTTTTGTGGATGAAATTTTCAACTTGTTCAAGGAAGCCCAATCAGCAAGGTCCACCAAACCTTCCTGTATTCTATGCTCCAACACAATTCTAGATCCACCCGGGACCCCCACAATCAAATCATCCGCGTACGCCACACGGAAACAACTTATAGCTAGAGACTTCTGCAACCACTGATCCAGTACGGCATTCCAAAAAATTGGACCCAGCACTGATCCCTGTGGACATCCTCGGCCTACATAATAGCTATACATTAAGTGCTTCGCACATACCTTTACCAATCTATCTCTAAAATATGAACGTATTACTCCATATAAATACCGGTCACAGCCAGACCTCCTCAAAACACTCAGGACACTCTCCCACCACACGGAGTCAAAAGCACCTTCAAAATCTACAAACACAACCAAAACATATTTCACGGAAGAGGACTTCACATGATTAATTAATGACAATATTGCCTCCTCGGTCGAATGACCCTTCTTGAAGCCAAACTGAAAATTCGACATAGCATTACCAACAGTCAGGACGTCAACTGTTCTAGGAAGCAATAACCTCTCGAACAGCTTGCCGAGGTTTGATAAAAGCGAAACTGGCCTGTAAGCTCGAGGATCGTCACGAGGCTTACCGGGCTTGTGTAGAATCTTGAGAAGAGCCACTTTCCATGATCTCGGGAACACTCGCTCCAACAAACATTTATTATACATTTTGAGCAATACATCTGGGCAGACCTCGAAAAACTTCAACACAATTTTATTTTCTAACAGATCCAACCCTGGACATTTTTTAGTGTTCAACCTCGCGGTGGCTATCCCCAGCTCAAACAACGAAAACAAACTTATCTCCGATGAACCATCATACACCAGATTACTCAGACGTATTCTGGCCTGATCAACTGTATCCGACTCCAACACATCCTCAGGAAAAAGTTCCCCAACTATCCGTTGAACAGTACTAAACCAATCATCAGTTTCCACCCCTTCGGTCACCACAGTAATGTAAATTTCACCTCGTACCAACTTATCCCGTGATATTCTGTAAATCAGACCCCAAGGGTCTGAATTTCCCACCTCCTTGACCAGTTTCTGCCAGCATTCCTGCTTGGCTCGAGCAATTTCTTTGTGATACTGTCGTCTTAAAGATCGATAATTACCAGCAAGCAACTCCACATCCCGCCCAGACAGGTGTCTGCCTCGCTGAAACCCCCTTTTGTAGCCCTCATCACCCTAGACCTCAAAACAGTCAGTTCGACTGACCACCATGGTACCGGGACCACTGTAGATTGTTTTCTTTTAGCACAATGCAACGTGGCTTGAAAGAAATGGTACTCAACGTGAGCTACCAACTCTTCCGCATTCAAATTATTCAGGGATAATACAAATTCATCATTGTACACTGATTTCAAATAACTACCAAATATATCCCATTTACCTCTTTCCATAGAAAATCTTCTCAAAGTACCAGTTCCAAAATCCCTCTGCATATTATCAGGAGCAACACAGAAGGAAATAGCTCTATGATCACTGTTCAACAAATCAGAATGCACATCCCAATTCAGTATTCTCTCCGCGTACCGGAGAGAAACAACAGTCACGTCAATATTTGACTGGCCGTGACAAGTAAAAAAAGTAAAAGGTTTATCGGGTAAATTCTGTACACTTAAATTGTGTGTTAAAATCAAGTTTTCCAACAGAGATCCACGAGAATAAACAACACCACTATGCCAAAAATGAGATTTAGCGTTCAAATCCGCAGCCAGTATCAGTGCACTCCCGAACAAATCCTATCCAGATTATGCAAACAAACCAGAAAATCTGCCAAAGGAGAACAATATGCAGAAACCAAACAAAAGGAAAGATCCCTCAGCGCCACCATCGTGCATACTATACCTGCAGAACATTCATTAGTAATGGCCGTCAATACAATATCCCGATTCAAAACCACCATAGCTGACTTTGGAGGAACATCTGTATCAGCAAGAACTCGGCATGACGACGGGTATCCCATAACCTTGTATGCATGTCCTCCCACTTGGGCCGTATAGTATGGCTCCTGAATACAAACCAAATCAAACTCGCTCTCAAAAGCTGCAACACGAATTTCATCAGCTACAGCACGAGACCGTTGTCCGTTTATCTGCAAAACTTTTAAACCTGTGAAGTTATTTAAGTTCTCTGTGGTAGATTGAAAATAATTGTCGTTACTCATTATATGTTCTCCTGTCTGTCATCTCAACAACTCTGATATATTCCGGACACTTATTGTCTCGGACTGAGTGATCATGGTCGCGACCTCGCCTCTTACAGTTGATACATTTAGGGGAACTCTCTTTGCTGGGACACTCAGCATAAATATGACCACTATTTGCACAGTGGCCACATGACACCGTTTTATGTGAACAATTCAGCGAAGAATGGCCATAGCCAAGAAAACGAGAACACTTGCTTACCACAGTAAATTTTCTAAAACGGTGTGATCCAAATCCAAAAAAAAGATTCTGTTGTTCTTAAACAAGCATTTATAGAGACGAGGGCTAAATCCTATAATCCAGTTTGTAACATTTGGTCCCGAACCTGAATTAAACCTAAAAGAAACCTCTTGATTAACCTCCTCCTGAGTAACATTAAAATCCTGAAGGTTTTTACAATACAAGTCCTCGAGTATATCCTGTTTTGTGAGATCCTTGGGAACACCATAAATTAACACAGTTGGATTGGAAAACTTAGGTCTCTCAACCGGCAAACCCGCTTGTTTAAATGTTAAATTCTCGGTTATCTTACTTACGTCAGCTTGGCAAGTTGTCTCCATCAGAACTGCTTTGTTTCGCAATAGACGAATATTTTCAATTTTCGTGTTTTTGTACTCTTTTTTAAACGCCTCAGTCACTGTCGATTTGACGCTCAGACTAGAGTCAATCTCATAGCCTTCTGATGGACGAAAAATTACGATGTTATTAGGGTCAGACTGGGATTCAGGAGCCCCGCGACAGAACCGCGAGCACTCTCACGATTCCCGACTGACTTCGATAAAACTGGTTCATCCTCTCCAATCAAACCACCTCCAACAACCTTTGCAAATGTTTTATATCTACGATTCAAACTTCCTGACTCAGCCTACGTCTTCAACAAATTACTAAAAAGTTCCGCGCGAGTCTCAAGCTCAGCTGAGCGTACCTTTAAGCGCTCATTGTCCACTAGTAGAGTCGTATTCACTGCTTCCACATTTGCCCAGAAGCCCAAGATGCGACCAGCAGCAACAGCAGTAACCCCGCAGGATTCGGAAAACAAAAAGTCTGTGAGGGCTTTTTCAATCCTTGAAACCGCAGAACATATTCCAGAGACCTCCTGGACCTGTTCAAAAACGGGATCATCATCAAGTGGGGAACTCACTATCGATTCCCATCTCTGAGTTTCCTTGGTGATTTTAATATTCACAACTACAGCTGGCTTCCGTTTTCTAGTCAGACCGATGCAGCTGGTCGGGATGCTGAGGCTTTTGCAATTACTAATGATCTTGCAAAGATTGTTCATTTACATACAAGAATACCGGACAGCGCTAACCGTACAGCGGCTTGATCTTTTTCTCACAAACAACCCTTCAAAGTAAACGGTCGAAGTGAAAGGTCCTTTAGGCACCCCAGACCACAACTTGGTGATTGTCTCTTCTCCATTGGAGCCTTTATCTCATGGCTATCCCCAACCTCGTGTGGTTTGGCATTACAGGAATGCATATTGGATGCCCTGCGAGATTTCTTTTCTTCTTTTCCTTGGTTGGATTATTGATTCAAAACGTCTGATGTCAACGTTTGCTCAGATCATGTCAGTGAAATTATTCTTGCAGGAATGGAATCCTTTATCCCACACTCCACTTTAAAATCTCGTCCTATATCTAAACATTGGTTTTCCAATAAATGTGCTAAGGTTTTTCAAGAGAAGAACATAGCATATCGTAATTCGCTTCTTTCTAATTCTTCAATTTTAATTTTCTGCCTACAACAAAGCTCGCAATATTTGTAAAGCAGTTTTTTTTTAATCAGTCCAAGCTAGAGTTTGAAAAGGCTAAAAGTAGAAAACTTCTTTCTTGCCGTAATGGTAGCCGAGCATTCTGGTCTCTTGCTAGAGCTATTGCCCGCAACTTTTGCCCACCTCTGCTTCCACCTCTGTCCAAACCATATGGTTCTGTTGTCACTTCAGCAAGGATAAAGCTGACCTGCTAGCATCCCATTTTCCTTCCAACTCATGAAAAAATGATCTTGGCAAAAACACCTCCCACCATTCCCAACACGCTCCATTCAATACTTCCTGTGGTCTTCCGTCAAAAGGATGTCAGAAGGGTTTTGACGAATCTTGATGCTAAGAAAGCTGCAAGTCCCAATGGTATTTCTCTACTTGTTCTCAAAACCTATGCTCCTAAACTAACTCCTGTTCTTTGCCGCCTTTTTTCACTTTCTTATTCCAAAGGTGTTTTTCCTTGTGCTTGGAAATTTGCTCATATCCAGCCAGTTCCTAAAAAGGGTGACAGATCCCTCCCATCGAATTATCGTCCCATTGCAATTACTTCTACTCTTCCTAAAGTAATGGAGAAATCAATTAACCGCCAACTTTTAAACTACCTAGAAACCTTCCGTCTTATCAACGATCGCCAGTATGGATTCCATAAGTGTCGATCCACTGGTGATATTCTGGTTTATATTACCCATTTATTGACTAATTCAATGGAAAGTTTCGCGGAAACACAAGTAGTTGCTCTTGACATCTCAAAGGCTTTTGATAGCGTTTGGCATAAAGGTCTTCTAAACAAGCTTCCTTCTTATGGTTTGCCAACTGTTTTTAGTAATCGGTTATCCAGTTTTCTCTCTGATCGCACACTGAGGGTGATGGTAGATGGCTCTCTGTCTTCTTACTTCTCCACTAAAGCCGATGTTCCCCAAAGTTCATTTCTTCCCCCCACTCGTTTGACTGGATATCCTATCGATAGTTTTGCCGATAGCACATTGCCTTCCATTTTCCATTTTGCGAAACATTGCCCTGCTAAATCAGCTTCAACTTCTCGAAAATCTGTTACCAATTCCTTAAATGCCGATCTTCAGGTAATTCTCCAGTGGGGCAAAGAAAACTTAGTTGATTTCGATCATTCTAAAACTTATATCTAAAACTTCTAAAACTTGTCTTATATCTGGCAAAAAGGATTCTTCTGCTCCTATGCTAATCTTTGGTGACACCGATTTCTAGTGAAAATGATATATATCTTTTGGGGATTACCCTGACTTCTAATCTCTCTTGGCACAAGCACATTACAAATATTGCTTTCTCTGCATCTAAAAAACTTGGTTTCTCTTTCGCTCTCGGTGTTACTTTTCTTACAAACATCTGTTCACTCTGTACAAATCGCAAATCCGCCCTACCATGGAATATCGTTCTCACATCTGGGGTGGTGCCCCTAAAACCACTGTCAGGCTTCTTGATTCCCTTCAGAAGAGAGCAGTTACGTTAATCAATGATTCGTGTCTAAACAGAGTCTCTGCACTCGATGTCTCATAGGCGCAATGTTTCTGCTGATGCCTCTTCTACTGATATTTCCATGGGCACTGTTCTTCTGAATTGGCTTCTATAATTCCAGCTCTCTCTTTCAAAACAGTCCGAACACGTGCCGCCACCAGCCAACATCCATTTATTGTCCAGCTTTGTCCAGAAATTAAAACTTCCTGCAGTCCAATCTAAACATTTTCCCCCGTAACTTGAATTTACGTCCCCTAGTTCTAGCACCATTTAGAATCTTGAAAATTTCGTTCTCATTCATTTTGCTAATGCCGCTCAGAGCCTTAAAAACCGCAATCAAATCTCCTCTAAGATCACTAGTTTCCAAATTGTGCAACCCACATATTCGAAGTCTTTCTTCATAAGGTCGTCCTTTTGCCGATCTCACCAGGCGAGTTACCCGTCTTTTCACCCTTTCAAGAAGCTCGATGTCTTTCTTTAGGCGCGGTCTCCATACTTGAACACAGTATTCCAGTTTTGGTCTAACAAAACCCTTATATAATGGGATTATCACGTCCCTATCTCTAATTACAAAATTTCGATAAATCATCGACAGGACACTATGGGCCTTCCTTGCAACCTGTTTACAATGCTCAGAGAATTTCATGTCTGACCGTATAGTAGCAAGTCCCTTTCCTCCAGTACTGGATTTAGTTGAACTCCACCAAGTGAATAAGTTATTTTGGGAATACTGTTTCCCAGGTGTAATACCTTACACTTTGTTGGATTAAAGCATAGCTGCCATTTTTCTGAACATTCCTGAAGTCTATCTAGGTTTCTCTGAAAAAGGTCAACTTGACAGCGATCATTAACTACTCTACCAATTTTAACATCATCTGAAAATTTAGACATCACGCCCACTATTCCTTCATCGATGTCGTTTATGAAAATTAAAAAAAAAAAAATGGTCCTAATACTGATTCTTGGGGAACCCCACTTCTTACATCAACCCAATCTGAGGAATGGCCATTTATCACAACCCTCTGCCTCCTGCCCTGAAGCCATCTTGCTATCCATCTAAGGATTTTCCCAGTGATTCCAACCAGTTCCAGCTTATATAGCAACCGCTCATGTGGGACTGAGCCAAAAGCTTTGTTGAAATCTAAATAAACAATGTCCAAATTATTCTCTAAATCCAGCTCGTGAGTGACCCTTTCAAAATAGCGAACCAGATTTTTTAAACATGATTTTCCCTTTACAAAACCATGCTGATTATCCTTGAGAATTTCAGTTCTATCCAAATGATCCTGAATTCCACATTGCCCCCATGATTTTCCGTACCATTGAAGTCACACTGTCAGGTCGATAATTTCCAACTTCACTCTTAGAGTCACCCTTATGTATGGGAGATACATTGGCACTTTTCCAATCCAACGGAATCTCCCTAGAGTCTAGTGATGCTCGCATAATTAGCCACAATGGTTCAGTACACTCACTTGCTGCCTTCCTTAAGATTATAGGGTATATTCCATCAACTCCAGTAGCCTTACTGGCCAGTAGGCTAAAAAGATTTTTCATTAAATAATCTTGCGAAATTTCAATATCATTAATTACATATTTTTCAACTTCGCTCTCACAATTTCCCCTTGCCACAACATGTTTTTCATTAGTAAATATCAATGCAAAATAACTTGAGTTCATCTGCAAACGCAGCTGGAGTATTTAATACGATCCCCTTTCCCTTACGTAAAGGTTCGATCTGGTTTGTCCTGTTCTTCTTGGCATTGATATATGTGAAGAATTCTTTATCCCCCCCCCTCTTTGCTCTGTTGCTAGTGATTTCTCATAAACTGCCTTTGCCAGTCGAACCTTTTCTGTGCTGTATTACAGATCATCTTGTAGCTGTTATAGGCTTCAGTACTGTTTAGTGCTCTGTAACCTTTCCATGCCACCTCTTTCTGCTCAAGTAATGTGGCAACTTCACTATTCATCCAACTTGGAACTCTCCTCGTGGAATATTTTTTAATGGTGAATACGCATTATTCAACGCATCTGTGATTAATGTTTTAAAGCCATACTACAGTTCAACTGTATTCATTCTCTGTGCGATATCTACCCAGTTAATAGAGGCCATGTAGTACCTTAAGGCATCGTAATTTCCTTATCTGAAATTAAAATCTATTCCTTTGCCTTTTACTACTACTACCTTTCTCTTCATCACCCACTGTAGAACTCCGTGATCACTTCCTGCTACTGGTTCTTCTGTTGTCAGCCCTGTCATGTCATCTGATTCATGGGTGATGATGAGGTCTAGGATATTCTTTTCTCTAGTACTTTCCCTGACATGTTGATACAAATAATAGTCATCTATTTGATTTAAAAATTTTGTTCCCCCTGTCGAGTTTCCTTCCCATTTACTCCAATCAATCTGAGGCAAATTGAAATCACCCATAATAAGATATTGACGCTTACTTGCCCATTCTATTTGCATGTAGAGGCTTTCGTCATAATCTTCACAATCACCTGGTCTGTAGATTACGCCTACTCACATTATACCTTTGTTTCCAAATATCTCACACCATACAGATTCCATACTAGCATGTGAAACGTCTGAATCCGGGAAAGCTATCGTCGCACTCAGGCTGCTTCTGATAAGAATCATTACCCCATCCTCCATTCTATCTACCCTATCCTTCCTGAATAGAAATACAAGCCGTACTGAAACTCATCATCCCCAATTTGCGGGTGGCACCACGTCTTCGTAAGCTCTATTATGTCCGCGTTACTTGTTTTAACCAGCAGTTCGAATTTGCTCATTTTATTGACGACACTTCTACAATTACCATATAAACAATTAAGACTTACTGTTCCTGTATATTTAATAACCCTAACGCAACCCTTGAAGTTTTTTAGGCACGCTTCCCTGGCATTAGCTACCCGGTCAGTTGAAACGTTTCTGCCCCCAGAACATCTAGATAATATGTACAGTTGAAGTAACAGAAATTTCCCCCCTAAAGCCTTGCAGAGTCCTTCAAGTCTTGAGCTAATATGTTATATGTTAATAGATTATATGTTAAAAGCCTTGAGTAAGCCACAAGGCTTTTAACATATAATCCCTCCTATTGTGTCTGGGCAGATTTGCAGACACATAGACATTGTGGCCTAGCTAGCGGCATTTCCTCAGCATGGTCCTGTATTTTTCCAAAAATTCGTCAGATCGTGTACGTTTAATGTCGTTAGTCCCCACATAATATTATTCTCTTCCCCCCCCCTTAAAATCTGACAATCTGTTGGTGACATCATTAATAGTTGCTCACAGCAGACATACCCTGGTTCTACTCCAACTATCCTTATCACAAAAAATATTCTCCGTTTTCCTGACAATGAAGTCTCCTAATAAAACAATGTCCTTTAGATCGTATATATAGCTTAGCTTAATTTTCAGCACTCACCTCATGAGGTGAGTGCTGAAAATTAAGCTAAGCTATATATACGATCTAGTTATTACATTACAGCACATGACTCCTTAAAAATCAAGAAACAATGTCCTTTTTAACCAGAGTAGTTTGCACTTGGTTTTTCTGTTTTGAGGCACGAATCTGGTATGCATCACTTGGTAGATTGCTGGAGTCTTGAGTCCCTGACAAGCTTCCAGATGCATTATTCCCGAGGGCAAGCACCCGTTTTTCACTGATTCAAATTGTTCCTTCGGTGTACCAAATTGTAATTTAAGATCGGTGCACTCCTTACATCGATCACAAAGAAAAGAATCCCCAGGTGAGCTATGATTAGTCACCAGGTCGACGTTGGAAAACATTCCACAAGTTCCGCAACGGATTAAATCATGACTCACACGTAATTCGCCATCGGCTATTTCCGTGTGAGTCACGATACCCTGTGACGTGTTTAAGGCAGATCTCGTAACTACCATTATAAAATTAGCTAAATATCAATGCAAAGCAAATTAACTTTAAAAAAATTATATCCATAACATTATAAAAATCAAACTGTTACAGGAAAACCTATAACAAAATAATCCAACAATATCTAACTAAATCAAATATATAAAAGCAATAATCAACAGCATTCAATCCACTTAACTGAGGAGCCCTGACGAAGCATGTCCGTTCACCTCGAAAGTCAACACTCCAATTAAAGTTCTTGGCGTTGTCGACATGATTCGAACCCACGCCTTTTCCACCCGGTATGGGTAGGACGGTGACGATGGCACTGTGTCACCGACGCAGACGTATTTATAAGGATTGAGACCGTAGAAGCGTTAGTTATATGTTTGTCTTAATTCTCGAGCGTTGGTCAGATATTTCACTTATGTCTCGATGAGGTTCTCCAATATGGCTGCCTTACAGTACGGATGTGTCGTTTATCGCTCTTCAATAATTTGTCTCAATTATGTGTTTTAAATGTAATACTGTTAAAATTATTGGTTCTAGTTGAAGATCAACAAACAGTGGAGTCATAGGGCGAGACCTTTCCAACTTTCTAGGGCAATGTAATCAGATTTTTACGTTATCTATTTCCTTTGTTGTGAGACAGGTTACCATGCCGCTCACAATGAGGTAATGGAGAGTGCTCCGATATAACGCGGCTGCCACGTTCAAATCTGATTCTTGACTTGGGAGGATCGACCAATTAGTGCTCTCTGGGCTACAAGAGTGCCCCACCATTTAGTGTTATTTCTATCTCCTGCGGAACTAAATGTATATTGCCCTCACGGAACTAAATGTATCATGTGCTCAGTGTTTCCCCCCCTCTCCATAGACATTTCATGGAAGAGACAGATTCTAACGAATGGGCCTGGTGTACTGGGGTCCATGGTTAAGAAAAATATATACATACAATGATAACCCAGTTTAATATAATATAATAAAATATATAATAAGTAGCAGTAGCTTTCAAGACTAACGAGTCTCTTTTTCAACTGATTTAAATACAACGGATAAGTGCAATGAGCTGAGAGTGAGGTACGTTATTCATTTTCTATTGTTGTTGCACGTTGTTGTGCGCTGTTTTACTCCAGTGTTTATCCAGCATAAAAATCATTGTCTCTAGGATGGGGTGTAGACTTTGTGGCGGTTTATCGCCTTTTGATTGTTTAATATGTTAAGTGACTCTAGCCATAGGCGGTGGCGAAAGTGTCGTGAGTGGTCTACTATTTCAAAGTCACGTTTGGGATCGAGATCGTGGTTGGTGGCCCAAACAGACAGATCTCTGTAATTGTTGTTCCTGGAGTAAAACCGATTTCAGCAGCGTGATTAGTGCATCAAAAAACTATAAAGGAACGTAACCACGTCTCTCCAGGAGAATTTTCATACCTAGGTTTTTTCTTCCCCCCCCCACCTGACAGAGGGACTAGCCCAAAATTACCCCAACAAACTGTGTGCCTTGAAATTAAGCCACGGACTTGTTGTGTGCATCATTTGCCATCATTTTTAGTGACCTGTCCCATTATCCTACCATATACCCGGTAAACCGAACTGTACTTGTTATTCGGAATTCTTCAAATGGAAGGAAGAACAGGAAAACACAATGATCCCCAGGGGCCAGAGTGACGACCCTGTTATTGTGGAACCCCAGGACAAAGAGGAGGACCCCCATTCTAGATCACAACTCACCAAGAGGAAAAACTACAATCAGCTGATCCCCAAATTTGGGCAGGAAACACGTTCCCAGAGAGAGAGAGTAGAGAACAGTCAGAATTAGCCACATCACAAAAAGACCCCAAAGAAGACAAACAGAAGGACTCACCCCTCGACCCTGACATACCAAAGGCTACCATATATGAAAAGACGCTCTTTCTCAAAACCGCACTTGAAAATATATTCAAGGTAAACTCAAATAGAGTTTCACCAGCACTCAGATCTGAGATTGTCACAATCTTCCACAAGATGGAGACAATCCTACATGATGAACACCTAGACAAAGAGAGAGCTACCACACTGCTACAGGCCTATATGGAATGCGGGGCAAGTCACATGCGCTCCCATACATATTCTGATGCGCTGGGGGAATCAACCTGCGACAACAATGGCTACCATAAACATCACCAACACCAAGTGCTCACCCAGAAAGACGCTGCTCCCTACACCACATCTTGTGGTTCTTAAACCAACCACTACTGACACCCTTAAAACTAGCAAAGAGGTCAAGAAGAAAGTCATTGATTCTCTGACGCAAGAATTTAAAACAGCCAAGATTAAAGCAATCAGGGAAACGCGTAACACTGGGATAATAATCGAGACGGGAACAAAAGCCGATGCCAATTTGATTATAAATAATGCCAAGATACCGACACTTGGACACTCTGCTGAGCTGCTTATAGAAAAAGGCCCCTCAATTGTTATATTCGGCATAGACCCAGACCTGACCCTCAATTCCATCTGCGAGGAGATATACACACGAAATCTCCAACAATACCTACCAGACAGAGACCATGCAAGCCTCCTGGTGCCTAAACACCAAACCAAAAGAGGGAATGGCAGATCAATAAACTGGGTGGTCGAACTGGCCCCCGAGGCATGGAGGGTGATAACGAAACAAGAGAGGATATATATAAACTGGAGCTCCCTCTGCTTTAGGGAACACGTCGCGGTCCCAAATGGTGGGACAGTTAATAATCCTGAGTATAACCTCCACGCGAAAATACACCATTAGAGACCTCACAGGTGTGAACCAACGTAAGCGGGGGTCGAAGTGCCCACACCGCATGAAGGAATACTGCTCCTCTGTGTTACCTTGTACTTAGTGGTAGATGACTCTCATAAACCGGTACAATACCACCACTTTGCTTATTGGAAGCGTCAACTGGCGGAACCCATGTTTAGTAAGCAGAGCTAAGTTCCAGTCAACTGTTCCCCATCTCTTCTATCATGTAATATGATTGATGACTTTTGAGGTTATAATGAACATCATGGCGATCTCCAATCTTCCTTACATTTTGAGGGTACAATTCTAAAACGGTGTTCGCAGGCTGGCCGGTAGTTAATACACTGGACAGAACCTATTGTAACTCTTTAGTAGGCTTCCGGATAAGCTAATGTATAATCTTTCTACCTCTACTCTGCCAGATAGCGAATGGAGGGAGCCCGAGTAGTGTGTATGCGGGGGCATTGTCGAGGCCATGTTATGTCATGGATCTGTGTATATTCTGACCATGTGTAACGATATGTGTAACGCCATATCCAAAAAAATCATTACTTCATACAGTATGTCCTCCTCACTTTTTCTTACTATTGAATACACCATGAATTGTTAAACTAATAGAGTAAGCTTATCTGCGTAAAGATCTAAACCTCCCAAACACTTCCTAATTCATTTCAAAAATATACGTGGTCTCAATTTTAATCTCAACGATGTCCATTTCCACTTGCAGTCTTCCAAACCTCATGTACATTTACTGACAGAATCTCAGTTATCGATTGATTCAACTACTGCTCATCTCAGTTGCCCAAATTATTCTCTGTATGATTCTTTTGGCCTCACAGGATGTACCTGTGCATATGTCCGTTCCGATATTCCCTGTCAGAGACTTTGTAATTTGGAATGTCCTCTTTTCGATCTTCTCCGGCTTAAAATCTCTCTACCCCATTGCGTCAAATTCATCCGTTGTCTCTACAGTTATCCCAACTCCACTAATCACTTGCACTCTTTGCAACTACACTTTCTCCAGTCCAACTTTCCTAACATTGAGGTAATTTTCCTTGATGATTTTAATGTTCAAAATACCAGCTGGATTTCGTTTTCTAGTCACACCGAGCCAGCTGGTCGAGATGATGAGGCTTTTGCAATTACTAATGACGTTGCACAGATTGTTCATATAACTACAAGAATGCCTGACAGTCCTAACCATGCAGCGAACACCGCTTGATCTTTTTCTCACAAAAAACCTTTCTAAGTACACGGTCGAAGTAAGTGGTCCTTTAGGCACCTCAGATAACAACTTGGTGATTGTCTATTCTCCAATGGAGCCTTTATCTCATGGCTATTCCCAACCTCGTGTTATTTGGCATTAAAAGAATGCAAAACGGGATGACCTGAGAGATTTCTTTTTCCTTGGTCGGAATACTGTTTCAAAACTACTGATCTCAACGTTTGCTCTGATTTTGTCAGTGAAATTATTCTTGTAGGAATGGAATCCTTTAACCCAAATTATTCTTGTAGGAATGAAATCCTTTATCACAAATTATTCTTGTAGGAATGGAATCCTTTATCACAAACTCAACTTTAAAAAATCTCGTCCTTTATCTAAACCTTGGTTTTTCAATAAATGTGCTAAGGCTGTTCAACAGAAGAATGTTGCATATCGTAATTAGCTTGTTTCCAATTCTTCAGTTTTATTTTCTGCCTACACCAAAGCTCGCAAAATTTGTAAAGCAGTTATTAATCAATCCAAACTAGATTTTGAAGAGGCTAAGAGTAGAAAATTTGCTTCTTGTCTTAATGGTAGGCGATCATACTGGTTTCTTGCCAAAGCCAGCCGACCGGGCTAGCCGGGTGGGCAAAGTGCCTGCCTGGCAACCCAAAGGTCGCGGGTTCGATTCTCGCCTCGGGCTTGGATCGAAAGTACTGCAAAAAAACCTTGGGAAGTGCATTATGGCCACAGAAGCCTATGCGCCAACAACTACCAAAAAAAAAAAAAAAGCCAAAGCCATTGGCCGCAACCTTTGCCCAACTCTGCTCCTACCTCTGTCAAAACCAGTTGGTTCAATTGCGCCTTCAGCCAAGGATAAAGCTGAACTACTAGCATCCCATTTTCTTCCACCTCATGTATCAATGATCTTGGTAAAACATCTCCCACCGTTCCCAACACGCTCCATTCAATGCGTTTAGTGGTTTTTCGTCAAAACAATGTCAGAATAATTTTGACGAAACTCGATGCTAAGAAAGCTCCACGTTGTGATCGTATTTCTCCACTTGTTCTCAAAACCTGTGCTCCTGAACTTACTCCTGTTGTTTGCTGCCGTTACCACTTTCTTATTCCACTGGTGTTTTTCCTTCTTCTTGGAAATTTGGTCATATTCAGCCAGTTCCTAAAAAGGGTGACAAGTCCCTCCCATCCAATTATCGTCATATTGCAATTACTTCTACTATTTCTAATGTAGTGGAGAAATCAATTAACCGTCACCTCTTAAACTATCTAGAAACCTTCCATCTGATCAACAATCACCAGTATGGATTCCATCAATGTCGGTCCACTGGTGATATTCTGGCTCATGTTATCCATTTATGGACAAATTCAATGGAAAATTTCAGTGAAACTCAAGCAGTTACTCTTGACATATCAAAGGCTTTCGATCGTGTTTGGCATAAAAGTCTATTAACGAAGCTTCCATTTAATGGTTTACCAAATGTTTTTTGTAATTGGTTATCGAGTTTTCTCTCTGATCGTTCACTGCGGGTGATGGTAGATGGCTCAATGTCTTCTAACTTCTACACTAATGCTTGTGTCCCACAAGGTTCAGTTCTTTCCTGCACGCTTTTCCTCTCTTATATTAATGACCTTCTTCCATTGACTGGAAATCCTATCCATAGTTTTGCCGATGAAAGCACATTTCATTCCACTTTCCATTTTGAGAAACCTTGCCCCTGCTCAATCAGCTTAAACTTCCGAATATCTGCTAACATTTCCTTAAATGTCGATCCCCAGTGGGGCAAAGACAGATTAGTTGATTTCAATTATTCTAAAACTCAGTCTTGTCTTATCTTGCAAAAAGGATATATCTTGCAAAAAGGATTCTTCGGCTCCTATGCTTATCTTTGGTGACACTCAGATTTCAAGGCAAAATGATATATCTCTTTTGAGGATTACCTTGATTTCTATTGTTTCTTGGCACAAGCACATTACAAATATTGCTTCCTCTGCATCTAAAAAACTTGGTTTCCTCTTTGGTTCTGGGCATTTGAAACAATTGTTCACTCTGTTCAAATCGCAAATCCGCCCTGCCACGGAATATTGTTTCCACATTTGGGACTTTGCCCGCAAAACTTCTCTCCGTCTTCTAGTTTCTACTCAGAAGAGAGCAGTTAGGTTAATTAATACTGTTTTGAGCAGCTCGTCTATGAAACAGAGAGTGGAGAAACTTTGACGAAGTCTCTCCACTCTCTGTCTCATAGACATACTGTTTCTGCTGCATTGCTTTTTCGAAACAGTCCGAACACATGCCACCACTATCCAATTTCCATTTATTGTCCAACCTCCAACTTTTCATCTTTCTCATTTATTCATTAACTGCCGTTTTCTGGAACAACCTTCCTTCATCCGTATTTTCTGAAAATTACAGTCTACCGATGTTCAAGTCAAATATCAGCAAATATCTTATTTCGTCTTCTCAACATCCAATCCATGCACGGTACTAAATACTATAGGTTCTAATACTTCTCGTGTTTGTGGGTTTCATAAAAAAAAATAAACACATGGACCGAGATATTGGATTAAAGCGCTTGGCCTCAGTTGGCTGGGAGACTTTTGGGAGTAGCCTAACAAAATACATATTCCTTGTTGCAAGGAACAATTCTCCTTTCAATATGGTATTAATTTTTTTTAAAGGGGATCAATTAGATATGTGCTCAAACGTTTAAAGATAAACTGTAGAACTTCGTCAATCCCCGCAGTACCAGTTGCAGGTAATTGATTTGCAGATATATTATTAAGATTGCAAGGGCATCTCTGGGCACATCATTATCAAGCAGAGGAATATCACTGGACTCATGATGACCTCGCTGAAATCGTGCAATAAAGTACATCCAGATATCATGTACATCCAGATGGAGCTGTGCGGAGAGATCACAATGTTTATTTCTGTTTGATGGGGCGCCCTTACAAAGTCTGACTTCAAGGTGATATTTTTTGCCTTGTGACTTGAGTCGAATGAAGCTTGCTCGTACTTTGGATTATGCAGTTAGGTCTGGATTTTGTCCTGTTCTTTTCCATTGTTTGTAGAATTGCTGTTTAAACATAAAGCTGTTGCTGAGCTCAGGGGGTCACCATCTTCTCGTGCGTTCCGAAATCCTTATTTTCTTTGAGGCTACAAATTTAGAAATTGTGACGAGCCATCTGAAGGTAATATTGTGAAGGTAATAAATAACCAGCCCGAAATTGATCAACTAATGTTGATTAATTTCGGGCTGGTTATTACCTTCGTGTGGACCCTAGTCGAGACGTTGTAGTTTGGAGTCGTAAAAGACAAGTTAATGAAAATTGGCATATGATCACATTGATAGACAGTGTCTGCTGTTGAATCAAGTTCACTGTGGCAATGATAGCACAAGGTCAAGTACACCTCTCGTTGGGAACTTATTAATTAGATAGATTCCTTACGGATAAGGTTATTTAGCATTCTGGACTGAAGATGCAAAAATTGAGGGGATAATTTGAAATATCCACAGATTACGTGCCTTGCCGATGGATGAAGCCCATGAACGAGCCAGTTAGTTATTTCATCGATGGTTTCGGCATTAGGGCCCGAGTGCAGGTGTGCAGATAACTGCAAATCAATGCGGACTGATTTAAATTAACATGACTCCATTAGGCCTTCGAACTTAGTGGAATGACTTTTTTAATTGTGTGGTGTTTTATAGAAGATTCCCACTCCACCCTCTCTTTTGTCCTGTAGGGAGCAAAGAATCATATTATAACCAGCCAAAACTGCAACTGGAAAATTCTCTTCATTATGATCACGCCAAGTTTCTGTTATGCAAAGCAAGTCATAATTGAATGAGAGTAAAAGCTCTTCTATAGTTTCTAGCTTATTAGAATGCTAGGGGCATTCTGATAGAAGATATCCAGGCTTCTGGGGATCTTCCTTAGTACTTTCTGCCTCGGTGCTCTGTTTCTGTACGTTCTGGAGATGTCTCTTTGAGATATCCTCACAGGAATTGTGTATATTCTTCCATCCGAGATGTCCGTGCTGAGTCAGCTAGTAGGGTTGCTGTACCCTTAATATGTCCGTGCAATTTTTCGCTGTGTTGCTGAATCCTCGAGGCGGAGATTAAAAAATGGCCTGATGAGGAGCCCCTGAGGCCAGGTAGATGGCTGAATCAAGATTTTATATTGGGTAATGTTGCAATCTAATCTGAAAGATGAATAGGAAGGCCACTTTGTAGGCATATATCAACAGTTAGGTGTAGATTTGGAATATATCAACAGTTAGGTGTAGATTTTCTTTTAAACCATTTTTAACCTGTTCTGAGGTTGTTTGGGGAGCCAGTCGTGAAATGAACAGGCTTATGCGAGTGAGTTGATGGTCAACATGTAATGCTTTCCCACTAGACTGGAGCCAGTTAGTTGGAGCTGTCCCAGTTATATGTGATTGTCTTGAGGTTTATATGTGTCTCCGGTACTGTCCTTGCCTCTTGGGTTTTGTAATTTTCCTTAGCCGTGTTCCCTCCGGATACGTGACGGAATGGCCTAGCGACAACTTTAGCCCAAGAGTGGGGAACAGAGTCAGTATGACGATGACCATCCTTATGGATTTCATGATAGTTTTTAATAACATAATTGGGAGGGCTAGTAGGTGTAATCATGGATCCGTCCGAGGCTCGTGTCAGTGTGTCACTTTGGCGAGGTGTGCGTGTTAGACTTGCTGCTGAAAGAGCTGGGGTATTTTCATTCCCAACATTACTTTTATCAATTAGTTCTTCATAGGTTTTTTTCTGATTCCGCGTTTGGTTCTTTATCGGTGCGGAAGTGCGATGATGTTCAGGTACATAACTTTCTTTAAGTGTCCTACCATCCTGATTGACCGGGTTTATTATTGGGCTGACGCTGTAACTGAGAGGTGAGGTTTTTTTCATTTCATTGGTTAACAGAGAATAGGGAAACGGGAGTCGTACATGTTGGCCAGGCTTCAAAGGGATACAGTTCGCGGTCATGCTCTTAAATACTTCAAGTTGGCTTTTCATTTGGGATACTTCTTGCAGGATCTCTATGTTTTGCACCCGTAGGAACTGACTTTCCGTGAAGGGGTCAGTGACGGATTCAAAAATACTTTACCTCTTGCCAAACGTGATCCTTGCATTATCTGTTTATAGGACTGTGATAGTTCTCATGTGCTCAATGGTGATATCTGAAAGGCTTCTAGATATTAAATCATTGATGATTACAGTACTTGGTTCACCATCAGGCTTTCGATCATAATGGTTTGTGCGCTGGATTCCAGAGACGCGATCTCGGTTACATTTTCGTTAATAATATAATCATGAAGAGTGATCAGGCGGTAATGACATCAGTGATGGGTAGGGCTCGCAATACTAGTCAAAATTTTAATACTTTTCGGTATTTCGGTATTTTTAATTTATGAAAACTTCAAGTTGGCTTTTCATTTGGGATACTTCTTGATTTATGAAACTTTTTTGGAATACCGGTATTCCAAAAAATTCGCAATCAATTTTGATGACAGGTGCAATGACAGGTGCAATAAAGTAAGGAAAAAACAAGTCTTTGAATTCACGTTTTAAATCAAACTTTTATTACAATAATAAATATTCTATCAAAAATTATTAAACATACAGTTATTCTAAAAACAAAAAAATAAGCATTCACACTACCTGTCCGAATAAAATGAGCTCTTAAAAAACTCAATAATGTTATCGTTTGAACTGGATCTAATTTGGTACATATTTAATTAGCGGCAGAATGCCCTTTAGGATTCTGTGCTGGTTGTTGCTCTGTACTGAGATAGTTGTAGACGAGTGTGTTTAATACCCCCCTTATTCCTTCATCTTCAAAAAATCTAATTTCCTTTTTATTAAAAATTAAAAATTTTCCTTTTTTACTTTCTTTCTGAAAGTAACTGTCAGAAAGGAACTGACAGTTAAGCTTGGTGAGGAAACCAAAACTAAGTTGTGGGGGGGGGGTTATTTATTTATTTATTAATATTTATTTCCCTGTACCTTAGTATCGCCTTCAGTGGCCATTGTTATGATTTTCGTACAGCAGCTCCCCTCAAGCACTAAGCCCCGCAAGCTACTTGACTGCGTTAAAAAATGAGAATTTCCAGCAGCTGAGGGATATCCCCCCCCCGACACACGAGTATATATATTTTATGTGAGCTGTCAGTTTCGCAAAAGCAATGACACAAATGTCATTTATCATACAAATTTACTTACAATACACAACTGGTGTTCATTTACATCTAATCTATTATTTTTCTCATTTAATCTGTTAATACATGCTATTATTTTCATAAAATTTCTCACAATTAACAATCTCAACTCTCTTTTTTTTTTTGATTTGGTAGTTGTTGGCGCATCGGCTTCTGTGGCCATATTGCACCTCCCAAGGTTTTTGCAGTACTTTGATCCAAGCCCGAGGCGCGAATCGAACCCGCGACCTTTGGGTTGCCGGGTAGGTACTTTACCCACTCGGCTAGCCCGGTCGGCCTCAACTCTCTCTACAGCTTCAAACACTAAAGTAATTCAATCTTAATCTCTTCCTCATATTTCTTTCAATCACCAATATCAATTCTCTTCACAACAGCAATCCATAAGATGCTAACTTAATGCTAACAATTCCATGTTATCTCTCTTAATTTAGCAATATAAATTTTCTTTACAACTTCAACCAATAAACCAACTCAATGCTAAACATTTCCTTATTTCTCTTGTTTCTTCAACTTCAACTTTAATCTAAAATAATCTCCCATTTTATCTAAGTATCGTTTCCAAAACAACACAGTTCAGGAGATTTATCTTCCTTCTCTTTCACCGTTGAATTCCTTGGGGTTCTCTCTCTCTCTCTCTCTCACACACACATACACACACACACACACACACAGGTGAACTCTGCGTCTCTGCTGTATAGCTGTTCCAGTACTGTCTTATTTCGGGATTTTGAGAACAGTTCTCTGTTAATACTGAAGGAAATTAAAAATTACCACAACATTAGTAGAAGCCAGGGCACTATCTGACTGGCTTGTTATTCAACTTCCGGATTAACTTCTAGCACAGGAACATGCCCGGTGGAACCCTTCACTATACAGCTGGCCACTCCCAGAACTACCACTGGAAGACTGCAACCCCTCCAGACTACAACCACGAACCCCTCTTTTGGTGCGAGCACCTTATTTATTTCCTTCTCATTTATTTATTTATTGATTGAATTGATTGCCAGTTACGATAGCCCTTGTACTACTTTTTTATTTGCAAACTTATGTGCAAACCCCATAGGGATTTGCACATAAGGGTTTGCATATAAAAAAAGTAATTTAAACCTGACCCTATCACGGTGTTATTTTTTAAACTCACTCTTCTTCCTTTGGTGGGAAAAACAGAATATTTTCCCGCAAAACGAAATGCTTTCATCTTTTACCTCAAATTCACTTGTTCACAATACCTTTGAACTGTTTCACACCGACATCCTTTCCCAAAATGCAGTGTGTCATATCCTCAAGTAGCAGTGTATTAGAGGGATTAAACTATTGTTCAGAAGCTTTTAATTTTAATCCTTCCGCACCTGCCATATCATTATCACCATATTCCTTAATTGCCCTACCTGGCCTGCTGCCACTAATGGAAATATTTCCGTAATGATGTTTTCGTTATTCCTTAAGTGCTTTACTTCCACACACTATACTTACTAAGAGAAATCTTACAAATATATTTGTAAGATTTCTCTTAGTAAATCATGATAATTATTTTTTTAAATTAGTACTGGAAAACCGGTATTTTTGTTTCAATACCGGGATTTGTATAAAGGAAAAAAAATGAGCGGGATCCCGGAATCTCGGTATTGTAAGCCCTAGTATTTATCGAGGTCAGTGGCCCTACTATCTACTTTCCGTGGATTTACAGATTCATTATCTACATTGATTAAGCTGTTTCTGTTACAAATATCGCATGTTAATCTTTTTTGTCGTTCTTTTTCCAATTCCCATAACGCTGTGGGGGTGCACGGCTTACAAAAACCACTTTTGCACAAAAGGCAACTGAGAAATACAATTGATTTCACATTACAAATTGCACAGATGCTTTGGTTGTTTGTCATTTTAATGTTTAATGTTCTGTTTCTATAGCTTTAAGTTCAGTTTCCACAAAGCCTGATTGAAGATAAGGCTAAACCAAGAGAGTGTCCCGTTAAGTGAGCTGGAGGCAAAAGATAATTATATCCCCTTTTAGCAAAGGAATTAGTGTACTTCTAATAGACTAACAACTAATAACCCAGCTTCTACTATCTTAGCAACAGTCTTAATCAAATTAATATAAAAGATCACCTGGTAACCATTAAGTTCAGTAGACGTGACCATCAGCTCCACGACAACGAGACGAACCATTTGACATAAATTTCATACTTGCGAAAATAAGAATCACTTTAAAATTGCATATTACACGAAGAGCTCACTTAACGGGCAGCCTACACGGAGGTAGAGAGGCCTGCGCGCAAAGTACTGTTGGGTTAATGCAGGGAGGGTGGCTTTTTCAAAGAATTTTAATAAGGAACAACTGATCGATCTGGGCTGAAAGTCTGAAGAGTCTTAGGATTCTTTTTTGCACCTGCTTCACAAAGTAGTGATTCCACCTCCCGGCGGAGGACTACATATTTCAGGATATTTCGGAATATGTGAAACAACATCGAAAATATAGGCGCCGCATATTTTTAATATAAATATAGAGAATCCGTCGGGGCCGATCGTAGATTTGTCAAGCAGGGAGTTAATAGCATTGATGAGATCTTCTCTAGATATAGTGACGTTGGATAAAGCATTCCAACAAATTCCGGCTCTCGCTAAAATATGTTGTGCCATATCCTCCAACTGATATTCTTGGACATTCATAGCTTTACCTTCAACTGGCAGTCTTTCAAAGCACTCCTTAGCCCATTGTCTGAATGTGGTTTATTCCATCCCAAATTTATTTGGTTCACAATTCTTTTCTAATGGCGTAGTTTTCTAATAACATCTTCATAGCGTGCACGTCGTTTCTTTTTCAAGAAAATTGCTCTTTTTTCCTTGCAGTCCGTGACGGGCATGCCCTGCTGACCGTGAGTAGAATTGTTCTTTGAATTGAGTCCAGCTTAAATCGGTTGCGTGCAAGAGTATCCCTGGTGTATAAAGCAGCTGTGCCATAGGTGAAAATGGGGGTGAATATGGCCTTACAGCTTAACGTCAAGGCCCGTAGGTTGAGGTCCAAGTCAACTCAACTAATTCGGGCAATCCCCGAATTAGTTGAGTTGAAGCGATTTGCCCGCTTCTCTAATTTTGCAAGAGTATTGTTTGTGCGTTTCTCCACCATATTGTCAGAATATATTGTATTAATAGATTGTTCTACATATGCAAGCAATCCTTCAAAACAAAATGCAAGCAATCCTTCAAACCAATGCAAGCAATCGTTCAAAAAAATTTATAGAACACGTCAAGATTACCACAGCAGACCTAGTGAATGAGATAGAGATAATTTATATTAAATCATCTGAAGAATAACAAACCTATTCCATCGAAGTATAATATATATATGAAGCTAAGAAGAAAGAAAATAATAAATGATAATAATAAATAATAGTTGGAGAAGGGCGTTACTTGTTGGGTAAACATTAGTTTTTTCTATAATGATCACTCGGCAAAGGTAAAGAAAGCCCACACGAGAAGCACGCAAAAGTTCGATGAAATTTACCGGTAAAAGTACTTTGCTGTAACGGCATTTGTATTGTTGCTCGCTCAGTAAACATACAGTGGGTTTTATCGGTCAGGAGTAGAAATTGAATCCCATGGGAGTTTGAAACCCTCCCGAAGTGGAGGGGGTAAACTGACCTTTTTTTGTTTATAATCACTGGTGGACTAGTGTATAGATTGTTTATTAATGAAAAAAAAGGCAAAGGTAAAAGAAGCCCACAAGAGAAGCACAGCAAACTTCGAAAAAGTTTACCGGTTAAACTACGTTGCGAACATTTTTTTACGACGCCAGAACTTCCAATATGACTCTGTTCGTATTCAATTAGTTAATTGAATACTCTGTTCAATTAGTTAATTCAATTAGTGATTCTAAAGAAAAAAGGTCAGGTTACCCCCCTCCACTTCCGGAGGGTTTCAACTCCCGTGGGATTCATCTTCTACTCCAGACGGATAACACCCACCGTCTGTTTACCAAACGAGCAACAATACAAATGCCGTTACGGCAAAGTACTTTTACCGGTTAGTTTCATCGAACTTTTGCATGCTTCTCGTGTGGCGTTCTTTACCTTAGCCGATCACTCTTACTCACTCAATACTACGTGAATATTAAAATAGTTTGTTTCCTGTGGTATAACAGTTATTGTTACAGAAAAACTATATTTCGTGGAAAACCACCACGTAACGTCCTTCTCCAACTATATTAGTTCTAGGTATGAACCAACTACAGTCCGTCAGATTCACCAATTTGAAAATAAATTACCTTAATGTTCACGTGGTTTAAGTTTGATCATTATAGAAAAATTATATTTCATAATAAATTGTTTACTAAACATCAGCTCTCGTACATCATACTATTATGTCCTAGCGCATTATGGCCTGCATAGTTCATGCCGAAAAAAACTCCAATACAGCCAACCAAACAGCATTCGAACGCTTAAAACTGAAGAATGTATTGATAGAGTGATTGAATTTTTTGATTGCATTGGGATAAGCGTTTTTTGCTGTTTTTTTCAAGGAAATTTCACCTCATATCCTGAGACCGCTCTCCGTCTACTCAGTATAAATAATAAGCTTTTACCAGTTTATAAATTTAATTTAGTATTTTACATGTACATCGGCCAATTGTAATATGAGTTTAGTAAATATTATTATACTATGCTTAATAATCTGTATATAAAAGTTTCATATTTTTTATTTAACTTCACACACAATTGCAGTATAATTATTACAATCACCTATTGCATGCTTTTTAGCTGCATTTGATTAAGTCATTTAAAGCCATTTTAATTATGCAATAAAATGATATTTCTAGCACTGAAGATTCATGTCAGTCCTAAGACTAAAGAAGTACTGGACAGTTTTAAAACATTTCGTCTGGAACTCCGTGGTGAAATCGAAGTGAAGGTAAGTGAACAATAAAAAGTTAAAAAATATCACTGTTGGCATACTGATGTAAAATTTGGCTAAGAAATAAACCCAGTTTCAAAATTCAATAAATATTAGATGAACTATGATATGAGTGCGAAAAAAACACCACGCAGAAAAAGTACATTTGATATGATTTGCTTCTGCTTTGAAATGACTCTGAAATCCTATAGAAGAAACCAAATATATCTTTATAATTATTTCTCTAAATACATTTCAAAATGTTCGTTGTATTGATTATATGACGTTGAATGTGGCATTCGAAACCTTGGCTTCCATCCTGATTTCATTTCAATCTAAAATTTCTACTTTTTTTTTTTTTTTTGGAAGTGCAAGTTGATTGGATTTTTGGTTTTATTGGCGCAAAAACAACTAAGGTTATACTGCGCCAGGAAACAATTAAAATATCATCAAAGGGAAATGCAGGCCGCCTTTTATTGTTACAAGATAGTTTTAAATTCAATTCTTAAAATTTTCCTTAGAGACTTCGTTGTTCTACCCGGATACACCTTTTGGGGGTTAGTGTTTTTTTTTTTTTATTATTATCTTTGTTTCATATATCCCTATTTTTTTAATATTTCCTTTTACTTACAATTAAACTATCCCTTTTTGATTAGTTCCCCTTTAAAATAAACTCCCCACTTGCGCATCTGACCATTACCTTCTCAGAATATTTCAGGTTCAAGAGGAAAGCTCTTGGTATATATATATATATATATATATATTATTCTTTTGTATTATGATGGTTCAATTCGTATTTTATTTTTAATATTCTATTATAGTAGTTTTATTTAATTTCTTTCTAGCTTTTTCTGTTGTCCCAGTAGCTGTTTTAGCAATGCATGGGTACGAACACAGTACCTATTATTATTCTTTTGTATTATCATTCTATTGTGGTTTAATTCGTCTTTGTTCATCATTAATGTCATTGTTTTACGCCATGATGGCTAATTAAACATTATCCGTGCCGGTGTTTTTTACCTATAGGTATTATAGTTAATACATTACTGGTCTTTAAGCTAGCCTATTCTCGGTTATCTTAATTACCCGCGGCCTATACATTTAGGATTTTGCAACTTGTTGCGTATTGCTAAAGAAATTACCATTAACAGTTATTGATGAAAAACTGTAGCAATAGGCAAATTATCAATACTATTTTATAACTATATAATATTATTTATACATTTTTATACATTTTTGTATTACATCACATGGACGTCAATCCCCTACTTCATCGGGGGCTTTGAGTGGATTGATGACCCATTCGATGTAATGCATTTTTTACTTACCCGTTTCTGTTTGCATCTATCACAGCTTTGCTATTTTATTTAATTCTAAATTCTAAGGTTCTTTTTGAATTTTTTTTTTTTTTTTGGACTTATGTTTATCTTATTCTTCTTAATTGTTGTTAGTTAAATTAGTATTATTTATCATGAATTAAATTAATTCTTTATAATCTCTACAGCAACTGTGATAGAGTACACAAAGCCCTACGGGTAAGTTTTTTATATTGCAATACTATTACTTACTTGATGTGTTCCAGTGGAGGTCGTAGAGTCGAAAAGGGAAAGTTTCTCGCCCTTAACTTGTTTTAAGGATGGCTATTTTTATGGCGCAGTCGCATTAACGTTTCACTGTGTGCCGATGGTGTATTGGCCGAAGTCCCCGATTTTCAAGCCAATGTCTATTATGGTGGTTTTGTTGTTGGTTCGATGAATTTATTTATTTGTGTATTTACATTTGTTTTATGCCTTACCTCGGACAGTGCCGGTACCGCTTTTCCAAGGCGTAACAGCACTTATTTGTCCAGAGGCAAAGCTATATACATATATACAGTCAATCCTCGTATGACACGTGTTTGCATTACACGAATTCGATCATACACGATTTATAAATAGGGGAACGTTATCTTATATAACACGAACCGAATTCGCTTATACACGATTCGCCTTTGTGTTTACAAGAAATGGCAGTCGAACGCGGAATCTCCCCAACTGAACGCAACACGATAGGAACGAAGAAGATTCTGAAAATGTATTTATGTGTTTTATATCAGTGAAGGGGAAACACATTTCACCATAATAACGTAAAAACCAACACAATTCTAGTTATCGATATAATAGCAAATGCAATTAGATGGAGTTTACTACCAGTTTATAAAACAGATTCCACTAGCAGAAACGCAACTGGAAATTGTTTTTATTGTTTTATGGTAGTAACCCCTAGAAATGTGCTTTAGTAAAATGTGAGGTGTTAATAGTGTATCTCGGCCTTTACAGTGTTGTTTATTCAGTTGCTACACGCGCGCAGCTTTGTTTATGTGTATTAAGCGTGTCTCCTCGTTTTGTAATTGTGCTTTAAAAATGAGTAAAATACTTAAAAGGTGTGAAAAGGAAGCGTCCTGGCGAAGACACTGCAGATTCAGAGAGAAAAAAAAGATGCAATATCGATAAACAGAGGCGGACTGGGTCAAAAATTCTTACCGCGGAAAATTTGTAGTGGCCTCATACTACGGTATATGGCCAAAATCACACCGGCCTCCGGCCCACCGTGGTTTCCCCCATAAGGCTTATGGCCAGTCCGCTTCTGTCGATAGAGAAAAAATATGAAATTGTCAAACGCTTTGAGCGAAATGAAAGACCATGTGATATTGCACGTGCTTTCAGACCTAAATGAGGCAACGCGGAGAATTATAAAGAATGCAGAGAAAATAAAAACAACTTTCATAGCGGGAACAACTCAAAGTGTAATTAAAATCCATTAGATTAAGACACGAAGAGATGGAACGGCTGTCATCTCTGGATAGAAAATCAAACAAAAAGCAAGTTTGCTTACGATAGAAGCAAAAGCATTAGCAACATTTTATTACGACTTACGTATTATAATTTATACTTACGTATTATAAAATACGTAAGTATTTTATTACGACTATTTTATTTAATATAATAAATTTTTTACGAATAAAATACGTATTTTATTCGTAAAAAATACTTTTTTAGTATTAAAAAATACTAAAAATACTTTATTATAATATAATATTTTTATTACGTATTTTAATCGTTATAAAATACGTAAGTATTTTATAACGATTTTATATCGTTATAAAATATATATTTTATACAGTTATTTTATATCGTTATAAAATATATATTTTATACAGTTATTTTATATCGTTATAAAATATATATTTTATACAGTTATTTTATATCGTTATAAAATACTTACGTATTTTATAACGATTATAATACGTAAGTATTTTATAACGATTAAAATTACCCGATTATTTATTGTGTTTGGTAATGTTTTGGTTCCAAATGTGTGTTCAATCTTGGGTGGTCGGCACCTAACCCTACTTTTCCCATAGATCCTAGTTTATATTGCACGATTTTGCATTGCACGAGGATTTCTAGGAACGCAACTATCGTGCTATACGAGGACAGACTGTACAGCCTCTTACTATGGGGGGGGGGGGTCAATTTTGGCAATAGGTCGTAGTGCAGTCAGGCGACGAGCCTCGCCTGAGTGCAATAAACCTAGTAAATAAGGGGATACTCTTCTGAGTAATTACTATTTTATTTTTATTTTTAGTTGGTTTTTGATAAATGTATGTGGGGGGTCTACATTGGGGTGGTGTTTTCTAATATTTGCGTATATGGCAGTTTTTATGTGATATCTACTGTATTGTTTGGGAATTTTGTTTCTATCCAGTGTTTTGATGAGTTTTTGCTATTTTTTGCTATTGCTATTTTTCCGCTATTTATATTGTTGCATATTTTTAATAGTCTGTTTGTTTGATTTCTTATGGTATTACCATGTATATGCTTTGATATGTTACTTTCCCAGTGTGTGAGTTTTATTGTTTCGAAATTAAAATGGTCTCTTTTATCATGGTGATGTGTATATGTTTTGTCTGGGTGGATGGCAATTTCGCTGTCTAAGTAGACAGCTTTTTGGTTGTTATCTGGATTTGTACATTCAATTTTTAGGTCTGCTGGGTAATTGTTCTTTGCTACATTTATAAAGTTGTCATGGTTGATCACGAGTACGTCATCTATATATCTGTAAAATTTTATATTGTCCGTAATGTTACTTTCATAATGGTGCAGGTAGAGGTTAGCCATGGCGCATGAACTGCTGGATCCCATAGCTATCCCCCTGCTTTGAATATACATTTTGCCTCCTATTAGAATGTAGTTTCCTTTGACACTGATTTTTGTGATGCCATTCCAGTATTGTTTTTTGCATTGTAGTATGCTGTGATATTTTTGGTAATATATCTGTAGTACTTCTATTAGGTTGTCGTGCGCTATGCTTGTAAAGAGGTTTTTGAAGTCGTATGTGTTTATACTTTTAATATTATTGTTTTGTTTTTTTAAGTCGTCCAAATATTCTTTGTTGTTGTTGATAATTCTGGTGTTTTTAATTTCTTTGGTGATGTTTTTTAATTTGTCTTCCATGATCTTACTGGTATACTTGATATAGCTGGTTTTTTTTTTTTTTTTTTGATAGATGCAAACAGAAACGGGTATGTAAAAAATGCATTACATCGAATGGGCCGTCAATTCACTCAAAGCCCCCGATGAAGTAGAGGATTGACGTCCATGTGATGTAATACAAAAATGTATAAAAATGTATAAATAATATTATATAGTTATAACATAGTATTGATAATTTGCTTATTGCTACAGTTTTTCATCAATAATTGTTATAACAATTTCTTTAGCAATGCGCAACAAGTTGCAAAATCCTAAATGGCCACGGGAAATTAAGATAACCGAGAATAGGCTAACTATAATACCTATAGGTAAAAAACACCGGCACGGATAATGTTTAATTAGCCATCATGGCGTAAAACAATGACATTAATGATGAACAAAGACGAATTAAACCACAATAGAATGATAATACAAAAGAATAATATATATATATATGATTTGATTTCCTTTTTTTTTCTAGGCTGAGTGTTCAGAGTAACAAAAAGACACTAATTATTGAATAATATTGTTCATTTACATATTTACATAAATACATCAAAACCAAAATCATTAAACTCAAACACATGACAAGATAATCTAATCTCATCTTCTTATATATATATATAATAATCAAAATTCCCGTTTCAAGAACTGATAATGTTTCTTCCTCCTTACACCTGAGTTCAAATAACTTTCAAAAAATCAGTTAACATTCTCTTTCCATTACAAAATCAGTTTCTTACTCCAAAATTAGATTAAACTTCTATGCTCTTAATTTCTGGATAAATTGTTACCCCCTTTTCTAACAGATTATAATTTACAACCTTCTTCATACAGGTAATCATGCCACTACCAATTTCTACAAATAATTACTAGATAATTTGATAGCTATGATCATTTATCTATCTCTTCACATTCCTTTCCAAAAATTTCGTTAATCATAATGTTACACAGCGACTACTAGCAAATATCAATCTCCTCCTTATTCCTTCCTATATATATTTAATCATGCATCATTTAAAACCATTAATAACAAATATCTATCCCTTTCTATTATTTTCTACATATATTTATCATTTGAAACCATTAATAACAAATATCAATCCCTTTCTATTCTTTTCTACATATATTTAATCATGCATCATTTGAAACCATTAATAACATGTATCAATTCAAAATATCCCTTTTTATCCCCTTCCAAAATATCATTTATCTAATATTTCCCCTTTGTTAATGTCTTTCCTTCCTGAGTCTTCTCTAACCTATCTTTACAATTAGGTATTTCTAGTAGATATCTCACAGTATCTTTTAAAAGTCCTGCTGATCAATTATAGGGGTTTCTACAGTTCTTTGTGTGTGTGAGAGTACTTATGTAACTAACCACTTACTTAGTTATCTTGACGGGCTCTGCGGCATGTCTTTCATCTTTCTTGTGGTGAATAGTAGGTCTATTTCATCTGGAACGCATCTCACAAACCCTTGGAGAGTTCGACAGTAGTTATCGGGTTTGCTTCTTGGGTTTCGGGTACCTTTACTCCTTAAGAGCGATTCATTTCATATGGTTAGAACGGTTGTTCTAACTTTTGTTTGACTCCGAACTTTATCAGCTTCAGCACCATTTATCTATTGGGTATCAGACATCTCGTTACTTGATAATGGATTTGATTTCTTCTCATCCTTCGTGAGAGATCCTGCAATGAACTAACTTCTACCGTATTCTGCCTCCTCAACTAATTTAATTGCCTTCTTCTCTTTATTGACAATACGTCGGGCTTCCTTCACTCAAAAATACTGTCTGCTACTGACTTACTGACGGATTGACTAACTGACTGACTGACTCATTGCTACATTTTAACTTAACATTTTAACTCTGCTCTGCCTAACTCTCTCCTTCCAACCCTTCACTCCCTCATTCAAAAAAACTCTGTTTGCTTCTCACTGACCCACCGACTTCTGCATCTCAGCTTCATCTTTCCACTTACTCGACTGCCTCTCTCACTAACTTATTAAATCAACGACTTAACTGTTCACTTTCATCTTAAAGCTTATCTACCCCTCTTACTAACTGATTACACATTAAAACTTAGCCACTTTTCTCCACCGGCTACTCCATCTAAAGAAACTCTTTCTTTTCTTTTTTCTTCTCCAACTCTGATTCACCAACTCATTACACTAACTAAAATCTCCATTTGTTCTTACTAAACCATTTTCACTGACACTAACAAAAAACTCAACTCTGTGTGCCTGTCTCCAACACCTTCGCTCTCTTTTTGTTCATACCTTCCTTCATCTTACTCCCGAGTCTGCCACGCCTATTACCAGTGACTCCTTCCCATCCTATACTCACCCTCAGATTCTTCTCCTTTCATTTGTTAGAAGATCCCTACTCAGCCTGCCCAGTAACACGTGTTTCAATACACCCACTTTTACTATTCTGCCGGATATGGTGCTATACGGTGTGCCCTTTGATGTTTGCTGATTATCCCAAATAAGAATGCTCCCCTCTCGTTGTTTGTTTGTTGTTTGTTATTTGGTTTTTAGGAGCATTAGCAACTAAGGCCATATTGCTCCGGGATATGCGGTGGTCTTTCCTTGACCTTTCCGCATCCTCCGTATTTGGTAGTGACGGGCTCGAGCCCCGGTCTAATTAAGAAGCGTGTGCTACGCACTGCTGCTCCTTCCCACCTGGCTACGGAGGCGCCCACCCCTCTCGTCTAACGCGTTTGACCCTGTAACGTTTTAAAAACACAGCTCACATTTAGTGACCACACCATCTATTTAAAGAAACTTAAATGCTGGTCAAGAAACCGCTTCTTGTTTGCGCCTGACGGTATCCTGTTTGAAGTAAACTATCCCAACTAAGTTCAACCCCGCATAAACCTTAATTCGGCTGTTTGTGCTTGGACCCATGCTGCTTTACACTAGTTTTCTACGTTTATTCCCCGCTTATAACGGAAGTAAATGGATCGACCCTGCCTTTACTACCCATTAAATTTTTATTTCATACTGAATAGTTCTTATTATTGAAATCAGACGATATTACTATCTTATTCAACTAGCAAAAAGAATTCCTATTCCTCAATTAATAAAACCAACTTCTTATTACGTTTATTCTGTAAGATTTTGTATCTTACAACCTCGATACGTGTATGGAACCTGGACATACCTCGATCTCTGTAAGGAACCCAGATATACCTTCATCTCCATATAGCACTTATTTCGATCTCTGCCCGGAACACGGTTATACCTGTACCTTTCACTAGTAAGTCCTGGTTCTTCTCTCTTTTGCCAGTGAAAAAATACATTCCTTGTTCCTTTTACTCATTCTCTTCAGCGCCTCAAATGCCTTTATCAGGATCCTCCCATGATGTGTAGTTGTCGAACTTTGCAGTCTGCACTTTTTAAGCCGTACTTCATACGGAAATTTATTAGTACTTTTTAGAATCAGCGTTAGTGGAGGCATACTACGGAAGAAAGCAAGCTTAAACAGCATCAGCCGAAAAAGAAATGAAGAAAGAAAGAAAATACCTCCTATTTCACCCATCCGTTATTTCCAAAAGTTTTTATACTACTTCCTTGAATTTATTTAAGCTATCAACTTCCACAACGTCAGACGGAAGTTTATTCAAGCAATCAACAACCCGCTGGCTAAAGGCAAATTTCTGCATGTCTATTCGACAACTGACTTTCCTCAATTTCAGTTTATGCCCCCTCAGATTTGTAATCTGAGCGAGTGGAAAAATCCCATCAGCGCTCAGTTGCTCAATCCATTCAAAACCTTATACAACTCAATCAGATCACCTCGCAGGTGCCTAGTCTCCAGATGGTGAAATTTGTAGAACTTAAGTCTTTCTTCGTAAGAGTATCCCTTCTAGCAACTGTACATCCTTCCTAAAATAAGGCTTCCAGATCTGTTTGCAGTACTCAAGGTGTGACATGACCATTTCCTTCTACTTATATAAGGCAATAGTCAGGGGATAATCACCTCCTCATCCTATCTAGCAAAATTCCTGTATATCATTGACAAAACCCCATGAGCTATTCTTTCAGCCTGTCTGAATTGCTCAAAAAACTTCATATCTCACTGCATAATTACCCCAAGGCATCTTTCTTTCTCCACTACCCTGAGTATAACACCACACAGTTGGTACATTTCTCTGCGGTTATTGCTACCCATATGCAGTACTTTGCATTTGTCAATGTTAAGCCGTAGTTTCCACTTATCAGCCCATCTGCCCAACTTTTCCAGATCCTGTTGCAGTAGCATACTGTCATTAACAACCCTAGTAGGGTTACCTTACTAACCTTTTATTATTATTATTATTATTATTATTATTATTAGCCATATGGTACAAGGAAGCCTGAGGCTTATGCTGCACCAGCCAAAAAAAAAAATTCCCGAGTTAGCCCCCTCTGTGTGTGTGTGTGTGCGTGTGTGAGAGAGAGAGAGAGAGAGAGAGAGAGAGAGAGAGAGAGAGAGAGAGAGAGAGAGAGAGAGAGAGAGTGTGAGAAAAAGGTATCACCAATAAAGAGAAGAATGATGATATCCAGCTCAGGACCCTGGGTTTGCCAAGCCCATACTCACCAGATGTGAGCCCCCGGGTTTTACCCTTCGTTGCCTTTATCTGAACCCTTAGTTGTATACAGGTGATCCAAAAGTCAGTAAACAATTAAAGAATCGGTATTTCAGTGAATTTTTGACGTATGGTAACGAGATTAGCGCAGAAATGCATAGAATTACGTGGTTTTTTTTCCCAAAAGAATGTCAAAATTAGTTCCAAATATGTCCACCAAGTGGCGCTGTACCATGAATGACGTTGAACAAGTATCTGCTATAATGGCATTGCAAGAACAACAGCTAAGCAGTTTAGTGAACGTTTTGGAAAGAAAAAGAAAAGAAGCTAAACGGTCATGTTATCATTACCGGATAAAGCACTGTTGGTGAAATGTTATTACCTTAACGCTGAATCTGCAACTGCAGCTTTGCGATCTTTCCGTCAGCTGAAGGGTATGCGACGTGGTAAACGACCAATGACTGTTGCAGGACTAAATATGATGATTAAGAAATTTGAGACCACTGGTTCGTTACAAGATCGTCCACGAAGTGGAAGACCATCAACATGTGCTGCAACTGCGGCTGCAGTTGCGGAATACATGGGTATTCTAATGGCATCATCATCACATGGAGAAGCAAGCTCTCGTGAAGTTTCACGTCGAACTGGCGTCCCATATGGGAGTGCCCCGGTACCATTTTGGCGGTCTGGGTGCATAGTGTTCTTATTGCTTTGATCTAGCGTTAATTATAGTGATCTTAGTGCTTCCACAAGAAACTTCTTGTTTTACTGTGCAGTGACTACTGCTATCTGGTTGGCCTTACTTCCACGGAGCCCGAGATGGGCGACCAAGCGAGTCCTGGTCGGCTAAATAGGTCTTGACTAACGGACTTGGTTAGTCTAAAGAGATTGTGTAGTGTGGCTCTCTTGGGTACAAATATTGTGTTACCATAAACTGTTTATTTTGTGTTGCAAAATGTCAAAAGAACTGACAGCAGCTCAGCCACGTGCTAAGCGAAGTCTGACTAAGTTATCTTGTAAGGAGATGGACGTTCCGGTGTGCGACGATCCAGTTATTAACCGTGCATGCTGTATGGAAGAAGAAACTTCCAACGAGTCATCAGTTATCGAGTCGGTGGAGAGAACTACCGCGAAGCGGCTCAGAGAGGACTCCTCCGATGAGGATGGAGTTCCCCAGGAAAACTTAAAGCAATTGAAGGAAGTTCGCAAATAGCTCCACGATTATATGTTCAACGACTCGAACAAAGTAAATAGAGTGGCGATATATAAAATCCTTAACATGTGGGACTAACTGGAAGCAAAGGCTATAGATTTATATGCCGAGAACCAGTCGCTCAAGGCGATGTTGAAGATGAGTCAATTATTATTATTTATTATTATTATTTTTATTATTTTAGGGTTTCCCGTAATTAAATATTTGTGTCTGTAAATTGCGTATGTTCTATGGTTGATTTGCCTGTTTTGCTGGACGAAAAAAACCCAGTTACTCGGGAGAAAACCTTGCTATCTACGCCTGAGACCAACTAACTCAACCACGGAGTGAAAAAAGCCCATTAAAGTTCCTCGCGTCATCGAGGGGATTCGAAACCAGGTCTTTTCCACCCGGTGTGGGGAGGACGGTGACGATACCACAGTGCTACCCGCGCAGACTTGAAGATGAGTCAGTCCTCAGTCAACGTAGTGCCTACTTCGTACGCAGACGTCGTGCTAAACCAGACGAGCTTACCACCTAAGAAGGCCGAAGTGCACGCCGTGTTGATAAAGGCTAACACAGATTCTCTAAAGACCAGTGAGGATGTGAAACAAGTTGTTTTACAGACTGTAGAGCCTGTTCTTAAGAGTGTCAATGTTCGTCGTTTGAGAACTATCAAGGACACTGGAGTTGTGCTGGAAGTAGCCAGTAAAGAATATGCTCAAAAGATTTTAAATGTGAAACAATTAAAGCAAAGGGAATGAAAACTGGAGTCCCTAATAAGTTAGGCAAGCGCCTAATTTGTATACGACGTTGATCCAGAAGTTGAAAAAGCTGATTTCCTATCTGAAATGTTCGAACAGAACTTCAGTTCTCGTAGGATTGATAGAGCTCAATTCCAGCAAGTGTTGTTATCCGGTCTATTGCAAAGGTTATAAACAAAGATACCAAAAACTGGATTACTGAGGTTCCCACAGAGTTGCGGAACATCCTGATCGAGAACGGCAGAGTGTTCCTTCACTGGTCGTCGTACAAGGTTCGTGACATTTTTCTTACAATCAAATGTTTTAAGTGCTTTGCCTTTGGGGATCACGCAAGAAGCTGTAAAGCCAAAGCTGTATGCGGCCACTGTGCTGGTAAGGGACACTTTCAGAGGGACTGCCCTAAGAAGGCCCAGAAGCCTACCTGTGCGAACTGTTTGAACCGTGGAGGTACTACTGACCACTAAGTGCGTAGTAGGGATTGCCCTATCTACAAAAGTTACCTAGAGGTGATAAAAAGCAAAGTTGCTTATGGAACAGCTCCATAGGGACTTACTCTGATACAGTTCTCTTTTGGTCAGATCTCCTGCCGCTCAACAGGCAGTGTTGGGTTCCTTCTGACACCCCCGATGTGTGCTGCTTTTTGTAGTTCTCAGTCTCAGTTTAAGCTTGTGTGAATTGTATAGCCGTATATAAGTAAGTAGTGCTTGGAGCACTACTGTAAATAAGAGTATTCCCGCATGTTAGCGGAAGTTAGTTTTGTGTAGCAACTGCTTGTCGTTCAAAATGTACAGTTTTGTGTATATGATAATTGATGTAAATATGGTGCAAATACTGTATATAAAATGTAAATTAGTAAATTAATAAGAGGAGTTTACCTCAATATAGTACGTGGAACACTTCTCGTGGAAGAAGTGTTCCACGTACTATATTGAGGTAAACTCCTCTTATTAATTTACTAATATTATTTTCAACTTAGAACATATTGAGTATTACAGCTCTGATTCATACTATGTAAAATGTAAATACAAATGTATGGGGCATATAGTCATATAATGTAAATGGTGTTCTTAGCTGTGTATATTGTTATACATAAGCTGTAAATATATAAATATATATACAGATGTAAATATGGTGCGAATTATTTGAGTTTTGATAATAGTTCTGATCAGAGCAATCAGATCTTAAATAAAATTGTGTAAATAGCTAAAAATTAAAGGGTAGTAGCGACCTGCCTCCACGGGGCTAGGGATGGTAAACTTTCCTGCTGGATCTCAGCAGGAAAGGCTAAATAGGTCGAAATAGCTAAATTGCATTGTTGCGCCTCTTGCACCAGGAAACGCACCAGAGGAGTGTACATATGATGATGATCCCATATGGGAGTGTGTGGAGAGCACTAAGAGTAGTCCTCCGTAGATATCCGTACAAAATTCAACATCTTCAAGAACTTAGGCGTTCCGATTTTGCAAAGCATTTGCATTATTGGTTTTTTTCAGCGAATTGAAGAACGTTACTACTGGCTGTCAAATGTTTTGTGGACAGATGAAGCCCATTTCACTCTCATTTCACACAGTTGCAGAATTTGGGCGACGGCAAACCCTCGATCTTACACGGAACTTCCATTGCATCAGTCAAAAGTAACGGTGTAGTGTAGATTCACTTCTTTTGTTATAGGTCCATTTTTCTTTCAGGAAATCGCTGGCCCTGTTTTTGAAACTCTCACTGTCACAGGTCAGCGTTATGCCGACCTGTTACGAAACTGCATTATCCATAGCCTGGGGGAAGGCAAGCTTTGGATGTTGTTACATTCATGCAGGACGGAACACCATCCATATTGCTTCTCCTGTGAAACAACTGTTATTCTCAGCGTTTGAAGAGAATCGAGTGATAAGCCGTCGCTTTCAGCATGAATGGCCCCCAAGGTCTCCAGACCTGACGTCCTGCGATTTTTGGTTATGGGGCTACCTGAAGTCACGGGTTTACAGAGATCGCACAACGTCATTGGCAATGCTAAAACACTCTACACGACGACAGGCATCAGAGTACAGAGTACAGAGTATTTTTTGGGTCTAACGGCACCAGGGATTTACCCCATCTCCGCGTATGTTCTTTGTATCGAGGACAGTACTCTGTCAAGGCCAGAGGTTTAAAAGTGTGTGGATCATGTATTGTGTAATATGTTGTGCCCCTTGTTCGTCTGGCTTGTTAGCCGCCAGGCCCCAGATGGGACCTGTCGTTTACCTACTCCGCCACGTGGAGGCCAGCCAGGTGTTCCCTTATAGTTTGCTCTGGCAGGTCCTACCACCTATTTTCCTGAGATTTCAGTGGCTAGGACCTTAAAAAAAAAAAAAAAAAAAAAGGAATAGAAAAAAAAATAATAATAAAAAAAAAATAGAAAATAAAATAATAATAATAAAAAAAAAAAAAATCATTAAAATAATAATTCTTCTTTTCTTTTGGGCACAGATGGTACATTATACGCAACTTAGAGGGGCTATACGGGATAAGCGCTGGAGGTAATAATATTTCCTGATCGGTCGGGCATGAATTTTGGTGTTTTAAATGTGTACGTGTGGGGCAAGCGCTGTTGTAAAGAGAAAGAGATGAGAGGGGAGGTGGAAGACTGGGGGGTTTGAAATTGGAAGTAAGGGGTCTATAGGGAAGATGACCCCTGTTGAAATAGTGGGGCATGCCCATGCCCCACCTGAGGAGAAAGAGGGGTGGCAGGAGGGGGGAGGAGACAGCAGGCCGTCCCCTACCCCCCTTGCTAGGGAAAGAGGAGTAAAAAGCAGGCTAGACAGAGCCAGGGCACTATATGGCTGTATGGCATCATAAGATGTAATCTTCAAGGTCCAAGTCCAAGTTGCAATCTTCTTTGCATTGGTTCAGTGGTGGTCCAAGTCCAGAAGTCAGGTCCAGTTCGTCACGCTCATGTGTTGTATCTGCCTCAGGTGGTCACTAGTTCAGAGTTTCGCAGTCTTTCATAGGTTAGTGATATGTGGCAGGGATCTTTGTCTTTCAAAGAGTTCGCGGGCAAAGACGGTGAAGGCCCGGTAATTATCTTCTTCTTGCAATATTATTTCTTCTCGTTTTTTTAGCAAGGACAACTCCTTGCTAAAAACGTGTATATAGCTGACATCTGAGGTCCTCGTAGTTGTCACAGTCATGGATAAGATGTTCCCATGTTTCCTCCTGACCGCAGTTACAGCTCGGGTTGTCAGAGATTCCCAGCTCATGGAGTTTTCCTCTGAAGGAGCCATGTCCTGTAAGAAGGAAGATGGTGTGCAAGCCAGGGGAAAACCAGGACGGGAAAATAGGATATACCCTGCTGACATCGGGTATAAATTTTTTGGTGACTTGCCCTTTTGTGGTAAGATTCCATCTATTTTGCCAGATAGATTGCAGGTGTTCCGTAACCTCTTATTTTCTGAGGATTTGCTTTTTTGTGGATCTGTTGTGTAACCTAGATAAGTTGTGGTTCTTCCTTTCGAATGTTGGTGTAGCAGCCCACAGCGCACAATCTCCAGGTCCAAGGGAAGGAAGCCCGCCAGGACCTGGAGCGCATGGGTGGTCACCGTGCAGCACGCTCTAGTTGTTGTCAAAAGTATGGATCGGTGGATCGACTCCAGCTTTTTCTTGTTGACTGCTGTGTTTGCTTTCTGATACTAGGCACCTGCATCATAGGAAAGGATAGGGATGAAGAGGGCTTTGTATAGAAGAGAGAGGGCCCTCTTCTTTAGTCCCCAGTCCCTCCTGGTGATTTTGGTTATTAGGGCCGAGAGCCTTCTTATTTTCGTTCTGAGATAACAGAGATGAGATGTGAAGTTCAAGTTTCGGTCTAGTGTTATTCCTAAGTATTTTAGTTCCTGTTTGAGTTTGATGGTCGCTCAATTTATTTTGATTAGTGGAGGTCTACCAGGGTCAAGGGCACCCCTGAGGAGTATTGAGTTTGTTTTTTCGGTTGAGATTGTTAGAAGATTCCTCTTGGCCCAATCCTGTAGCATCTGTGTGGCATGATTGCCTATGGCATCCAGTTGAGCCCTGCTGTCTGTTTGCAGTATCATAATCAGATCATCAGCGTATGCCTGTGTAATGACATTTGGAACATCCAGGTTTAAAAACTCATCAAGCACCAGGTTCCAGAGGAGCGGCCCCAGGACGGATCCCTGGGGGCAGCCCCTGTAAACCGGTCTGGATACAGAGGTAAAGGGAGTGCTGATAGTGATTCTTCGGTTTTCCAGGTAAGATTTCATGCAGCGAAATAGATTTGATGGGATTTCAGCCTGTCGGAGCCTGGCCAGAACGCTGGGCCACCAGAGGGAGTCAAAGGCTCCAGCGAAGTCAATTGAGGTGAGGAGGAAATATTTCCTATTACACTTTCTGACTGCATCAATGATCCTCTCGAAGGCATCAGTGGTGGAGCATCCCCTCCTGAAACCAAATTGGTTTCTAGACATCAATTGAGCATTCTGGTAACGGTTTTCAATTCTGTGGTAGATGAGTCGCTCAACGAGCTTGCTCAGCATCGACAGCAGAGCGATAGGCCTGTATGAGCCTGGCATGTCCTGGGGTTTAGTGGGGTTTTTCAGGATAAGTCTGACTCGGGCTGTCTTCCACGAAGTTGGAAAGAAACCCTCTGTGAGGCATTGATTTGCTAGGTTTAATATAGTATCCGGTATAATATCCACTGCCTTTTTTAGTATTTCCGGCTCTATTTGATCTTCATCGGGAGTTTTCCTGTTTTGCATTTTGGCTGCAGCTATGTTGTGTTCCGTTATCGTGAAAGGAGGCTCCACTGTCTGGGTGGAGTATTTATCATTCCCCTCTCAGAGAGTTCTCTGTTCATGCGTGTGTGCCCCAGGGCTAATCTTGGGGACTATTGTGAGCGTTTATATTTTGGCCGACTGGAATAGTAAAAGGTTAGTTTTAATTTTTGAAATTCTTAAGTTGTGTGCTATTTTATATTGTTCAAAGCACGAGTTGCTAGACCTAGATTAGTGCCCTACGTCCACGTCGTCTGGGGCGGGCGGTAAGGGGTGAATCCCCTGCCGGCTGAACGGGCTTATTGAATACTGGTGCAGAGGGTTGCGTTGAAAATTCGCGCGAGTATTTCCGTGCCCTTTCTTGTTGGTTCTAAGCTCTGGGACCCCGGTCCGTTTGACTTGGACTGGGGGACTGTTTTTAAAGTTTAGAATTGCATTTGGAATTGAATTGTTGGATTGTCGCTCCTTGCTCTTCGATATTGTATATAGTTACCATCTGTCGTTATTGACTTTTGGTTTTTAAAGTGTATATAGTGTTCACTTTTATATTATACAATGTCATCTAGTAGTGAGTTAGACCCAATGAGTCAGGAAGTGGTGTCAGCTGCTTCTGAGCTGACAGAAGAAGAACGTGATGAGATAACACAAAGTATTCTCTCACAAGCGCAAGACTTAGCAGAAATTGAAGTTGTTACTGGTTGCTCTCTGTCTGGAACACCGGTGAAGTGTGGATCGTCATCGGTTGGTGGTGCTCCGCGGATAACGCAGGCCGACTCAATTGCTTCTCAATCGGTCATAGAGCCAAACAATAGGAAAAAGAAAATGACTAAGGGAAATGAGTCAGATAGTAGTATTACCAAAAGAACATCAAAGAAAAAGCAGAGAACGGACGAAAAGATAAAATCTAGTCATGAAGATTTCCAGTATGTTCAAAAACAAAGAGAAAGACTATACTCGTTTTTGTGGGACAAATTAAGCAAAGTACCATCAGCCTCTATAAGAATTATTCTGGAAATGTGGGACCAATTGGAAGCAAAAGCGTATGATATATTTACAGAAAATATATTATTAAAAGAAAAGTTAAAGAAAAAGGAAGAAAAGGGAAAAAAGGATTCATATGCAACTGCAGCGAAAAAGAATATTGAGTTCCAAGAAAAGCCATCTAAAAAGATAATACTGAAGGCAGTGTCTCAGAAATACAGAATGAGTGAACAAGTTAAAGAAGATGTTCTAAAAGAAATCCGCCCTATCTTAAAAGATGTTAAGGTAAAGAATATAAGGACAATCAGAGATAGAGGAGTTATAGTGGAGACAGCAACCGATGACGATATTGCTAAGATCAAAGGTTGTTCCAGATTGAACACCTTAGGACCAAAAACTACAGTGCCAAGGCTAATATTGCCAAAAGTCATAATCTTCGATGTAGAAAAAGGAATCAAAAAAGAAGATCTACCACAAGAACTATGGTCAAAGAACTTTAAAGAGATGGGAATGAGCGAGAAAAAGTGTATTGAAGGAATAGAAGTGTTAACAATTAACAGGACAAAGGATAAGGACACAGAGAACTGGATTGTTCAGTTCAGCCCAAATGTATGGAAGAGGGCTAAATGTAGAACAAGATTGTTAATTGGATGGTCAGCGAGCAGGTTCAAAGAGATCTTCCCAGTAACTCAATGTTACAAGTGTATGATGTACGGCCATGTAGCAAAGTATTGCAAGAAGGAGGCGAAATGTGGTCACTGTGGCGAAGCCAAGCACTCCTATAAAGAATGTCCTAACAGAAATAAACAACCTAGTTGTTGTAACTCTAAGAGAAATGGTGTTGGAGCAGAACATACTGCAGTAAGTAAATCCTGCCAAGAATATAATAAAACTCTGGAAATGTACAAAAGAAATATTAACTATGGGTAAAACAAAAATCTTGCAGTTGAATGCCCAAAGAAGTAAAAGTGTTGCTTTACAAGTAAACTATTTAATGGAGAAGGAGGACATGGCTGTGGCATTTCTTCAGGAGCCCTATGCGGTTGGAGAGCAGGTAAGGTGTTACCCGGGATCATATAGAGTCGTTTCGGAAGGTGATTTACCTAATGCAGCTATAGTTGTTCGGAGCAAGCAATTAGTGGTTACAAAAGTGATCACGTTATGTAATAAGAATGCTGTATGCTTAGAACTTATTGGCGACTTCGGAAGGCTCTATGTGGTTGCTCTCTACTGTCAGCATGCTGAAAGTTTAGAAGCAAGCTTGATATAGCTGTGTCATAGCTGTGGATACCAACTCCAACTCTACACTCTGGGGCAGTGAGAACTCTGATGACAGAGGAAATCTACTGGAAGGGTATATCGCTGCAACAGGTGTGGAGGTTATAAATGTACTAGGGCATCCTCCAACTTATAGTACAGTGCATGGCTCATCTTACATAGATGAAACTTTTGTTACAGGAGCAGTAAGAAATAAGATCAAGAATTGGAGAGTGGCAGAGGGCTTAACCACTAGTGATCATAATGCGATTACCTTTGAAATAGATTTGCAGAATGACAAAAGGGAATGGATTAACCTTGAAAGATTTCTAATTAAGGATGCTGCATGGCCAAGATTTGTAGAAAATTATAATAGATTAATGTCGAGTGTTTGCTGGGATGACCTGCTGGCTGAGGATCATGTAAATAAATTAACCAGTGTGATTATACAAGCCTGTGAAATAAGCATGAAGAAAAGAAGTATTACTTCTAGACCTGTCTTCTGGTGGACAAATGAACTGACAGTTTTAAGAAAGGAAGTTAATCAGTTAAGAAGATTATGTCAACGGCAAAGAAGGAATTGTAACTTAGATTTAATAAGTAGTTATATTGATAAGTATAAAGAAAAGAGACGTATCTATGTAAGAGCAATAAATAAGTCGAAATTGTGTCATTGGAAGAAATATATCGAAGAGCAAGGATCTAAAGATCCATGGGAAATTTTAAAATTAATTAACAATAAAAAGAGAAAAATGGATATAACCACAACAATTGGCAGTGAGAATGATCAAACATTAAACTGGGAGCGATCTGTGAACAGGATACTGGACGATCTATTTCCTCCATTGGATAACCAAGAACAAGAACTGAATAGTTTGCACTATGAAACTTTTACAAAAGGCGAAGAGTGTGAATTCACACTACAAGAAGTCCAAGAAGCAATAAGACGGGCAATATTAAAGAAGGCGCCAGGCTTAGATGGACTTGAGGTCGCTTAATGAAGAAGGCGTTTGAACTGACGCCAGAAATATTCCTCGGAATGTATAATAAATGCTTAAGAGAGGGTGTTTTTCCGGGAGCCTGGAAGAATGCACACGTGAAGCTGATAATAGAAGGTATGGATAGACTACTGAATGAGACCGGGGCATACCGACCCATTGCTCTGCTTCCTGTCTTGGGAAAGGTTTATGAACGACTTTGTGTAAGTCGGCTAATGATTAATTATGAGAACAAGTCGATGTCCTCTGGGCTTCAGTACGGTTTTAAAGCTGGAAAGAGTACTGAGGACGCTATATACAGACTTGTCGAGACGGTTGAGGGGAGCAGTGATAGGTATGTTCTGGCAATATTTGTCGACTTCCGTGGTGCATTCGACAGGCTCTGGTGGGAGAGCATCCTTCTCAGGATAAGAGAAACTGGCTGTTCACAAAATCTCTATCAAGTTTACAAAAGTTACTTCCATGATAGGAAAGTTATAATAAGAAATAATTATAGAGAAATTGTTAAGCCAATTCATAGAGGATGTCCTCAAGGGTCTGTAACTGGGCCATATGTATGGAATATGGTATTTGATACCTTTTTACACAAAAGATACGAAGGAGTAAGTATGATAGCATTTGCAGATGATCTGGTAATGCTGATCCAAGCAATCGCTCGTTCTCAATTGGAAACCAGAGCGGAAAGCGCACTGAGTTCGTTGAATGAGTGGACGAAAGCAAATAAACTGGAATTATCCAAAAGTAAAACCGTTCAAATGCTGGTGAAAGGCAAACTAAGCATGAATAGGCATTCTACTGTTCGAATAGATGGAGAGGCTGTGGGTTATGTAAAGGCAACTAAATACCTGGGTGTGCAGTTGGAGGAACGGCTGTTCTTTACTGAGCATGCTAAATATATAAAAGATAAGACAAGGTTGTTATATGCCAAGATAAGAAGGATAGTAAGGACTGAGTGGGGCATTAAGGGACGCTCTTTAAATATGTTGTACCAATGTTTATTTGTCCCGATTCTCACTTACGCATCTGGTGCGTGGGTACAATGAATAGATAAAACCAAGATCCAAAAGCATCTTATACAAGCTCATAGATTTGCCCTCCTTGGTATTACACGTGCATGCAGAACTGTTTCCTCTGATGCACTTCAGGTTCTGGCAGGAAGGAAGCCTGCATACCTTGAAGTACTAATGCAAGGTTTCTTATATTATACCAAGAATAATATAAGGAGAACTATACTGGGTGTGACTTCTAGCCCAGTAGAAAGACATGAATATACAAGAATGGATGTCCGAGAAGAAAAGAAAAGAATAAATATTGAAATTACTGCATTATGGCAAGAAGGCTGGATGCATAGTGAAAAGGGCCGGCAGACTTACATGTTTCTTCCTAATGTGAGAACGGTAGAGACCAGATTTAAACCCTGGTTACAATTTGGCCTTCATGCGGCTTTTCTAATAACTGGACACGGTTTGAAATATAAATTATTTCAGCTGGGATTGCACCATTCCGGACTATGCATATGCGGTGAAAATGAAACATCAAAGCACTCGATGCTAGAGTGCAATGCTTACTTGGAGATAAGAGTAAAATTAGAAACTCTTGTGGGAGAATTAAGTGAGGATCGCTTGGAGGTCCTGTTCACAGATCGTAACAAATTTTCATTGTTCAATGAATTTATAAATGATTTATTTAGAAGAAGAGCTTTTCTTGATAGTAGTGACCCACCTCCCCGTGGTTAGGGACGGGAACTACTCTGATCAGAATACATAGTTCCGAAATCTAAATGTATTGCTCCTCAGAGTAGGCTAAGAGGTCACCGAAAATTTTGTGTTAGAATTTGAGTTCTAAAATTTTTAATAATTTGAAATATTAATAATGTTCCAAAATTCAGACGCCAAAATTGTATGATCCTAGCCGTGGATGTGCTGCAGCACTGGTAATGGTAGGTTCAGGTATTTCAAATGTAAATGTTCATGCGTGTGTGGAATTGTTGAAGGTAGGAGGATATGGTCCAATATATTATTAATGGAAGAGTGCCAGGATCTAATGTATGTCCCTTGAGGTGTTAAGGTGGCAGCAACGACTTCTCCCCTGGGCAATTTACTGGTGGTGATTTTATATACCAATTCAATTCCCAGGGGTCTGTATTTCCCACTATGGAGACAAAGTCTTCCCATGGAGTGTCTCTTTCTTGCTTTAATTTGAGCCGTATATTGGTTCCTGACCTCCCGGTATTGCTGTCTGAGTATGCCAACCTCTGCTTGGGGCCAAGATCTGCGTGCCGTTTGGAACCTTTTTCGAGCATTATTCACTCGCTGTCTTATTGCCTGGAGTTCTGGTGACCACCAGTGGACCACTTTGGGAACGGGCTTCTTCTTCCTGATGGCTATGTTTGCTGCTTCAGTTATAAGCTGCGTTACTTTTTGTTGGTGTTGGTCAGGATTGAGATATTTTGGGTCGAAATTTCTGGCTTTTTCCATCAATGTTTGTTGGAATAAGTTCCAGTCTGCTTTTTTGGATGGCGTATCTTGGCGAGAGGAATCTAGGTGGATACTGTGCTACGAGTGAGTGGTGGAGGTCAAAGGTTAGGACTCTGTGGTCTGAGGTAGTCCAGTGTTCTTGTACCACCCAGGGGGAGAGATGCCCAACAATAGTTCGAGTGGCCAGAGTTACATCTATATTTGACTCCCATAGTGCGCTGGAGAAAGTTGATGGTTGATTAGGTCTGTTCAGAACTGCTAGATTACTGTTGGAGATATAATCCTCCAGGCGCTGACCATTTCTGGCACCCCCACGGTCTGGTCTCTCACTGTGCCAAGCAGGGGATTTGCAGTTGGCGTCCATTCCTACTATGAGTTTGGCATTCTGCATTTGTAGTTGGATATTTTGCAAATGTCTTGTTACGAGCAATATATCTTCTCCCGAAAATTCCCCTAACGGTGAGGCTATATGGGCACATGCGGCCCAGTTTGTACATAGGTCTGAGATCTTGGTTACCGTGAGGTCAGGATTCCGGACAGCGATGGCAGCCCACGGGTTGTCTCCATCAACTTGTACGATCTTGTAGTGTAGGGGGTAGCCTTTTACTTCTTTGTTGTAGGTGTAAGGCTCCTGTAGCATTAGTATGTCATAATTTTCTTCCGTGGCTTTTTTAGCCATTTGTGCGGCAACAGCCTTAGATCTCTGAGCATTGTGCTGTGCGAAATTAATCTTTGTTTGATTATAGTGATTCCTGTTATTTCCCATAGTCGGTTCTGTTTTGTTGTACACTCTTAGCCTTTATGTAGATTGGACACTTATTATCCCGTAGTGAGTGATCAAATGGCAGCTTCGTTTCTTTACAATTCACACAAATTGCAGGTTCGGCTTTCCTGGGGCAAAATGCGAATTCATGTCAGATGTCTGCACAATGCCCACAGGTAGGCTGTGTTTGCTTACAGGTGTGGGTTGTGTGACCAAAGCGGCAGCACCTGTAGCATTTGGGAACAGCCACATGCTCACGAAAACGATGGCTGCCCCAGTTTATATAGATTCTTGTTTGTTGGCTCAATTATTTCCAGGCCGCTGCTGAGAGCTCTATGATCCAATTTATGGCATTTCCGTTTCTAGATTTAGTTTTATATTTCGGCATAATGTGTTGCCCTGATTCTTCTTCCATGAGTGTCTGCTTCAAGTTTTTGCAGTATATTTCCTCTGTTAATTCTTCTGGTGTTGTTTCTTTGTCTACATCAAATACAATGATGCTTGGCCCTTTCCGTCTAGGAGGCTCTGCTAGGAGTCCCAGCGTTGGAATTTTGGGGTTGCTGAATATACCTTTTATGTCCTCCGCAGTTTCAGTTTCAATTAACACCCCTACGTTTCTTGTTTTCCGAATAGATCTAATCTTAGTATGCTTGAAGTCACCCTTCAGTTTTTCTACTATTGTTTGTTTTACTTCTGCACTGGGCTTGTGTGTTTCTGTAGAGGCTGGCTTTAGTACAACTAGGTGCTGTTTTGGTATGAGGGTTTTTCTCTGTGCTGTTGTGGTTCGGTTTGTAATGGTGCTTTCATTTGGCTTGTTTAGGTTGGTCCTCAGCGCTTGGGAGTAGGTAGGGATGCGCTGTAGCATTTTCTTTGCCCTACTGTTTTGATAGACTTGAAGTTTGGCTAAGGCAACCTCTTTTTCCAAGTTGGTCTGCACTAGGATTGTCTCCATTTTCATCCATAATCCCACTATTTCCCCCCGGAGTGCAGTTGTAATCCTATTATGTTGATTTTTAAATAGGCTTTCTAGGGTAGTCCTTAGAATAAGAGACTGCTCCAGTGCAGTGCCTTCAGGCAGTCTGGGGTCCAGTGGGGCTTCTTGTTTTTCCTGCCCTTTTTCTGTCACATTTTCTTGTTGGGAGATAGTCTGCTCCGTTTTTCTCTTTGTTCTCGCTTTTGGAGCGGGTTTTCATCTCCGATCTGGGAGCTGTGAATTGCTTGCCCTTTCTCTTTGCTGTGGATGCTGTTAGAGTACTGTCTAAATCTTCGTTATTCTCTGTAAGTGTTGGGTCATCGTTATTTATAGCCTTTTTCAGAGGCGTACTTGGATTTTTCGATTTTACGGCCGGGTCCGGATTATCGGAGTTGTTTCGGTTTATCGGTTCCATATTTTCCCCGGATGAAGAGTTCTGAACGGCAACTACTGAATTGCTTAGCTGCAGGAGTGCAATGCTTAGTGCAGATTCTGTTTAAGCTTGTTGACCTAAGCATGTCAGGTGGGTGGGGGAGAGGTCTCAACCCTAATCACCAAAATACCTGGATGTTGTGCTTAGTTTATTATTCGTTCTGGGAGGTCAGCACTGTGTACATTATTATATATATTCTCAATATCATGATGTAGTGACATTACCTGACTTTTATTAATCCTGTGTTAAATATATTTAGTACCCCTAAAATGTTTTGGATATAAATGTTCAAGATATAAATGTCTTGAAGTAGCAAGTAACTCGCACTAACGGTCACTCAGACAAGGTCCGACCAATCAGGGCTCGACCGCGTGGGACACTGAGAACGTATTGTTATATATATTCAAAATATCATAAATGTAGTGTAGTGACATTAAATAACTTTTATTAACCTTGTATTAGATCAAATATATTTAGTACCCCTAAATGTTTATGGTATAGATGTCTTAAAGTACGTGGCAAATAACACACTAATAACGGTCACTCAGACAATGTCCGACCAATCAGGGCTCGACCGCATGGTGTACACTGAGAACAACTGTCTTTGTTTATCAGGCACCATATTAAAATTAGGCAGAAAACCAGTAAAATATCTGATATTCATCATGCAAAAACATATGTAGCTATAAAGTTGTTCATTTGCAATTCCCGATAGTTGATATTATCATCATTTAAGCGATATTTGCGGTACCGAGAGCTTTAACAAAGTTCAACTTAATATACAATGGGAAGGTGTCACGTTGTAGCCCAGCAAATCAATGCTAAAGAAAAGTGACCATAATTTTTGTTTACCTTGGCCGATCTTCACGAAGTTGATGTCTGTGGACACATCTTGAGAAGAGGAACTTGACGGACACAAAGTAGAGCAAAATATGACAATTTAAACTACTAAAATCACGACAAATAGTGGAGCACCAAAACTGTGCGTCTTAACAGGTATCAATGATACCTCCAGAAATGCTGTTTCATGCGTTCCATAACCGTAACGTCATTACTCGTCTTCAGGCAGTGCTCGACAACGAAGGCCACCACATTGAACATTTAATATAATGAGGTGCTTTGTGGTATTACAGATCAAGCGTCACCTAGTGTACATATTTGGAAATAATTTTGACATTCTTTCGGAAAAAAAACCCATGTAATTCTATGCATTTCTGGGCTAATCTCGTTACCATACGTCAAAAATTCATTGAAATACCGATTCTTTAATTGTTTACTGACTTTTGGATCGCTCTGTATATATATCATAGAGTGAACACATACAATGAACTCCGTGTGCCTGCCTAGTTGTCTCTTTATGTTGTATGGAAAATTTCCTATCTAACTGAGTCAAAATCCCGGCTTTTTTGTCCTGGTGCACTTCACTCCCCCTATGTATGTCATTACTCGAAAATTATGAGAATTAGGTAAGTGTTAATTAGGTAATTAACTCTTACCTAATTCTCATAATTTTCGCTCCTTTTCTGTTTATATACGTTACTTGGCTGCTTTTTTTCAATGTCTCTATTCTTCACTTTTAAGAGTGTTAGCTTAAAACATTACGTGCATTAAATTAAATGCATAACGTGCCTAGTGTCTTTACCATGTCCATCCGCATATAATAACTCGACTGCTAGTGGAATAATTTTCACAAAATTTCATATTTAAGTTTAAACAAAGATGCGACAAACCATTCCAAATTTCATTAAGATAGGATCACAAGAAATTGGGCAATTATATTTCGTTTTTCAGTCATCATGTAATAGTTCACATCTCATAATATGAATTTTATATTTGGGACTTTTAGATATTATGTGTGTTGGTTGGAGAAATGAATGTACAATGCGGCTGATTTGCAAACACAAAAATTTTCTCTATTCGTGCATAAGCGCCGTTGTTTATTTTCTCGGTTTTATTTATTTATTTTTTGCATTATTTATTTTATTTACTTTTCTTTTTCATTTGCTTATGCGCCTAAAATGTAACGCACTGAATAAATTAAACTAAATTGCATTCTCGTAATTTTCCACCTATTTCCATATTTGTATGTTTTTTTCCCGAACATGCCCCGTGGAGAACCGTTAGCATTGGTAATGCCATATGATGCAAGAAACCAAACTAACCATCAGCCAAAAAAAAAAAAAAAAAACATTCCATTTCACCTATCCATTCGCTCCAAAAGTTTGTCCAATTCTTCCTTGAATCTAATGGAACCTTCAACAACAGATGGAAGTTTGTCGTTCCGCCATTGTATGTGTGTCTGTATATTATTAATATTATTATTAACTTATTACTTCCTTAGGTTAATACAACTGGCTTTAGAACTGGGGTTTCGAATTTGAAGGGAGAATTTACATATAGACATTTACATATAGGTGAAGTATGCGAAACATTCCTTGATACTCATAGTAAGTATCTTTATGGAAGATAGTTGCTATGAGTGAATTTTTCAAAATCAGTGGTTTTGCAAGGAAATCTTACAAGACTATGTCTATGGATCAGATATATATGGACGATATGTTTTAAATGCTGTTTAAAAATAATTAATTAATTAATTAATATTTTTTAAACAACATTTAAAATATGTTTTCATTATATGAATAATAAGTAAGTTGTTGTCCAAATCTCATATTATGGTTAAAACGAGCTCTTTCAACTTTAATAATATCTCAGGATCTTTGTACTATCATTGTAGAGATTGCCTAATTGAATTATTTTACAAGTTAAGTGAATAAACCGAGTGAACAAGTTTATAAATTGAGTGAATCTCTAATTTATAGTTTCGAATTAAAACTCTAGTACTTTTATTTTTTTCTCATTCTAACTCTTGGAGATTGTGAATCAAGAATATTCTTTTACACAGACTGTTACTGGTCATCAATGCAATGTAAGAGTAAGCCATGCTTTAACTAACATGCTTTGTGCATGTCCTGAGTTCCACAGCTGATTTGATTATATTAAATCTTAGTTAAAGATGTCGCAGAAAAGCCTGCGAATTTATGTGATTGTCTAGTGGTTTCCATAATGGGACAATGATCTCGTATGCCCTTAAGATCTATTTAAATAGAACTTGCAACTTGGATCAGCGTTGCGTTTTTCACTCCAAGACCCTATCTATTATAGTCGGGACTTGAAATGCCGCAAAAAATGGTTCCTTTACTATAAATCTTGTGCTAAGGATAACGTGTAGCAAGAGAATAGGCAAGGATGATTAATCAAAACATAGTTTATTAATTCTAGCATATAAAAAATATATAAAATACCGATTATACAAGGAGCTCTATTTCTTACCAAAAGGAATAAAATGATGTACTATATACGTAAGGCTAATGATACATATGTACAATTATGTTGGCGTTCTTCATGTGGTCTTCGGTTGGCACTGCTCGTACTCTTGAACCAACACTCATCCTTCAGTTCGAGTGTATAGGTGCATGGTGTATATGTACTGTATGGAATCAATATGCAACAGTCACAGCTTAAAGAATTACATTAATACAAATGAATTTTCATGTGTCTTACACTCTAATTACTAAGGTGTTGTAAGAGTTATACTACATTAGTGAATATTCCTACAAGGGGGGATATTTCTTATTAGACTCTATCAAGTTAAGAGTAAGGTACGAACGTGTGACAGTTTCATTCATATTTAAGCTTATGTCATAAGGTTAGGGCTAGACTTACAAGAAAAATCTTTGCTTTGTTCAAGAAAAGAAGTCTTTCTCCAAGTCTCTTCTCTAAGTCTTCAATGATTCTTCTTCAATGTTTCTTCAACTTTCTTCAAGTCTTCAATGATTCTTCTGATATCTTACGTCTGAAAGGCTTTGGGCCTGCGATCGGCCAGAGGACGAAGTAAGAAATCTTCAGAAGGCAGCAGTGGCAGGTCAGCAGCCTCTTTGTCCGTGATCTGAATATATATGCCCCCCCCCTTTAGACTTCTCCGATGCTTCTATTGGCTAAAACGCTAATTTCGTGGGGAAGTAAAAATCCCAGGGACTGTTATTTTGGAGACCGGATACAGAGAAAATGGAACTTATGATGAGAAAGATGAACCTCACATCTGCATGGGGTGGAATTTCTAGCCTACCCAGCGATAGTCAATGGGTTGAAAGTCCGATTCCCAACACAAGGAATTTCCAGACAGCAGTCACTAGCAGTTATAAGGTTCAGATTTCACCTTAAAGTCTGTTTCTTAATTGTCATTATTCTCTCTTCTCAGACGAAGATCATTGAATTTCTCTTCGTTTCATGAATATTATATCCACGATGTTCTTCAATATCCGATTAGTAATGAATGACCCCTTGCTGTGTATTGGCCAGACTAATAAGGGTGGAATAGTCTTGCAACTGCTGTCTCTACCTGGCGTGGCGCCATCGAACGTACGCTCGAAAGAAGAGGAGCGTCGTTGTGGACAGGGTGAGTTTCACTCTACAAGTATAGTAGTGATACAAAGTATAAAGTGACTTGGCGAAACAATAGCCTTCAAAGGCTATTGTAAAGTAAAAATTAAGACATTTTTACAATTCACATCTCATGGAAACGTAGTTTAGCAATGATATTTATTTATTTTATTAAATATTATTAATAACAAATAATTGAAATCCTAATAATATGTTAATGGTTACAGGACCGTAATAGAAAGCTAATTGACTCATATGATTTTAAAAGTTTCAGTGTTGATATTTATTACTAGATAGTTCAACTTCCACATATTATATTTAAACACAACTCTACAATTTCTTCACACCGTTCTCGTTTTCTTTCATTTTGACACGTTCATGACAAGTAATCCCTTCAGAAACTGAATGATGGTATTAAACTGCAGCCATCTTATCCTGCTTGCTGAAAATGTTAACTGGTGCCGGTTACACGTATGAATAAAAATAAAAATAAAATCGTTATATTGATCATAGCATACCTGAAAACCATATATTGATGCTAGTGATATATATAGCAACATATATATCGATATTTAACCCATATCGATATATCGATACTTTATTTATTATGCTTATTAAGTCCTTGACCTACTGAAAAACGTCAATTGATTGCTTCTGCTTATCCGTACCCTAAGTGGAACGGAAATCTTAATTGCATGCTTGAACATGTGATTTGGGTTTCATCATGTAGGACATTTAAAACTCTGGGATGCTGCAGTGGGACCTCGCCATGTTCAAAGAGGACCTAACTGTGCTATTTTATGAGTGCTGGCTTCTGCCATACTGTAATGCGTGCATTTTCCCTTTCATATGATCGTCCCATAATCGTTTGTCTTTACTCCAGAGCCATCTCCACAAACTAACACAATGAAGCACAGGAAGAGTATAGGGAAAATTAAAATTTTAGTGGAGTAAAGAACTAACAAAAACGAAACGGTGCGTTCGTCTTTCGAAAGTGAGTCATCTAGAATTAAGAGTAAGTTTAAAAGGAAACACAATCCTCTGTAATCACTTGGGAAAAATTTAAGACAAACCTTTAGGAGCAGTTATGCAGTGGCAGCCATCTGTCCGAGGGAAGGGATCTCTGAGGGAGTTATTTTACAGCAATCACTTTGAACAGCATACACAGGGCTTAGCGGAGTTGAATATTTGATGGGATTAAACTTCAGCCATCTTATCCTGCTTGCTGATGATGTTAACTGGTGCTGGTTACACGTATGATTAAAAATAATAAAATTAAAAATAAAATCGATATATTGATCATATAATACCTGAAAACCATGTATTGCCATATCATATTGATCATATAATACCTGAAAACCATATATTGTCATATCATATTGATCATATAATACCTGAAAACCATATACACTGTATTGCCATATCATATTGATCATACAAATTTGTATAATACCTGAAAACCATATATTGCCATATCATATTGATCATATAATACCTGAAAACCATATAGTGCCATATCATATTGATCATATCATACCTGAAAACCATATATACTGCTAGTGATATATAGCAACATATATGTCGATATTTAACCCATATCGATATACCGAAAATTTATTTATTATTCTGATTAAGTCCTTGACCCACCGAAAAACGTCCCTTGATTGCTTCTGGTTATCCGTAGACTAAGTGGAACGGAAATCTTAATTGCATGCTTGAACATGTGATTTGGGTTTCATCATGTAGGACATTTAAAACTCTGGGATGCTACAGTGGGACCTCGTCATGTTCAAAGAGACCCTGACTGTGGCATTTTTTGAGTGCTGGCTTCTGCCATACTATAATGCGTGCATTTTCCCTTTCGTATGATCGTCCCATAAAGGTTTGTCTTTACTCCAGAGCCATCTTTACAAACTAACTCATATGATCGTCCCATAAACGTTTGTCTTTACTCCAAGCCATCTCCACAAACTAACTCATATGATCGTCCCATAAACGTTTGTCTTTACCCTAGAGCCATCTCCACAAACTAACACAATGAAGGACAGAAGGGTATAGGGAAAATTAAAATTTTAGTGGAGTAAAGAACTAACAAAAACGAAACGGTGCGTTTGTGCTTCGAAAGTGAGTCATCTAGAATTAAGAGTAAGTTAAAAAGGAAACAGATTCTTCCGTAATCACTTGGGAAAAATTTAAGGCAAACCTTTAGGAACATTTATACAGTGGCAGCCATCTGTCCGAGGGAAGGGATCTCTGAGTGAGTAATTTTACAGCACTCACTTTGAACAGCATACACAGGGCTTAGCGGAGTTGAATATTTGATAGGATTAAACTGCAGCCATCTTATTCTGCTTGCTGATGATGTTAACTTATGCTGGTTACACGTATGATTAAAACTAATAAAATTAAAAATAAAATCGATATATTGATCATATCATTACTGAAAACCATATATTGATGCTAGTGATATATAGCAACATATATGTCGATATTTAACCCATATCGATATATCGAAAATTTATTTATTATGCTGATTAAGTTGACCTTGACCTACTGAAAAACCTCCCTTGATTGCTTCTGGTTAACCATACCCTAAGTGGAACGGAAATCTTAATTGCATGCTTGACATGAGATTTGGGTTTTATCATGTAGGACATTTAAAACTCTGGGATGCTGCAGTGGGACCTCGTCATGTTCAAAGAGGCCCTAGCTGTGCTATTTAATGAGTGCTGGTTCCTGCCATACTATAATGCGTGCATTTTTCCTCTCTTATGATTGTCCCAAAAACGTTTGTCTTTGCAAACTAACACAATGAAGGACAGGAAGGGTATAGGGAAAATTAAAGGAAACGGTGCGTTTGTTCTTCCAAAGTAAGTCATCTAGAATTAAGTTTAAAAAGAAACAGAATCTTCTGTAATCAGTTAGGAAAATATAAGACAGACTTTAGGAGCAATTATGCAGTGGCAGAGCCATCTATCCGAGGGAAGGGATCTCAGAAGGAGTAATTTTACAGCAATCACTTTGAACAGCATACACAGGGCTTAGTGGAGGTGAATTTAAACCGCGGTCCACAGAAATCGCGGCAAATACGCAAAGATTAGCTATTACTGTTAGCCAAAAACAAAGAAATTGGAATAATCATAAAGTTTAGTTTTGACTAATGAGGTCGAATCCCACCAATGACGTGAGCAACTTTATTCTCTCTTTTCTCTCCATGACTGAGTTAGTTGGTCTCAGGCATGGACACTCGAACTTATGATGCATAAAAACATGTCAATCAATCAATCAATCAATCAGTGATCACACGCAAGTAATAAACATAATATGCACTCTCATATAAGTTAGTTCTTGGGTAGCCCTAATATTACAAGTTTTGGCAAATGGGAAAGGGCACATTGAAGGGGACAGTTGACTGGGATGAATTATAATGAATTAGGTGGTAATAAAATAATTAGGAAGAAAATATAAGAAAGTTTTCACGTTAACATGGTAACAGGGAGTCACTGTTACTCGTTTGGTGGTGAGGGTGGGGGTTCGTAGTGATGTAGTATTCAGTAGTGTAGCGTTGTTACAATAGTGTTTCAATATTGAAACAATTATACCCTACTGAAAACTATACCACTACGAATTTCAACGTTGGTAGAATAAGTTCCAATATGGATAGAAAAAGACGCAGTCAAGTGGCACAAATAAGAGTTGTTATGAGAGTTCGCCCAGAAGTTGGAAAGTAGGCCAGACACACGGTGGCAGCTGATTTCTATTGCAGCTATGGCAATTTCACTCAAGCTTATCAGCTTTGGGTATTATCATGACATTGTTAATAAGTAAAATGATTATATAATGACACAGAAAAGTTAAAGCGAAAAGGATTTTTATGAGGACTGAAAAGGGTTTAGGGCTGAAAATTTCAGTCTAAAACGATGCCATTTCACCTACTTCTGTGATTTATTTAAAGTTAAATGATGCTTTGCAATAACTTGTTCGTCTATACACATGAGGTATGAACGGATCCGTTTTCATGTAAAACAAGAGCGGATGCGATTACGTCTTCGGTTGAAAGCAGTCACTGTCAGTGCTCCATTTCTAAACGGTCCATTTTTAAGAGAGTGTTGATTATACTTTATTTTATACCGGCTAGATTTTATATTTCAGAATTTACAGCAGTTAGATTTATGAGAGAGAACACTGTAATGGCAATTTTTGTGCAAAGCAGATACATAAATAAATCTTTATTGTGAAGTAGAGAATTACAACACAATATCCCATCACGCAACGAGCGCAGGGTTTTACCTGTAGCAGTTTGAGGAAAACAGAATAAAATACGGCACACAAATAGAAAACAGGATACAAAATATAGCTTACAAATATACAAAAAAGAGAATACAAATGCAGCATACAAATACAAAACTGACTACAAAAAAAAAAAAAAAAACAGAACACAGCTTAGCAATGATTCAGCAGGGCTCCAGTGATGACAGATTTGAACTTAGGGATGGGAGCATCGTGATCCTCTTTTAGTAGATCAGGGATCAGGCTTTGATAAAGTTGTATCTGTCTTTCTTGTTTCTTATTAGGTTGTCAAAGTCGCGTCCACAATGCTCAGGGAGGCGAGCATATGCTTTTGGAGGAATCTGCCGGTGAGTGTACGCCTATTGCGATGAGCCACAAATGCAGGTGACGATCTTAGGCTTTACTGTGGGATCCACTGATTTACAGAGTAATGACTTTAATTCACTTCTGGCATTCCCTTCCCTGGATAACTCCTAATGTGTGAACGTAGATGCAAAATACTCATTTAGTTGATTAGCTACCTGGGCAGGATCACCAACCGTTGAACCATCGATATCAAGTGGACCAATCTGATTCATCCCCTTCGTTCTAGAATTTACATAAGTAAAGAACTCTTTGCTGTTTTGCTTTGCATCCTTTGCCAAAGATTTCTGGTAATCTGCCTTTGCCTACCTAACCTTCTTTGTGACTTGGTTACAGACCAGTTTATATCTGTCATAGGCTTCCGTGTCACCTGTTAATTTATATGCATCCCGTGCAATTTTCTTCTCTGACACATGTCTGATTAGTCCATCTGACATCCATTTAGGCCCAAATCTTCAACAATATTTCTTAGTTGGTATGAAAAGCCTAGTAGCTTAAAAGATTAATTCTTTGAATGCTTCCCATTTTGAATTTGCTGTTGGTACCATCATCAGTTGGTCCCACCGTATAGAATTTAAATACTGTCTCAGACCATCGTAGTCACCTTAGCAAAATCAAAAACTGTTCCCTGTGCTCCTGATGGTAGTTACCTCTATGAGTAAATCCCACTTCAGCACACTGTGATCACTGCCACGTTATGGTTCCTTTATCAGCAGATTCTTAATGCATGAAGAATCACTACTGATAATCAGATAAAAGTATTACTGCTTATAGTTGCACGATCGGCTCTTTGTTTGAATGCCGAGGGGATGCGTTCACTGGTGGCTGTCAAGTTAGTAATTGATGATTTTCCTCGGATGGCGTAGTGGATTTCAGATGGTTTCGTCTGGAGGATTTTGTGAGTAATCATGGGCAACAAAGCCTTTACGAGAGTTTTTAACAGACTGGAGGTGACTGAGGTCTGCGCGGGTAGCACAGTGGTATCGTCACCGTCCTCCCCACACCGGGTGGAAAAGGCCTGGGTATGAATCCCGTCGATGACGCGAGGAACTTTAATGGGCTTTTTTCACTCCGTGGCTGAGTTAGTTGGTCTCAGGCGTAGATAGCAAGATTTTTCTCCCCAGTAACTGGGTTTTTTTTCGTCCAGCAAAACAGGCAAATCAACCATAGAACATACGCAATTTGAAGACACAAAGACGGGTTAATGTATTTAATTACGGGCAACCCTAAAATAATAATTTTTTTTTTTTTTGGAGGTGACTGAGATGGGTCTAAACTGTCTGAAGTTTGTGGCAAATTGGATTTTAGGGATATAGTTCACTCTGTACCACATCCTATTGTGGTGGAAAGTAATTCTCAGTGAGGCTCCTGTTGTAGAACGAGAGAAGTGGGTCTATGATAAATGTGCTCGAGTATTTGACCCTAGGCATGTACGAGTTCTTGTTTCGTTATCTGGATAGTCACTAGGAAATGTGAAAGGTTTTTCTAGTCATGCTTGAGACCTGTAGACGGGACTTTGTCTGTATTTGAGAACCCGGCGATGTACTTGAACCATTCTTGAGGATCAAGCATTTGCTTGAATTCACCATGTGGTGCAGCATAGAATGACTTTCATTTTCCCAGAGTGCAGTCCAGGTTTTCTTGGATTGCAGCCGCAGCTTTTTTTTTTTCGATTAAAGTGAGCCCTGGCACGGAAAAGGCGATTCCCTCTTGACTGCCATTCGTAGGCTTCCTTTTGTTATGTAGGACTTGTTTCTTTTTGAAGCTGTTGTTGAGGTTTGGAATCCACCACGAACATTGAGTCACTCTTACTCGTTTGTTAGCAGCATAGTCTGTGATCGATTTAATCCAGTTGGACATGAGTGTCACCGCGAGGCTGAGAGCGCAATCAATGAGGACATCCCAGGGAATGCAGGATACTGTTTCCACGCAGAGTTGAGGATAATTTCAAATGTAGGTCCTGGGTGACCATACATGGAAGCGATATCAATGTGCATGGAGAGGGAACGTAGCGAGATTATAATCGTTTCAAAAGTTTGAGTTGTAGTTGAGGTCGAATGTTCATAGGAGAATAGGGAGGAGTAATACAGTATGGCTACTCCATGGTCTCTAGAGTGCTCCCTGGAGGAAGGAGCATGTGGTAATCAAAATTATCTGAGCAGAAAAGTGTCTTGATTAGTTTGAAGCCATGTTTTTGCGAGGCAGACTACGTCAGCGGCCTGTCGGAGGAAAATATGTTCTGCTGAATCTAGTTTAGAAGAAGAAGATGAAGAAGAAGAAATCTTTATTGTACAGTAAAGATACAATAATGTGCCCGCCACAGCCAGGAGGCCAGGGGCTTGACAATGATATAGATATATAAAAATATGTACAGTATAAAAATTTGTGCAGTATAAAATATTACATAACAATTAAAAACGTAGCATTAGCCATTCAATAGATATGAGCATGTACATAGTTGTGAGGCAGACAGTACACCAAGGTATGTACACGTTCATATGTACAAAGCACATATTTAAGCATATTCACACAAGTCAGAAAATTTCACAGTGCCACATTATTGTTCGGTATTGCATTTTCTTGTGAAATCAGTTCGTCGATTTGCCTGCGACGTGCCATTATGCACCTCATAGGAGATAGCAGATGGAGATATCAGTATGAGTCGACATCAGGGGCCAAACAAAAGGGGAACAAGTTCGGCCAACGAGCGCCTGTAATTGCGATCAGAAGCGAATTTCTGCAGGTCAACTCCGATCATTAGCAGGGCTTGTACTGTAGGAAGTACTTGGCCAGGTAGGAATCTGTCACTGGTCTTCAGCCTGTTCCGTTGTAGCTGAAGAAGAGGGGTGGCTCGTAAGGACGGAAGTGGAACATGCCACTGGCATATATCCCAGAAGTCAGGGGAGTTGATTTTGCCAACCAGCAGTTTGACTGTGGTCACAGTTCTCCTCATGCTGATTATTTGAGGCAGCCGCGGGATTTGGAGTTGGTCGGCCATGCTGGTGGTCCTCTGCTGAGGGGGGAGTCGATGTTTCTGGGTTGCCCACTTCAATATCCAGTATTCACTGGCGAAGATGGGCTTCATGAGAGAAGGTACTGCGGATGCCCATATTTCAGAGGCATACAGAAAGGTAGGATACACAATGGTTTCCAGATATCTGATTGTGGTTCTTGCGTCTGTGTTATGAAGAAGATGTTGACGGGCAATCCAGCGCATTCGGTTGATCTTACGTAGAACACATTCGATGTGACAGTTGAACCTAAGGTTTGGGTCCAAGGTTACACCGAGATCTTTGTGTTTAGTTACACTTGGAATAACTGCACCCTGCAGTGAGGGTTGTATGGATGTGGGACACTTCTTCAGAGAAAAAACCATAATAACGGATTTTTGGGGGTTCAGTTTGAGACCGAAATGGTTGAGATGGCTAGAGAAAGCTGTGATCTTATTACAGATTTCCGATGTGATCACTCCCCTGTCGGCTGATGGTGGTATTTCCGTTAGGAACTTTATATCGTCGGCGTAGGTAATGACATCATCTCTGTTACACACAAACGGAATAAGGAGGGCGGTAAAAAGTAACCCCGATAAAACGCCACCTTGCGGCACACCAGCATTGATGGATCGGGTATAGCAGAGGTTACGATGAGTGAGGTACACTGTTCTGTTCCGGAGGAGCGAGTGCAGAAAAGCGAAAACGTCACCTTTGATCCGAAAGAAATTGGTTAGGAGATTCAGAAGGGCTGAGATGTTGAGGCTATCAAGTGTTAAGGAGCACAATGCGCATCACGAAAACATCCCAAAACCATTACACCGCTACCATCAGCCTGCAGTATTAACAACTGACAAGATGGACTCATGCTGTTTTGCCATATTGGTGTCACCCTAAAGGGATGACAAAACAGGAACCGGGATTATTCGTCAGACTGGGCAACGTTTTTCCAATCTTCCAGTGTTGGTGTTCCGGAGCTCATCGTACTAAACAACCTTCTTGTTTTTTTGCTGAGAAGAATGGAACTCAGTTTGATTGCTGGCTGAGATACCCTGTCTATAACAAGGTACGATTAAATGTTCATAATGAAATCATGTATCGCCGTACAGTGCTAGTTTCGTGACATCTGTTGTACTGGGTTATTATTTGACTAACTGTAGTCTTTCTGTTACACTGCACGAGTCTTGTCAGCTTCCCTGAACCTCTAGTAACGAGCTGTTTCGGAACAGAGGATC